>NC_067402.1:65150597-65769347 GCF_016432865.1 Antechinus flavipes | reverse complement strand
CATTAGCAGTTGCTAAGCCCTGGGGCAACAGAGAGCTCTGAGATTACCCCCGACCTCCAGGGTTTCATAACCTAGCTTTGGGAAACAGATGGGGCAGGACTGTGGAGTTATGGGACTCGTTCTGCTTTGATTCACGGAATCCCTTTCACTGTTTGATGTTCTTGTGGATATATCCTGCATCAGTGAACAGAAGCTAAATATTGGGAGTGTCAGACACAGTTCATGAGGTGAACAGGGAGGTGCCTGAAAAACCCAACCTACTCCACAGATAATTGTCAAAGGGATGGTTTCCGAGTAACATCTTATGAACCTTTTTGCCTAACAAACAGGGCAAGTCATTGAAAGTCTCCACCACTTTAATGGTGTAATAATGGCAGCTATTATTTGCATATCACTTTCTATACATTACCTCACTTGAGCCTTCCGATGATCCTATGAGGATATTACGTTCCCCATTTTCCAGATGAGAAGGCTTCAGAGAGACTGAGTGCTCACCCACTGCCTCACATCTAAGAAGTGTGAGAAGTGGGATTTGAATTCAGCTATTCTGGACCTCTAGGCTAATACTCTACTTGCATTATATCACATTATCTGTTTTTTAAGGAATCATTCCATTCCAGTTCAGACAATTCTCTCTTCATAGCATCAGGAACTTGCAGGAAGTATTGGACCAAATGCAGGAGGGGATGGGGAATGACAAACTCAGGGCATACAAGAGCATAGGCCAATCAAGTCACCTCCTATTAAACTGCATTATACCTTAGTATATAAAGTACTCGCTATTTCCACTGCTGGGAAAAATGGCAGAGGACCCCCTTCTGGTCTTGCTTTTAGGCCAGTCCCTTTTCTCAGGTTGCCTTCAGCAGATCAAGTTCACCTTTAGTTCTGGTTATAAGGGCAATAGAATACAGGTGTTGAGTTAGGATCTGCTTACCAAGGAGAATAAAAGGGAATATGCTGTTCCACATGTGGAAGAAAAGCCAATGGCTCCTGGGGGAAGAAGAAAGGGCTGGTGTACATTTATGCAGAGAACTGGAGTCAGAGGGAACATTTCATTAATATTAGTGATAGTACAGCCAAGGACATTATGATATTAATATAACTATAGGGAGAGGGGATTTAGGAAGAAGTGACCCCTAAAGTTCCTCAGCAGTGTTCCCATAAGAATCCAGTTTCTCTTCTTCCCTTTCTCCTTTCTCCCCTTTCCATCCCCTTTTCTCTCTCTCTCTGTCTCTGTCTCTCTGTGTGTGTGTGTCTCTGTCTCTGTCTCTGTCTCTTTGTCTCTCTCTCTATCTCTTTCTCTCTGTCTCTGTCTCTCTCACTGTCTCTGTCTCTCTCTCTCTGTCTCTCTCTCTCTCCCCCCCCCCCCCCTCTCTCTCTCTCTCCTCTCTCTCTCTCTCTCTCTCTCTCTCTCTCTCTCTGTCTCTCTCTCTCTCTCTCTCTCTCTCTCCCTCTCTCTCTCTCTCTCTCTTCCTTTTCCTTCCTTCTCAATTAAAATTATACTTAACTCTCTAATCTGCCATACTCAGTTTTATTTACTACCTCTGGGATGTTCAAATGAAAAAGACCAAGTGTTAATTACTACCCAGAAAAATATGTAAGCGATGTACTTCATACAATTGTATTCTTTCCTGGAACACCTTCAGGCTCAAATTTTCTTTGCTTATCTGGGCTCCTTCCCCAGAATTATGTGTAACTGTCTCCTACAAATCTTAACTCCAGTGACACAGACCACACTTACTTTCTTCCCAGAAATGGCCAACTTTTCTCCAGTCCAATAGTATACATCATTATTACTTTTGATTATTAGTGCCTCCCTTTGAAAGTTGCCTTCCACCCACTCTATATACTTCTCACCCGTGGCTCCAAGAAGTAGCATATGCAGCAGTGGAGCACTTAGAGCTTGGTCAAATTCAAAGATATCAACATCAGCTACTGCCCAGCTTCTCAAATTGTAGTTTACAGCCCCTTGTTGGGTAGCTGAATATGGGTGTCGTGAAATTATGATTTATTATTAGTAAATGTTTGATTTGTATACCTATGTTATATATCTATATATACTCGAGGTCACATAAAAATTTGGAGGTTAAAAAAAGGATCATCAACAAGCAGGCTGGTTTCAGAAAACCCTGGAACAATTTACATGAACTGATGCTAAGTAAAGTGAGCAGAATCAAGAGAACAATGTACCCAGCAACAACTAGTTTATGTGATGATCAACTGTGATGAACTTGGCTCTTTTCAACAATGAGATGATTCAGGCCAGTTCCAATAGACTTGTGATGGAGAGAGCCATGTGCATCCAGAGAGAGAACTATGGAGATTGAATATGGATCAGAGCATAGTAATTTCACCTTTCGTTGTTTGCTTTTTGTTATTGTTGTTGTTGTTGTTTTTTCTTTCTCCTATGTTTCCCTTTTTGACTTGATTTTTCTTGCATAGCATGATGAATATGGAAATATATTCAGAAGAATTACACATGTGTAACCTATATCGGATTGCTTGCTGTCCAGAGAAAGTGGGGAAAGGAGGGAGAAAAATTTGGAACACTAAGTTTTGCAAAGGTAGGTGTTGAAAACTATCTTTGCATATATTTGGAAAAATAAGAACAACTATTTTATAATAAGGACATGAGTAGAAAAAAAGTTAAGAAACCCTGACCTGCTGCATCCTATCGCAGATCATCCTGACTTTTTTCCTGGCACAGACTTCTATGACTCTGGAAGAGAGCAGCCAAGAACTTTGTACAACGCTGCCTCACTTAAATCCAATTCATGAGCAAGTCAATGTAATGTAACTAATTTTCTTCAAAAGCAAATAACAAACAAGCCTAGTTATTAGCATATTGTGTCCCCACCTTAGAATGGGAGCTTCTTGAGAGCAGGAATGATTTCTTGCCTTTGGTTGCATTTCCATCATTTTCCTAGTGACTGGTAAAGAGGTTAATTAATTTCTTCAGATAATTTAATTAAATTTAATAAATTCAGGGCAACTGGTTGCTGCAGTGGATAGAACACTGACCCTAAAGTCAGGAAGACCTGACTTCAAATCCAGCCTCAACCACTTAAGACTCCCTAAATGTGTGACCCTGGGTAAGTCACTTAACCACAATTGCCTTGCCAAAAAAATTTTTTTTTTAAATAAATTCCTGTTGACTGATATTTTCATGCCATTTTAGGGTTTTCAAAAAGTTGTGAGCCTCTATTTCATCACAGCCTCACAGTAACTCACAGAGATAAGTGCTAATATATCCATTTTATAGATGAGGAGCCTGGAGCTCACAGCAATTAAATGACTTTTCCAGAACTCACATGGTAAGCATGGAATTTTAACCCAAGTCATACTGACTCCAAGCCCAGTACAATATATTATTCCATACTGTATCCAATCCAATTTAATAAACATTTATTGTATGAATTTTGTACAAGTCACTGGAGATGCAAAAACCAGGAAAAAACAGTCGACCTTAAAGAGCTTTTAATGTTCTCCATGAAGAAAGAACCCAATAAAAAGAGAAGTGTACACACGCTAGATTGAGGGTGAAAAGGTAAAAGCATTGACAGCTGAAGGCAGAGGTTAAAAAGGAGCTTCTTTGCTTCAGCTGTTACCCAGTCTTAATGACTGAATGGGTGCTGCCTCAGCCGAACTGAGACCTTAGCTTAAGGTCTCCCTTGCATGTGGGGCCATTTCCCATTGTTCTGCTCTTTCTCTGGCCACAGGACCCAGATGGGGTGCCCCGAGACAAGGGGAAAGTGAAGCAGGTGCCCAGCCCTCCCTCACTTAAATCCAATCCACTTGCATGTCATAGCATCCCCTCCCTGACGTCATGGTCCAGTTTGAGAATGAAGAACAAACAAAAACAATAGGGGAGATTTCACCTATAAGCTTCCAATAAACTGAACATTAAAGGAAATCACGGACTCCAAGGCACAGATCGGAGAGGGAGTGCCTTCTAGGCTTGGAGTAAGGGGGTGGGAACAACATCTGCAAGAGTGCAAAGCTGAAAGAGCAATGTCCAGTTTGTGGGACAGCTAATAATCCAGTTTGGCTGCAATGTGGAGTGTGTGAAGATGCCCTATCCAGTCTCCTCATTCAGGATTCAGGATCTTCCCCCACATTCCCACCAGGATCATAGTTTCTTGCCTTCTAAAAGAGCTGTACTTAACAGTTATTCAAAAAAAAATTTTTTGAATGGAAATGTTTGTTGAATTTGTCAGCAGCATAAATGGGAATTCTCTACCTGTAGAGATCTCAAGTCCCACTCCCAGAAATATCCTTTGTTGCTGTTGTTCAGTCATATCTAGTTCTCTGTGATCCTGTATACGGTTTTCTTGGCAAAGATACTGGAGGGGTTTGCCATTTCTTTCTCTGCTGGATTATGGCAAATAATTAGGTGACCAAAGTAACACAGTAAGTGTTGGAGACTGAAGAAGACTCAGGCCTTCCTGACTCCAGGTCTAGTACTCTATCCACTGAACCACCTAGAAATAGTCTTAGTTGAATCTGAAATGGAGATTTCTGTATTGTCCTTGGCATCCAGAGAACTGCTTAAATTTCCATATTTCCACTGTCTGTGAGGAAATAGTACACATCCCTGATCCCAACATGTTGGCCAGTGTTAGCATTAATACTCACGTTAATGCAGTGGTTTCTGCCCAAGCAACCCAGTGCATTTCTCTATCATTGCTTGATCCTGCTGGATGACATCTGCCAAGAAGTGGTGCTGTGTTCACCAGTCTCTTTCCAGTGCTCACAAAGTTCAAGTGGTTGGATCAAGGCTATTTATGGAAATAAAATTCTTCGGTGTCTTTGAATTGCAGCAATGGTCCATTGGGAAGATAATGAATGGACAGCAATGAAATCACGAATCACGTATAACATCACAAAGGCGAGGAATATCAGAGATACCTATAGCTAACATTTCAAGAAAGATTAATGCCCATTTGAATGACCATTGGTAAATGATAAAAATTGAACCATTTTGCAAGTCAAATCTGGGAGAATTCATCAGTGACTTTTACTGTAAAGGCAGATTGAAAGGGGAAAAAGCCCCCTCCCCAAAACATTTAAATGTCACTGAAGTTCCTCTGGCATTGAGTGTTGTTTGGGGTTTGCTTTTTGGGGTTTGGGGTTTCCTTTTCTTACCTATCACAGGTGTGTGGGTGTGTTTTACACACGAGAACACAAGTGGGTTTATAATCTAAGTAGGAGGCCTGGAATATCACAGCATGTTCTCTCAGAGGTACAATATGGATTTGTTATTTCTTTGTGGTTTCAATAGACATTACTAAAGCAACTCTTAGAAACTAGTACAATGCAAAGGGGGGGGGAAGTAAAATTAATTCATTTCAGCTCTGAAACTCAACATTTTACCTAGAATTTCACAAAAACACATGGTGAAAAACAAACAAAAAACTAACAAACTTTAATGTAAAATTAAATACACGTTTATTTTAACTGACTAATTCTAGGTGGATGTCACTATTTCCTAAAATCCTGTCTCATTTATTTACAAAAAACCGCCAGAGCCCCTTGAACTCTCCTCTCACTCTTCCAGTTTCAAACTTTTGGCATTTATCTTCTCAGTTGGAAATGCTTATTCTTCTGGCCCACATTAAGTCTTATCTTTGACAAAACGAGGCTCCTTTCTTGACCCAAAGAAGATAATAAATGCCCTTGAATCAGTAGAAAAAAATTTTCCCTTTAGTTTCTACTGTTTGAAACTGATCCCCTGCTGAGATAAATAAAAGTCACTGATGGAATCAATTAGGATGGAAGTTAAACAGTCCTTAATGAGTTTATTCCTAAAATAATGCTTATGATAAAGTTTTAGTGATTTCCCATTACCTCTAAGATAAAATGTAAATGAATTTATTTGGCATTTGAAACCAAATACCAGCAAAACATGCTGCTTCCAACTTACCTTTCCAATTCGGATTTCATATTATTTCCCTGTTATATGCTCAAGAGTGAGGAATTTGCTGTCTCTTCCACTCAATGCAACATGATATGTTATCCCCCATCTCATTTTTATTTCTTCAAATGCTCGAAATGCATTTTCTGCTCACCTCTGCCTAGAATCCTGAGCTTTCAAAGCTCAGTTTAATATCCTTTTTCAATATAGGCCTTTCCTCATTTTCCATCCTTCCCTATCCCCAGCACTAGTCTGTCAAATTATATGTTGTATTGCCTTATCTGTGGATGCTTAGTTTATTCCTCAGTAACGTGCAAATGCCTTGAAGGAAGAGTCAGTTTTCCATTTTGTCTTTGCATGCCCAAAAGTCAACACTGCCTTGCAAATAAGAGGGACTTAGCACATGCTACTTAAAGAATTAATTTTAAAAAATTAAAATTAAAACAAAATGAATAAATGAATGAATGATTCCAATCTAAATCTTAATATGGGGCAGTATGTGAACTCTAATATTACTTAAACTCTTTATTGGTTTCTTTTTCTTCTTAGAAAAGATAAAAAGGATGTATGAATAAGACCATAAGTAGCTCCATATGTACAGTACAGATGACCTGCCTGCAAACTCTAATACGTGGGTTCCCAAATGCTCTTTTTTCTCATCTGGAGCACCAGGGAGTTATACAGATGACCTCTAAAGTCCCTTGTAGTTTTAATATTAAGATTCTATAAGACAATGAATTCTAGGGATTATTAATTGCTGTTCACTCATGTTTGATTCTTTGTAATTCCTTTTTGGGAGGTTTTCTTCAGAGATACTGGCATGGTTTGCTATTTCCTTTTTCAGTTCATTTTACAGAAGAAAAAACTGAGACAAAAAAGGTTAAATGATTTGAGGAGAGTCACTCACACAGCTCTTAAGTGTCTGAAGCAAGATTTGAATTCAGGAAGATGAGTCTTCTTGACTCCAAGCTTGGTGCTCTATATACTATGGTACCATCTAGCCGCTCAGAATCATGAGGACCTGGATTCCAATTCTATATTTTATACTTAAATGGTTGTGTGACTATTAATAATCATTTGCCTGCTCTGAGTTTTTAGTTATCTCGTGTAAAATGGGGAGAACACTAATTTTTAATACCTACCCATCCATCAAGGTTGTAATCATGGGCACAGTCAGTTTGAGAGTCAATTTTTAACCTTTCATTGTGAACATTTGTACCTCAGAAGTCAGCAAATGCTATAGGTTGGAGCTTGATTCACTGCTTTTTTCGATTGGCTATCTGGTCTTAAGAAAGAATTGGAGAAAAATGTAATATTGCAAAGTAAGCTTAAAACATATTCTATATGTGTCTGTGTATATATATGCAAAAATATAAATATATGTGTATATGTATAAATACATAGTCACATATATGTATGTAGTATATATATGTATACATATCTATATGTGTGTATACAAGCATACCTATATATGCATATGAATAAGCTGGTTGTTAAATATCAGCACTTCTGTGGTTGTGATATGTTAAGGGTTAACAGATGCTTAAATAAAATTATCTATGTCAAGTGCTTTGCAAATCTTCAAACAATGTAAAAATATCAGTCATTATGATGAAGATTTAGTGGCGATTCTGTGACCCTTCTTAGTCTTCCTTTACTTCTTTACTATAGCTTGGACATAGTGGGCTTTCAGTCATAAAAGAACTTATCTTTCTACCATGTCACCTTCTGAGAAGATGAATGCATTGCTGACTAAATTAGGATGTTCTCCAGATCTCAAGAAACTAGGGTATTTCTAAAATCTCAAAGAGACTTCAAAATCACTAACATAAAATAAACTGTGACCTAATTAATTGTGACCAATTCCAGGAAATGTGGTCATAAAAAGGTGGTAGTCAGCATGGTATTTAGAAAAAGGACAGCCAAAGAATGAAATAAGCATCTGGCTGAGGTTCCAGCATTGCCCAGGGGAGATGATATCCTGGCCAACTGTCACAAGGGTTCTGATTCAGTCAACTGGCAGAATGCAGCCATCATAGCTGGATTACACTTTCCTTCAAGACAATCCAACTCAATACTACAAAATGTAAGAGCCTAGGACCACGTAGTCCTACATTTTACAGAAATTGAAGTCCAGAGAGAAAAACCACGTTGCCAAGATGACAAAATGGCTAAGATAGGTCTTGATTGTAGGTCTACTGATTTCTAATCCAGGACACTTTCAAATATACTACAATGATGTAGGATGGTTTCTCTCAAATTTGGTTGTATTACTTGATTATTGTGTACACTTTTGTATGGATTCCAACATGTGGCTTAGTTCTGTATCTCTAGATCTAGGTTGAAAACCTGCCTCATGCACATATGAGTTGTATGACTATGGACCAATGTTTTAACTTGTCCAAGGCTCAATTTACTCATCTGTAACAAAGACAACAGCTCTGGTCTTTTAGGGCTATTGTGAGGATCAAATGAGCCCAAATGGGCTGCTCCCAATCGATTCCTTATTGTATTTTATCTGGGCTTAATTTTTTGCAGTCCAAATGCTGATATCTTGAATTTTCCTCCCTTCATTCACCCTAAATCTATGATGTACACAAATGATGCCTTGGGGAATTTGAAGGAAACTTAATTTTAAACAGCTAAGCCCCTTGATTTAGAAAATTTGCTCAGCCTGAACATTGACTTCCCATCACACAAAGCCAAGTAACTGTTGGAAACAGACTTAAAGGCGCTGTTTCCTTCTTTGGAGGAAAGACCTGCTATTCATTTAGGTAATGAATTATAAAGGAAGAGGAATTTATATAGCGGGCTGGGATTGCTCCCCAGTTTCCTGAATCAGCAGTGAGCTGCCTAACCTATGCTTAAGCTGGATTTTGACACTTAAGAACCCATTGCCTCATTGAAGGAGGGTTGGTCAATTCAGTAATGCCTGAGTTGCTTAGGCTTTATTTTTCAAAGTCAATAAACATGTAAGGAAGATAAAGGAATCAATATGGCAATAGTCAAACATTTCTTGAATGTTAATGATGGCACAAACAATCAGTCAACAACCTTTATTTATTAAAGGCTTACTTTGTTCTGGAAGTATGCTAAATGTTAGGGGTACAAAGAAAGACACAAAATAGTTCTTATTCTCAAGGAACTCATATTCTAAAGATGGAGACAATGTTTAAATAGGTAGATCCAAGATATATAACAATAACTATAATAATTTTTACTGTTGTTCAATTGATTAAGTCTCATCTGATTCTTTTGGAACTGTTTCTTTTCTTTCTTCTTTGGATTTTATTTTTTTAAATAATAGTTTCCCTCTAGTTACATGTAAAGACAATTTTTAACATTTATTTTTTAAAAATTGAGTTCCAAATTATCTCCCTCCTTCACCTTCCCCTTTCCTAAGGTGGTAAGCAATTTCATAGTGGTTATATATGTGCAATCATGTGAAGTATATATGTGTGTGTGTGTGTGTGTGTATACATATATATATATATACACACATATATATATATAATATATTAGTCATGTTGTGAAAGGAGAAATAGAGAAATTTAAGAGAAAGAGAAATTACCATGAAGAAAAATAAAGTGAAAAATAGTATGCTTCAAGGAACATTTGGATTCTATTAGTTCTTTTTTTGGATGTGGATAGTATTTTTCATCATAATTATTTTGGATTTTCTTGGCAAAGATAGTGGAATGGCTTGCCTTTATCTTCTCCAGCTCATTTTACAGGTAAGGAAACTGAGACAAATGGGGCTAAGTGACTTGCCTAGCTTCATATAGCTAGTAAGTGTCTGAAGGTAGATTTGAACTCAGGAAGATGAGTCTTCCTGACAGGGGGCCCAGTGCTCTATGCACTACGGTGCCACCTAGCTGCCCTGCTAGGTAATACAAGATATGTAAAACCAACTCTAACAATAATAATAGCTAACATTTATATAGAGCTCACTATGTGCCAGACATTGTGCTATTATATTATTATTATATTTTATATTATGTTATAATATAACATTACATTATAATATATTGATTATATATAAATATATAATATATTTATTATATTTTTGTATAAATATAATAAATATATAATTACATACAACATAATTACATAATTGTGATTAAATAGCAATAATTATATAATAATATTTATATAAATATACAATTGGATATTTTGTATAATTATATATAATATATATTTATATAAAATATATTTTTTGTTTGATTCTCATGACAACCATGGAAAATTGTACATTATTATTATGCCCATTTTTAGATGAAGAAACGGAGGCAAATAGAAGTTGGATGACTTGCCCAGGATCAAATAGCCAGTAAACCGCTAAAGCTATATTGAAATTCAGGTATTCCTGATACAAAGCTCAGCATTCTTACTCCTACACCACCTTGTTCCTCTTACAAAACAAATGGGAGGTAATCTGAGAAGGGAGGGTATTAGAAGCTGAGGTTACTGGAAGAGCAACTCTGCCTCACTTAAATCCAAGTCACAGGCAAGTCAAGACATCACCCTATGGTGTCACTAACACTAAAACAAAAGATGAAACAAGACTGAACGAAATCTCCTGTTGAAGGAAGGATTTGAGCTACGTCTTGAAGGAAGCCAGGAGAAGAAGTAAATAGTGAAAGAAAATCAGCATAAAAAGACATAATTCTGAACGATGAAATGACCAACCTTGACTCTAGACTGGGGCTTCTTAAACCCTTTCCATTTGAGACTCCTTTTTGCCTGAGAAATTTTTACATGACCCTGGGTATATAGGTATGTAAAATAGGTGTAAAAATCAAACATTTGCTGAAAATCACAATTTCACAACCCCAACATTCAGTTACAAGAACTTATATGGGGTCAAGAATCACCGTCTAAGAGACTAGGTTCTGAATGACTGATGATAGAACATACTTCCCTCCTTTTGGTAGGGAGATGGCAGACTCCAAAGGAGGAAGTGCATTCAGACACAAAGGATGGGTAGTGAAAGGTTCCTTTCAAGGAATAGCAAATAGGCCAGTGCATAAAGTATAAAAAGACTAGAAATATGAGAAAGAGCTGAGTTATAAAGAAACTTACAGGAGCTTCAGAGTCATTTCATTCTCCCTCTAAGAACCTTTGTATGGAAACCTCATCAAGAGGTTAAACAGCATCCAATTTAAGGCCATCAGTGTTAGGAAATTCATTCCCACTAGAGACCTTTCATCCCATGTTTGGACAACTCCAATTAGGAAGAAGCTCAAATCTGCCTCTCTGCTCCTTCCAGCCTTCTGTCCTGTTTCTGTCCTCTGGGGCCAAGCAAAACAAGTCTAATCTCTTTTTCATGGAATAGTCCTTCTGGTACTTAAAGATAGCCTGTTTACTAAGTTTCTCTTCACAAGACCAAACATCTGTATCTCCTTCAAAAAATCTTTATATGGCATGTTCTTAAAAGAAAAGTATTTTTTCATAATGTTTTATTTCATAATACCCCATCTCTTTATTAATATGGACTTCCTTCTTAACAAGAAAGTATTGTTCAATTGAGTCCAACTTTTCTTGGTAAAGATATCATAGTAGTTTGCCCTTTCCTTCTTCAGCTCATTTTACAAATGAGCAAACTGAGGCAAACAGGGTTAAGTGACTTGCTCAAGTAAGTGTCTAAGGCTGGATTTGAACTCAGGACTTCTGGATTCTGGGTCCAGTGCTCTATCCACTGTGCTACCCACCTGCCTCTTTGCCAACAATCTGTCCCCATTACTGTCATAGTTAAGTAAATTGTTTTCATGGCGTTGTTTGCTTTATTCTTCATAGATTCATATAATATTACTAGAATTCATTCTCTCTCAGGAGCAATGATATTCCTTTACATTTCTATATGCTCTTGTTGTTGTTGTGTCTGATTCTTTGTGATCCCATTTGGGGTTTTCTTGGCAAATATGCAGGAGTGGTTTGCCATTTCCTTCTCTGTTATCATTTCATTCTTACAGGCATATACAACACTGAATACAGTCTATTCAATCACTCTATAATTTTCTCCCAAGTTTTATTGTTTTTTTTCTATCAGAAAAAGTTCTGCTATTAATATTTTTGGCTTATATGGAAATACTTTCTCCATCCTATACCTCTCTTGGGGTATATTCCTAATAGTGGCAGTTAACTGCTGGGGTTGGAGTCAGGAAGAGCTGAATTCTAGCCATATGATTCTGAGCAAGTCACATTACAATGTCTCAGTCCCTCCTCATCTGTAGAATGGAAATAATAATTATAGCATCTACTTCCTACGGCCATTATGAGAATCAAATAAGAGGATATTTGTAAAATGCTCACCACAGTACCGGATACGTATCAGACACTATATAAATATTATCATCATCATTATTATTAGAATTTGCAGTATGATGAATGCAAGATAAGATGAGTGCTTCTAATTTGCAATTGTGTTATAATTAACAATTTGGGACATTTTCTCATATGGTTGCTGATATTTTTTGAAAATTGTCCATTCAGATATTTTGACCACTGATGCATTGGGGAATGGGTTTTAGTCTTAATATTTATTTGCATCGTTATGCACTTTGATGTCACACTGTTCTTAGAGATTTTTCTACAGAGATTCTCTCCTCTCATCCCCATCGATGGCTGTTTTTATTCAAGTGAATAGATTTTTTCATGAAAACCTTTTTATTTTACATAATAGAAATTGTCTATTTTATCTGTTATGATCATTCATGTCCCTTGTTTAACACTTTCCTTCAAGCATACCTCCTTTTATTCTTTAAATTACATCATGTGGCTTTTTATATTAAAACTGTTTATCTTTTTGGAGTTTATACCAGTACATGGTATAATTTATTGGTCAAAGTCTCCTAAATTGTTTTCTAGTTTTCCCAGAAGAACGAATCAAATATGAATTCTTGCCCCATTAATTTGTATTCTTGGAATAATGATGTACAAGACTATGATGGTCTATCCATGCTTGGTCTATTCCATTGATCAATTTATATATATATATATATATATATATATATATATATATATATATATATGTATGTATATATATATATATATATATGTATGTATATATATATTTTTTTTTAATTTAATTTGTGATTTTATCACTATAGGGAACTTTAAATGAGAAAATTCTCTCAGACCAGTGACTACTGTACAATTTATAATCTTAGAAAATTACCTAGGGAATTGACAAATTAAGTGATGTTTTCCACCGGTATATGTCAGAGGTACAGTTTGAACGTGAATCTAAAGCTAGCTCTTATTACATTCTGCCACAGGACTTCTCTATTTGATCATTATTGGTTTATGATAGATTTTGAAGTATTATTTCCTCTCTGTCCTTTCATTGTCACTTTTAAGATTTTTGACCTGTTGTTGTCTGGGCTAATTCCTTAAAATTATTTTTCTTGTCTTATTGTATGAACATTTCAATAATTATATTAAGTAATCATGTTGACAAAGGATACCTTTGCTTTACCTTTTATCTTATTGGAATGGGTTCTAATGTTTATCCCTTACAGATGATGCAAATTTGAGATTTAGACAAATGCTCTGTCCTTTTACATTGCTTATTCCCCATAACTGGAATACTCTCTCACTTCATTCCTGTTTTAATTTTCTTGGTTCCTTTTAAGTCTCATGTATATCCCACATTTTGCAGATGGCATTTCCTGAGCTCTTACCCCAATTGCTAGTGTCTTACCTTTTGAGATGACTTCTCATCTACTATGTATTTATTTTCCATATATCCAATTATATATATATTTGTTTTTGTTTTTGTTTTTTGTTTTGTTGAGGCAATTGGGGTTAAGTAACTTGCCCAGGGTCACACAGCTAGACAGTGTCTGAGACCAGATTTGAACTCGGGTCCTCCTGAATTCAGGGCTGGTGCTCTATCCACTGCGCCACCTAGCTGCCCCACCAATTATATATATATTATCTCCCATTTGAATGTATGAACTCTTTGAAGATTGGGATTCTTTATATTCTTCTTTGCACATGATGAAATTTTTTGGATCAGTTGATTATGTTTATTTTCTTTAAAAAAGGTCCACTTATTCTTGTGCTTTTTAGTATTTTTAAAAATAAATCAATACTGTATTTTTGTCAAGGGATTTTTTCTTTCTTATTGAAATACTCAAATGACTTAAAAATAAATATGATTTATTTGACACAACCTTCATGCGAGATCTACTAGGAACTGTAAGAAGGACAGAAACACTTTGAGAAAATTCAAGCTAATTTTTTCCATCAATGCCATAATTGATGGTATTAGATCATTCTCTGCCTGTAGCTCCTAGGAGCCATTTGGGTTTGAATTTAGGCAAAAGATAGGGTTTAAGTGAGGTAGCTTATTCTGAATCTTCCAGGCTTGTAACCACTTCTTTACCACATTATTGTTAGGGACAATCTAGTTAATATACAGAGTATTACATAATGTCAAAAAAATGTGCCCAGCAATAAGGTCTACACAGCTCAGGCTGATTGACTTCCCTTTGCCAGTGTTGACAATCTTACTATTCATCTCTACTTTTTCATTATTTGTTGGAAATCAACAAAAAAATTGATCATAACAGTATTTATTCCTCATAACGGGCAGATCATAGCATAGAGTTCACTTCATTGCCTCAACCTGGATTTCTCAGAATCCTGATTTCTCAAAGGCGATATCTAGCAGTAAAACTTTGGAAGCAAGTCAGAAAGGTTTCAAGTATGAACCAGTTGATGGTCTATATGTCTTCCATCTAAGGACTAGCCTTTCTTTAAAAATAAAAAGTCATCATCAAATAAATACTATTTTTTTTCCAATTATAATTCACAAAGTCTCTCTGATAAGGCACAGTGGGGTCACACTATAAAGCAATGGAGACTTTTGAAATCATGGATTTTATTTCACATTTGACATCATGGATTTCTAATGTATTAAGTATGATGTATCTTGAAATACCCTTCTTGGATCATGGACTTATCATGGCTGAGGGGGCTTGCATAACTCAATGAAACTATGACATGCATGTTTACCCAAGAGGGACAGGTCACAATTCTGACAAAAGGTGATCCACTGGAAAAGGAAATGGCAAACCACTCCAGTATTTTTGCTAAGAAAACCACATAAACAGTATCAAAATGATAAAAAATGGAAAGACCTGGAGGTGAGATAGGCCATGAAATCATGAAGAGTTGGACATGACTGAACAGCAACACCATCTTGAAATGGGTACATTATAAACTATATATTTTTTCATTTTTTTTCCTGGAAGTTATCCCAGGCCCCAAAAGAGACTTAGAAGGTTCCCTCGTCTTATCATCAATGTATATATAAGGTACCTCCTAGAATGGCTTATTCTTGTAGCCGCTTATTTTCAGCCATCCTATATTGGTCTTAGAATCACATCAGATGGTGATATTTTATGAATTCTTATGAATTCTAATCTAAATCCTAAAGGGTACCCTATTTGCCCCCCTATAACTCCTTACATTGTGATTACTGCAGTCACCTTGGATGGCAGTACATTTATTTTAATGATGATCCTGTTGCTCAAAAAAATGTTGGGATTCTTCTTTGGAAATGGTCTCAGTCTTCTAGAGTTGACAAGAAAAGAATTTTAAATGACTTAATATAGCCAATAATTGGCTACAATTTGTTTCAAGCTTCTACCCACCCCTTCTTAACATTAGCATAGATAACTGATAGCTCCCTAGTGAGCCTGCTGATTTGGGAGGGAGAGATACACTGTGTCCAAGGATTCAAATCTCCTAATCCCTATGATAATAGATAGAGATAAGATACACTGTGTCCAAGGACGCAAGTCTCCTAATCCCTACCATAATAGATAGAGATACTTTACTCCAGAGGTAAATGAATGGGGAGGAGAAGAGCAAAGATTTTGAAAAGCATGCTATGGAAAAAGAACAAAAAAAAGAGATTTACATAGATAAGAGCTATCTATTAGATATGTAACTACACAAATATATACATATAATCCCTGTAATGTAATAAATTAATAAATAGTAAATTTTTATTGAAAGATATGTTTATATGCTAAGCACTGTGCTAAACGGTTTACAGATATTATCTCACTTGATCCTACAACAACCTTGAGAGGCAGATGCTGTAACAATAACACAACATAACTTAGATAACAATCTTCATTTTACTGATGAGGAAACTGAGGCAAACAGAGCTAAGTGATTTGTTTAGGGTAATATAGCTGGTAAGCATCTGAAGCAGATTTTAAACTTGGGTTTTCCTGATTCCAGACCTGAGGCTATATTCATTTTATCACTATAAAGCTGCCTCTAGGTGCTTTGAAGGGGGCCATAGGATATATAGTTCTTGATGGTAGAAACTTAGCCTTTTATTTTTTTCTCTCTTGCTTCTAGCAGAATGTGGCTGGAACATAATAGATAATAAATATTTGTTGATTGATTGATCAAAGGAGGGAAGAAGGAAATACAACGTGACCTGCCATGGAACTGCTATGGTATTTGTTTCTACCTTCAGAGATAGGTTGGGCAATGTAAGGAGAAGAACACCAGGCTTTGTGATGGAGGAGATGTGCCCAAATCCAGATTATACCACCTGTTAGATCAGTTAGGTTTCCTGACCTTCAGTGTCCTTATCTGTAAGAGTAGCATATCTTTGCTAGCAGAATGACCCTCAATTGCCTTAAAAAAAAAAAAAAAAGACCAGTAGTATGAATTATCAATTAGCCAGTCAGCAAACATTTATTAGGACCCCTATGTGTCAAGTACAATGCTGGGGTTACAAGAAAAAGCAAAAAATAGTCTTTTAAGGAGCTCCCAATTTAAGGGAGGAGACAATATGCAAACAACTGTGTACAAACAAGTTGTATAATGGATAAAAGAGAAAAATCAAGAGGGGCAGGGCACTAGCATCAAGAAACACTGTGAAAGGCCTCTTATAGAAGTGGGGATTTTAGCTGAATCTTGATGAAAGCTTGGGAAAACAAAAATGACAACAAAAAAACCCCAGGATTGGAAAGAAAATGTAGGAGATGACTCAGAGGTCAGAGAGGCAGTCTGTATGCCCTGCTTTATGTATTTAATAAGTTCTTGAAAAGTTGTACTGTAATCCAATCATTTTTCAAATGAATGCAAAAACTTGCCATCTGACGGAGGACCTTTGCATTTTCAAAGCAAACATTTGGCAATGTTAATTGTTACCCTTGAATGTATTTGTTTTATAGGCCAGTTCAATGGAAGCTCCTTGAGTGTGTTTGTATGAGAATTGACCTGTGAAATTCAAATAGGCTACAAATATGTAATATGTGTATGCATTTGCATATGTATGTAGCCTGTATGTGTGTATATGTATACACAAGTATATATTTGTACCCTGTACATGCACACACATGCATACATATATGTGCGTGTGTATGTACATGTATTATACATATAGACAAATGTATATGTGTATCCTATGCATCTTATAAATATGTGTGTCCTGTATATAAACCCACATCTATATACCCTATATAGACATATTCATGCATGTGCATGTGTATATGCATATAATTATATCTTACACATACATATATTTGTACTCTATACATATATACACATAGCTACACATCTTAAACATATACATGTGTGTATATTTGTATCCTATACATGTATACATATGCCTATATATCTTATACATTTACATACATGTGTGCATATGTGTGTATTTTTGTATTTATACATATATTTGTGCCCTGTATATATATATGTATATATATACACATATATCTACACATCTTAAATATTTACATATACATATGTGTATATTTGTATCCTATACATGTATCTTATACATTTACATACATGTGTGCATTTTATTTATACATGTATTCGTGCAATATATATCTACACATCATATATACACACACACACACACACACACACATGTATATTTGTATCCTATACACATATTTGTACCCTATACATGTATACATGGTACCTGTATATCATATACATATACACATATGTATGTACGTGTGTGTGTGTGTGTGTGTGTGTGTGTGTGTGTATTTGCATCCCATTTGTGTCCTTACAAGCTAGCATAATGCTTGGTACTGGCACAGGTCAATAAATGCTTGTTGGATTAGGTTAAAGAGGTAAACCCAACTTTTATTCTCTACCTCTCAGAGCTGTTAAGAGGAGAAGGGTCATAGACTCCTAGCTGGAAGGGATTTTAGAGACCATCCCATCCAAGTCTCTCACTTTATGAGGCACAAGAAGTTTAAGGGATTTACCCAACATCATGAAGTTAGCAAGCATCTGAAGTGAGATTTGAACTCAGATCTTTTTGATACCAAGTCCAGTAGCTCGGTGTTGTAAGTCTGAGAGAGCTATAGAAATATAAGTAGCTGCTTCCTTTCTCAAGGACCAACCATGGATCCACACTCATCGTGAGAGTCCAGTGCTCCAGAGGGACCCCCACTCTGCAGGTAGAGAGACGCAGTCTCCCAGAGCAGGGGGAGAAGCTCCTTGCCCCGAACTCTGACAGGATCTCTCATCAGGCACATTCCATCCAGTCCTGGCACCTTGTTACGAGAACACCGTAGCCACCCAGGAGGAATTCAGAGCCAAGCAACAATTCTGATTAGGGAAACAGACAGGTTGATTTATGAGGCAAGTTTCTGAAGCAGAACCATGATAACGGACCATAGATAATTGAGGGGAGAAGGCGCCACCAGGGGAGAAGAAATGTATCTCTATGTGTGTGCGTGAGGGAGAAGTGGGGGAGCTGTCTCTTGAAACATAACTGGATGAAAATTAAAAAGAAACCGTGCAACTGGCTTTGGGGAAAACTCTGTGATAAGCAGAGAGGAGGATGAGTTTAGAACTGAGATGGACTTACAGGTCATCAAATGTAACCCCTTCATCTTACAGATGGAAAAACCGAGGTCTCAAGAGACTGAATTACTCAGTTACAGGAGTCATAAGCAATAAAGCTCAATTCAATCCCAAGTTTGTTGGTTCCAAATTCATTGCTATTTCCACTGGGTTACATTGAGGTTAGTTGGGGCGGGGGGAGTTCTGGGCAGGGGGGTGAGGTCGGCAGTGGTGAATCCTTAGAAGCAGTGGGATTTCTGAACTTGGCAACTGAGATGATCAGTGTGGGAAGCAATGGTCTCACCCCTTCCTTCACATCCTTCATTTAGAAATTGGAAAATCAGATAGGCTGAGGCCCTGGCAACTGTTACAGAAGAACATTCTCTGGATTAAATGAACACAGCAGGCCATCCTCCTTCCATCCGACATTGCTGGAGAATTACATTCCTTTAGTCTCACCCTTTTCAAACTGAAGGAAAAGTGATTAAAAACTGAAGTTGCTCTGATTGTGGAAGCACAAGTGCCAAATAAAAGCCAAGTGGAAAGTGAATATCGACATAAAGGGATGATTTCTATAGAATGATGTGAAAGATCATGAAATAATTATTATTAATAATTGAAGAAATTTTTATTAAATAAGGTAGTGCCTGAGAAAATTCCTTGCCTAGTGGTCAGGCTTCTGGTGATGAGCTTCTCCAAATTCCTCCAGCTGGACCTTTGATGGAAACACAGAATCCACTACTAAGTCTAATCTTGGAGTCTTTCCAGCTTGGCAAAACCTGAAAGAGCTAACATAGCTGTGGAGAACTCAGAGACATCTCCACTCTATTTGGTTACTTTTCATTTTCCTTCAAGCTTGACTTGATCTTCTCAGATTTTATAAAAATATTCTCTAATTTTAGGCCAATTACTCTCATTGAAGATGGAGTGAGTTTTTTAAAAGAGACCTTGATCCCTCTTTGAAGGGATCAGAGAGAGAGAAGGGATGATGGAACAATCAGAGATAGAGAAACAAGTGGAGATGTTCTCCCACTTAGCTCCAAGAGATCATTCTACCCCCATCTGGTCTTATGGTCCCTATCAATGTGCTCGATATATAGTAGGTTTCTAAATGCATCCTGATACATTGATTAGCCAACCAGGACTTCCATTTCTAAAAGGTGTGATGGTTGCTTGAGGCTTGAGTTGATAAACAAGAACACAGAGCCATGTAGACAAATCTCACATTCTGTTCTACCACATCTAAGTGGATGCCAGTTTCCATAGATAATTCCTCTTTTCCCCTCTTTCTATTTTCCTATTTCCTTCTCTCTTCTCTCTTTTATCTTCTTGTTTTCCCTTTTTCCTCCCAGTTTGGGATTGCAGAGGGAAGGGGACCAAATGACCAGAAGTAGTATAGGCAAAGTATCCTTATTCTTTTTCAACACCCTTCCCTTTCACCTTCACCTTTCACCTTTTCTGTCCAGAAATCCTGTTCAGATGACTTATGCTATATTGATGGTGGCTTAACCTGCAATACCATGCATGGTTTTTTATTTAGTTGTGAGCTATTTTACCACAGAAAAGGAAGGTAGATGGTACAATGGAAAGAAAACTGGGACTCAAATTTTCATCTTTTTTGTTCTTGTTTGCTTTTTTCTTTATCTTTTTTTCTCTTTTGATATGATTTTTCTTGTGTAGCATGATGAATATGGAAATATTTTTAGAAGAATTGTACATGTTTAACCTTGATCAGATTGCTTGCTGTCTAGGAGGAGGGGAAGAGAGGGAGAAAAAATTTAGAACACAAGGTTTTGCAGAGGTGAATGTTAAAACTATCTTTGCATGTATTTGGAAAAATAAAAAAGCTATTTAAAATTTTTTAAAAAGAAAACTGAGGTCCAAACTCTGCCTCAAACACTTAAGTAGTTGTGTGATTCTGCCTCTATTTCTTCATCTGTACAACAATGGGGTTATATTCAACGGGTTCTAAAGTCCCTTCCTAGTCTATATCTGTGGTCCTATGAAAGCCAGATTACCACTGGCAAAGAGTGAGCCCATAAGTTTGAGATATTATTTTAATGCCCATATTTTTTCCCAATTACTTACCCATGCTATCTTCTTTCATCTTCGTGACCCCATGAGATAGATAGGCAGCTATGATTATTTCCACTTTCCAGAAGAGGATATTGAAATCTCCAGAGTATGTAGTGTGCTTATAGTTACAAAGTGAATTAGTGACAAAACTCATTGATGTCTCCTGATCATGCTTGCCAACTAGACAATTATCTCCAGAGACAAAGTGGAAATGGAAATAAGGATAATGATAAGAATAATACTTAATAATACAAAGAAGATGCTCACCTGCATTGGTGGAAGGAGTTTCCTCCTCCTGGAGTTTACTGATGAAGCTACAGGCCTAGTCCTTAAACGTAGTTGCCTTTTGCCATCAACTGGGAACTCTTGGTACAGAGAACTTTGCCCCAATCTGTGAGTATTTGGGAACCACCTCTCTGGATTTTCTTTTACTTTTAAAAGGTAGAACCTTCCATGCTCAACCCACCTGCATTCTTCATGTCCCACAAATGTGACCAAGGTTATGAGATTTCATATAAGAAAGGACAAAACCAGCAAGTCAATTTTGTGCATGTGTCTCTGACAGGTGGACATTTCTCCCATATACCTATGGTCTTTGTGAGATACTCAGCCTAGGCTCTCTGGTCCTTAAACATTTATCTTTCCTATTCTTTTTGTCTGCGTCTGGCACAGAGTGGGACCACATGCGAAACCTGAGCATTTATCCGACCTTGGTGACATCCAACCCACAACTGTCCCCCTCCCAAAAAAAAAGTTAAATTCTGGAGCCTAAAGGCCAGTGTTTTGTTCGTATGTGACGAAGATGGGGCACTAAATGCAGACCTCAAATGACCTCTGATCTGTAGGTGGGCAGAATATCACCAAGGCCCCCGTGGAAAGATCAAGTGGGTATAATTATCTAAAAGTGAAGTGAGGGACCAAGATGGTGAGTGACCTGAATACCAAGTCATATGAAAAATCAATTGAAAGAACTAGAGCTTAAGTTTAGGGGCAGCTAGATGGTGCAGAGGGTAGAGAGCATCTGGCCTGGAGTGAGAAAATCCTAAATTCAAAAGTGTCTTGTGTAACCCTGAGTAAAGCATTTTACCCTATTTAACTTAGTTTCCTCATCTGTAAAAGGAGCTGGAGAAAGAAATGGTAAGCCATTGCAGTATTTTAGCCATGAAAATCCCAAATGGGTCATGGAAGAAGGTGACTTAACTGCCTTTATTGGAGAAGGCTTAAGGGAAACACAACTGCCATCTTTAAGTTGTTTCCACAGATTTCCCTCAATTTCATAAGGAAAATCGGGTACCTCCCTTTACCAGACGAGAGGAAGATGATAGAGGTGATTAAGGTGATAAAGAGATTGCTGGAGATTTTAATCTCCCTGGAGTGAGTTTTGTGGAGCACTTCCATCAATGGGCCAGTAGGGGGGAGCATTGCAAAGGCTTTCCAAACTTAATCTTGAAAGAGTTTGCAGTTATTTGCAAGAAGAGATCCTGCAGGAAAGAATAAACCAGCTGCTAAGTCTCATCATCATCATCATCACCATCATCATTATTGATACTTTTCATTTTTACATCTTCATTTCCAAAGAAATCACTCCAATTTATTTTTCTATGCAGAAAACCATGCTTTCAGGTCCCAGCTAGTTCTAACTGTTGGAAGAAGCTTTTCTCCATCCTCCTGGATCTTAGTGCCTTTGCTCTGAGATTATCTCTAGTTTATCCTGTCTATATAGTTGTTTGCATGTCATCTCTCCATTAAACTGTGAGTTTCTTAAGAAAAGGGATGATTTTTTTTTTTTCATTTCTAGGTATCTTCATTGATTAGAACAATACCTGGCATATAACAAACAGGAACTTACTCCTTGACTTGACCCACTTGACTCGAAACAAAAAATTATAAGAAAGAAAAAAAGCAGCAAGAAAAAAAATAATAAATAAGAATAACATAAATAAAATAAGAATAAGGAAAAAAAATTGACATCAATTAAGACTGGCAGTATAAACTATCTTCCATGTTCAGATTCTTTCATTTCTTCAAATAGGGGAGAGAAGTTAGCAGGAAATTTTTATGAGTTGATGAACTCCTGAGCCTTAGAATGGTCAGCAGCCTCCAAGAAAATCTTTATAACTTATTGAAAAGACATTAAAAAAATAAAACAGAGCCTAAGATTAGAATTTCAGGACATGTGTTTTCTAGTTCTGACCTTGAGAGTAACTATGCAAATCACTTCATTTTTCCTGGCTTTGGAATCTTTATAAAGGAACTGAGAAGAATATAACAGACACATTTTTATTGCTTTTAGCAAAGATCCAAATAAAGTACCTCATGCTATTGCTGGGGAAAAGATGGAAAGATATGGGTTAGATGAGAAATCAACCAGAAGCTGTCATAACTGGTTATATTGTAGAACTCCAAGAACAGTTGTTAATGGGTCAATGTCAACATTGAACAGTGCTTGGGACTTGTAATTTTTGTTACAAGTCATTTTTCAATCATACCACTCTCTCTATGACCCTATTTGGGATTTTCTTGGCAAAGATATTTGAGGGGTTTGATATTTCCTTCTCCAGTTCATTTGACACACAAAGAAACTTAGGCAAACAGGATTAAGTGACTTAACAAGGTCATATAGCTAATAAGTGTGTGAAGCCAAAGACAAGTTTTGCTGATTCCAAGCCCAGTGCTCTATCCACTGAGCCACCTAAGTCTTTATTAAATGCTCATTGATTGATAAACAGGCCAAGAAGTTTCTGGTGGTTTATTTCAGGCTCCATCCTTGATCCTGTGTTATTTCATGTTTTTATCAATGACTTGGATGAAGACAAAGATGCAATATTCATGAAATTTCCAGATGACACAAAGCTGTCCGTGCAGTTAATACACTAGAGAACAGTATTAGAGTCTAAGAGAATCTTGATAATCAAGAGAATTAGATTGACTTTAATAGGATGGAATGCAAGAGTAATAAATGTAATATCTAGTACTTATATCCAAAAAGAAAAAGAAAATCAACTTCATTAAAAAAAAAAAAAGATGGAATAGTTGATCTTTCTTATAAAGATCTGGGATTTTCAGGGGACAAGTTAAATATGAATAAAAAATATATAGTGGCAGCTAAAGCATATAACAAGATTTGAGGCTGCATTAAAAAGAGTCTATCTTCTGGAGAGACCTTCTCTCTATGTCTCATTAGACCTCATCTGATGTCCAGTTTTTGGCACCAGTTTAAGACAGACATTGATATGTCATAGTATCAGAAAAGAGCAGCCAAGATAGTAAAGGTCTTGAATTCGTGATTTGAGGATTGATTGAAGGAAATGGGCATGTATGCTTCGGGAAGAGAAAAAAGAGGGGTGGTTGGTATTCTTGTTGTGACATTATCAATCATATCTGACTCTTTGAAACCTCTTTTGGGGTTTTCTTGGCAAAGATACTGGAATGTTTTGTCATTTCCTTCTCCATCTCATTTTACAGAGAAGGAAAATGAAGCAAACAGGTTAAGTGATTTGCCCAGGATCACACATCTAGCAAATGTCTGAGGCCGTATTTGAACTCATGAAAATGAGTCTTGCTGATTCCAAGCCCAGTGCTCTATGCATTATAGTTCCTTACAGCTATACTTTAAAGTGTGTCTTGTGGAGGGGAAAAAAGATGATTAGACTCAATAGAACCAGAAGCAGGCAGTTGTATAAAGAGAGACATTTGGTTTTGATGTCAGGAAAAAATTTCTAATAATTCAAACTTTCCAAAAAATTAGAATGGACAATTCCAAAAGATGGTGGACTCTTCTCCTTGGAGGTCTCTAAGCAGAGGCCTGACCATTCTGGCAGAAGGGGATTCCCTTTGATCATAAGCTGGATCAAATGGCTGCTGGAGTCCCTTCTAATTGCTAAAATTCTATGATTCATCTCCAAAATGAAAAAGGTTGGAATGAAGTGCAAGGCTTCTTCCAGTTTTACTATTCTATTTTATAAACAATGGTTTTATTAGCACCCAGATTATAAACAACCCTGAAAAAGGAAAAGCTATGCCTGTTGTGAACGCATGAATGAAAATGATAATAGTGATATTTGGCTCCCTTCCCTGGGACACCTGCTAAGATCACAAGCTCCTCCTACTTTGATGTCTTCCATCATCTTGTGTCTAACTTTCCAGCCAGAGGCTATAGAGTATCCAGCATAGTGCCCCGTGACTGCAAATCAATCAATTCTTCAATAGTGTTTATTGGTGATTACCCTTCATTCTCAGAGGACTCAAATGTCAGGCTACAGTAACTCCAACTATGACCGATCAGATCAATATGAGCTCAGAATGCTCTACCCTAGGTCAGGCAAAAATAGTTTATATGAACAATCAATAAAAATTTATTGACTGCCTACTATGTTCCAGGCCCTATGCTAAGCACTATGAATATTTTTTTAAAATGAAAAAAAGACAAATTCCCTCAAGGAACTTAAAATCTAATGGAGGAGGAAAATCTACAAAAGGATGCTGAAAAGGGGAGTGTGGAAGGTACTTGACATGAAGACCAATCCAGAGAATGGTAGCTGGTGTGAAACAGACAGTTGGCCTGGGAGTCCTCCTTAAATGGGGGGTTCTGGGAGAACTTCTCTGCCTCTACCCTCTTCAATCAGACGGAGGAGACCCAGAGGGAGAATGAATTTAGGAGGTATAAGTTTCAGGGTTGAAGTGATCTTTCAGGATGAAGAGGTTCCTCAGGGCTCTATTGCTATCATCTTTAGCAGGTCCAGGTCTATACACAGACAGAAATTGCCCTACAGGAGAACAAATTGGCTTATGCAGGTTTGGTATTTGTCAACATTTGGGATTTCTATAATTATAACAGTTAATACTGACATAGCACCAGGTAAATATTATTCCATTTGATCCTCATATGATAGATGCTATTATGATCTCATTTTACAGATGAGGAAATTGAGGCAAATAGAGGTTACCCAAGATCATATAGCTAGTATGTGCCTGAGGTCTGTTTAAACTCAGACCCCGCACTCTGCGCACTATGGTGCTACTTAGGTGCCCCTCCTTTGCTATTCCTCCTGCCACTATACATTCAGAAAATTAAGCCAGCTTTGAAATTAAGGCAACTTTGAAACCATCCAGTCTAACTTTTAATTTTATAGATCAAGAAAGTGATACTTCAAAAACATGGGCACACCTGTGATAAATATCTAAGTGGAGATAAAAATCCAGGTCTTGCTTCTTTCCATTCCATCATCATGAAGGCTCGTCTATCTCTTGTTTTCTCATTGTTTCAATCATATCCAACTTGGGATTTTCTTGGCAGAGACACTAGAATGGTTTGCCATTTCTTTATCCAACTTCTTTATCCAGATGAGGAAACTGAGGTAAACAGGGTAAAATCACTTGCCCAAGGTGTCACAGCTTTTTTTTCATTGTTTCCCTCCATCCCCATATGCGTGAAAGGTTATGACACGTGCTTAGTAAGCATATTCAGGGATCTCCCTTAGAATTTCCCTTTATAAAAAAATCAAACCACAAAAAAGATAAAGCCAAGAAAGAATTTATTATCTTTCTTAATATTATACTTCTCAACTGAGGTTCATCTTCCAGAAACAATGTTCCTTGAGTTATCATAATCTATATCCAAGTCATTTCTAACTGGGGACAGAGATAGCCAAAAAGACACATCTCGTTTCCTCCCTAAAATGACTGCTCTAAAGACTTCAGTGACACTTACAGGAATCTTTTGGGGAAAAAAAGTTAACATACAGTCAAGGAAACATTCCAGGATTGAGCAACCAGGTGACTATCTTCTTGTTTCTGGACCACTCCCAGGGAGGTTCCTCCCAGAGATGATATCAAAAGCCTAAATTGAATAGGAAGCTATGACATGTCACCAATGGATTATCCCTCAGGTCAAAAAGGAAGGATTTTGTTCTTTAATTAATTCACTTGAGAGGTCTTTTCTCCCTTTAGTCTATCACTTACCTTTCCAAGGGAACATTCCCACAGAAAGAGCTTTAGGAGAAAATATTTCCTAATACCTCTAGAGAAACTAAAACAGGATTTTGCTATTCTTACACAAAAATCCATTAGTTTTTTTTTTCAGTTTTTAATTCATGAAAATCATTCAGGCAGGAGAGACTTACATGAACTGATGCTAAGTGAAATGAGCAGATCCAGGAGAACACTGTACACAACAGCAAGATTATACAATGATCAATTTTGACAGACATGGGCTCTTTTCAACAGCAAGATAATTCAAGCTAGTTCCAATTGTCTTGTGATAGAGAGATCCATCTGCACCCAGAGAGAGAACCGTGGGGACTGAGTGTGGACCACGACCTAACATTTAAATTCTTTTGTTGTTGTTTGCTTGAATTTTGTTTTCTTTCTCATTTTTTTTTCTTCTTGATCTGATTTTTCTTATGCAGCATGATTCTTGTGGAAATATATATAGAAGAATTGTATGTGTTTAACATATATTGAATTACTTGCCATCTAAGGGAAGGGATGGGAGAAAGGCAGGTGAAAAAAATTTGGAATACAAGATTATGCAAAGTTGAATGTTGAAGACTATGCATATGTTTTGAAAATAAAAAGTTAAAAAAAGGGGGGGGGAATTACTCAGGCAGAGAAACTCTTGTATTTGCCATCAAAGCTTCCTCACTTTTTTCTCTTAAAAGACCCCCCAACACAGGTCCCTTTCCTTCTATACATTCTACTCTCCCTCTCCTTCTAACACTTTTTGCTAGAACTCAAATCTTTGTTGTCCAAACTTTGTACTCTGCCCAGAATCTAATATTATGTACTGCACACATACCCTTTATAAATATTTTTTTGAATCATTGAATCAAACTGGTGAGAACAGTTTAGAGAGAAAATATTGCTGTACAGTCCCTTTGTTCTCAGGTCAGCAGGACTAGTGAATACAACTTCTTCCCCTCCCCATCTGCCCATATGATGTGAGAGTTGAGCCCTGGTACTCTGAAGGCCAGGATTGAACTAGAGTTTTAAGATCTACAAGTGTCAGGGCAGCTAGGTTGGATAGTGGATAGAGCACCAGCCATGCAGTCAGAAAGACTTGAGTTCAAATACAGCCTCAGATACTTGGCACTTAGTAGCTGTGTGACTTTAGTCAAGTCTCTTAACCCTCATTGTTTCAACAACAATTGCTATGAGCCTGATACAGCCATCACTCTGTTTCTGTGAGAATCCAAAGGAGAATTTTACCAAACATGTTGTATAGTCATAAAGTTCTATATAAATAATGATAATAGCTGACATTTGTATTGTATAGATCTATTCTTTATTCTGATGAAATCATAGGTTTGGTCAGGAAAAAACAAATAAACAAATAAAATAAGTTTAGCTGTAGTCCTTCTGACACTGCCTACTTACTACCTTTGTATGTAGACACTACTAAGTAACTTTCTAGTTCTGAATTTCTCATCTATAAAATGGCAGATCAGGTAAAGGAATCAAACACTTCCCGCTACTTGCAAATTTTTTTTTTTTTTTGGCTTTTTAGTTTGACCGAAAACACTAAGATTTTCTATTAGCTTTTGATGTCCTTCCCTAGGATTGGAGGAGAAAAATATCAACTCATTTCAAAACTCAAATAAATAAGAACTACTCAGTTTAAGGAAAATGTTTGAAGAGAGTGATTTCTGAGGTTCTTTTCAGACTTAGGAGTCCACAATCCTATTCACTGTACCATCATTGTCTATTATTTCACACTTACATACCCTTCCATCTTCAAAAGAAGGAAGCTTATCAACTTCTCCATGATGGAACGTTGAACTTTCTAAGGCATCCACAAGGCTTTGGTCACTAGGGAAGCTGCATTTATTTATTTAAGATTTTTTGGCTTTCAGAGTAGGAGTTGGGGAACAATTAAGGGGGTGCTGGGAGTGGTGATGGTGGTGGTTCCATGGGACTTTCTCAGACTATTGCAGTGAAGTTCTCACAACTTGGATGGATGGCCAAATGATAGTCCGAATTTATTTGGCAACCACCACATAAACACAATACCAGAGATCATGGATTTTCCCATCTACTAGACATCAATCTTCCCCTTTCTATTTGGATGCTCATTCTTGGGATGTGTTCACACTGCCCTCTAGTGTTTAAAAGTCAAACTGAAGCCCCTTGCCCAACTTTGCCATTGGGTTCAGGGTGCTTGCTTACTCAGCGCAGGCTGCTGTAACTTGTCAAGGGACCATAGTCTCATAGCTTTAAGAGCTGGAAAGGATTTTCAAGGTCATCTCATCTAACCCGCTTATTCTATACAGAAACTGTCCCTGGCAGAGGATGAGTGACATCATGATACCTGGAATTTTCACCAATCAAATGTAGGGCTTTCCCCAGTGGCTCCTAATGGGAAAATTTCCCTTGCTTTATTGGGGAGATACTTTACATTAGGATTTGCTGAAATTGCTTATTGCTAGAGTTCCTCATCCCTGTTTCTAATGAAAAATGATGAAGTTTGACAGGACTTTCCAAACCTCTTAGGTTCACCGAACTCCAAACACATTTCCATTCACCCTTTCCCCTTTTACAGAAATCATGTATGTTACAAGGCAAATTCAAGCCATATGTAAAGGAATCAAAAACTTTCCACTGCTTACAATATGGTTTTATAAGGCTTTTTAGCTTAAAAAATACAACACCCCCCCACAACAATAACAACAACACAAACTTAAGATCTTCTATCAGCTCCTAATCCCCCCTCCCTCAGACTTGAAGAGGAAAAGAAATATCTGGCTTTAATTTAATAACCAGGTATAATAAGGGCCATGTAATACAGTGGGGAAAAACCTAGACTGCAATTTAAGAAAGGCATGGGGTTCAAATCCCAACTATGACACATCCTGGCTTTATAACCATGGCAAGGAAAATCACTTAACCCCTCTGAGAATTTGTTTTCTCATCTGTAAAAAAAAATCAATTCTGATGGACGTGGCTCTCTTCAATAATGAGATGACTCAGGCCACTTCCAATAATCTTGTGATGGAGGGAGTCATAACCATCTAAAGAGAGGACTGTGGGAACCAAGTGTGGATCACAACATAGTATTTTCACCATTTTGTTGTTGGTTGCATTTTGTTTTCTTTCTCATTTTTTCCCCTTTTTTGATCTGATTTTTCGTGTGCAGCATGATATTTGTGGAAATATGTATAGAAGAAATGCATATGTTTAACATATATTTGATTAGTTGCCATTTAGGGGAGGGTGGTGGGAAGGGAGGGGAAAAACTTGTTACAGAAAGTTTGGCAAAGGTGAATGTTGACAATAATCCATGCATATATTTTGAAAACAAAAAGTTTTAATTAAAAAATTGATATCAGTGATATAGTTATGCCAGATGCCACTTGGAAGTAAAGGATGAAGCAAAAGTGCTGAATGAAGTTGGTGGTGATACCACAGAGGAGATTTTAAAAAACCATCCACCAGCATGGCATCCATCCAGGTGGTACAGTGTCTAAAGAACTTTCCTAGAGTCTGAGTTCAAATCTAGCCTCAGATACTAAGTCACTTAACTTCTACTTGACTCAATTTCCTCAGGTATAAAATGGGATAATAATAGGGGATCATAAGTGATAATAAGATAATAAGATGAGAATTAAATGAGGGAATATTTGTAAAGCAATTAGAACAGTAGCTATCATATAGCAGGTGTTATCTAAGTACTCATTCCTTTCTTCCTTTCCTTCTCTCAAATGGGGTTGCCAATAGGGAAGAATCTCTCCTGGGCTCCTTCTCATCCTAAACCCAAATTTTGATTCCAGGCAACTGCCCTGATGGAGAGACCCTTAGCCATCGTCAAGAAAGGTCTACAAAATTATCACAGTCTCTTTAAATTTTCCACATAGAAAAGAATGTGACCTATGAAGAGTGATACCTCAGGATGCTATGAAAATAGAATCTGGAGGAAGAACAGAAGGAAAGTTTTTTATAGGCAACATCAAATGGAGAAACCTGGATTTGATAGAAGGGACCTGCCCCAAATGAAACAACTCAATTATGCAAATTTCCTTTACTTTCTGCACAATCTCATGGAACTGGATTGATGCCATATGAAGCTTTGTGGTTAAGTGGACTATTGTACAATGTCAATATTTTTACTTCATTGATCTCCTGTCAAGGCCTTTGTTCTTTTTGAGGCCCCTTTCTGGGACTGCATTTTGCCCAAAGAAATGAGAAGACTATCGTGTGGAAGCCTGTTTATCCCTTTCTTGCTGGCTATGGACACCCATGAACATACCTTTCTTGTGGCAAAAACCATATATCCTCCCGCATGGAAAGAGCTGTTAAGTATTCCGGGTAAACAATGGTTCTGAGCAGAAGATGGGCTTGCTTTGGGATCTAGCAAAGAGTAGGATGTCACATGACCTGTGTCCTGGGATTATTTTGTAAAGACAATATGCTTCTATCTTGAAGCCAACAAAAAAAAAAAAAAGAAAAAAAAATTGAAAAGAAGCATATAGTGCTTTTGATAGTTTCTTGGGCTCCTTCATTGCCTTCCTGATCACCCTTGTTTAACTAAGTCACTTACATTAGAAGTTTAATTGTTTAAGAAAAACCAAAAACCAAACCCCACTATGCCTGATGCACTACTCCAAGCTGATTGAACTGCAATGCTTATGAGTGTATGCAATCCCAAGGGGGTTAGTGTCTTAACATGAGTTCAGAGAGGGTAACCAACAGATAAAGTGCCTGAAGAACTGAGCAATTTAAAAGCCTGCAGTTCATAAAGGATGCATTTTAGTGCAAAATGAGACATAATTTTTGGATGTGGCCAAAGTGGGAATTTATTTTGCTTTGCCATGTATATTTATTGCAAGGGTTTTGTTTTTCTTTTCTATTTTCTCCCCTCCCTCTGGTGGTGGGTATGGGTTACAGGCTGAATGAGAGAAAAATTTATTGATTGAAGAAAATAAAATAAAATAAAATTTTTTGTAAAGATGACTTTTATGGAGAAATAGCAGTTATTTAGGAAGTCTCTTTTACAAGTTAGTGTGGTGGCTCAGTGTATAGACTGCTGAGCCTGAAGTCGGAAAGATGTGAGTTCAAATGTAGCTGGGTAACCCTAGGCAAGTCCCTTCACCTCTAATTACCTCAGCTTCCTCAACTGTAAAGTAAGGTTATAATAACATCAACTTCATGAATTGTTTGTGAGAATCAAATGAGAATTTTTTAAAGTGCTTAGCATGGTATCTGGCACATAGTAGGTGCTATAGCATAGAAATGCTAACTATTATTAATAGATGATGTTATCCAATATACCTTTACACCCTACCAGCCTAGATACGATAGCCTTATTCCTCTTCAGTGCTTCCTTATTGAATCCTGAAGTATAAGTCTTAAAACTTGATATACAATCCCTGATATTCAGATTGGTATATCTGATACTACCCTATTGCTCTATCTCTATCTTCTATCTCTAGCTCTATTCTCTTTTTCCTGAAAACAATCTATGTTTTCTATCATCTAGACCTTTGAATCTGCTGTGTACTTCTGCTGGAATCTCTTCCTTCTCCCCTTTACCTTTTCTCTATCTCCTCATTGAGGATTTTGAAGTAATGTGGTATCAGGAATGGAGCACTAGAATTGGAGCATCATGGATCAAGCAGTGGACTTGCAGTGTCATGGATAGATCATGGATGGAGCACTAGCCTTGGAGCATCATGGATGGATCATAGATGGAGCACTGGACTTGCAGTATCATGGATAGATCATGGATGGAGCACTAGCCTTGAGCATCATGGATGGATCATAGATGGAGCACTGGACTTGCAGTGTCATGGATAGATCATGGATGGAGCACTTGCCTTGGAGTATCATGGATGGAGCACCAAACTTGAAGTCAGAAAGTTCTGGGTTCAAAATCCACATCAAAATGTAATTGTTGCATGATCCAGAGCAGGCCATATCTTCTCTCTAAGTCTGTATTTTTAGCTGTAAAATGGAAGGGTTAGACTTAATATTCTTTCTCTAAGGGTCTTTTAAGCTCCAAATCTATGATTCTATGATCTTCTTATCTGATCTCTCATTTGTCTTTCCTTACTAAGTAGTTCTCACATAGCACTTAGCTTTGTATCTCTGATGTACTTATATATTATTTATACCATAGCTATTATTACATATGATACACTCTCATATTATAATTGTTCCATGAAGGGATAAACAATGTCTTAAATAATCTTTGTATCTTCTCGAGCACCTATTACATTCCACCCCACCTTAAGTTTCACCTAATAAATGTTTCTTGAATTAAATTGATTCTTGATCAAATGTAGCACTATGGAAATTATTTATTTTAAAACTTTGACTCAAGTGATGTTGGCCATCTAGAAATGACTCAAATCCTGAAGAGATTATAAAGATTTAGACACATCATAGGGCACTTGGCATAATCCAACATTCCCGAGGGAAGTAACTCAGTCACTTTGAAGAATATTCTACATTGATTTCAATAGCTTGCATCCATGCACAACCCTTGATATGAGGCCTTTCCCCAGAGGCTCCATTCTTAATATTCTCTTTACTGATTTTATTTTACATGGTATATGAGAAATAGTGGTATATATGTCTAGTGGGTAGACTTCACCTTTATCACATGGCTGTGTGACCCTGGGCAGATAATATAACCTTTCAAGCTCCCCGACAATTCTGTGAAACTATACCTTGCTGGAACACAGAGGAAAAAGGAGTTCCCTAAGTAGAGGATGGATTTGAGTGGGAAGAGATGAGGCAAGAAGACTATTTAGAAGGTTATTGAAGAAGTCCAGGCAAAGAGTGAACAAGGATAGTGGTTTTTTGAATGGAGAGAAGAAAAAGCATGTGAAAGATTTTTTGAAGGTAGAAACAAGAAGATTTAACAACAGACGGAAAATGTAGGGTAAGAGTACTATCAAGTCTAACACTGAGATGGACACCTGGTTGACTGGGAGGATTGAAGTGTCCAGAAATTCCAAATGAAGAGGAGATGGAGGCCCCATAAAGCTGTATTTTATATTAGATAGGTTGAGTTTAGGAGTCTATGAGTTTCTAGTTCAAAATGCTTAAGAGGAAATTGGAAATGAGTGACTTATAGGTCAGGACAATGCTTAGGGTAGCATCTATAGATCTGGGAATCATCTGCATATAAATGGCCATTGAACCTATCAAAGCTGATGTAGATTATAAAATAGTATAGAATCAAGGTGAGATAGTCTAGAGGGGGAAGAAAAAGAGGACTTAGGACAGAGCTTGTGAACACTCACAATTAGTGAGAATGATGTGGATGAAAAACCAGCACTCAAGAGCAAGAAGCAGTAAGACATTTGAACTTCCTGTCACTTAGAGAGGAGGGAGTATCCATGAGGAAAAGCTGAGCAAGAGTGTCAAATGCTACAGAGAGGTCAAGAAGGATAAAGATTTTTAAAAACACTTAAACTGGACAATTTAGAGGGAGGGAGGTTTCAGTTGAATGATTCAAGAATTTAGAAGAGAAATAAATTCTTTTATTTTTTTAATTAAAAAAATATGAATTTAACAAACACCAGCAAATATCATTATCATTGTATGTAAAAGAATAGAAAAGAGAGAATTTCATGTGAAAACACAAATTTCTGCTATATTCAGCTAATTTTCATTTTTAAAAATATAATAAATTAACACATTAGTTTCATAGCTATCCTCTATATCTGTTTCTCCCTACAAACCTCTTTATATGGTTTCTCCTGTGTATTCTTTTATCTGTTTCATCAATTCTCCTTTTTTTGGGAGAGGCTATATCATTTTCATAGTCTTTTCCTTCCCTCCACAATGTAAAAAATCCTCCTCTGTTACAAATAAACATAGGAAAAAAATGCAAAAAACGCTACATACTATTGATGTCTAAAAGTATGTCTCATATGGAATCTGTAATCTATCATCTCACTGTCAATACATTAAAAACATGTTCCCTACTCCTCTGTAGTAAATTACATAGACTGTAATTTTCAAGTCTTTCAAAATGGCATTTATTTATTAGAGGGTAGTCATTAGCTAAAGGATATGAAAGAAGTTCTCAAAGTAAGTAATCTAAGTTATCAATAACCATATTAAAATAGTCTAAATAACTACTAATAAGAGAAATATAAATTCAAAGAACTCTAAGATTCCACTTCCTGTCCATCAGATTGGCAAAGACAGAAAGGAAGGAAGAAAGGAAGGAAGGAAGGAAAGAAAAAAAGGAAGGAAGGAAGAAAAGAAGGAAGGAAGGAAAGAAGGAAGGAAGGAAGGAAGGAAGGAAGGAAGAAGGAAGGAAGGAAGGAAGGAAGGTAGAAAGGAAGGAAGGGAGGGAGGGAGGGAGGAAGGAAACAATATATAAGTGTACCTGTCCTCTATATAGAATTGCCTCCAAGAATTGTCATTTTCCTACTTTGTCAATTTTGCCAATCTGATGGATATGAGTTAGAACCTAGAGCTGCTTTGATTTATATTAATCTTATTATTAGTGACAGTGATTTTTTTTTCTTTAAAAAATAAATCTTCATATCTTTGGATCAAGATTTCGTTTTTAAGGTATCTGGAGAACTGATTCAAATATATAAGAACAAGAGCCATTTTATCTTTGGGGACTGTGGTTTTCTCATGTAAAATGAGAAAGTTGGACTACTTGGGAGGTAGACTTGAGAAAACACTATCTCTGGAGCCAGAGGACCTCCTGATAGCCAGTTCTGATCATCACAGTTTGAATAATCTTAGAAAAGTTACTAAAACCTCATTGATTTCTGTCTCCTCATCTTCAAAATGAAGGGGGCTGCCTCTGAGGTTCATTCCAGCTGTAATTCTGTGATCTCCGAGGTCCCCTTTTAATGCAAACATTTTATTCTGTCTTATTGTCGATCTTGGAGTTGGAAGGAGACCTATGTTTGTTAGAATCCTACTGCAGGCATTACTAGCTGTGTGACTCTCAGCAAACCTCAAGCCTCAGTTTTGTCATAATAATGTAACACTTATCTCATAGGATTGTTATGAGGCTTAAATGCAATATGTAAAGTATTTTGTAAACCTTAGATCTCTATATGAATATTCATTGAGAGGTTGCTAGTTAGCCAATAAATATCATGGGTGGGATTTCAACCTGTCTTCCTCTTGACACATTGCACACATTACCACAATGCAAAATTGTAACAAATATGAATAGTCAAACAAAAAAATCGTCCATGTTCAAAAAAGATGTCTCACTCTTCATTCTATTACTTCTCTATCAGGACATAGGAAGCATGTTTCATCCTGAGTCCTGTGGAATCATGACTGATGAGCAATTATTGCACATTCTATTACTGTATCAATCAGAATTCTTAGGTTTTTCAAAATTATCTTTTTTTTTTTTTTTTTTGAGGCAACTGGGATTAAGTGACTTGCCCAGGGTCACACATCTAGGAAGTGTTAAGGCCACATTTGAACTCAGGTTCTCCTGAATTCAGGGCTGATGGTCTATCCACTGTGCCACCTAGCTGCCTCTTAAATTATCCTTACAATGTTGTTATTGCTCAAATGTTCACCTCATTCTGCATCAGTTCATGCAAGTCTTTTCAGATTTATATGAAACCATCCCCTTCCTCATTTCTTATGGCACAACAGTATTCCATCCCATTTAATTATTGTAACTTGTTCAAGCATTCATTCTCCAATGACTCCTTAACAAAAAGTTGTACTATCAATATTTTTGTGCACCAGGGTCCTTTCCCATTTCCTTTCCAAAGTCCTTAATTTTAATCCCTGCTTTCCCACTTGTAAGCAGATTTCACTTTGAGGCCAAATGGGATTTTTTTTTTTTTTTTTTTACTAAGGCAGGCTAGTCTTCAAGGTGCTTCTCCTCTGAGCATTTCCAAATCAAAATGACACAGGGCAGAATATACTGCAGTGCACTGTTCATCAAGCTGCCTTAGCAGCCCCTAGGACTATTGATGGTCAAGATAATGATACTAATGCATCACTCAGTGAATGCCCAAAGACAAAATACTGTAGAAATATTAAGACTGAAGTTCCTGACTATAATTCAAATCTGAGCCAAAATGCCCTTACTGATCCTCCATCTAGTTACCTCCCCCTCCAAGATGTTGAGCTTTTAACTTTAAGAACCCCCAGAGAGAAGACTTACGGCTTAAGAACATGCACACACGTCCCTATATTTATTTATACCCTTGATTATCAGAAACAGCTGAATGGATTTTCTCCCCCAGTTTTGCAGAGGCATTTCCTTCTCTGGGTGAGAATCTTTAGGAAAATCTCTGTTAGTGAAAGCAAGAGCTCACATGGAAAATGCCATCCCTGCAATCACAGCTCTAAAAATAAACATAACGGGTCCAGGCTCGGTGAAGACAGCCAACTCTTACAGGGTGGGCAGCACCGGATAAAGGAAAGCAACTAGAACAGGAAACATCTAATGAAGGTTTGTCCAGATCTGGAACAACCCTATTCTAGCAAGAAGTTGAATGAGGCCCTCCTGTATGGGAGAAAGCCTGGCCAGAGACCAACTCTGAGGCCCTGGATCCTGTTAAGTGTTTCACAGGGTCCTTTCACCTTTCAGACAGCCCATATAGCTCTGTCTTATAACAGAACCAATCCAGCTTTTCCTATACAGTGAATGTCTCAAAAACATTTTCCTCATCCATCCTTTTCTTCCAATCTAATGCTAGAGTTTCACTGCCTGTGACCTTAAAGCACCAGGATTGGCTGATAAAGAACAACAACAAACAGACAAACATGAGACCCCAACATCTGTTGGATGATCAAGTTGTGGTGTCAAGACAGTCTAACAGTTCTCTGGACAATGATGATTCCAAACATCAAATAAAATATACTGGTCTGTATCTTGGGCTGGAGAAAAACAGCGGCAAAGGAGACACCCAAGGAATCAGTAACAAGGGAACAAAGATTTAATAGGTGCCAACTATGTGCCTGGCATTATAGGGACATGAAGAAAGCCAGAAATGGTTCCCATCCAAATTACAGTCTTGTTAGGAAGAGGGGAGGAGAATGGGAGAGAACCAGTGGAGATATTTTTTCTAAAGAAACCTCACTTATTGTTGGTCTCTGAACTATCTTCCTTTCTTTGGTAGGAGGCCCATTATTGGAGGGGTTTTGTTTTTTTGAGGGGTGTAAGATTAGAGGCAAAAGAAATAGGAGTTTTTTTTTTAAATTAACAAGCATTTATTTTCTCTCCCTCCCACTTCCCTCTACCCATTTGGAAAAAGAAAAAAAAACCTTGTAAAATATGTATAGTTAAGCAAAATAAATTCTTGAACTAACCCTGTCCAAAAATGTATGTTTCATTCTGTGTCTGGAGTCCATCAACTCTCTGTAAGGAGATCAATAGTTATCGGTCATCATTTTCCCTCTGGAATTATAGTTGGTCATTTCATTGATCAGAGTTCTTAAACCTTTCAAAGTTGTTTATTTTTAAAAGGTTATTGTTATATACATATTATTTACTTGCTTCAATCATGAGTTTTCTGGTAAGTGCTTCTTTTTTCCCCTATTTCATGGGATCGCAGAATCATAATTGAAGAGTCCTCAGAGATCATCTATACTGTAATCCCTTTATTTTATATATAAGAAAAATGCAGTCCAGAGAAGTAAAGATTGTACAGTTCCATAGCTCAGGATTTGAAACTGAGTCCTCTGTTTACCTTGGAGACATCTAAGTGGTTCAGTGGCTATTTCACTAAACTCAAAGTCAGGAAGACCTGAGTTTAAATTTAGCCTCAGACCTTATTAGTTTTGTAATCCTGGACAAGTCACTTCATCTCTATTTGCCTTAATCCCCTGGAGAAGGAAATGGAAAACCATTCTGGCATCTTTGTCAAGAAAATTCTATAGATCATGCTATAATCCATAGAATGGATACAACTGAACAATTGAACAGCAAACCTCTGAATCCAAATCCTTCTAGTTTTCCACTCATCATGTTGTCAGTCACCTTTAGTAAGCAATATCATGAGCTGCTCCTTGGTACAAAGAACCATGTTTTGAACACTGCCTTGAAGTTGCTCATCTTGAAACTCCCCAACTTCCATCCTACTTTTTCAGGCTTCTGATTCATTACCTTTACACACTGCAATGCAGCCATTCTGTCCTCTTTTAAAACTGATCAAGTGCTTCCTTCTGCACTGAGCCTCTCCACATTCTCCAGATCCTATTGTATTCCTCAGCAAATTCTTATTCATTTTGCATCCATTATGTCTATGGTTATGTAGATGCTGCTACTAGTTTCTTGGAGCTTGGTTAGGGAGACTTCCCCTTCTTTCCTGTGCCAAGGTCTCATGTCAAATTCAGGGCTAGAATAACCTTCTAAGTTGAGGAAGTAGGATCTAAATTTTTACTCTCTTGGACTTCCTCCTCAATATCCAGGAGAAAATTGCAAATTGTAGAAATAAGTGTATTTTGAAAGTCAAAAGAGATCCTCCCAAAGTGGAGAAAATACGAATCAGGAATGGAACAGAAAATTTATTCCTACATAAAAGCAGTGATAATCATAAGAATCAGAGCACATACCAACATAATGATTAGAGCAGAATTATGACTATCTTCTGGGAAGCCAGGAGCAAAACCTCATTGGGACATAAATAGATTTGAAAGGTTGCTAACCACTTTGTATTTGTCACTGCTTGTCTTTCTTCAATTAAACAAGCAAGTCAGGTTTCTCTCTGATAGCAATTTCTTCTTGTACTGTTGAAATCACAGCCATGCTAGAAGATGTTGTCATCAATACAGATCTATGTGACTTTGTAACGAATGGGAAAGTAGAAGACTGCTGATTTTCTTTTTCTAAAATTTGGTTTGGGTTAGTGGGACAACATAGTTTGACCCACCCTAACATATGGTGTGTAGCTGACACTGTTTCCAGTAATTCTGACTAATACCGATATATGTTGCTCTTCCTGATGTCCCATACCATGCTTTGTCCCATCCATACTGATATTCAGTCAGTCAATAAACATTTATGAAGTACTTCCCCTGCTAAGGACACAGAAAGAAGCCAAAGACATTCTGTACCTTCAAGGAGCTTACAAAATGCAAACAAAAATGTACAAAGCAATCTATATACAGTATAAACAGGAAATAATTTAGAGAAAGTACAGAATTAAGAGACACTGGGGAAAGTTTCCAGTAAAATATGGGATTTTAGTTGGACTTAAAGAATCCAATGAAGGAAGTAGTTATAATGGAGAAGAGAGAATATTCTAGTCATAGGAAATAGCCAGGAAAAATACCCAGAGCTAAGAGACAGAGTGTCTTGTTCAAAGAACAGCTAAGAGACCAGTATCACTAGATCAAAAAATACAATTAGTGAGTAAAGTATAAAAAAAAGACTGAAAAGGCTGTAGGGGCTGGGTTATGAAGGAGGGGGCTATGTTTTAAAGACTTTGAGTCTGATCCTGATTATTGGAAACTTTTTTTTATTTTTTACTAATAGCCTTTTATTTTCAAAATAAAAGATAGTTTTTCAACATTCACCCCTGCAAAACCTTGTGTTCTAATTTTTTCTCTATCCCTTTCTCAAATCCTCTAGACAGCAAGTAATCCAACATAGGCTAAACATGTGTAATTCTTCTACACATATTTCCATATTTATCATGATGCACAAGAAAAATCAAATGAAAAAGAAAAAAATGAGAAAGAAAAAAAAGCAAGCAAACAATAAAAAAGGTGAAAATGCTATGTTGTGAGCCATATTCACTCCCCATTGTCCTCTGTCTGGATGTAAATGGCTCTCTCCAATGTCCATGTCCAACAAGACAATTGGAACTGGCCTGAATTACTTCATCGTTGAAAAGAGCCGTGTCCATCAGAATTGATCGTTGTATAATCTTATTGTTGCTCTTGTACAACATTCTCTTGGTTCTATTCTCTTCACTTAATATCAGTTCGTGTAAATCTCTCCCAGGCTTTCTGAAATCATTCTGCTGATTGTTTCTTATAATGCAATAATATTCCATAACATTTATATACCATAACTTATTCAGACATACCCCAAATGATGGGCATCCACTCAGTTTCCAGTTTGTTGCCACTACTAAATGGGCTGCTTACAGACATTTTGCATATGTGGATCCTCTTTCCTTTTTAATGATTTCTTTGTGATACAGACCTAGTAGAGACACTGTTGGATCACAAGGTGTCCAAAGTTTGATAGCCCTTGGAGCATAGTTCCAAATTGCTCTCCAGAATGGTTGGATCAGTTCCCAACTCCACCAACAATGTATTAGGGTCCAGAGTTTTCCCAATCTCTTCCATTTATTATTATCTGTTCCTGTCATCTTAGCCAATCAGAGAGATGCGTAGTGGTACCTCAGAATTGTCTTAATTTTCATTTCTCTGATAGTGACTTAAAGCATTTTTTTATATGACTAGAAATGGTTTTAATTTCTTCATCTGAAATTTGTCTGTTCATATTCTTTGACCATTTGTCAATTGGAGAATGGATTGTATTCTTATAAATATGAGTAAATTCTGTGTATATTTCAGAAATGAGGAAAATTACTAACTGTATTTCCTGCCACCCTATTTTTTGAAGTTATACTTTTCTCTCTCCTTTCTCCTTTTCCTTCTTCACTAGTGTTTTGCTTCTGTCCATCACCTTCCTCAATCTTCCCTCCCCATATATATATATATACACATATATATGTATATGTATATATGTGTGTGTGTATGTGTATATATAAATATATAAATCAAATATTTACTGATAATAAATAATAACGAAATTAATTTTAAAACAATTCTTTGGTATACATAGAATTTTACCACTTAACTAAAATTAAAAGCAAATTTGCATACTACTAAGTTGGATGTACTTTTATTTTTACATAAAGAATTAAATCTTGGTGAAATATTTGATACTTTTTACTGTTGCCAATTTTTAATGATCTCTCCCACATTCAGTTAGTTGCCCCCATATGAAGTTACAACCCACAGTTTAAGAAGTTTTGCTCTAGAATAAAAGTTTCTAACCTCTAAAAAAGGTTCTTAACTTTTTTTTTTTTTTTTTTTTTTTTTTGGTATTATGGTCTCTTTGGACAATCTAATGAAACCTATGGGCCTCTTCTTAAAATAGTGACTTGTTGCCTACATTCATAATGAGAGCAAATGCTAAATTTCCATTAGTAGTTAGTAGAAAAATAAAGATGTATTTTTTTTCCTATTCAAGTTCATAGACCGCCCCCATCCTGAAATCTATCCATGTATCTCTGGTTAAGAGTTCCTGTTCTAGAAGAGCCTATTGGAATAAATCAAGTCAAGAAACATTTATCAAACTGTATGTATTAGGCAATGGACTAATAAACTAGATATGGAGTTATTATATTTAAGTCTTGATTGATGACAATCATAAAACTATATATATATATGTACATATATATATATTCTCTCTCTCTCTCTCTCTCTCTCTCTCTCTCTCCATATATATATATATAAGCCCTGGGACTGAGTTTTTCAATGGTGCCAAAATGGAAATTGCCTGTGAAAATCTGTTTGGGTTTACCTTTTGTATCTCCAGCCATATGACATATTCTTCTGCTTCTCATACTCTTCCTTCTATTTAGCTCCCTCATTATTTAGCTCCTTAGAAGTACTTAGGGTGCTTGTCATTGTATTTGTTTACAACATGCAAACAAAAACATATGAAGGAAACTATACACAGGATAAAAAAGAAATGATTTGGGGTGGCTTCCATTAAAAGCCAAGAATTTCAAATAAACAAACAAGCAAAAGAAGTCTCATTTGGCTAAGGCTAAAGATGTAGGCTGCCCTGAAGCTCAGGGGCATGGTGTTCTCCTGGATTAAGCTAGATTTAGGAAATGCAGCAATGCTGAGAGTTGAATATTAAACTGCTTACTTCTGGAAGTCAGACTGATTTCCCTTCAATCTGGAGATTGGGGTGTAGAGGTGGCAGTCGCATTACGTACATGGCCAACAAATCTGGGGCTGTGATCAGGACTCAGCTGGCGGGTAGGCAATTTCTCTTTTCTTTCCAAACGAATGTTTATTGCTCTGGAAGAAGTCACTCAGTGAAGGTTCACAGAGTGTGCTGAGGAATAATACCTAATAAGGGAATCAGGAATGCTGGGGGTAGGAGGGGGAGCACAAGAACATTCTGGATTCTTCCTGTTTCTGAGGAGAAGAAAATAGCCCAGGAAAGTGAAGTGATTCAACCCCAAATTGTAATACTTAATTTGATTAATGGCATAGCCAAGATTTAAACCAAAGTCTCCTGGTAGCTTTTTACTGTGGAAAGAACCAAGGTTCTAGAGGCAAAGGGCCTGGGTTCACATGCTGCCTCAAATAATTACTATACATAGAATCCTGGGCAAATAATGCAACCTCTCTCAACCTTTATTTTCTCACTATAAAACAAGGGAGATGGGCTGGATATCCTTTGAGCATCTGGGTGGCACTATAGTGGATAGATTGCCAGTTATGGAGTCAGTCATGGAGAAAGTCTTAACTTTCTGAGTTCAAATTTGGTCTCAGACACGTACTAGCTGTGTGACCCTGGACAAGTCACTTAACCCCATCTGCCTCAGTTTCCTTATCCATAAAATGAGTTAGAGAAGAGAAAGGCAAATAGCTCCAGCATCTCTGCCAAGAAAACTCTAAAGAGGGTTATACAGAGTAAGGTATTACTGAAACTCAATTACAAGAAGTACAAAATGAAGAAGGAGAATATTTCAGACACCAGGGCCAGATTGCATGAAAGAAGATACTTATCATGGAATATTATCTGTGAAATGACAAAATGGGCAGTTTCAAAAGAAACTCTAAACCTCTCCATGAACTGATTCAGAGAGAACAGAACCAGACCAATTTATAAAATGGCAACACTGTAGGGAAAAACAACTATGAACAACTTTAAAACTCTGACAAGTGTGATAATAAACCATAAGTCCAGAGGATTGAAGGAAAAACATACCACCCACCTTCTGCTATAAAAGTAATTAGCTTAAAATATGCAGAGAAAGATACATATTTGGGCTTGGCCAATATGGGAATTATTATTTTTTTTTGCTAGACTATGTATTTTATGAGAATTTTTTTTTTGTTCAGTGTGGGAAGAGGAAGTGAGAGAAAGATAAATGCATGTAAAATTTATTTAAAAAATAAGATTGCAATTTTGCATAATTACTTTAATATGTAGGTAGATATATACTATGTATGTATGTATATACATGATTTCCTAAGGGATCTCATCTTAATAATAATAATAAGAGCTAATATTTTAGAACTTATCATGTGCCAGACACTGTGTTAAACATGTTGCAATTATTATCTCATTTGATTCTCAGAACCATCCTAGGAGGAAATCACTTTCCTAATTTTATAGATGAAGAAACTGAGGCAAATAGATTGAGTAATTTGTCCAGGGTTATATAACTAATCTGAGGCTAGATTTGAACCCAGGGATATGACCTATAGTTGGTGGGATAGAGTAAAATGTTCAGAGCAATGCTATATTTTACTGTGGGCTTTACTGTATAAAATATAGCAAATAACTTGCCATCTGGTTCTTAGCATCTATTTCCTGCCTCAAGAAGGTCTTAAGAGAGTCTCATACTCAAGTGAAAAGCCAAATGCATCAATCTTCTTATTAATACTCTTGGTACAGTAATTTCTCCTCTTCACAACTTCCCCACCCACACTATTCATCTGCTTTTTGTTTTCCTTAACTTAATTAGCAATTTGTGTGTGTGTGTGTGTGTGATGGGAAAAATGGTCACCAGCGGAGATCTCCAATGGCCTTCTTGATACTAACAAATTCATTTTGCATGTGCTAATATATGCATGTATATGCCCTGATATTGAGATTTGAGACTCTGATTTCTTTCCTTGAATTTCCCCAGAACCTAACACAATGTCTGCAAAAAAAGTGAATAAGAAATTAATTGTTTTATAGTAAAACAGCATTTTCAACTAAAAATCTTCCATAGGTTCCAGTACCAAATCCATTAGCTGGCACACAGCTGGTGCTTATTAATAAGTATTGGTCGATTTATAGATCAAATGCATATAGATTATCCATGTTGATACATGTTGGAGGAGAAGTATAATATTAATAGAAAAAACTTAGCTGTAAAGAGACAGGGAAGTTAAATGGCAATCTCTATAGACCTATAGGTGTATTAGACACCTAAGTCCCTCAATTCTAATATAAGAAAAAGAATACCATACTTTTAAAAACTTTTTCTTAAGATTGTTTTTTTGTTTATTTGTTTGTTTTGAGGGAGTTCTTGGATTTCTTTTGCAATATGACTTTTATGGAAATATTTTGCATAATTTCACCTGCGCCTTCTCAATGAAGGAGGGGGGGAAGGGAGAAAAGGAAAGAATCTGGAACTCAAAAGTTTTTAAAGCTAAATGCAAAAAAAAATTTTCTATATAATTGGAAAAATATGTAAATAAAAATATATCTAAGAAAAATAATGCTGTAAGAATCCAATATATTGTCAGTCTATTGGCTGGGCTACAGAAAGAGGGAAGAGGGTGGAAGAACTAGCATGGATAGTAAAAGAAGGAAAATTAACCAAAAAGCTTGAGGAAATTAGCTCACCAAGGAGCATTTCATAATGGTTTTTAAAAGGTTTCAGCCTATAAACTCTCTTGGCAAAATACAATAATAGTTTTTGACTCCAGATCCCTCAAAATGAAGAAATAAGACTCTTATGTTCACAATCACTAAAGGTTAATTCCAGCTAGATTGTATTCTGCTTTTGTCATTGGATGATAATGTAGGTCCATACAAGTTAGGGGATTTCTCCAGTCACACAGCTAATTAGTGAAGAGCCAGGTCCAGATCTAGGTCTTCTGCTCTGCAGTGCAGTGTTTTTTCCATTACTTCATACTATCACTATTCTGTCGCACTTTTCACTTAGGCCAACCACTACAGTGGGGGAGGGAAGTTGAGGTGTGGGAAGGGGTGATGACCATTTCTAAGCATTCATTTTTATACTTTTAAAAATATAGGTTGAGATATGAAATTACAGTTTTGTTATATATTCAATAATTTCAATTACATGACTATCTCTTTTTATGAGATTAGATTTCCAGACCAGCCCCCAGACTACCTGCAAAACATCCCCACACCCACGATTTATCCCCACAACCCAAGACAAGAATGAAGAAAATAAGACATTGAGCAAAGTGATTGGAGGTAGAACTAGTCTTAATTCCTTTCTCCCAAGAGAAAGGGAAACCCATCAATGATTTTAAAAATTAATCATACTTCAAACTACAGACTTAATTATCTAGAAGGGGCAATGGGCGACTGAATGTATCAAACAGAATAAACAAGACTCTCAGTCAGTTCTGAGTGTTTATTTTTCATCTCCAAAGTGGGGGAAAAATCTTTTAGTTGATTAAATAAATTCCAAATGAAGATTAAAAAAGACCCACCCTTTTAAAAAGCCAATGACATTCTAAATCTTATTACCAGAGAATTCTTTTCAGAGGATCATAGATTTTGAGTTTAGGGCCTTTAAGCTTACTCCCTGTTTTACAACTGTGGAAACTGAAGCCCAGAGAAGTTGTGAGTTTTCCAGCATCGCACAGCTAGTCAATGTCTGAGGAAACCTTTCAGCTCTGATCTTCCTGATTCCAAGTCCATTGTCCTGCACAAGACAGTTCACGGTCAGACTGATTTTGAGGTGAACACAATGTAGACCATTAACTTGCTTGGAATCCAATCTCCATGCACAACAAGGGCAACCCCAAACACTTCATTTTCTTTTTCCCAGTTGATGGGTCAGCCAGCTTTCCCTATCCTGAGTGCACCCCTTTGCAGTTAGCTAACCCATAGTAACTTTTCCTTTGAATGTTACTCAGTTTCAATTTTTCCACCCTCAACAAAAAGTAACAGACACCAGCAAATTCATGCAAAATCTTTATTTGGAACATGTGCATTAGGTAGCAGGGTTAATTACCCTTAAATAGTAATATAGTAAAGCAACACAGTATTTACATTGTGCAGAGAAATACAAAGCTCTTTGAAGACATTCATCCCATTACATTTTACAAATATTCCATTTGCTTACTTGATTCTTCCCCTGCCCTGAATGTCCCCTTTGCTGCCCCTTCTCACCATGCATTCTCTTGGACCAGATGACCTGTAGCCATGGTTCAGAGCTGGCAACAAGCCATTATGTGCTGCTGCAGCTTGCCATGGGGCTCCTTTATCTGTTTTCTGGAGTTATGTCACTGACACATGTGGGCAGACTCAGACTAGTCTTGGTTCACCAGGGTGCTTGTTTTTGCTACATTTCAGAGATTTCTCTGATTATTTTCTCCGTCAGGCCTCGGTGTGATGGTTGGGATTTCTGTTGACCCAGGTGAAAAAGACCTCATTTAGTTTGTAATCTTAAGGTTACTGCCATCTCACCTGGCTAGGATATATCATTTTTATTTCTAATTTCTGCCATATGCTGTTCATGTTTGCTTTGCCTTCCCTTCCACTCCAAGACAGTGAGGACTAATAGCAAGTTTCTGATAGTGTGGGTTGGAGAGTAAAGGGATATATAAGGAAGCTGAGCTGTTTCTTTGACTCAGCAGCTGAGACCTAGGGGGCTTGGCTTTCATATGGGAAAGAGAATTATCTTATGGAAAACTGCCTGGCCTCCCTACCCCAAATCAGGGCTTTTGTGCTAATGGGCTCCAGTTCAAGTTTTTGTATTGGTTTCTTAATAGGGCCACCTAATAAAAAGGCCCCAAGTCTTCTATATGATATTGTCTGAGCTCACGAGAGCTCCAAAGCCAGCATTAACATAGAGAACTCTCAATCTTTCCCCCTACCCAAGACTGTTAGTCTCCAACTTGCAGCACCCTTCATATTATACTGAAAGAACTTTTGCTGAAAAGGGATATAATTTAAATTCTCATTCTCTCTCTCTCTCTCTCTCTCTCTCTCTCTCTCTCTCTCTCTCTCTCTCTCTCTCTCTCTCTCTTTCTCTGCCTGTCACCCCCTCTCTCACTTTCTCTCTGCCTGTCTACTCCCCCTCCCTCTCTTTCTTCTGCTTTATCATCTCCCTATTCTTGGCCTGATCAGTACTGGCCAGAGAGAAACATCCCACTCTTTGGAAAGACCTCCCACTGTGCAGATTCTTAAAGGTCATTTGGAATGTTTTTCCTAAATCCAGTTTAGAGTAGCAATTCTACTCCCATAAACAGATGCACAAAATATATAGCTTGAGTGGAAAAAAAAGACACACAAAAATTCCTCACTCAAGCAATAGCTTAGCCCCATCCCACCCCCTCCTCTTAAATCCTGTCTCCATTCATGGATGGATCAGGCAGTCACTATTTTAAGCAGAATAATGGCCCCAAATATGAAAGTTTTTGTTTACAAAAACTTAGGACATCAGAAATTCCTCAAAGTCAAGTATTTCTATAACTATGATCTTGTGACATTTATCACTTTCCAAGAGATGTTAACCTTGATACTTAATTCTGCATTACCCAGTAACTTTTAACAAAGATGGCCAATGATCACAAATATATTCTTTGAAAGTTGCTGCACTAAACCTGGGTTCCTTCTAGTCACTTGTTCTGATATGAATCAAAGCCTGGTTTTCTTTCCAGTCATTAGCATTCCCTAGTCTGCTGCTATCATCCTAGCAGTAAAAACTTCATGATGAACACTTGCCAGAAAAAGTCACTGTTTCACTCTCTAAAAGTGATTAGGGTTACTTCAAGCTATCTCATTGATGAGCCACTTGAATTTGTGATGGGTGTTGTTAAAATGCATCCTATTTCATGGGATAGGTTATTGCACAGCTCAAAATATGTTCCATGAATTTAGACTAGTTTATTTCACCATGATGATTTTAAATAATAGTGGCCTTTCACCAAGAAAAAAATAGATTTAAATATTAAGGCTCTGATGATCAGTGTGGGCATTCCCTCCTTTCTGTAATGAAATAGTATACCTCCCACTAATAACATCTACCCTAATCAAACTGACCAACAAATCCAATGACACTGAAAGAAAAGAGTCTCAAAAAATCCACTGGGCCAGAAAAGTTATACACAACAGAGGTGGTGGTGGTGATGGTGATGGGAACTGCAGGCTTCCCAGAGGGAAATCTTTACACATATGGTTGGTACTTTCTAGGACAAGCTGTGGATATAGCAAAGAACACAGGGAAATAATGTTAAAATGCATTATTTTCAATCAATCAAAAGTTTGCTATAAGACAAGGAAAATCAGAACCAAGTAGTCACTGGTTAAATTGATTTTCTTTCCTTTTTAAATCATCATCTACTTCTTTTTCACATATGATTCTTCTATAATCACTTTAATAAATAAACTTTAATCTTTTAAGCCCCCAAACTTTTGATATATGATTATCAATGGCCATATTTACCAAGAAAATAATTTGGCAAGTAGGTAATATTAAAATTGCTCATTATAGTTAAATCAGGTACTTAATCAATTATGCTCCATTTAATGGGGAAAAATGTTCACAATTTATTGATGTTGTTGGCTTCAAATAAACCATATTTTGGGGTAATATCTCAAAATCATGATCTTCTATATTTCCTAAATTATCTGTCTACCATAAAGGAATAAGAAATTTCATTTCCTGTTCTTACTTTTTCTTGTGTTCCCATTCCCTCTGCCTCTCTTCCCCACCCCTCATGGACATTAGGAGGAATCTGGAGTGCTCAGTTTTTCTTCTTTCTAATCACTTCTAGGACATTTCTAATTTGAATATATTTAGGAAATAAGTCGATAGTTTAGCAAGGGATAAGGTTAGTTTATTTTTGGAAAAAAAAGATTCTTCCCACTTTCTAAATGTATAAAGGGCACCAAGTCCCAAATAGACTTGTCAAGTGGTTCAGTTTCAGGCCAATTGGCCCAACACTAATCTAAGTGGTTAACCAATGATCAAAGTTTTAGTGAACCATTCCCCACTAACGCCTTTCCCAGAAAGAGTAATTCTGTGGCTATTCTAAGCAGTAACCTGGCCCTGGTTCCTACTGATAGGAATGCTATATCTTGTAATACAAAATGTAATTGTAGCTAGAAAAGCCAAAACTTAAAATAAATAATATAATATGGCCCAAGATCATTCGTTATTTTATCTGAGGGGATTTTGAAGAATGATTTACATGGATCTTATTTTGTTTATAATAAGCTAAATATATAAAGTTCTTCTTTAAAAAAAATCACACAGTACAGATATAAAAGGAATTGTTTAAAGCACCACAAGGATTGTTTTTGGGGCCAAATTACAGACCACCCATAAATGATCATTTCAGGAAGTTGAGAAGAATAAAAATAGATAAGGACATTTTTTGAGAATGGACAATGTAAGAGACAACTCTCCTGCAAGGAAGAAGGGGGATGGAAGCAAGAAACCTTCAAATGAATGTTAGCAAACCAGAATATCTTACAAAGAGAGTGGACAGAAACACATAAAAAATTCATAAATAAACTTTGTGCAGATTAATGCAATATTAAACACAGCAGAATGTACAAGCCTCAAAATACTCTTTGAAATACCACATATTTAATGTCTCTAAGCAATATTTTTAATACAGAGACAAATTTAGAATCATTCCAGGTAAAAATCTGTGTGTGTGTGTGTGTGTGGTGGTGGTGGTCAGGGGATTGAAAAGTGTTGGATGGATTGGAGAAAGTGTATTTTGGGACTGTACAATCAGATACAATAAGAAATCACTTTTTGGTCATTCTAGTTAATCTGGCACCAGGATTGGAGGATTTTTTTTTTAGCTCTATCCTGAAAGGGATGACTTTCAAAAATACCCCATAAGCTATATTTGAGAAAAATCTTTGTGAAAAATTCATTTTAAAAAGAGTTAATTAACCCTATAATATTTATATATATATAGACATCTCTTTTCACAACAAAATCCAAGTGGCAGCATTGTATACGAAAGAGAGATATAACATATACATTAGAACATCCAACTGAACCCTCCTTGGGGTTCCCTTCACACAAAGGGATACAGATTCTTTTAAATATAATACTTCTTTAAAAATCTGCCACCAAACAATAGTTTACATCATAGAAAAATAGTATTTCTCTAAAAAGAAATATAGTTACTTTGTTAAAATGGGCTATTTTAAATCAGCAATTTTTTTTTCATATAAAAGAATTTCTAAACATCCGTACAGAAAATAAAAGTAGATAATACTGAGTGCAAAACCCACAATAGTATTTTGTTTGCAACTGACCAAAATCTTTAGTTGCTCCATAAATAATATTCTTTGACCATTATGGCTATCCCTTAGGAGCTTATAAGATATTGCTTTTATTCCCTAAATGTGGCGAGTTTACTTATGTAATTAAAGCAAATTATTTTTGACAGTAGGTGGCCAAACTGATTGTAAAAAGATCAGCCTCTAAGCTTATGTTCATTCCACATTTCCCCATAACTCAAAAGTGCAGAAGGACTCTTAGAAACAGTCTATCTCCAAGATTCCATCCCATAAACATAAAGCTTGAACTTTAGAGATTCAGAAAGGGAGCTAACACATTCACATTCTTTTTCCAGATCATTTTCATAGTATTACCATGTCTAACCTTTAACCCTGAAGGACTAGTTGAACTACCTCACTTCATCTCATTTACATCTTAGTTGCCTCCATCGATGTGAAAATACCTTGACAAAAGTAGGCACAACTTAATTAGAACGGCGACAGGAACAGGTGTCACTTCAAAGGGCAAAATTTTCATTATCTCCACAAAACAGCTCTAGAAGAATGATTAATTCTATCGGCAGTGGTAAAGGCTTTATCAATACAGCAAAACTAGTCATGATTTCTAAGCAAACGCCTGGGCCAGGCAGACTGATCAGCCCCGAATTGGAGAATACTTAATGAGAGGGCTGGAGTGTTCGACATTTGCACAGGCGTTCATATCAGACTCTTTCAACTCGGCTAGGATCATATGTATCTGTAAAAGTCAAAAAAAGGAAATAATCAGTAACAGATTAACCACTTTTTAATCCTCATCCATTTAGCAAGAGCAAAAGAGAAAAAAAAACAACAACATTGTCTTCTTCCTTCTTTCCCTATTTTTAATAAGTGTCTAAATCAATTTCAATTATTTCTGCAAGTCTGTTTACTCTGGACTTGGGATGTGAATTTCAACTGATGTTTAAAAGGAAGCACATTCAAGTCATTAAGTGAGAGGCGGGCCACAGAGGGGAAGTAGTAAATAACATTTTGAGAGATTTTTTTTTCTTCTGTTGTTCAAAATGTAATACAATTAACTTTGAAACAAGCTGACTTCTGTTGTGTTCATTTGTGGCTAAGAATGCCTTTTGGTTTTCAGTTACATATGCTTAACACAATGTACCAACTTCTCCAAGTGAGCCTGAATTTCCGTCCTGAAGTCAAATGCTACAACTTGTTGGCTTGAAGGACACACAATTCTTGGCTGCTTGCCACACATTCCCTGAAAGGGACAAGAGAAGGAAGCTGATCCCTAGCCAGAAAGAGGGGGCCTTCTGCCCTTAGGACCCCAGTCATGGGCGTACTTGGATGCATGGGAACTCTGCATTGTACTTGGCTCAGCTTCTGGATTAACCCAGTTTCCAGTCCCAAACTGGGCACTCACATTCATTCTTTCTCTCTCTCTCTCTCTCTCTCACTGTTTATGTCTCTCTCTCTCTCTCTCTCTCTCTCTCTCTCTCTCTCTCTCTCTCTCTCTCTCTCTCTCTCTCTCTTTCTGTCTGTCTGTCTGTTTCTCTCTCTCTCTCCCCCATTAATTAAATATGAAAAATACATGATCCATAACCCTTTTGTTCTACTAAATAGCATTCTATTAGACTCAAAGTAAGGCGACATTCTTTGGAGTTCCATTCCAGCTCTAATAGTATGATTCTACCATTCTCTCCTGGGATGCTAGTTTTGGACATACTGCATTCAAAATGGCTTCATTTCATGAATTATCAGCTGAATTTTTCTTCTTTTAAAAATAAAAAGAAGATAAGAATGTTGAAAAACTGCCTGGAAGGAAGGCTGCCACAGTTTGGAAGTTTTAAAAACAAGATGCTATAGCCTCTGCTCTCAGGAGGCAGTAAGTGCTATGATAGGAACACAATGGATTTAAGCATCAGGAGACCAGTTTGCTAACTAAGATCATATAATTGCTATATCTCAACTCTGTTGAGCCTCATTTTTCTCATCTGCCAAATGTGTTTAAATGCCTATTATGTACCATGCACTGGGTTAAAAGCATTTTATAAATATTATCTCATTTGATCTTTACTAATAACTTTTTGATGTAAATACTATTATTATCCCCATTTTACAGTTGTGGAAACTGAAACAGATAAAAGTTAAAGGACTTGTTTAGGGTCACACAGCTAGTGTCTCAGGCTGGATTTAAATTCAGATCTTCTTGACTCCAGATTCGGTATTCAATCCTTTTTAACATTTTCGCTGCTTATTTCCCAAGTGTTTTGAGGATCACATATGTCATACCTATAAAGCATTTTGTGGTCTTAACACAATATATTTGTTATCATATTATTTCTGCTTTCCCTCTGTCTTGCTGTATCTCATGTAGAACATGTAGTCAGTACAGTAATGTCTTTACCATCAGAATGTATTCAATAATCATTTCATTTTCCTCAACTCAGCTATATTGCTAAGAAGATTGAAATAATTTTGCATATATGTGTTTAGGGCATCCTGAGTCAGTAAAGATTGAGATACTTAAAGGGCTAGGCAATTTCTGTACTTAACACAATACTTTCTATGTTAAGAAGCACCTCTCCCCATGTCTTCTTCTGACATTCAACACTCAGAATAATATTCACTGCTAATGTGAGAGATTCAAACATGAACCAGAAAATGATGAGCTTTCGGTCTGGAGTTGTACTAGACCTCTTGCTGGGTTAGTTTCTTTGAGGAATCTTTGGTTAACAAAGCCTGGTTTCCCTACCACCCACAATGAAAAAAGGGAGACTTTTCATTCATGAAAGTTTGAAAATGTCAAACTTGCTACTCACTGGAGGCCTGAAAATATAAATCCTTCCTAAATGCCAAGTTAATTGGCTGTCAGCTAGATAATACGTCTTTACAGAGCACTTCCATGACACTTAGGGTCCTGAGCAGCTGCAGCCCAGAGTACTCACTGGATAAACGTTGTCTGGAGTCACCAAAGACTCCTTCCAGAGTCTGTCAACAAGACAAACAACAACAACAACAACAACAACAACAACAACAACAACAACAACAACATCATTCATATATCACTTTTAGGTTTGCAAAGCACTTCATAATTATCTCATTTTATCCTCACAATAATCCTGAAGGGTAGGAGGAGGTGGTATTATTGTCCCCACTGTGTATAGTTGAGGAAGCCAAGAGAAATAGAGAGTGAGAGAAGAGATTAAGTGACTTTTCTAGAATCACAAAGCTAAGACATGTCTAAGTGATTTGAATTCAATTTCTGACTCTGGTCCCAGAATCCTACCTACTCACTGTCACCTACTTATCTAAGCCAGACTAAGACTTGTTGGATTTCCTAGAGGCTGCTGATAGCTATCTCTAGCTCAAAGCTTCTTAAACTGTGGGTCAGGACCAAATAGAATCCCTTTGAATGTGTGAGTTGTAAAATTATGATTTATTATCAGTAAATATCAGATTTATATTCCTATTTTATATAGTTCCATAATCATGATCACATAAAAATTTCTCAGGTGAAAAGGCTCACAAGCAGAAAAAAGTTTAAGAAGTCTGGCTCTTGCTGACCTACTCGTGGGCAGACAGCCACTGAGCTGGAAGATTCACAGATTGAGTGGATATCTGAATGGGGTGTTATAAACCCAAACTGTAAACAAGACCTTGATTTTGCAGACTCTGTTAAGTTCCATCTGCTTCTGTTCCATAAGTCAAGTGCTTCTAAAGTCTTCCTATCTGCTAAGCTCTTTGCTAGGGACTGAGAAAATAAAGTACAAAATAACATAGGACCTTGACCTCAATGAGATTACATACTTGCTTCGTACAAGGAAACTAGATGGCAACATAATACATAGTATTCCAGCCAATTGCTGGGCCTGGAGTCAAGAAGACGCCTCTTTATGAATTCAAATCTGGCCTCAGATACTTAATAGCTGTGTGATTCTGGGTAAGTCACTTTGCTCTGTTTGCCTCAGTTTCTTCATCTGTGAATTGAGCTGGAGAAGGAAATGGTAGACCTACTGGAGTGGTCCAGTATTTTTGCCAAGAAAATCCTAATGGACATGACTGAATGGACATGAAGAGCTGGACATGTCTGAAAAGCAGCTGAACACATGCTTCAGTTTGTGACAGTTTCTTGATAGTAGCTCATGGTGGTAAGCCACTAACAACTTAATGGTGGCTTAATTGAGCCATCAATACTCCTCTGCTGGGTTGGGAAATAGAAAAACTTGGACACATATGAGATTATATATGAGATTCTTTTTTCTTTTGAGACTGGGTCTCTATCTTATTCAGGCTAAAAGTATGGTACCGACTCATAGGCCTACCTAGTAATTATCTGGTGTCCAGAAGGACTTTTTCCTGATCCATTTTCCAATCTCTGTCAGCTCTCCATTCCTTGGGCATTCCTAGCAGTTCACCATCTTAATGCTGAATTTTACATGGACACCCAATGTGTACTACAGCTCAGAACTCCCAACTTCAAGAGATTGTCCCACTTGGCCTCCCTGATAGAGAGTACAAGTGTGAGCCACCATCCCCAACCATAGATGAGATCTTTAGACTTCTCTCTCTTTTAAGGAACCCCTCTTGTCAGGATAGCTAGGAAGCACTCAATAAATCCCTGTTGAATTGAATCACGCAACAAAGGCTGCAAAAACAAATGGGCTGAACTCAATACCGTTCCAAAAGTAATTCAGCATTGGACAACACAATCCATATGCAAGCTGGATCTACTAGTGAGTCAGTTCCAAAAGGAAGAATAAGACAGCACGGAACCAGCTATATAATCCTTCCATCCACAATGAAGGTACTTCGGTTCAGGGAAAGAGATAATAGCACACAATAAAGGCAAGAAAGTCCAGGATATAATCTCATAAGGACCTCTATTTTATGTGTTTAGGCTGAAGTAGAAAATCTCCTGTCAGGGACGGAGGTGGAGAAGAGAAGCCCTAACACTTGGGTAGACCATCCAGCCCAATCTCTCATTTTATAGATGAGAAAACTGAAGCCTAGAGAGGTGGTCTGGTGCCATGATGTTGGCTCCACAGAGTTTGTTTCTGCTAATATTCAGCCCTCTTTAAGATATATCATATTGATGACTTTTTTCCCTTTTTAAACAGTGTAGAGACTGGGAGAAAAGAGTTGCTTAAAAAAATTTCAGGGACAACACAGATCCAGAGCTAGAAGGGACACTGAATGTATCTAGTCCCTTCATTTTACAAAGAAATTGAAATTCAAAAAGGTTAGATGACCAAGAAAAGTCACACCATGAGTAAGTGTGAAGGTGAGATTTGAATCCATGTCCTTTGACTACAAAACAAATGCTCTTTCCTCCATATCATACCACTGCTAAGCCAAAAAGTACATCTGCTTACCTCAGTTTCCTCACTTGTAAAATGAGGATAATAATAGCATCCATCTCCCAGGAGTGTTATAAGGATCAAATGAGATGTTTATCGAGCATTTGGCATAGCACCAGGCATACATTAAGTGATTAATAAATGCTCATTTCCTCTCTCCCTCCCTCTGTTGCTATAGACAAACTGTACAGCATGCCATTTATGTGCACTCAGTCTAATGTGAAGCATTATGAAATGCAAAGCCTTCACGATTCATTTGTTTAACATAGTCAGGTGTGTAGGACCAAGTCCTAGGCCAGCCCTTTTTGACTGTGCTAGCTCTCCTCAGCTTTTAATTCCTCTGTTTAATTCCTCTGCTTAATGGGCACCGAAAATGAATAAGAGAAAGGAAACAAAAACACATCTGCCAAGTGTAGCCTGTGAGAGACATGGCATGAGAGACAGGACCCTCACTTATTTGTGAATTATCTAGGAGAGTTCAGCACATAAGAAATTATGAGAGTTTCTGCTCTAATCCTTATTTATTAAGGGTTTTGTTTTATTCAGTAAGGCAGCAAGCTAGAGTCCTCTGCCTAAAGCCAAAAAACCCAATATTCCCATCCAGTCTCAGACACATTAGCTGTATGGCCCTTGGCAAGTCATTTAATATTTGCCTGCCTCAGTTTCTTCATTGATAAATAGTAGTACCTCTCTCCCACGGCTGTTGTGAGGATCAAAGGGGAAAATATCTGTAAAACCCTTGATTACAGAAGGGCCTTAGTACACATTTAATAAATGTTTGTTCTTCCCTTTCCACTCCCAACTTCCTCTTTACATTAGTCTAAAATTTTGAATTTAACAGAGCATTATTTCTTTCAAAAAACTAGGAGAGCTTAACAATGAAAGGACAAAGTCTTAGATTTCTAGTCACCTGAAAAGAAACCCAGTGACTAAATGGGTCCACTAGACTGTCTAGGGGCTCCATGATATAAAGTAAAAAATGTCCCTAGTCCAGAATATTCTTTTATAAAATAATATTTTTTTGTTTTAAATCAATAATTATTCTCCAATTCATTTGATCCACATGCCAAATTTCACATGTTGGTTTTTCTTAAAGCAGGACGAGGTTATTTCTTATATTCTGAAAAGCAGTGTGACCTAGGGGCTAGAAGACTACCTTTGAAATCAGAAAGACCTGTGGGTAAGAGAAAGTAGTGCCTCTGACACCTACTATCTTTGTGACCACAGACAAGTCCATTAAAATTTTGCAGTGACCCTAGTCAACTTTCTTTGGCCACACAAATTAAAAACAAATTGATAATCTGCCTTGGTAAAGGGGGTCTCTATGTCAAGAGTTCCCCCACACCACAGAAATCATATTTCCCAAAAGGATTCTAAGACAAGACAGATTGTACCCTTCCCTAAGAAAGCATCACTCAAATGTTAATGCTACTTACCTAGGCAAAAAAAATCTTGCTCTGAATTCTTCTTTGCACTATGTACTGTCTGATGGCCATTTTCTTCAAGAGATATGATGTGCTTCGACACAGCATTAGCATCCTCCACTTTGTGTCCTGGGTCACTGCCGTTCAAAGAACCAAAGTTCCTTTTCGGTCCTTCCAGTCTCCTCTGAATTTTCTCTTCCTCTGTCTCCTCCCCAGAATCCGTGCTCTTAGAACTGAGACGCCTAATTCGAGAAATGGAATCTACTTCCTTCATTCTCATTAGCCGATCCACAGCTGTTTTGGTCGGGGGGCTGACTAATTTCTCTTGGATAGTTTCAATCACCTTGGAGGTGCTTCTGAATTTCTTTTCTGAGCCCATCCCGGTAGAGTTTCTTTCCAGATAATGAAACAAAGTTGACTTGTAGGACTGATTTGTCCTGAGGTCCTTTTGATCATGGAGCTTAGATGATGATTTGGGCTCAAATTCAGAGACCAAAGAATTAATGGTGTCATCACCATTTCCATCTGAGTTTAGTTCAGAATCTTGGCGAATTACACGTGTCTTCAAATGTGTGTCTCTCTCTCCTACAAAGAGAGGGCTTTCGGTCCAGCCACACTTTCTCCTGCTATCAAAAGCACTTTTTGATGATGTGGTCTCAGGGGGATTTGGCTGCACCAAATTATATGATGTTTCTACTGCTGGAAAATCAGCCTTGGGAATATTTTCAGCAGGACCGGGAGGAAGGTTTGTCCCCTTGTCCTTGTTACCATGGATGAGGGACTCCACTGCTACTTCTATGCCCAGAATCCGTGCAGCCCGTGTTTGAAGAGGTTCATTAGGAGGGATTTCTATTGCACCTGGTTTTTCTAAAATGCCATCTAGCTTGTTGGGCCTATGCACAGGACCCATATCATGCTCCACAAACTTTATTTCTGGTTCAGACAGACCCTGGGTTTTGTTCACTAAAGAAATCTGCCCTTCTGACTCCCTCTCTTTAACTCCATCACTCCTGGGATGAATCATCTGGCTTGGTTGTAAAGAATTTAATACATCGCTATATTGCCTATTTTCTTGGGGCTCTCTTATGTCAGTTGGGTAGCTTGAGGAGTTTGGAGCTGTCTTCATCAAACTACTTGACATCATTCTTCTCCCAGGATCTGGGCTGATAGCCAATTTGTCTATTCTATACTCCATTTCCTGCTTTCTTGTTTCTGGAATCATGCTTTCAGCTAAGGGCTTGACAGATTCACCTTTGCTATCTCTTCTTTGCAAGATCTGTGCTTGGGGATAGTCACATATGTAATCAGATATCAGCTCCACACTCTTAACTCTTCCTGATTTAAATACAGGATTCTCTGGTGCTGTTATCCTTGGCTGTAGTCTAACTGTCATTTCTTGACTGGGTTCATCGGGCTTACAGTCCTTTAGGTCAGCATCAGCACCAATATCCTCCTGCATCTGTTGCTCACTTTCTGCAATTTCTCCATCAATACTGCTATTGCTTCTGCTACTATTATTACTACTTTCTTCCTGTTCTTGAAGTTCCTTGTTAAAACTTTCTAATTGACTTATTACATCCCAGGGACGACGGCTAACTGGTTTTAAGAGAAACTGACCAAAGAGCTCCTTACTATTACACGGGGCACTTGAGTCACCCTTCACCACTTGACCTTTGAATACTGGCTTAGTGTCCCTCTCATTTATATTTGCAGAGGGCCCATGAGGCTGGCTTTGGCCTGCTTTTGATATAGGAATCGTGGATGAAGCAGTCCTCGAGAAAGCACTATTGCTAGATGGACTGAAGTACATTTGACCTTTCAGATTGCAGGTATTTGGTCTCATCTTCCAGTCATTGGGAGGTGATGCTGTTGTCTTCAGAGTTTCAGAGGCAGAGAGTTCTGATAATTTCAGAGCAGGGTCTGATACTTTTGGAAGGGGAAGTGTGTCGTGTTGGCTCTCCATCTTTTTAGCAGGGAGAAACTGGGAGGTTTGGGATTCTTGAGTGATAGGGGTCTGCGTTTGCTGGTCTCTGTACTGGTCACCTGGCCAAGAGCCAGAATATCTGAGCTCCCTGTGTTTGATGGGATGACTGAATCTGAGGTCATTTGTTTGTTTGTACTGTTTTGGCCCTCCGAGTCCTTGTTTTTGTAACTCAGTTTTACTGGCCATATTTCCTGTAAGTGCTTGCAGCTCCAGGTCTGTGGAAGACATGCTTAAGAGACTTTGTTCTTGCAAAACCCCATTCTTATCATTGCCATTCTTTTTATCAGTATTCTGTTTTAAATCATTGTTATTCCTATCTGTATCTGGCAGATGTGGCTCTGATTTAACTGGGACAGAAACCAAGCAAAATACAGTCTCGTTCACTTTTTTCTTTGAACTTTTCTTGGTCTGAATCCCAGTTTGAAATGTTTTGAGCTTAGTTATGGTTTCACAGGTACTCTCCCGCTGTGGGATTTGGGAAGAAACCCTCCCTTTAGTGCACTGCTGACGGCTACTTCCCTTATCAGGCTGTTGTTCACTTAAAACACAATTGTCTCTTTGGTCAGGCAAGGCACAGATTTCTCTGTCTGGGGGGGTTGCTGCTGGGAGCCACCCGAGGTTAGGTGCGTACGTGGCAGGATCATTCTCACTTTTGGTTGTGGGGACTTGACTTTCGGGATGCAAAAAGGCACCATCATCTTGTGCTTGAACCCGAGCTGGGCCTTGGAAATCAGAGGGACCTGTGGTACATAGCGTTTCAAGGAATTTGGTTTGCTGGCCGAGGTCCTGATGATGGGTCATTTTGATGTGTCGAATTCGTGGGTCATTGAAGGGAATATACTGAACTGAGCTGTTACAAGCTTCCACGTGCTGGGGGTATCCAGAAAGCCCATGGGGGGGACACCCACTTGCACCATATTGATTCCCAGACCTGTAGGAGCTGGATGAAGAGTAATGGCCAGCAATGGGCTTCTCCATCATCAGCCGCTGCTGCTGCTGCTGTATGTGACCACCATACTGGAAATGAGGCACTTCGTTTAGGAAATGTGGATTTGTGTTCTGCTGGGGTGGTGACTTGTAAGATGGTGGTGGGACATACATGGGAGGCTCCAAATTTGGATCTGGGTTATAAGGGTCCTGCCTGGGCTCATTAGTTTGAGGCAGAAAAGAAACACAGTCTCTCTGGTAGTTGTCCTGATACCTGCTGGTTTCTACTCCACTTCGAGTTTGTCGATGAAGTTCATAAGACGGAGGTTTTAGGGGTCTCCCATACTTGGGCTTTTGTAAAGGAATATAGGGGTCAACCTTTTCAGGGTTTCTTAAGTATTCCAAGTTTGATGTACTATTTGTAGGATAAAATAGCATTTTAGTATCCCCTGGGAAATGGTAATCATTTATCAGAATGGGCATTTCCACACATCTTAGGCTGTCAGGGGAAAGCACTCTAGGCAATGACTGGGACTTCCCCTTGTTTTGGGAATTAAATGTATTATCTCCTTTAGTAAATGAGTACACATCTTGAAGCAGCTTCTCACCATCTCCATCAGACATCTGCCTCCCCAGTCTCCTAGGCTGGTTCCAGCTTTCAAAATTTGCATTCTGCCACTTGGGATCTCTGGCTATTTTCCAGCTGTCTTCCAAAACTGCTCTCTTCATCGTGTTTTCCAACCTCGATCCTACTTCCAACTGACCCTCTCTCACATTTCGGTTCACACCATGGGGCTCTGCCATTCTGGGGGTTTCCAGGTTTCCTCGGTCTGTATAATCCAGCAGCACACTGAAGTCTTGTCCTTTTCGTCTCCAATAGGCAAGATCTGGCTTAGGCTGAGAAGACCACTCTAATGGTGGCTGGTTATAAAACCTACAGAAAACAAACACATATGCTCTATTAAAAAACAACATATAAAAGAAATGTGCTTTTTCTTTGCCTTCTGGCCTTCCAGAAGTGAAACTTTGCTTTATTCCAAATGAATTTCCATTTCCCTTTTGTTAATTACTCCCTCTCAGATTGCACTAATTTTTTTTTTTTTTGGAAAGACTGGACAGATCATGATTACTAGGATAACTATTTGTTTTAACATCCAGCTATTTAGGGATTAGAATAGCTCCCTATGAAGAGGCAAAGGTACAAGCCCACTGTCTATCATAGCCAAATTAGAATGCAGCACAGTAAACATTGTTCCAATCATTTAAGCCCTTAAGCTTGGTAGTATTGATAGTGTTGCTGGGCTAGCAGGTGAAGGCAAGGTGGAAAAGTTCAGAATGGCCATTATCAGGAAATTCAAGGTTTAGTGAGGTAGGCTGGCAATGAGGCAAATTATGATCAGCATTGTTTTCTGTGCCCTCTCTCCTCATTTGTATTACCCTCATTTCCTCCTCACTAAACACATAAAACCCCCTTGCAGAAATTTTTCTCTCTCATATCAGGTCATTGGATTTCTATACTTTGAAAATCAGGCTCCATCATGCTAACTTCTGGCACTCATTCTTGGGTCTAACATTTGGTTTATTCTTGTTCCCTTCATGATACGGATCCTCATTTCCTCTACCATCTTTCTCCCACCAAAGTGTCCCTTGGGTGGCCATAATATAAGAAACATAGCAAGCATAGGTATGGGCCAAAATGGTAGCAGAAAAGATTTGATTTTAGGAGGCTCAAAGAAGAGAGTTGACCTAGAAATCTGCCAAGAGTAAATGTGGATGGCTTTTTTTCTCACTATGTTTGGTGAGAAGATTCTAGATGCCATACAAAACTTTCTCTTAAATTGCAATTTGCTAAATGTCTCTCTTTATCCGCAGGGGTCCTCGAACTTTTTAAATAGGGAGCTAGTTCACTGTCCCTCAGACTGTTGGAGGGCTGGACTATAGTAAAAACAAAAACTTTGTTTTGTGGGTCTTTAAGTAAAGAAACTTCATAGCCCTGGGTGAGAGGGATAAATGTCCTCAGCTGCTGCATCTGGCCCATGGGCCATAGTTTGAGGACCCCATCCTAAGGCAAATAAATACCACTACTATCAAAAAAAAGTTTCTGAAGAAGCTCTCAGTTAGGTGTAGTATAAAATGTTAAGGGACGATATATTAGTGTCCAGAGACTAGAATTTTATTATATAATAAAAATTCAGTTATCTAGAATGCTGAGGAGAAACAAGTGATCTAGTGAGTAAATAGTTAAACAGAAAACTGTTTCAATTCTTGTCATAAAAGGCTTTCAAAGATAAATTACTTCTCTTTCTGCACAGTGTCTTGAAGGTTACTTGAGAACATGTAGTGCCTCAGGTTCCTATTTGTGAATATCGTCTCATTGTCTAAACTTGTAGTTAGAGGAATAAGAGAAATTAATGTGTATTCTCAGGTATTTACCTTAGTGATTACTATTTTGGGGGACATAATTTCTGATACAAACAGTTTTCCAGTGATTTAACTCCTTTCTCCTAAAAGTTGAAATCAATTAAAGTTCTTGAGTAGGGAATGTTAGTTGGGTATGGCAAGACCGAATTACATGGAAATTAGATGCACTTCAATAGAAACAGTCTATTAAATAGTTACTTTAAGAAATGACATCAGTGTCAAGTTCTGAAAAAAAAAGATTAATTTCCCTGAAATCCTGTTTATTTTAGGTAGAACACTGCCCTCATGAACCAGAACTGATTCTGAAAAGAGACGTGGGTATTGGTAGGACAAAGGAAGCCATAACTGTGTCATTTTTATTTAACTAAAAATTTTATTTCACATAACAATCCCCAAAGCTTTACAGGCACAACCAAAACCTCCCCATTTCCAAGAAGCAATCTGTACTGACTGGCTGATGGATGGGTATGCACAAGTCATCCCCTGACATTGGCCCCATTGGCTTGGAGGACATACATAATGTTCACCATCCAAGACCACCCAATAGCCCCTTCACAGCTTTGCAACTTTGCTCTTTGTGAGTTCACCAGAACATCCTCCACTGTGTTAGGGAAGGTCAGGCTGACAAGGAGAGAAGAAGTTGAAATATTTTTAAATCCTTAGGGTCAGCTGGTTATCAGAAAACTAAACTTAGCAAAACTCTACTTGGCAATGGTTTAATTCAAAGTATATAAACTTTGTAAGATACTAGAACTGTCAGAGGAACAATTAAAGAGGCAAGAAGATAAATCAGAAGTCCATGGTACATCTCTTAGGCTTGAAGAACATACAGGACAATTCTGTCTAGGCTTAAGTTGCCATATGTTCTGCAGACGATAGAGAGAAGCTGATTGCTAATGGCTGATATAGGGCAAATTTTCACTAATATGCAAAATTCCTTGCTTCTTAAGACTCTAAGCTTAGCATACAGATGTAATTTTTTTCTCTACTTCCAATCATTGTGTGATGGAAAAGATGGATTAGTCTCATGGCAAGATCAAAGGGTGTCTAATGGACAGCCCATGAGCTCCACTAGCATTCTCTTGATATGAACAGGCTTTAGCGAATGCTTCAAAGACTTAGGATGGGATTCCTTACCATAGTAGACCTATGGGTTGCAACCTGCATCATCAGAGGGAATATCCCTTATTAATGAAATTACAGCTCCATTGGAGAATGGAGCTATGTTTCACTAAAGTCTGACTTGCTGATATCCTGGAAAAGACCTGAAAAAGTTGTTAAAGAGTACATCAGCAGGCTGACTCCAAGAGGAAAAGGTTTGAGGACCAAAGGAGCAGCTAGGTAATGCCATAGTGCACAGAATACTAGACCTGAAGTCAAGAACTCATCTTCCTGAGTTCAAATTCAACCTCAGACACTTACTAGCTGGGTGATCCTGAGCAAGTCATTTAGTGTTGTTTGCTTCACTTCCCTCATCTGTAAAATGATCTGGGGAAGGAAATGTCAAACCACTCCAGTATCTTTGCCAAGAAAATCCTGAACGGGGTCAAGAAGAGTTGGACGTTACCAAAATGACTGAAAAATAATCACCACTAGAGAAACAACACAATTAAGTTTGAAAAGGGTTTGTTCACCATGATGGCCAGAGAACAGGTTTTTTTTTTGTTTGTTTGTTTGTTTGTTTTTGTTTTGTTTTTGTTTTTAGCCACAGTAGTCCTCAAAGATCATCTTTTCAAAGTAATAGGAGGATTATTTATCTCTGCAGGAGTTGGAGTGTGTGCCCTCATTGAGGAGATATTGAATATGTTGTGTATATGTGTGTGTAAGCATATATGCAACATAATGTTTCAAATATACAACAGACTTATCTCATAATCTTTAGGTCAGATATACCTCAATTAACTCTAAACACCACCTGCATATACATACACATACATATATATATATATATATATATATATACATATATATAGTCCCTACCTGAAAGGACTAAAAATAATGTAATGGAAGAAATAAGATAAATACACCTATCTTTTCAAAGGGTGCTGCTTATATCTAATGGGCATAGTATTCCACCCCTATATACCTCTACCTCAAACTATCTCTTCCTAACTCTCATTTAGAACTCTTGTAAAACAAATAGTAATCTCAATAATCCATAATAAGGAAGCTGATGTGACCTATCAGGAGACAATATAAAACCTGAGCTTTGTAGCCAGAGGACATGAGTCCAAATCCCAGTTCTATCTTTTAGTATTTATCCCCTTAGGCAAGATGTTTCACCACTTTGAGTCAATTTCCTTACCTGCCAAATGAAAGCTTTGGACTAGAAGACCTTTCTAGTTCAAAAACTATGATCTTGTGATTATGGAATATTTTATTGGACTATTTCAATGGAATTACGGAATTATTATGGAATGTTTCAAATCTATCATGTTGATTTACCTGGACAACATTAAGGTGATTTAAAACCCATTGTTACAGTACCAGGATCTGGTTTATAAATGCCAAGTTTTTCAGCAGGTGGAAAAGAAAAAAAGGAGAAGTGGAAAGGGGAGTTATTGGAACCAGCTGCTATTAGCCTAGAGGAATTCCACTGAGGAGGGGAGTATTGATTAGGGGGATACTATTGGAAAAGAAACCAAATTGAGGACCAAAGGAGCAGCTAGGTGGTGCCATAGTGCATAGCATACTAGACCTGAAGTCGAGAACTCATCTTCCTTGTCCAAAAAATGCTGTAAAGCTTTTGGTTGAAATCTTCTGTTCCCTTGAATTAAAGCCCTGTTGAAGTAGAATAGAATCTGGCAAGTTGATCTTTTACAGAACACTTTGAGAAGTGGTCTGCCATTGATTTTCTTTCAAACTGTGGTTGACAACCATTTTAGGTGATTCAGCCCCTCCCCAAAGAAGAATAAGAGATAAGTGAGAAGCAGTGAAATTGGATACCACCAAAGAAGAGCAGAATCATAACCAACCAAGAGAAAAGTGGTCACATCATGGCAGCAATCTGAAAATTCAGGAGGCAGTTGAGAATAGAGGTCATCCTTGGAGTCAGGATTCAAGTACAACCTCAGACACAATAAGTGACTATGAGGACATCCTTAAATCGCCATAATTATAAGTTACAGAGACATAGATCCCTAGTTTTAATCCCCACACTAATGAAATCGTGGGTCCAGATGAAATAGCCTTCCATTCCCATTCTCTATTTCCTTTGCCAAAAACCCAAAATCCAAGTAGATAAAGAAAATCTTAAAAGCTAGTCAAGGCTTTGAGAAAAGTTCTTTCCAGAGAAAGAACTGATTGTATCTGAATACAGATTGACACATACTTTTATTTTTCTTGAGGGTTTTTATTTGGAAGGATATATATATATATATATTTAAGAGATGACTTCTCTGGAAAAACAGGTCAAGGCACAGGCAACATTGTACAGACAAACTTTTGTATTGGGTAATCTGGATTTTAATGGGACCAAGAACACAGTATGGTTCAATAGTATGATACTTGGCAGCTAAGGAAGCAAATGTAATTTTAGGCTGTATTAGATGAACATGAGGGGAATAATGAGAGGTGCAAATGGAATTCATTGCCTTTGGTTCTGTGGACACTTTGGAAGAGATATTAGTAAGTTATAAGCATTCATGGAGGGACAACCAGGAGCTAGAATTGAAGGAGCTAGAACTGAACTAATGAAAGAAACCAATAACATTTAGCCTGCAAAACTGTACTTGACATGTTTTAAACTATTGTGTTAAATTTGAAATCTAAAAAAGGATATGCAATGATTACTAGTATATTTATGTAAGGAAGTGAAATCCAGTTTTTCTTTTAAAGAAAAATCATTCAAAAGAAATTCAAGATTGCAGTAAAAGCTGCAGGAGGAACCTAAGGAAAAGTAACAGTGTACATTAAAGCAAGAGAGGAAAAGATAAAATACCCAAATGGAATTTCTAATCCAAATAATATGGGTCCAGGGAGGAGTCTATCTAAAGATTTATTGAGCAGGAATGAATTGATTATCATGGACATTTTGTACATTGAATGAACAAATGATAAAGAATGTATTAATTGTTCACCTATGTAACAAGCATTGTATGCAATGCAAACGACACAAATACAAGACAATAAGAGAGTACTTAACTCTCAAGGAGCATATACTAGGGAAGACAACAGAAAAAAGGACTTAAAGGGGGATGCTACACATGTGTGAAAAGAGCCAAAAAGTGAGTGGACTCCTAATTCAAGGAAAGATAAGAAAAAGTTCATCTATTCCCAAAATAGTTTCAAAAGCAGTCTGGTGTTCTGTGAGGGGGATGAAGATGATGGCTAGAATGCCTGCAGGCAGCATGTCTGGAAAGAAAATTCATTTATTCAAATGGGGATTGTTGAAAGTTTTGTGTTTTAAGGACTGAGTGGAAGGGACCTAAGTAGAGAAGGAGCCCAAAGAGGGCTCATCCACTGAAAGAACAATTTCTGGAAATCTTTAAGGATTAGGGAATGAATTTTGACAACTGGGAATTCCTGAAAATGAGTGCAGAATAACAGATGATATACAGGCTAAGTAATATTTTAAAAATCTAAGCATGCATAATGCATTATTTCTAGATTACTGACATCTTTAAAAAGCAAAGAAAATTAGCCAATCTAATAACTGAATGTTTTAAAATCAATTGCAAAAGAAAGCTGGATAAAGAGGAAATAGATGTTAATTCATAAAAGTTGCATATGAAAGCCTTTCAAAAGATAACATATACTCTGAGGGAAAAAAATAGAAAGAGGATTGGGGTGAAGCTAGGGCAATATTGCTAGAAATCAAGAAAATTAAGAAAATATCATTCTAATGAAATACTGGAAAAATAGAAACACTCCAAAACAAAAAACTATGCTGAAATGAGCCTATAAAAGTGAATGAAGGGAGAAGTTGGGGAAAAGATCATACAATAACACATTTATTAAGTGCTTATTACATATCAAATATTGTGTTAGGCATTAAGAAATCAAAGACAAAAGGAAACAATCCCTGTCCTTAGGAAGCTTACTTCTACTGGAGCAGATTAGATTGGACTCTTGTCCCCTGAAAGGGTATGCATCTAGACTATGATCTAACTTCCACATCAAATCTTCCAAATTAGAAAGAAAAAAGTACCATAGAGCTTCCTGTTATTTAAATTCTATGTAAATCGTATATAAATGTAGAATGATACCCATGGGACTACTTAGCTCAGTGGCAAATTAAGTGCTAAAGAGGCCTTGGGGCCATAGATTTTATTCCCAAGAAGGTAGTTAACTTGCCCAGAGAAAACACATGTCTCTATACCACTGATTAATAACTCGTCTTGTCAAAGTATATATATAGCATTTTATTTTACAAAAAGGGTACTTTTTATCTCTTCTCTTACAGTATTATATGTACTGTATGTTGTGTACTTTATATGTACAGTATATGTGGGAAAAAATGACTCTGAAGGAAGTCCATTTAGATATTTATATTAGATTCAGAATCTATACTCAAATTCACAATTTTAACAGCTGCCTTTTCCTTATGAGGCAGAGAAATAAAGGCAAGAAGGAAAACTCAAAACAGCCCTTCTCCTGTATGAAAAAGCACCCTTAAGTATGTGTCTTACTGAACGTTATACACTCAACATCTTTTGTGTGACTTAGATTGTAAATTCCTAAAGTATGTGTCAGGGGAGGGAGGGTACATTTTATTATAATTGCTTCACAGTTACTAAATATGAACTTCTGGGGCAATTTTTCATTTTGATTCATAGACATTTAATAGGTTGTATCAAATTGTAGGTAGAACATAGCCTCAAGGAATGCTTTGTTATTCAGCTGTTTTTTTAGTTATGTCCAACTCTTTGTGATCCCTTTTGGGGTTTTCTTGGCAAAGACACAAAGTGGTTTGCCATTTCCTTCTCCTGATCATTTTACAGAAGAGGAAACTGAGGCAAACAGGGTTACGTGACTTTTCCAAGGTCACACAGCTAGTAAGAATCTGGGTCCTGATTTGAACCCATGAATATGAATCTTCCTAACTCCAAATGCACTGTATCAATTAGCAAGGAATTTATAATTTAAAAATACAAGGGAAAAAGTACAGTGGTAAGTACTAGGTTAGAAATCAGAACTCCCTAGTTCTAATCCCATCTCATTGTTTAGTGGACCTGATTTTGGGTGAGTCATTTAATCTCTGTGGACCTCAGTTTTCTCATTTATAAAATGGAGAAATTAAAACAGAGAATCTCTAGATTCCTTCTACTTCAAGTCTTCTTCTGTGACCTTCAGAATATGGTGTAAGGCATAATATAATGGCAAAGGAGAGATCTAATCAAAGTGTAATATTCAGAGAATGACTGTTTTCATCTAGAAAAAATAGGGAAGTTTTCATGGAGAAGATTAAATCCCTACTTTACAAGCAACTGGTGTCTTTTTAAGTATGGGTCCTCATAATCTTACACACTTATATGGTAATATTGTTCAATCATACATTTTCCAAGCCAATGAATATAGTTAACATGGTGCTAGGCTCTTTGGAGAACACAGAGCTCTAAGATATAAAGAGAGACCTCAAGGCATATAGATATCGATTTGAGCAGACAGAAAATAAACAATTATAAGTATTTAGTTACATTGTATAAACTGAAGCAGGTTTCAAATTCCAGTCTCCCTGACTTCAAGTCAGCATTTTACCACCTACCAGTTTCTATGAATTTAAAAGAGCCAGGAATTGAACCTATGTCTTTAGATATTAAGTCCAGTGCCATATTGGATTGCAGCTCTAGACTGCAGTAAATATACTTCAATGGCCAGTCACAATATGTAGGCACTAGGACTCCTGCTCATTGACAAGTCTACTCGGAAGTACCATAAATAAGAGCAAGAACAGAAAGTTTTGTTGTCAGAAAGCATTGAGCGACTGTTGCTAAAAACTGGTTTTAGATATGAATTTCATAAGAAATTTAATCAATGGAAAAATAGACCAAATTACCAGACAGAAAGAGAACAGTGAATTGAGGCAATAATTCCAATGGGTGAGAAATGGTCTCAGATGACCTCAAAGTAGGATCTGGCTCAGAAAGTCTTGAACCAAACAATACATTTAGACTAAAGTTATCTTATTCACTCTTCCTTTTTTCCCTCCTTCTCTTCCTTTCTTTCATCCTTTATTCCTTCCTCCTCTCCATATTCTTTCCTTCCTTATTACTCTCTCCTTCATGCTTCCTTTCTTCCCTCTAATTTTCTCCCTCCCTCCCTTTTTCCTTTCCTTTCCTTTCCTTTCCTCTCTTCTCCTCTCCTCTCCTCTCTTTTCCTTCCTTGTTTCCTTCCTTCCTTCCTTCTTTCTTTCCTTCCTTCCTTCCTTCCACACAACTTATACCACAACCCTGGAGAAATCATTCTGGACCACAGATTTCACAACTGCAAAATGCTAGATGACTTCATTATATCTATGACCCCATGATCCTCACTAGAACTATATAAGTCTAGTTCTATGGGCATTACATGCTTTTATAGATAAAGACAATTAGGATCTTAAGAATTAACCATGATTTCTGTCAACAGGGTGAAGAGTGGATTGAAGTAAGAGAAGATTATAGATGGAATGGAGGGTTTGGGAAGCTATTGTAATAGTCCAGGGAAGTAAGAACCTATCCTAGAATGGTAAGCAGAAAAACAAGAGAGGAAGTAGGTGATGAATGCTATACAGAGGCATGTATATAGCCTCTGATAATTGATTTGATATAAAAAGCATAGGACTTGGAGTCAGGAGGATTTGAATTCGAATTTGAACTCAGACACATTCTAACCATGTGGCTCTGGGAAAATTACTTAACTCCTATTTGTCTTGGATTTTCATCTGTAAAATGGGGACACAGGAAAGAAAAGGGCAAACTGGTCTAGTATCTGTCAAGAAAGTGGAGAGTCAGACACCAACTGCCCAATAAAAATGTTAGTTAATGGGCTAGAGAAATAGAGAAGTGAGGAAAAGTGCGTGAAAGGTAGTGATAGTAACAAAAATAGTGATGTTGGGCAGAAGAGCAGATATGGAGGAAAAGTTCTGCTTGAGGAAGCTGGCTAGTTGACATATTAAAACAAATTAAAAAGCAGGCAAGTTCATTGTTGGTATTGCTATAAAGGACTGACCAACTTAACACAGTATGTGGAAAATGTAGACTTAAAAAAATTGCTGGAAAATATATGTAAAACTAGAATTGTGTCAGGAAGAGGTAGGATTCTCTGAATGTCAGTAATGGGAAGTCAATCTCTGGATGCTGAGACCAGACTGAGTCTGTTATAGATTAGAAGGAGTTGGGGGAGAGAAAGAAATAGAGGTAATGGGAATCAAATCACTGTATGCTGAGAACAGATTGAGTCTCTTATAGATGAGAAGAAGTTCGGAGAAAGAAAAATGAGGGGGGAGTAGGAAAGGGGATGAATTTAAAGAAAGAATTTAAGCTTCTTGAAGGCAAATTCTGAATTTTTTGCCTCTGTATTTTCAAATTCCTGGCACACAGTAGAGGCTTATTATTTATTTAATTGGATTAACATAGTAGACAGGCTTGAAAAGGAGAATGAGCAGAGAAAAAGGCACATTCACAGAAGAGATGTGGCAGAACCTCACTTAAGAGGCACCAGCAGCAAAGATTTGATGCCCTTGAGTTGTTTTTAAGAAAGGGTTCTTATGAAAATCTTTAAAACCCTCACTCTATAGGACATTCAAAACTTAATGCAGCCTTAGAAAACAAGTCTTTAACAAGTGCCTATGAGAGATAAGAAAAAGTTCCCCATCCCTGCCCCTGCCACATTTAATAATTTCTATTATTCATTCATTTCCCTCGTTGATATGGCAATGAACTTGATAGAGCCCATCTTTCCCCTTTTTGAAGAAGCAGTTTTCTGAGAAGACTAAGAAGTCCCAGCATCCTCATCTAGCTGCACATGATTCTCAAGTATGTAGTCTGCTATTTCTGTCTAGAGTCCAGACTGCATTTACATACTTCTGAGATGTAAGGTCCTAGAATCCAGCTGGGAGGGGGAAACTCAGGCTTCAAAGATATGTTTTCTCAGAACAGAACTCTCATCACCAAAGCAGCAGTTACTTCCGAGGGTCATCGCTGAGCAAACAAAGGAAGGCTTCAAACATTCCTTCCTTCACTCAGGGAGTCCCTAAGACTGGATGCAACCATTGATTACAGATCAGAGGGAGGACCCCAAAGTGACAATTACAGATTGCCTGATGAACCCTGACTCTTGTGGAAGACAGAGAAAGAAAGGTCAAATGTAGAAAACCAGGAGAACCTACTGCTCCAAAATTATCTGTCAAAGAGTCTACTCTGGGTCTCAAATTGTCCTAGGAGCTCGGAATCAATGATCTGACTCTTGTGGAAGACAGAAAGAAAGGTCAAATGTAGAAAACCAGGAGAACCTACTGCTCCAAAATTATCTGTCAAAAAGTCTACTCTGGGTCTCAAACTGTCCTAGGAGCTCGGAATCAATGAAAAGTCTTTGATGCTATAATAGGTGGATTTTTTTAGGTGTCTATACTCACAATAACACAATTGAAAAACAAGGAGCAGGGTGACATTTTTGAAGCCTACTATCTTTCCAGGAGAAAGGGGGATTTGACACAAAAGGGAGATTAGTGTCAGCCGGAATGTTGGGTGAGTCTATCACAATTCATCTTTTAAATAAATTCATCTTTAAATTCATCAGACCCATTTTCTGGGTCTGAATCAAAAGGACTTAGTACAATTCACTTGTATGTAGCATCTTAACACAAAGAGTTAAGCTCACAATTTTGTAAGACTAGCAATGCAAGTTTCACCTCCTTGATAGAGATGAGGAACTCAAGATTTAATTTGTCCAGAGGAACAAAGTAAGTGCCAAAGTAGGGAGTTAATGCCAGAGCAGTCAAACGATAAGCATTTATTAGAATTCCTAACTTTGAGAGAACATTAAAACCAACCCTCTCTCTACTATATTGAACTGCTCCATATTGAGGTAACTGGCCTCTAGGTTTCTGCCTAATGAGGTAATACTATCACCCCATGATACAGTCCCTCATGTTATGTTCCAAGGGTGGAACTCTAAAAGGAAGAAGTTACACCTGTTTATATAATTCCATTGTAAAAACAAATATTTAGCTTTCTGAAATAAAGCAGGAAGAGCAAGTTTAGATTCCTTTTCCTCTGCATCCATTCATATAGTAGCTGCGGCTAACTATTTCAAACATGGCGCTGGTGCTGAAGAAAAATGGGCATTGTAAGGAAATGAGTTGCCTTTGTTGGAAACGAGAGAGACCATGCTACCTAGTAAGGTACCTTAAACTTATCCTTAATAGTTAAAACTCTCTAGGTGAAATGAGAGAATCACATGCTTCTTCTTTAATGGAAAGAGACTATTTGTGAGAACATGGACTAGATGTTTTGTTTTGGTTTTTTTGTCAGAGATGTGAGTCAAAGAAAGCTTCAGGGCAACTGCAAGGGAGATTGCTAGACTAAATCTTTTTTTTTTTTTTGACATCTCCAAGATCATTGCTTCTTGAACGTTTTCCACTCAAGATACCTTTTCACCCAAGAAATTTTTATATGATTCTGAGTATATACAGGTATAAAAAAGATATAAAATCAAACATTTACTGATGATAAAGCATAATTTCACGACCCCCACATTCAGTTACAAGATCCCATGTGAGGTCCTGACCCACAGTTTAAGAAGCGGGGCCACAGATCTGGTTTTCACATCCTGATCAACTTTGCCAAAAATCATCTCAGGAATTCCTAGAACACTGACCCAATTTCTCTAAGTGAAAAATAATTCCAACACCAGCAGCCCCCCACCAATGTTGATGCTGTGACCAAGTCTACACATCTCATGGATTTTGATGTTGGTGAAGTCCATTCCTCAACACAGGAGAGGGCTTACCAGCCAGAATAGTAAACCATACTGCCTTCCCTCAGGACAGCTCACTACACTTTGGCCTCTGTCTCTGGAATCACTGTGGGCCTGACCACAGTGCCATATTTTGCCCAGAACTAGGCACTCCATTATCTCATTTGATTCACATAACAACCTGTGCAGTTATTATTCTCCATTTTACATATGGGGAAACTGAAGCTCAGAAATGTTATGTTACTTGCCCAGAGTCACAAAGTTAGTTAAGTGTCTGAGCAGGACTTGAATTCTAGACTTCCAGATTTTTAAGTCCAGTGTTGTATCTGTTCTATTCAGCTCCCTCCCTATTGGGTTGGGTTGTAAGGAAACCTTTTTATATGCTACAAAACACTATATAAATGTGAGCAGCTGCTTCTTCTTCTTTTTCCTCCTCCTCCTCCTCCTACCAAAATTTTATTATTATTCTTGTTATTTCAGTAACCCATGAAATAGATTAAAATTTTTTTTATTACTAGACTCGAGTATGGGAGCTGGGGAGGAAACAGACCACCACGGCAGCATCTGCAGGGGGAGGTGCTCTAGTCTGAACATTTTGACAGTTCCTTTAAAATCTGCCTTATGAGTGAAAAAAATCTCAGTTTAGGGAGTTCAAGGGCAAGGGAGGAAGGTGATGTGGATGTCTGCATTAGCAAACATGTTCTGAAGCAGACCAGCCCAAGAAATACATATTTCTCTTTGTGGAGGGGTCAAGACAACAGTTTCTAATACCAAGGGCATGAAATCAAATTAGTTTAAAAAACAAATCACGTTTATATATTTGACACCAAAACAGATGTTAAATTTGAATCTTTTTTTTTTTTTTTGGAAAGCCAGTCTAAGCAGGATATGATTTTAAAGAAATACAAACAAGCCTCTAAAAATTAACTGTTTTCTACGTGCAGTAGCCTTGTCTGGAGGGTGTACTTGGCCTCCCAAGATGAGAGGCCCCCCAAACCACTGCATCACAGGAGAGGCAAGTCTCTAATCAGCCACAATTCTTACTGAGGACACAGAAGCACAGACCATGGTTAATTACAAGTTATAGTGGTGATGAACCAACAAAAATCTTTCCCAGAATTCCTAAATGGAGTTTGTGGGGGGAATATTATTATAGCATGAAAAGAAAAACAGGATTTCCACAGCTTAAACCTCCCATGGAAAAGATCACAGAGAAGTGAAGAGAACCAAGAGAACATTATATACAATAACATCAACATTATGTGATGATCAACTGTGATGGACTTGGCTCTTCTCAACAATGTGGTGATTCAAAGCACTTTCAATAGACTTGGGATGGAAAATGCCATCTGCATCCAGAGAGAAAAATATGGAGACTGAATATGGATCGAAATATAGTATTTTTACCTTTTATTTGTTTGTTTTTTCTTTCTCACACTTTTTTTCTCCTTTTGATTTGATTCTTCTTGCACAACATGACAAGTATGGAAATAATTTTTAAAGAATTACACATATTTAACCTATATCAGATTGCTTGCTGTCTTGGGGAGGGGAAAAGTAAGGGAGGGAGGGAGAAAAAAAATTGTAACTCAAAATCTTACAAAAATGAATGTTGAAATCTATCTTTACATGTATTTGGAAAAATAAAATACTGTTGAAAAGAAAAAAGAAAAAAAAAGATCATAGAACAGGGAGTCAGGAGAGCTATCTTTGAAGCAAATACTTTCTAGATCTCTGATGCTGGACAAGTCATTTAAACTCTCCCTCAGTGTCCCCATTCATAAAACAGAGACAATAACTTGCAGGGATGTTGAGAGGATCAAATGGGAGAATAATTGTTAAGTACTTAGCATAGTGCCTGGCATACAATAGGTGCTATATGTTAGCTATTTTTATTAGCTATAATTGAAGTTTAAGTTGCTTCATCTTTCTGGTCTTCCAATTCCTACACATTGAAAAGGATGACCAAGATGACCTCTAGTTTCCTGAAAGGCTTTAGTGACTATATGATTCTTGTTGCTGCTGTTGTTGTTGAGTTGTATCCAACTCTTCGTGACCCCATTTGAGGTTTTCTTGGCAAAATACAGCAGTGCTTTGCCATTTCCTTCTCTAGCTCATTTTAAAGATGAGGAATTAAGGCAAACATGGGTAAGTGACTTGTCCAGGGTCACACAGCTAATAAGTGTCTGAGGCCAGATTTATTCAGGAAGATGGGTCTTTGTATGATTCTAGGCTCCTATAAAGTTCTACTTTACTAAGTTATGCTAAAATTTCCTCTGATCATAAATTTCCAGCTCCAATGAATGAACAAAATCCTGTATATTTGATAGCAACCTAATTTAATATTCAAGTAGTTAAAAATTAATATAACTATTATATTCTATATATCACTATATATACATATATACATATATATATTATTCCATCTGCATCCAGATCTGTACCAAATTTGCAGAAGTTATGAATATGCTGTTTTGTTGTTATCTTTTCATATGCAAGACCTCTTTCCTCAATTACAAGTTCCTTCCTGAAGACAGGGAACCCAATATCATTCAGTATCTTTCATGACATACTGGGATTTTTTTTTTTGATAATGATATGGCACTGAAAAAAAAATCAAAGGATCATAGAATCCAAAAGTAGGAAGAGATCTTAGAAATGATTTAATCAAACCCACACTAGAATAAGAACGTCCTTCCCAAATTGCCTGAGTACTGGTCATCCAGCCTTTGTTTAAAGACTTCCAGTGAGGTCTACCAACTGGATCCTGATGTAGCCCAATTCTATTTGGGGGTAATCCTAATGGTTAGGATGTTTTTCCTTACATAAAGATCATATCTGTTCCTAAGTTAGAGAATTCTAAAGCTCCAAAGAATAAATCAAATCTCTCTTCTCCTTGATAATCAGTCACCAAGTATTTATTAAGAACCTACTGTGTACCAGACCCTGGAGATGCAATTCTCATGTTCATTAAATCTTCTTTTTCTCAGGATAATCATTCCTTATTTCTTTTTACTGAGTTTTATATAGCATAAATTCAAGCCTTGTTGCCATTCATATTGCTCTCCACTAGACATTTTTGATTTGTCAACAAAATTTCCTCAAATGATGTGCCCAGTACTGAACATCATACTGCTCATATGATCTGACCTGAGCAGAATACAGAACTACAATCTTCCTTTTAATATAGCCCAAGATTGCATTTGTTTTCTTGGCTGCCATGTCATACTGTTGATACAGGTCACGAAAATATGAATTTCACTTAGAGAAGTTTGTTTGGTTGAAGGAGAGAGTGCTACATGCAGATCAGAACAGCAATTTCACAGGTGTGAGAAAATCCCCATGTAAAAACTTCCTCTGCTAAAGTCAAATCAAAACTTGTAATTTTAGAGTCATGGAGAATTGTTCAGGGGCACAAAGAGGCAAAAGGATTGGATTTGCTTATTGTTACATAGCCAGGATGGATCAGAAATTGGACCCAACAGTAGATCTTTCTGATTCCAAGGTTAGCCCTGTACCCTCTAAGCCAGACTACTTCTCGGAGACGACAATGATATCTTTTCCAATTATATGCTTTTCTCCAGCTCGTGACTCTTAAGAAAACAATAGTCAATTTCATCGCCCCTTTCTCAACTCTCATATCATGGTTATCAACAACAATTTAAGAAAATCAATAGTAATCAACTTCGCTAAATGGTTTGTGAAAGTAGGGAGCTATTAACATGCCAAGGTCTAGTCAACTTCAACCAGACCTTAATGCAACTAAGCAAAGGGGCTCATAAAATTCTCAGAAATTCTCAGCCTCCATCCCTAGGGTTCAACAAATACTAAGAATAATCTACAAACATTTCATTATTCCCTTGATGATCCATATTCCTCTTCACAATAGTTCCTCTCCAAACTGACCCCAACTGCCTTCTGATACCAATAAGTCTCTTTCCACTTCCATTCCTTCTTTCCCTCACCTGAAAAACTTGGCATTCCTATAATGATAAAATCATAGCAGTGATTAAATCTTCTAGTATTCATTTTACCCAGATAGCATGTACTTTTTACCAAAGTAGCATGGATAATTAAGAGCATTTCCTAATCCAGAAATTATTAATATATGGTTTGAGATTACTTTATGGGATCTTTCCCAAGAGAATTAGACTCCTTTTTGTCCAATCTTCATATACTTTACTCCCCTCCACATAATCTATTAATTGGTAAGTAGCCCCATTGTTGTTCCTCACAAGACAATATAATGGATCTCCTAACTCCAACTATCTTCTCAGCCATCCCCTAAGCTTGGAATTCTCTCCCTCTTCATTTCCACATCCTGGCTTCCTTTTTGTCTCAACCCAAATTCTAAAAGATGCATTTTCTGGTCTTCCCTCTGAAATTATTTCTAATTCTGCCTAGATCTTGTTTGTCCATAGTCGTGTCCATGTTGTCTCTCCCACAAACTCTCTGAGATGAAGGAAGGTTTTTAGCTTTTTTATATCCCTGGTCCTTACCACAGTGCCTGGCATGTAGATGCTTGGTGAATTCTTGGGGAAAAAATAAATAATAAACTAATTCTTGAAGACTTGATTCATGTTTTATGAAGTTATAGATTGATTCAGTTACTGGACTACTTGCTCCACACTCACCTTGATCTATCAGAACTTTTCTGCTATTTGATAGATAGCAACCTTTTCAGAAGGTTATAAAACAAGTCTTCTGTATATTCTTGGGTATTTATTTAGCAGAAAGAATAGAGTACCAGTCAGAAAGACTGATATTTAAATTGTGCCTTAGACATTGCTAACTGTGGGACCTTGGGCTAAATTCAGTCAGTGGATCAACATTTATTAAGTTCCTAATAGTTGCTAAGTGCAGGGAATACAAAAAGAGGGAAAAGACAGTCTTTGCCCCTCAAGGAGCTCACAAACTAAGGAAGACAACCACCAAACACAAATGTACAAAATAAACCCTACTACACAAGATAAATAGGAATTAACAGAGGGAAGATATCAGAATTATGAGAATTTAGGAGAGGTTTTCTGTAGAAGATAGGACTTTAATTGGGACTGTGTCAGAGAAAGCAGCAAGTAGAGACGACGGGGGAGAGAATTGCAGGTATAAAGGACACCCAGAGAATATGGAATGTTTTATTGATGGAACAGCCAGAAGGCCACTATCACTTGATTGAAGAGTGCATGGCAGAGAATAAAATGTAAGAAAACTGTAAAGATAGGAGGAAGCTATGTTACAAAGGATTTTGAACATCAAACGGAGGTTTTTGTATTTGATCCTGGAGATAATAGGGAGCCACTGAGGTTTATTAAGTAATGAGCAATGTGGTTGGACCTAAGGTTTAGGAAAATCACTTTGATGCATGAATGAAGGATGGATTGGAGCAAGGAGAGACTTCAGGCAATCAGATCCATCAACAGAATACTGTAAGAGTTCAGGCATGAGGTGATGAAGGCCTGTACTGGAAGGGTAGCAGAGTCAGAGGAGAGAAAGGGGCTTAAATCAGAGATGTTACAAAGATGGAATCAATAGGCTTTGGCAATAAATTGGATATAGGGGGTAATCATTTAACCCCTCTCAGTTTATTTTCTCCTCTATTGGGATAATGATAACTTCAGGGCATATGAGGATCAAATATATACACATTTATATGTACATATGGGCATATATATACATATATTTGTATGTATATATGTGTATATATACATGTTCTTGGCAAATCCTAAAGAGCTACTACAGAAACATTAGCTATGATTATGAGTATTCTGTTTGGAACACTGTCATTCATTATGTGTGGCTGGGCAGGTATACACACAGAAACAAATTTGAATATTTCATGAATTTAAGATTGAAGAATCTAGAGAGAACTGCTATGGCTGAAAATTCATGGTCTTGTGACCCATGGAAAGGAATATCCCCAAATTGACCTAAGTTGGTCCTCCGCACCCAAAGCCTTTCCTGCTGGGTAGGACCTGTCCAGAGTTTGGATTTTGTTGGCACAGTTCTTGAGAAGCTACAATTTTCTCCATGCCACAATGAGGCATCAAAGCTTAATGGAACATATGCCCTTGGACCGGTGGCTATTCCCTCCAGGAATATAAAAGGTAATCCTTCCATATCTGGCCTAATACATGTGACTCTGATCCATGTTCTCCCATAAGTCACCATACAAAGTCCCAGGCAATGCTAGGGATCTTCCTCATTTTCAGTGCAGGGCTCAACAAACTATGGCCCAGTCCATGAACTAAGAACAGTTTTTTTTTTTTTTTTACATTTTCTAATGCAATAAAATTTAAAATATAAAACGTGTGTGTGTGTGTGTGTGTGTGTGTGTGTGTGTGTGTGTGTGCTCTCACTATACAAAAACAAATGACAGGATGAATTGGCCCACAGGCTATAGATTGCCAACTTCTTTTCTAGTGATATCACAAAGGTACCACTGGAGCACGTGGGACTTCCATCAGGTATCCCCGGCTCTTCTTTTTCCAAACATACATTTATTAAAAGTAGCATGTATCAACCTTGTGTATATACCAAACTTATATGTTAAATGTCACTGTATATGTAACAATTGGTCTTTGAATATGGAACTGTTGCTCTTTTAGAAAAAGAATAAGGAATATGGGACTCTGAAATTAAGCCCTATCATTTGGATTTATCAGAATTCCTTCCATAAAATCCTGTTCAAGTGGTCACCATCATTAACTCTTCTGAGTCACAAGGAGAGGGATATAGCTATGAATAAGTAAGCAGTTGCTGTATTCATATTTGAATGACTATTGTGGGGAGGAATCAATAGGGCATAGGAAGAGGTTAACTGAATACAGCATAATTTTAATTTTCATTGTCTTTCATTTTTTTTTTTCAGTCATGTCTGATTGTTCATGACTCCAAAAGGGGTTTTCTTGGATAGGAGTAATTTGCCATTTCTTTCTCTGACTCATTTTACAGATGAGGAAACTGAGGAAAATAGGATTAAATGACTTATGGTAAAGTATCTGAAGTCATATTTGAATTCAGGAAGATGAGTCTTCTTGATGTCAAACCAAGAATCCTAATGACTTCACCAGCTAGCTACCCTCTCATAGAAATATGTTGTTATAAATGGTTGAGAAAGAAGAGCCTGGATAAAGGGAAGTTTTTCTTTAATCAAACTGGCTTTTGCTGAATACTTTTTGTATATAGTGTGTGGCTCTGGGAGAGTTCTTTATCTTTTCAGCACATTCTTATATAAACTGAGGTGAGAGTGCTGACCTGCACTGGTGAAGGGAATTTATATAGGCTACCAACTACATGTGGCCTGCAACACTCCTAAGTATATTCAAACCAGATTAAAATGCAGTTGAAAAATATTTAAAACATAGATATTACTGTATTTTAAAATTAAGTCAATATGTGCAGGGACCCTACAGAGATCTTTATGGAAGATTTAATTGCTTGCATTTAAAAAAAAATTAAGCTTAATATCACTGTCCCATACCAATAAAATCACAACTCTTATTCCCTATCCCTATATTCACAAAAATAGGGAAATCTTTTTCAAGTGACTTTATAAATATGAAAGAGAAAGAAATTATGGTAAGCTAGTTTTTTTTAATAACACTTTATTCCACTCCAATTATATGTAGAAACAGTTGCTAAGATTTGTTGTGGGTATTTTTTTTTTATGTTTTTAGTTCTAAAATCTATTCCCTTCCTTCTCCTCTGTCCTCCCTAAGATGTAAGCAATCTGATATAGGTCACACTCTTGGGCAATAATGTAAAACATTTCCATATTAATTATTTTGCACAAGAAGACTTGAACAACAACAAAAAAGAAAGAATAAAAGTGAAAATCATGTGTTTCAGCCTATATTCAGAGAGCATCAGTTCTTTCTCTGGAGATGGATAGCATTTTTTCATCATGTGTCCTTTGGGATTATTTTGGATCATTGTTTCGTTGAATATAACTAATCATTCACAATTCTTCATTTCACATTGTTGTTGTTACTGTGTACAGTGTTCTCCTGGTTCTGTTTACTTCACTTTGTATCAGTTTATATTAAGTGTTTCCAGGTTTTTCATTGTAAGTTAGTTTAAAAGAGGATGTGGCTCAGTGGATAAAGCACTGGACCTAGAGTCTGAGTTCAAATCCAACCTTAGACACTTACCAGCTCTATGACCTCAGCAAGTTACTTTAACCTCCGTTTGTCTTAATCCACTGGACAAGGAAAGGACAAACCACTCCAGTATCTTTACCAGGAAAACCCCGTGGATAGTATTCCTTCATTTATTCTGGTAAGTACCCTCTCATGTCTGCCTCTATGGTTTTGGATCAAAGAAGGGCCACATGATACAGGGCAAAGAACACTATTCCATAATCTAAGGACTTGAATTAAATCCCAAATGAATGTAAGAGAGTCACTTAACTCCCCTATCCACAGAGAACAAATGAATATATCAATGAATGTAAAACCCATTTATTAAAACATGTATTATATGCAAAGCACTGTGCCAAGTACTGGGGATATAACGAGAAAAGACAGCTCCTGGTTTCATGGCACTCTATATTATAGTGGGGAAGATAACATATATGGAATTTTTCTTCTGTAAAAGAGATGAAAATGTCCCATGGTTCTTAAGGTGGAACAGCAAAGCAGATGTTAATGCATTTTCTTTAATGTCATATCCAGTATTAAGCTTCTGTTGTTTAATCACTTAACAATATCAACACCTTTGGTGTTAAAAACTTTGCTTTCTGGGTTTTCAGTAGCTGTGATTATAGCTCTTTCAAGAGAAACTGCCACACTGTATCTCCAAGGTGTGTGCTGCCCAGAGTGAAGGCAATGGGCTGGAAGCATGGCTATTCCCAAGGCTCTTGGGTTCAGGGTCCTGAGCTGTCTCCATTGGAGTCTGAGAGAGGTTGAGTAAGACAGTTGATGGTATTTTGTTATGACATGTGATGATACTTGAAGCCGTGGGAGATGGTGAGATCACTAAAGAATAAAGTGAATATACTGGAGGAAGAAAAGAGATTGAAAAGAAAACCTTGGGGCTGGGACACCGATGATTATTCAGCAAAAAAATCCATAGGGAGACAGAAGGAGGTTAGAGAACATTTACTAAAATAAAAAAATAAACAAAAGACTATGGGGGTGACAGCATCCAGGAAGGTTATCTGGTGAAGAGGTTCCGAGAAAGATAAAGAATGAAAAAAGGCCAAAAGGCCATCAGATTTTAAAATTAAGATATGATTGATGATGTTGGACAGAGTTTTAGTTGAATGATGAGGTCATAAGCCAGATCAGTATGGAGAGAGAAGGGAGAGAGGGAGGAAAAAAAGATGAAGGGAGAGAGATAGACCCAGACACACAGAGACAGAGAGAGACACAGAGAGACAGAGCGAGAGAGAGACAGAGACAGAAAGAGACAGACAGAGATAAACACAGAGAGGCAGACACAGACACAGAGAGACAGAGACATTAAGAGACAGACACAGAAAGACAGACACCGAGAGAGAGAGACAGAGACAGAAAGATAGAGACAGACAGAGAGACGACACAGGCACAGAGAGACAGAGCAAGAGAGACAGAGACAGAGAGACAGACAGAGACAGATACAGAAAGACAGAGTGAGAAAGAGACAGAGAGAATCAGAGACAGAAAGATAGAGACAGACACAGAAAGACAGACACTGAGAGAGACAGAGACAGAAAGATAGAGACAGAGAGTCGACACAGACACAGAGAGACAGAGCAAGAGAGAGACAGAGACAGAGAGACAGACAGAGATAGACACAGACACAGAGAAACAGAAATAGACACAGAGAGACAGAGACATTAAGAGACAGACACAGAAAGACAGACACCGAGAGAGACAGAGCAAGAGAGACAGAGAGACAGAGAGACAGAGACAGAGAGAATCAGAGCCAGCAAGACAGAGACAGACACAGAGAAACAGAGACAGAGAGAGACAAAGACAGAGTAAAAGAGACAGAGTCAGAGACAGGGACGGAGAGAAGTAAAACAACACAAGTGGATGCTTTTTAGAGAAGTTTGGCTATAAAAGTAAAGTGATATAACAGGAACAGCAAGGGAAGATCACAGACAACAGATCTCTGAACCCAGAGGTTAAGCAGGGTCAAAGGTCTGGGAGCCAGCAGGAGGTCATATAGTATAATAACAACTACTACTAACATTTACATAGCACTTTAAGATATACAGATGTTTTTACATGCCTTTTCTCATTTGATCTTTGCAATCAATCAGTCCACAAGCATTTATCAAGTATGTGCTAGGGATGTGAGGTAACCTAATTATTCCCATTTTATAGATGCAGAAAATGAGGCTGAGTTTCAAAATACATAACAATCTTAGCTCTACCTCATGCCAAGTCTGTGGCTCTCTCCACTCAGCCATTTTTACACTGAAACAGCAGTCTTAGGGCCCTGAATTTGAAGGCCACTGGGACTTTGATTTAATCAGTGTAATCACAACAATAACAATGGCAATAGCTCCCATTTTAATAGCACTTTAAGGTTTACAAAAGACAGCTAGGTGGTGCAGTAGATAGAACCTACTTCAAATTTGGCCTCAGACACATTGTTGTGTGACCCTGGACAAGTGATTTTACCATGTTTGCCTCAGTTTTCTCATCCGTAAAATGAGAAAAAGCAGGAAATAGAAAGCCATGCCAGTATATTTGCCAAGAAAACTCTAACTGGGGTCACAAAAAAAGACATGAAAAACAAATGTACAACAACAAAGTTTACAAAACACTTGACAAATACCACTTATGTGATCCTCACCACTATTTCCCCTCACATTTACTGATAAAGAAAATAAGGCAGACAGAAATCAAGTGACTTGCCCTAGATAAATGACCTCTTACTGGCTAGGTAACCCAAATTATCAGCAATCTCCAAATTTTTAATTTGATGACTTTCTCACTTAGCTTTCTTGAACGTTTTTCACCATTACATCTTGTCTCTATGGGATGTTTTTGTTTCTTTGTTTATTCTGGTTTTGTTTTTTTGTTGTTGTATAATTTTGTGTGTGTGTGTGTGTGTGTGTGTGTGTGTGTGTGTGTGTGTGTTTTAGCAATGGCTTTCTCCTGGCTGAGGCCACTTTTGACCTTGGGTCTTCCTAACCCCAAGGACAGGGTTCTCTTCTTCATACCATTAGAAGAGGAAGGCGCACAAGAGAAGAAGCGACTCATCCTCTGACCAAGTAACCTTATATAAAAAATGAGGGGATTAGACTATATGAGCTAATATATATAAAAGCACTTTGCAAATCTTTTTTTGAATTATTCAGTCACATTTGACTCTTCAGGACCCTATTTAGAGTTTTCTTGAGAAAGATAATGGAAATGGTTTGCCATTTTCTTAGCAAGATCATTTTACAGATGAGAAAAGTGAGTAAAGTTTGCACAAGGTCACATAGCAGTTACATGTCTGAAGTCAAATTTCAACTCAGGTCTTCTTGACTCCAAATCCAGTTGCTTTAAAACTTTAAAGCTCCATAAATAGGATGATGAGGAAGATGACTAGATAATAACTATCTCAATGATTCTCTCAAGGGTAGGAGACTCCATGCCTGAGGTTCAGTAATTAGGGAAGTTTAGACAGTTGTAAAGATGAAAGTAAGACATTTAAGACAAAGGCCTATTGAATCAGATCCAAAAAGCTAGAATCCTCCAGAAGGTGACAGAAGTTCAGTAAGTCCAGAGGCCCACACTGGCTGGTGTCGACATCAGAATGAATTGTGCTTTAAAAGCAAATTGTGTGTAGGAGTGAAAGGTAAAATTCAGCTTCAGAATTCAAATAACCTCATTACATAATACTTTTTAGTTATGACTCTTATACATCTTATCTCATTTGGTTTTTTCCATATCCAATGAGGAATGTCATTCAAGTATTATTCCATTTTACAGATGGTAAAATTGAGATTCAGAAAGTATATAAGATCAGGCTGAGGAGATACAATGAGTAAAGTAGCAGAACCTGGAACTGTTACAAAGGCCAGATAGTACAACCCTTATTTATCCAGGAATCCCCTCAATACTCTTGACAAGGAGTCACCCAGATACTACTTGATGAGAAACCCACTACCTCTTATAGTAGTTAATTTAGCTAATTAGGAACTTTTCTTCCACATAACTAAAACTTAAATCTGCTTCTCTATAATTTTCACTCATTGTTCTTATTTTCCCCTTTGGAGCCAAACAGATCACTTTAAATTCTATTTTTTCATGATGAATCCCTTAAAGTATTTATAGATAGTTGACAGACCTTAGCCATGCCTTTCCCTGTCCCTTAACTCCTCCAACCCCTATCACCCCCCACACTGCTCTTCTTTACTCTAGGTCTTTCAACATTCCTTGTCCTAACATTCCAAGTCCTAAACATTCCCAGGTCCTTCAATTTCTCTTTGTATGGCCTATCATCATCCTGGCTGCCTTCTGTAAGCACTCTCCAGTTTATCAATGCTGCTCTTAAATTGGAGCACCCAAAATGAAACACAATGTTCCAGGAAGAGTAGAGGGAAACTCTCACCTCTCTTTCCCACCATGACACTTCTCCTAATGAAGTTTAGATTAACATTAGTTTTTTTTTTTTTTTAATTGCCATCATATCACATCAAAGTTCAATGCTTGCATTTTATTAAATATATTTACCTTTTCCCCCATAGGAACTGTTATTTAGTCATGATTCCTTCATCCCATAGTATAAATTTGATTTTTGAATACAAGTATATTACTTCACATTCATTTCTATCAATTTCCATCTTAATCCATTTCATTTAGCATTCTAGCTTGTCAGTTTTTAGTAATCTTGATTTCATCCATCTCACCAAGTTTTTTTTTCCAGTTTTGTGTCACATGCAAATGTGATAAGCATATCATCCATGTCTTTAAAAAAGTCACTCATAAAAGCATCCAGCAGCCCAGGGCAAAACCAATTCCACAGGATACTCAACCAGAAATTTCCCTCCATGATGACAAGAACTGGTTATGAACTTTGGGTGTGGTCATTTGGCCAATTCAAAATCTACCTCACTATACTGTTATGTAGCCCATATCTTTGCCTCTTATCCAAGAGAGAGCAAGAGATCTAGTGAAAATTGCTAAAACCTAGGTAAACTGCATTTGTTACATTCCCTCAAGTCTAGTAACGTTTCCAATAAAAGAACATGTTAAATAACCATGATCTGTTCTTGACTACTCCCAGTGGGAACTACCTTTCTAGATATTCAGAAATCATTCCTTTAGTAATTATCCTCCAAAAGTTTGCCCCAAGTATTAAAGTTAATTTAGCAATTGATATTTTAAAGGCTATGTTTCTTTTTTGAAAATTGGGACAACTGTTCTTCTCCAGACTTATAGTATTTCTTTCCTTCTTCCAATTGTTTCAAAGATTTTTGACATTGACTTGGCAGCCATACTTTTCCATCTTTTCACTACCTTGGGGTGTAGCTCACTTGTACTCACTTAGGGCAACTGGGCGCTCTCTTTTCATCCCCTTATTTATTTTGGCTATGTCCAGGCCTCATTTTTTATACAATCCTTGCTCTTCTCATTGAGTGTCTCCATTTTTCAGAATCTACATTGAGCATCTTTTCTAGAAAAAGCAGCTGGCAAAAAGGGCAGAAAGAGCACAGCAGGCACAGAAAGAAATTTTGAAATCCAGAAATTTGTTCATAAGGAAGTTCCATGGGTTTTCCTCCAAAACAGGTAATGCTGTTACTATGAGCCAGAAATGGTTCTGGCTTTGGAAAGTAGGTATTTTTAATAGACTTGAAGATATTCAACTGTATCGTATTGAGAAAAAAATATTTTTTTAACATAAGAGTTCAAAATCAATCTCTAGAGTTAAACACACCACATTTTTGATCACATAAGCCATTACATGTCAAATCTTTACCAAGCCTTCTTCAAAAGGGTTATACTTACATAAGCAAGGAGCAGAAAGTTAGCTTGAAAAACAACCTTTTTCTCTTTAAGTTGTCTCTCCCCCTCCACCTTTTTTTCCCTTTATTCACTTATAACCTATCCCACACAATTACATAATATGTACTATGTATTCAGAAGCCTTCCTACCTAATCTATTCCCATTCAAACATGCACATTTCCCACTTTACAATGCAGTAGTTTAGCACAAACAAAATTTTATGATGTGATGACAGGGGCTTCCGCTGGACTAGAGCTACTTTAATCAATGTTTATAAGGTTCTTTCTCTTGTTGCGTTTGTGGTAAATGGTCTAAATCCCCTCTTTTCTTTGCTCCCCTGACCTCTAGCCTACACTTTTCTCATTGAGAAAGATACTTTCATTTGGATATTACTATCACCACTACCATTAATGCCGTGTCCTCCACTGAACACAGTAATTGTACCAAAAAAAAAAAAAAAAAAAAAAAAAGGGCTGGGAGCCAATGGAATTAATAGGCAGTATGATGTAGCAGAGAGAATCTGAAATTTGGGAAACCCTGAGTTCAAATACTGACCCTATTACTTATTACCTAAGTGACCTTGATAAAATTATCAAACCCCAATCATTCACAATTTAGTGTATAAAACTTGGGCTTGGACTGTTGTTGTTGCATCATTTTTGTCATGTCTAATCCCAATTTGGGATTTCCTTGGCAAAGATACTGGGGTGGTTTGTCATTTTCTTCTCTGATACATTTTACAGCTGAGAAAACTAAGCAAACGGGGTTCAAGTGACTTGTCCAGGTAAGTGTCTAAGGCCAGATTTGAACTCATGAAGACAAGTCTTCTGGACTACAGACCTGGCATTATCCACTGCATCATCTGGCTGCTCTGGGTTTGGACTAAATGGCTTCTGAGGTCCTTTCCAAACATTTATATATTATGATGTTATGAATTTGTCTGAGTTAATTGGAAAAGGTAAAATAATTTTTTTTAAGTATGCCTAAATAAATTTTTTTTAGGATAGGATAGGAATAGGATTTTTAAGAAAAAAGAAGTTAATAAGTCCCATACTTCTTCCATAAATCTATAATCTCATCAGCTGGGTATTGTTTCTACTGATACAAGCTGCAATATGGTTACATCTTTTCATTCTGAACAATTTTTATTTGTATCTTTCTGTATTTGTGGAAGCATAGTAGATAGAGAAACAGTTTCTGAAACAGGAAGTTCTGAGTTCAAGTCTCATTTCCGACATGATTATAGGCAAGGCACTTAAGTTCTTGGTGCCCCTGGGCCACTAAGACACCAACCAGCGTCTGATCTCCTTTATTCTTGGTATGTGACCACAACTTCCAGCTTAGCATATACAAAGATCCTCTATAACAAGAAAAATCTCCAAAGTCAAGATGAAAGTAATTGGATGATATTGACACTTACCCCTCCTTAGAGTGATGGAAAGCAGATGAATTGGGGGGATCTCTGTGGCTCCCCGATACTGCTCCACTGTGCTCATTGTCACTCAAATATCCTTTTCCCAGCGATTTCTTATTATAAGCAAAGGCTGTAGGGTGTGCTTCATACCCATTCAATGTTCCATGACCAGCTCTACTCTCTGAACAATCCTGCTGATATCCATCATATCTATCCCCATGGGGTACTGGAGGATTACGTGACAATTTGTATCCATGTGAAATGAGGAGATCCTCCACACTGTACATGGTGCATTGGTGTCTGTCAAAGCTCAGCCATTGGAAACCTCTCTCGGGCAGGATCCGTCACTGAGAGGAAAAATAAAAAAGCTCCGTTTGCAAGGAGTCTTTCTTTGCACATGAAATGCTGGGTTGTATCTGAGCTCATGGCATTCCTCTACTTATTCCAATTGAAAATCATGCCACAGATTATGCAATAGAACATAATATGGGTGCAAAGGACAAACTACGCAATGGTCCATTCAAGACTATTCCCAACTGTGTTCAGTCAGAGAAGACAGATATAACAGATGCTGATTTGCCATATTTCACTGAATGATTGTTTGCTAATCATGGTTTTGATAGTGACCCAGTAAGCATTTATGAAGCCCCTCCTGGGTACTAGGTACTGGGAATATGAAGACAAGATGAAACTCTTTTGTTCTCACTGATTTTACAGCCAGTAACGAGAAGCCACATGTCAACAGAAAATTACATACAAAATATAGAGCAAGTGAATACAAAGTAATTTCTGGGAAGGAAAGTACCAGTAATCGAGGAGGGCATAAGGATAGATAAGCTTCTTGTCAGAGGCAGCATATGAGTAGATCTTTGAAGGAAGATAGGGATTCCAGGATCCAGAGGTGAGGGGAGAGAGAGTTAGAGAGAAAGAGAGAGAGAGAGAGAGAGAGAGAGAGAGAGAGAGAGAGAGAGAGAGAGAGAGAACATTCCAGTCACAAGACATAGCCTATGTAAAAATGCTATCGTATAAGACGAGAAATCAGATGTCCTATACGAGGAACACAAAAATCATCCAGTTCAGCTGGGATATAAGGGTATCAAAAGAGTTATGTGTAATAAGCCTGGAAAGGGAGACTGGAACTATATTATCAATATATTATATATTATATATATTTAAACTGACAGGAGTTTGCATTTTATTCTAAAAGCAACCAGAAGCTACTAAAGATTCATGTAAGAATGACATGATCAGACCTGTGCTTTGGGGATATTAATTTGGCAGTTATATAGGGAAGCAGGAAGCCCAATTAAGAGACAACGTTACTAAACTAGGTAAGCAGTGATGAAAGCCTGAACTGGGGTGACTGTGAGTAGAGAATGAATGATGGGAATGACCTATAAAATTTTGTACCTTGGAATTAAGTGAGAAGGACACAAGGGCTATTGGGAGCCTGACAGGAGGACAGCCTTGAATACATCTAAAGAAATAAGATGCTTAACAGGTAGGTCTAACTCCCTATCAGACACTCCCTGGTCTACCTTCCTACTAAACAGTCATAAGGAATAGGGACAAAATAAAGGCAGGGTTTAAAGCTTAAATTACAGCTTTATAGTTTCTAAAATGGGAAACGGCCAATGTCCACTTTAATCTCATCATATCCTATTGCTTTCATCAGATACCTTTTGCCCTAGGAGAGCCAAGTGAGATCTCTAATCAAGTACGTATAATTGTCTCCTCTGAAGTCTCTAGCTAAACTCTGACTGCAAGGGATCCTACCACATGGCAGTTAACTGGCATCTGAAAATAGCTTCTTAGCCTAAAGGCTTACAATAAGGAAACACAGCAAACATCACACATTCAAAAATACTCCTTCCCCCAAACTATTAGAAAATCTGAACCCTTCCTTTTCCACTGGGAAACTCCTAATAATCAGATTTCTTCTTGGTGGATCAGGAGGAATTATACTATATTTTAAAACCAAGACTGTTTATGCCTCGAAAATGAATTCTATCAGTATCAATAGCAGTAGCTTCTAGAACACACTTTCTAGAGAAGCAAGACATATCATATGAAAGAAAGGTAGAGGGAAATAAGGTAGAGAAGGAGAAAAAAAGGAAAGAGAGGGAGAAAGGGAGAAAGAAGAAGAAAGAGGGAAGAAAAGAAAAGGAAAGAAAGAAGGAAGGAAGGAAGAAGAGAATAAGGAGGGAGGGAAGGAAAGAATGGAGGGAGGAAGGGGGGAAGGAAGAACAAATGAAAGGAGAGAGGAAGGGAAGAAGGAAGGGAGGGAGGGAGGAAGGAAGGGAAGAACAAAGGAAGGAAGGAAGGAAGGAAGGAAGGAAGGAGGCAGGGTGGGAGGGAGGGAGGAAGAAAGGAAGGAAAGAAGGAAGGAAAGGAGGGAGGAAAAGGATAAAGAAATAAAGATGTTCTTAGGATCTACAATTTGAGAAGTTAGACGAAGTTGTCATAAAGTTTCTTATTCAAGTAAAAGGCAGACTCAGATTAACTGCAATTAACAATCTTGGTCCTAAAGTATAGATGATAAAATATCAAATCCATCTTAGTAGAGAGATGAGTAACTTTAGAACCAAAATATTGCATATTCTGTCAAACTTAGTAATTTTATCAAAAGGGAGAGCTTAATGTGTGTGGAAGTTATATATTAGAAAATGACTAATGTAAAAAACAAAACAAAACTTTAAAAAATGTTCTTGTTGAAACCAAAAATCATTAAAAATATATACATCTATAGTCTGCTTTTTACCCCAGGGAACAGATGATGTGGGTCAGCTTGGCTGGACTAACAGACACCACAATCAACTACTGCTTCCATAGGAGTCAAATCTGGACCTTGGAAGCAGCACACTGATCTGGCCCTTAGACACACTTTGCTGAGGGATGGAAATAGATTCTGCTGCAGGCATCATAAACAATAGTCAGGAAATGCCTGCTGGACAACTTGCAGGTGAAAGGAAGACATGTGTGTTTCCTGTTAACAGCAGTTTTTGTTCAGTTCCAGCTCCCAGTTCTGCTGACACTAACAGTAGCAAGAGCACCAGAAGCCAACTGTGTCTCACCAGGCTTTGAGAGAGTCTGTATTTTCATCCTGCTCAATGTCCAATGTTTCCTATTAATTCATTGTTGTCCATATGGGACAACAGACAAAAAGGGAGTGATATTTCATTCTTAGGTTCTAAGTGGCCAAATATTTCATTGAAGATTCCCTTGGGTGGACAGACCCACACACAGCTCAATGCCACTGAAATCATTTCAGGGACAAGCTACTAAAAAAAAAAGCATAAGAGTCCCTCAAAAAGTAACTCTAAAGCTTTTTGGAGAAGAGGGGGGGCACCATAGCTGAATGCTCCTGCCAAAAGCACAGTCCAAACCATTTAGAACTATGTGAGAAAAAGCAACGTGTCATTATACCCTTTGACCCTTTCTGTGGTCAAAGGCAAGAAAAGTCACATTTTCATAGAAAATAACACTTTCTGTGATAGTAAAAAACTGGAAATAAAGTAGTGTCCATTATTTTTGAAAAGGCTGAAAAAATTGTGGTGTATTAAATTCAATTATGTAATATTATTGGGTAAGAACAAGGATAGAAACTGTACTTTTGATTTCATCAGTGTAGGGAAACTCCCAAATGAGGAAAAGGAGCTCAATTTATAATCTTAAAGAGTTGCCCAGTACACTAAGCAGTGACTTACTCAAGGTATCATATCAGGAACATGAAGAATTTAGAAAAAGATGGAAAGACATATAAAGTGATGTAAAGCAACATACACAATGACTACAATAATTTTTTAAAAACACTAAAAATGAAGAACTCTGAATAATTTTGGTTACCAATCTTGATCCCAAATAATTGACGATGAACATGTCAACTTCCTTTCAGTAGAGAGGTAGGGGAGTTTAGATAGAAAATATGATGCAGTGGATATGTTTATGCTGCTGCTAAAATGTGTCTTTCTATTACAAAGGAAGATTAGTTGAAGAAGGGTCTTGTGTACACATTAAAAGCAAAAACAAAAAAAAGGAATAGTTGACCACAAAATGAATAATTTTAAATATAATCTTTTTCTTTAAGGAAAACCGCAAAAAGCAACATTTCCATAGAAGTTGAAGGGAGAGCAGGACAGTGAGAAATCTGCTGAAGTCCAAAAGGAAGATGAACAGCATCTGAAATGAGGAGATGAAGGAAGAAATGGCAAAATTTAGTTGTGAACTAGACACAGGAAGTTTAAAAAAAACTCAGAAAAGGCAATATTTGGAAACCATATTATAATGGAAAAAACAGGATAAAGAATTTATAGAGATGAAGCAGGAAAATGCAGAAAAGCAAGGATGCTTAGTCATATTTCAGCTGAATAGATCCCCCCTAAAATAATACTCATTTACATTTATGTGGATTACAGTTTACCCAAAAAACACCTTCTATTTTTGTTAATCCCCATTTGATATTCATAATAACCCCAGTAGGTAGGTAATTTAAATATTATCTCCATTCTACAAATGAAGAAATCAAAGTACAAAAAATTTAATTGATTCCCCAAGCAATAGTTAGTCATGGCAAAACCAGATCTAGGAACAGAAGTCTCTGAAGTGTAAATCACCAATTTTTTTTACATTTTGGTATCTTTTTAAAAAAAATTTTGATTCCCCCCAAATTACATGTAAAAACATTTTTAACATTCTTTTATGTTTGGAGTTCCAAATTCTATCTCTAAGACAGTTAAGTATACCATTATACTATTTGACATCCATCATGTCTCCATATCTCCAAAGAGTTTCATGAATTCTGGCTTCAGAGTTTATAGTAAATATGGAGCTGGAAGAAACCTTAGAGATCATTTAGTTCAACCTCCTCATTTCATAGATGAGGAACTGAGTCCCAGAGAAGGTAAAGATCATTAGGTAGAAAGCATCAAGCGTGATCTTGACCTGGGTTATCTGACTCCAAGTCGCATCCACTTTCCATATTGGCTTTTCGTGGCTAACTAGGGGTTATCACATATCACATAAGGTATCTATCAAACATGTGCCTTCTTAACCACCAAGAAGATTGACCCATCCCACAGTCTACAGATTGCCACCTATAGTATTGCCCTGACACCCCCTTCCAGGCAAGATCTGCACTCCATAACCTACCAGCTGGCATCTCCTCCAGGTCATTTTAGTGAAATCTTGATGAGGGAACGTGTTGGTGACTGGCAAGAGCAAAGCTAAATCACCATAGCAACATAGCCACTCTTAAAATATAGCCCGGACATGTCCCTGTGAGGTACTTTCACTTATTCCGCTCTTTATCTTAATTGTGATCAATTTTCTAAATTATTTTTTACCAAAATGGAGCACTTTCAATGAGAAACTTCCTCTATCACCAGAGCAAAGCAAACAGAGTTGATTGGGGATATAAAGAGGTTAGGTTAACTTGTCCAGGGTTATTCAGAATGACCAAACCAAATCATCTTCCTGCCCCCAAAGACAAATCTCCATTCACCATCCAAGCTGCCAATCTGTGATCAAAAGACTAGAAAAAAATTAAAAATGGATTTGGAGTATCTTCATTTCCAGGATGGAACTATCAGAGAATTTATAGCAGACATGCAAAAGATGAAACCAGGAAAGAATCCCAAGTCCATAGATCATGATCTCCTATTGACTTTTCTTGAGAGACCCCAAAGCTGATAGTTGGTAAGCTCCATTCACCCTCACCATGATTCCCAAGGGATAGGAGGAGAAAGAAGATAGACCAGCATGAATCCTGATGTCTCTCTTCAAAGTGATCAGGAAAAATGATCCTCAACAGGAAAAAAGGTTTGAGACCTTTGTCCAGACCATCTTGCTTAAACAAAAACTTAGAGATTTTGCATTAAGTAAAACATTCATCTATACATAGTTTAGGTCCTCTCCAGGGTCATGCAGTACTCTTAGAATTAAGAAATAGTATAGGAAACAGTTTAGTATTCCAATTTTCAACATGTGCCAGTAATAAACAGCAAGAATTCTTTCCAGATTCTCTACTGAAAGAAGGAGTTCAGGGTGATTCTTTCATTTCCTACCTGGTTTCTCTGTTAGACTTCCTCATTGTCTCCAGAAATCATTTTTCTGCAAGATCTGAAACTCACTCCTCTTCAATACCCCCAGACCTTGGGCTCCTCACTTCTGATTGAAGAGGGTAGATATTGGAGGGCTCCTCCCAGGGGTTTACATTTTCCTCTTGACTTCAGATCTCTCTCACCTCTGCTCTCCTTTTTGACTTTTTTTTTAATATGCTGTTTTTCCAAGTTGGATTGAGAACTTATCAAGGATAGGAACTATCTTTTGCCATTTTTTATCCCTGTGCTTAACATAGTGCCTGGAACACAGTAGATGCTCAATAAACGTTTACTGGCTTGATTAAAATAAGAATGAAATAAAACAAAGGTAGAAACAATTATAACAAAACTCTGGTGTTAGGAAACTTCTATATAGTGGGATTAGAGTAAGACTTATCTACCATAGTAAGATTTATGATCTGGTAATCATTACCTTAGGTCTAGTGAGATGCTGAATCATATAGAACCTGACATGAATATAATCATAACTAGGGGTGATGGAGGTGGGGGAATTTCACATTTTGTTAAAAAGCTATAACTTGACCTTAGAAGCATGGGGTCCAAAATGTTTTGATTGTCTGAAATGCTTAACTTTGTTTTCATCTGACCCATAACGAGTGGGTACAATGACACTGGATATCACAGAGTGAGAAAGAACTACATAGGGGGCAGGAGATCAAGCAAAAGAAATTATATGAAAAATCACGTTAAATCTTCCCAGGTGTCACATCCGATCCAGAAAGGGCTCTTTTCTCTCAGTCCCTCTTCTTTCTCTTTCCCTCTTATATCTTCCTAGCATTTCAACTCAGTCTTAATTCCTCTTTTTTAAAAAGAGAAATTCTCATATCTTTTGCTTTCCTCCCTATATATCCCTTCCCTATCCTGTAGCCAGAAGGCCATTCTTTATAACAAAAGAAAGAAAGAAAAAGAAAGGGGGAAATAGGAGGGGAATCAATTGCATAAAAATAACCAACACATTACAAGTCTGCCAGCATATGCAGTTTTTTCAAAAACATTAATAACCTCCCCACCCCCCACTTCCCTCTACTTTGCAAAGTCTGGAAGAAAATACATTCTTTCCCTCCCTCCTCCAAGGTTAACCCTGATCATTATAATTACAGATACAGTTCCAAGTTTTTTGTTGATGTTCTTTCCATTTATACTGTTGTACTTCTCAGCATATATGGTGTTTTCCTAGTTCTGTTATTTCATATGCATAAATTTAGATAATCTTCCCATACTTCTCTATATCAGTCATACTAATTATTTCTCATGGCACAGAAATATTTTATTAAATTCATATGCTGCAACTTATTTAGCCATTTCCTAGTCAATGAGCATCTACTTTTTCCCTAAGGCTTTGCTAGTACAAAAAATGCTGCTATAGATATTCCAGTGAATATGGAGCTTTTCTATTTTTAACCTTCTGGTGCATATGTCTAGCAGTAGGATCCTTGAATAAAAAATATGAATATTTTACTTATTTCTGAACTTAAGGCTAAGATAATTTCTAGAATGGCTAACTCCTCTTTTCAGTGAATTTTTTTTCATCTTCAGAAGCATAGATCTCTATCATTCAAACACCTACTTGCACACTCACTCTCACAATTAGGTGGTGCAGTGATTTAGAGCTCCATGGATCTGGAATCAAGAACTAAAATCTGGCCTCAGACACCTGCTAGCCCAGCTGTGTATCCCTGGACAAGTCACTGGACATATGCCTGCCTGTTTTCTCCTCTGCTGGGATAATAATAGTGCCTATCTCCTGGAGTCATTGTAAAAATCAAATGAAATGTTTGGACTATGTTTTATAAACCTTAACACACACACACACACACGCACACACAAACACACACATTTGCATGCACATATGTGTGCGGTGAAACATTTTATAGTTTTAATAAAACAGTCAACCAAATGAATACAATTCTCAATTTCTGTACTATTTTTGCACACTATTCTTACCTTCTAAGAAACAAACTGCGATTGTTTCCTATGATCTGGAAACTTACAACTTAATTTACAAGTGTTTACTTCACTCACCAAATTAACTTTTTAAACAGCAAAAAAACAGCAAATGAAAACATTACAGCACCTACTTTAAGATGTGAGTGGTACAATAGTATTTTAATCTTTTTTTGTTGTTTGCTTGCACTTTGTTTTCTTTCTCATTTTTTTCTTTTTGATCTAATTTTTCTTGTATAGCATGATAATTGTGGAAATATGTATAGAAGAATTACACATGTTTAACATATATAGGATTACTTACTATCTAGAGGAGGGAGTGGGGGGAAGGAAGGAAAAAACTGGAACAAAGTTTTACAAGGGTAAATGTTGAAAATTATCTACATATATATTTTGAAAATAAAAAGCTTTAATAATAATAGAAGGAAAACAAACATGTGAATGGTAGAGGATTAAGTATACAATTCTAGTCAGTTATCATAAGTGGTTTTTTCCCTCTGAGAAAGGGATTCCCTTATTTCTTTTCCTACTGTTTTCTTGACCTAAATTTTCCTAGTAGATCATTCAGAAAATGCTGGTCAAGAAGGGAAAAGGGACTGGTAATATTTCATATGGGATAATTGAAAACATAGGTATTGTTTAGCACCAGAGAGTGATGAGGTTTAGATTTGGGGAACCCAAATGAAATTAGGATTTCTGGTGGTCAGGAAGTTAAATGAGGTCTAGTGGTAGGTTCAGGATTCAGGGAATCAAATGGAGGGGTGGGTCTCCCCTGCAACCCCTTGGAATTCAGAGCAAATATAGATTCTCTGTAAAGGAATTTGCAGACCCGAAAACCTGGATTGATAAAAGAGGTTTATTGTGGGAATTGGAAGTAAGGTTAAAGTCTGGTTAAGGAAATAAGTGAGGGTAAAAAGAAGAGGGCACTGGAAAAGAATATTCCAGTGGGGCAGAAGTTCCTTGGGGTGCCAGGCATGGTGTGACTGGAATGTTTAAAACCTCTGCAAAGAGAGGGTTTTAGTTTGACTCTTTTATAATAGGGGGCTTTGGCTACAAGCTGAAGGGGGCTTGTGGGTGGAATCCCAAGTTGGCTCCTAGCTGGGTTTCAGCTTCGAGCTGGAATTTGGATTGAATTCAGTGAGTTTCAGGATTGAACCAACCCCACCCAGATAAAAAAAATGAAACTGTTTGTACTTGGGGTGCCCCCCCTTGAGGCAGAGTTGAAGAAGACTTTCTCCTTTAAGGATTTTCAGAGTTTGGGGTCCCCTTTTCAAGAGGAGTCCAAGAAGAGACACAACTGTCATCAAATATTTAAGGTGCTCTAATGTTGAAAGAGCATTAGATTGGTCAGGCCTTGTTCAAGAGAACAGAACTGAAATGAAGGGTGGAAGTAACAGAGAAAAATATGTTGGTTCAACACAAACAAAAGTTTTCGTAATGGGTAAATCCATCCAACAATGGGATAACTAGCTCTGGAGGAATAAAGTATAATATGACACTAAAATGACTGATGGCATTAGAATTATTTTATAAGGGAGTCTTGCATCAGGAGATCCATGACCTTTACCATCTACCTTTCTTACCTTTTTTTTCTTTCTACCTAGAACTTAAGAGTCAGTAAGCCTGACAAAGACATAAAGAGGCATTCTTAAAGCTTTAGTATAATCAAATCACCCCACTAGCATTATACAGGTTATACAATTAGCTTGAGAAACTCCTCAGCTCACTGTTCTGCACTGAATAACAATTCTGTATCACAATCCTACTTCTCTACATTTGCTTTGCTAGAAAATAATTATATACTGGTTTAAACTATTTTTCTAAACCCTAGAAATAAGACAAGGCCCCTAAAAAAGGCAGGACTATATTTTCTGCATCTCTTATCAGTCCATAAAGCACCCAATATGGGACTCTAAACAAAGGGAGCAGGAATAAATGTTATTACTTGATTAAGAAAGCCCACAAAGACTATTGTCTACTGAGAGTGGAAAATCACAGGACCTAGAGTTAGAAAGAACTTTAATGATCACATCATTGAATATTCTAATTTTACAGATGAAGAAACCAAGACTCAGAGAGGTTAATTGATTTGTCAACATTCAAACCAATAGATGCTAAGATGCATACCCAAGTTCCTCTGAATCCAAATCCAGCATGCCTTTGATCACACCACATTGAGTTGACTTTTAATGTAATTAGTGTATGTTTTCAAAAGCACACATATATTTTGAGCTGGTTTAACAAAAATCTACCTGGAGACCATTTACACTATTAAAAACGGACAAGATAACATTAAATGGGGATGATGTTCTGTATTTGTCATTGGTCAATTACATTTGACTAAAATTCCATCTATCTCCCAGTAAGCCTATGGGCCAAGAGAATTATCCAACTAAGAAGTTTAGCTTTCTTTCAAATTCATTGGCAAATTATGATAAAGAGAAACTTCTCCACACCTTCCTTTATCTTGTAATCTATCTAAACCTGGAAGCTCTCCTTCTTTCAGTTTGAAAAAAGGTTAAAAAGCAATTCCTTTCCCTCTTTAATTGAGTTCCTCTAATTCTTTTTTTTTCTGGATTTAATTGTTGATTGTTGTTGTTTTTCTCCTCTTCCTCTTCTTCCTATTCCTCTTTCATTTACTTCTTCTCTTTCTTCTCCTCTTCCTCTTCACCTTCCTATAGAGCCAAATGATCCTCAGTCTAATGAGACCTGTCTAATGCCATCACCCTCCCTCCGAAAAACTCACTAACAAAAATCAAAATCTAGCTGGTCTTTTTTTTCTGTCTAGGAAATATTATTTCTCCCACTGATGCCTCATCTACTTCATTCTTTTCTCCCATGCAAACAGCTCCCCTGTGGCATTAACTGGTGTCCCACAGCAAAATATCAGATCAAGAACAAGTAACAGCACATAGAATTCCTCATGCAACTTTCATTGTTGCTCTCTGCTATTCTGGGCTTGTCCAACTTCAATTCAGTTGAGTAAAAACAGATTTTTTTATTATCATTATTAAAACCAAATTTGTAAGATTGTTTTTGCAAGAAAGGAAAATATAATCACACATATGAACTATTTCTATTTTCAAAAAAAGATGAAAGTTGCATTTAGCTACGCAATATTTGTGGGACAGAGAGAAAAGACAAAAATATAGCATTTTGTACACCCTCCTCCAGCAGCTGTTACTTTTATTTTTTACTAAGTTGTACTAAGTCCTATGGAGTTGGCTAAGGCATTGAGAAGAGATTGCTTTTAGGAACACAAATCTATCAAGTGTCAGAAGCAGGATTTGAATACAGGTCTTTTGCACTTCAGTCCAGTACTTTATTAAATCAGATTGTCTCTGAGAGTACTAATATGGCTGAAAACATATGCTCTGCTTTGATGCAATGGTGGATGTAAAAAAGAAGAAAAAGCTTAAATCAGAGTAAAATTGAAGTAGATGAATGAGAACGATGGATCCGTCATCAATTCCTTTGTCATTTCTCTATAAAACTGACATTTCCATAGGATGAAAAAAATACATGTGCAGAGTTTCTAATTTGAGGAGAGAGGGGAAAAAAAGCCAACCATCTGGCAAATGCAATTGTTTTCTCAGATATTCTTTTTTGTTTGACTTGTGACATCCCTTGTCCTGTTCCATAATAGGTTTTACTTCCTGCAGATTACTGTTACCCAGTTTATAGCAAGAACTGTTAAAAGTTAAGCATCCCAGTTTCCCAACAGTATAACCTTATAAATTCTCTGGCTGCCCATTCCGCATTTTGATTCAAGGTCAATGTATTTTTATTCTTCCTGAGAAATCCATACATATATGCACATTAAAAAGGAAAGGTTTACACTATGAGCATAAGGCTAGTTAATAGATCTTGTGTCATGGTCTAATTAAACACACCATATGACATTTTCTCCAGTTTTTTTTCCTTGGTGTGGGGATTTCAATGGTGTGGGGAACTCGGAAGCGCCATCCAATGATGTTGACTGACAACTCATCTGTGACTAGAGTCATCTGTGACTTAAGAGTTAGTGATTGGGGGTTCTGGCCCAATCTCACAGCTTGCAGATGCCTGAGGCACGATTTGTACCTGGTCTTCCAGATTCCAAGTTGAGCCCTCTAGCTGCTTTGGCAGACTGCCTCTCCAACATTTTCCTAACAATGACAAGAAGTTTTCAGATTTCCTAAGCTATGAGACAACAAACAAGAAAACAATGTCATGTATTAAACAAACTCGCACTCTGTCTAGAGACAAAATTAGACAGTTTTGGGTCCAGTCTATGAATTCTGTACCTCAAAGACTCAAAGTCAATGGCTCATCTGTGAATGAAAGTGATGAGGAAAATGGCAAGAGATAGCTTTCACAACTCTGGAGAAGAGGAGAATTTTAAGCCAAAGAACAGAGGTGATCTGAAGAGACAACATAGGTAATTCTGATGACATAAAATTAAAAGGGGCAGCAGCATGGAATAATAGAGAAAAAGGCAGCCCTCAAGGTCAGGATGAGTTGGATTTTGAGGCCAGTCTCTGACATATAGTGGCCATGTAATCCTGAGCAAGACACTTAAGTTCTCAGTGTCCTGTAAAAAAATCTCTGATACTAGATCAGTTTGTTTATCTCAGAAACTTCCTAGCACATAGTAGATATATTTTAATAAATGTTTATTGATTGATATTGATTGATCTGCAATAATAGAGTTTCCACAACAGGGAGCTTCTCACACTGAAGTATTCACAAACTTAGACCAAAACAAAACAAAACAAAACTTTTTTTTTTTTTTTTAGGAATAAAATTAATAAAGGCAGAAAAGAAAGTAACAAATAGGGGAAAATATTTGCTACCAGTTATCACCAAGAAAAATTTGATGCACAAGATATATAAAGATACACACACACACACACACACACACACGTATTAGACCAAGACACATTTTTGCAATAGATAAGTAGCTAAAAAATATGAACAGTCTCTCCTAACAAAGAACTGCAAACTAGGAATAACCAATTGAATAATAAGAAATTGTGACTAAGGAATTTTTTGTATGAATGGGTTCAAAGAAAAGTAGGCAGAACCAAAAGAACAATATCTAGTAACCACAAATGCAATGCAATTATACTAAAAGAAAGCTGGATTCCATGAAACTAACAATAATTTCATGTAAAAACTCAAAGTATCAATAAAACTTATTTTTAAAAAAACTTTAAACGTGTATTCTCATGTGTATTTAGAATGTTGGGCATTCAATAACATCAATAGGGTCCTCAGTTAATAAATATACACTTGATCTCTTGGGTGACCTTGAGCTGTGTGATCATCCAGAGTTTTGGTCTTTTTCAGTAATAAGGGTTTTTCCCCTTCTTTCTATGGAGCTTAGAAAATTGAGTGTCTTGCCAAAAGACTGTTATATAAAAATGTTAGAAATGGGAAAGTACTATATAATTATCATTTGTTATTCATTATAATATGATAATAATAACAAATAGCTACCATGGTGATAACTGGATTACAAATGAATAATATTTGTAAAACCTGATAAAGATGGATAAGCAAGACAAAGAACATATAATACAACATGCTGGAAAAAGCTGCAGGCATCAGATATGATTACTCTCAACACTAACTACCACTGTTATCTTTCTAGCAATTATCTTCTCCTATAAGCAATTGATATGACATTATTGTGGTATGCTTAATAAATAGGTTCTTTTCTAAAAATCCAGGAAAATATGTTTTCTCCCTTATCTCATATTTCTAATTATGTAGTCAACTTTCCAGCCAAAATGTCCCCTGTATGAACCCTATACTTTCTTTCTGCCTCAGTGCATGCTGTTCCCTTTGTCTGGAATGTTGTCCTGCAACCTCCCCTTCCATCTGATGAAATCCTAATCATCTATTTTTGTTGTTGTAGTTGTCCTTCATTTTTGAAGAGGACCTTCACACTGGAGAAGGTGGTGTCATGAAAAGATTTAAGTGAGACAAGTTCTCCAAAGTCACCAACTTTGTAAGAGGAAGGAAGGGAGGGAGGGAAGAGGGAAGGAGGGAAGGAAGAAAGGACAGAAGGAAGGAGGGAGGGAGGGAAGGAGAGAGGGAGGAAGGAAAGAGGGAGGGAGAGAGGAGGGAAGGAAGATAGGCAGGAAGGAAGGCAGGAAGGCAGGAAGGCAGGAAGGAAGGAAGGAAGGAAGGAAGGAAGGAAGGAAGGAGAGAAGAAAAAGGGAGGGAGGGAGGGAGAAAGGAGAGAGGGAAGGAGGGAGACAGGAAGGGATGGAGGGAGGGAGAGAGAGAGGGAGGGAGTTAGGAAGGAAGAAGGGAGGGAGGGAGAAAAAGAAAGAAGGAGGAACTGCATAGCTAATTGGGTCTCCAGTGGGGTAACTACTAATACTCACATATTAGTGATTGTCTTTTATTCTTCATTCTTGAAAACCAGAGAAGGTGATGTCATGACTTTCAAGTGAATTGGATTTAAGTGAGTAAGAGTTTTCTTACCTACCATTAATCACTAAATGGGTGTTGCCTCAGACATCCTAAGACCTGTAAAAGACCTTAGTTTAAAAAGGCCAGTCTCTAACTGCATCCACTCATTCTGACTTTGATCTTGCCACTGGATCCAGATAGCTCCAGAGGAGAGAGTGAGGCTTAAAACTCATCCTTTAAAGCCCAATTCAAGCACAGCCTCTTTCCCGAGGGCTTTCTGGAGAGTAACTAATCCCTTCCCACCTAAATTGCATCCTCCTCCCTGTCCCCATGATCTTTGGACCTTAGAAAGAAGGAGGGAAGACCTTAAAACACATGTATTGATCTATATTCAAGTTTTTTTTTTTGTCATCCTCCACTAGACTATAAATTTCTTAAATCTATATCTTATCTGAACTTTGCAACTTCTGTAGCTTATGGTTTAGTGCCTGTCCTCCCCATGCTAGGGGTAGGGATAAGGATAGGGATAGAGATGGGAATGGGAGATGGATCGAGATGGGAAATAGGATGAAGATGAGAAGAGGGATAAGGATAATAATAGGGATGTGGAAAGTAATTCCCCTCTCAAATGAGGAAACTCTCTCTTTTAATTCAAGTTGACATCTGCTCTGCAACTTAGCACCTTAGAGAAATGTCTGGAGAATGGAGAATTTAAATAACTTGACAAAGATTGCACAGCTAGATCTTCCTGGCTTTGAAGTCAGCTCTCTATCCACCACTCCATTCTATCATGCCCTACTAGCTGGATTCCTAGGATTTGATTCTACCATGATCATGATCCCTGCAAAGCTCATCACCAGCAAACACAACATCCCAGGCCAACTTTGGTACTTAAGCCTTTGGCCCTCTGATTTCAGGGCTGGAGGGCAGAGCAAAGCACTCCTCCCTCAGTTTCTTTTTTATGTGTTATCTTCTTTCATTAGGCCTTGAGAGCAGGGATTGTGTTGTAGTGTATTCCCAGTGTTCAGCATGTTATCTGGCACATAGTAGGTGCTTAACAAATGTTTATTGAATTGAACTCTCTCTTACAAATAGCAAGTGCTAAAAAATGTCAGTTGAATTAAATTTTGAATTCTTAAACATTACATATTCTTTATTCATCGAGTGAATATTTATTAAGTCACTGCTGTATATAAGGTGGCAAAGTATGTTCAAAGTATACAAAGATAAATAAAATATAGTCTCTGCCCCAAGGGGATTAGGCATTAATAGAGTAGATAAGTAACCAAATTATATGGATCAAGTGATACACGAGAATGGGTGAGCACATGGGAGGCTACAGGTGCCTCGCAGAATACACCTCTGGGACAAGATTTTTAGTCTGGGGCTCATGAACGCTTTAAAAAGCATATAGATTTGGATAATGATATTTCAATATGAATGCAATATGAATGGTGCAGCAGATAAAGCACAGGCCCCAGAGTTAGGAGAACCCGATTTCAAATCCAGCCTCAGACACTTAACACTTATTAGCTGTGTGACCCTGGCCAAGTCACTTAACTCCAATTGCCTCGCCATAAAAAGAAAAAAAAAAACCTAAATATGAACGATTTCCATTGTTAATCCTATGTACTTTACATTATTCATTTAAGAACATTATTCTGAGGAATGGGCCATAGATTTCACCAAATAGTCAAGAGAGTCCAGAACATAGGTACAAAAAAGTTAAGCACTCTGCTCTCATTCACAAGGTGAGAAAATGATCCCAAGTTCAAATTCTGACACTTGTCATGTGACTTGAAATAATTCACATTCCTGCTCTGGAATTCAGTTTCCATAACTGTAGAGTAAGGAGGAAAAGGGAGGAGGCATTTAGGCTAAATGAGCTCTAAGTTTCCTTTCAATACTAATAATCTGTGATTTAAAAATCCTAACTGGGATGGCATAATCAATGTATTTCAAGAAACTAATCTTGGGAATTCTGAAAAGATTAGAAACTGCTCAAAGTGCCTCTAATAGTCCATGGGAAAGAATACCTGGAGGGCACATTTCATTCCATTTTGCAGGTATATACCTATGTAGAGATTAATGCATCAGCCTATCACAGCTGGACAACACTGTCTATTGAGATCACCTCATTTATAAAGGTTCTGTTCTCCAAGAAATCTTCTGGATACTGACTTAACTCCTCAGGTAACTAGGAAATGAATGTGTATACCCTGTATGAGTATTCTAGTCTATTTGGAAGTTAAATTTCCCAGTCTTTTAAATTTAGCCAACATAAATCAGTTCCCCCAGACAGCTGAATATTACTCCTCACTTTTCTTGAAACGTGTCAAAATATAGAGTTTTAAGAAGTGGCGAGTTTGCTGTTGTGGTTAGAGTTGGCTCAGGGTCGGGAAGATCTGAATTCACATCTTGCTTCCAGATATATAATGGTTATGCATCCGGGCAAGGCACTTAATATCTCTCAGACTCAGTTTCCTTATCTGTAAAGTGTATTAGATTCAATGGCTTGTAAGGTCTCTTTTAGCTCAAAATCTATGCTCCTAGGATGCAAGGAACTCGCAAGGTTCAAGACTACACAAAATAGATGAAAATACCCTGCAAACGCTCAGACAGATCCCATCAGCCAGGCTGCACTTTTCTGCCTGCTTTGTAGTTTGAGATACAGTTCCTCTATGTTTCTGGCCAAGCGTCCTAGAATTCAAGCTCAGTTCTTTATTTTGTAAAACAGTGCATGAGACTCCTTATACTGTCTGTCTCACAAGGTTGGGCTGGTGATATATTGTGACCTTGTAGCATCCAGTGCTACACAGTGACATTGACCTTTGGAAGTGAGGGAAGTTGTGGCCACAAAGATCAAGGAAGGCTTCACCAAGGACATAGAACCTGATCCAGGTCTCCAATAATGGGCAAGATTTGTGTAGATAGATAGATGTGGAGGAGAAAAGATTTTTCACTTTCTCAACAAATAAGATATTAAAATATATAGATATTATAATTCCATATATATATACACACATGTATGTGTGTATGTATACATACACATACATGTATATGTGTAGACTGACATACTATAATATATAGATATACTATACACACATCTAGATACACACACATATATGTACACTTATAAGTTTATATATATGTATGTATAAGAAAGAGAGAGAGAGAGAAACAGTAAGGAAGGAAGGAAGGAAGGAAGGAAGGAAGGAAGGAAGGAAGGAAGGAAGAAAGGAAGGAAGGAAGAAAGGAAGGAAGGAAGGAAGGAAGGAAGGAAGGAAGGAAGGAAGGAAGGAAGGAAGGAAGGAAGAAAAGAGAGAAAAAGAGAAGAGAAGAGAACTGAACCTGGAAAGATAGGTTGGAGCCCAACTTCAGAGAGTCTTGAATCACAGAAGGAGTTTAGACTCCATCCTGTGAGCAAAGGGGAGACAGTGGAGCCTTTTTTGTGGAAGACTGTCATGGTCAAGTTTGTCCATCAGGAAAATTAGCCTGACAGCTACATATGGGATGAGAAAGGTCTTGGAGTTGAGGGAGTCTATAGGACTTGGCCAGTGACTTAACATGGTGAGTGAAAAGAAGTCAAAGATGATACCAAGTTTTCTGTCTTCTGACCAGGAAAACAGAGGTGCTATCTATAGGAATTGTTTACCAGGAGGGGGAGCCATTTTAGAGAATGTGACCAGGAAAGCTTGGTTTTGAATATTATATAGTTTTAACTACAATTCTTTAGACATCTTCTTGTTCCTTCCAGAAAACAAATTCTCCCAAGTTGTCAAGTAGAATTTCATTCAGATCTTTTTTGTTAGCACTGACAATCCTAATGCAAGGAATGTTAACCTTTTATGTTCTGTGGACTACTATGGGAATCTGGGGAAGTCTAAAAATCTACTCGGTTCTGTGGCACACTGAATACAATACAGAATCCAAAATCAAGAAGACCAAAGTTCAAATCTGACTTCAGACACTTACTAACTATGGATCCTGAGTATGTCACTTAAGCTCTAGTTGCCTCAATTTCCTCATCTGGAAAATAGAAATTATAGTATCTAATTCCCACCCCAGAGTTGTTGTGGGAAACAAATGAGATGATATTTGTACAGCACTTTAAAGTATTATATAGATGGTGACTAATATGAATTGCAAAAAATAAAATATGTAGGATTACAAAGGAAATCAATTCTACTGAAATAGTTTTATATATATATATATATTTAAATTTCACAACCCCAAGTTAAGAACTCCTGATCTAAGGATAAGGATAAGGATTAGACCCATGAGTCCAATGGTATAGGAAACTCCCTCTACCAATGTAGGTCAGCACCTTCTCTGCGACTTAAAATCCTAGACAGCTGCCTCAAGCATTAAGAGGTTGTGACAGCCAGTACGTGGCAGAGCTGGGACTTAAACTGAGTCCTCACTGGTTCAAAGCCAGGTCTCCATCCACTATGCTGTGCTGCCTAGGATTAAAACTATCCAAGGTCAAGTTTCTTGGCAGAGTTTAGGTCCTTATAATGGTGACCAGATCTATAAATAATATTACATCATTTACATATATATGTATGTGTGTGTATGTGTGTATATGTGTGTGTGTGTGTGTGTATGTGTCTAATGTCCCATATATGCTCACCATTTGGGATTTAAGAAACACCCAACAGCTCCAAGAGGGAGAATTCAAACAGGATCAATATCTAAATGACATACAAACATATGATACTAGGACTTATATATTAAAATTTACACTATCAGCTTCAAAGCTGTCACCTTAGGAAGTCATGAGTTGTTGTTCAAAACATTTGGGGATGTCAGGATCACCTACAAATTTGGTTTCTAAATGAAAAAAAATAACCTCATTACTTCATTACTGTTAACTCTAAGAAAGAGAGTAGCTTTAAAAAGAAAATCCACAAAGTTAGTCTGATTTTAGATGATATTAAGAAAGACAGTGTACAGAATAAAGATAGCAATGCTCCTGTTCATTGTATGCTACCTTAGTCAAATCTGTAGTATTTCACTTTTTGACACCTTTTTTTGATACGCCAGTTTCCAGGTGGAGTTAGTCTAAAAAGAGATCTGACCTTAGTGGTAGGGAGATCAGAAATGCCATAAGAGAATCAGTTGGGAAGAAATGGAAATTTTTAACATGGAGTAGAGGAGATGTGAGGAGGGACATGATAGCTATCTTCAAATATCTGAAGGGCTGTTATACAAAAGAATTAGATATATTTTTCATACTCCAGAGGATATAACAGATAGAAATTACAGGGACAGAGTTAGATTTATGCAAAGAACTTTAATTCAATTCAATAAACACTTATTAAGTATCTACTGTATGTCAGGTATTTTAAGTACTCTGACAAGAGTCTCTCCTGCATTTTCTTGGTAAATGAAATTCTAGGAAAGTTACTGTCATCTAATGACCCTCTAATTATTAATGCTCTACCATGCATAAAATATAGCTTTCATACTTTTGCACATTTCACTTTGAATCAGTTCATATAAATCTTCCCATACCTCTTCTAAGACCTCCTTAATGAGATCCATGATTACTCAGCAATGTAAAAATCTATACTGGGAAAACTAACTGAATTAAAGACCCCTTTCATTCAGATAAGGACAAAAACAGTTTGAAGGTCAGGTCTCTGAGTTAGTCCATCAGCATGACAATTTGGCAGAGGTATTGCAGGTTGATATTGCATTGGTTCCAGAAATGAAGAGAAGGAAGGAAAATGGGTTAGCATGCATTTGGGAAATCATACACTATTTTTCATGATCCTAAGCCATTCCCCGATACAGAAGTCCACCATGTCTGTTATTAATACTAATCTTCTACTAGTGATATAATGTAGAGTTACTCATGAAACAAAAGAATCAGGTTGGCAAGTGATCCAAAGAGCAACTAAGAGGCACAGAATGAGAGCAAATAGGCTAAAACATATTTTCCATCCATTACAAAATACAATGGCTCGGTAGTCAGAGGCTCCAACTTTAAATCCGGCATCTGACATAGATGCGGCTCTGAGCAATTCATTTAAAGTCCCCCAATCTTAGGTTTTCATCTGCAAAATGAAGGGTTTAGACTAAATGATTTTTGAGGTCTCTTCTAACTCTAGCTCGATTCCATGATCTTTATATACCAAAAAGGGATATTATCAGTGAAATATGATAGGAAAAATAGGTGGACTGATTATGCATTGGAAGCAAGTGCTGGCCAGCCTGAGCATAGCACTGATTTAGAGGCAGATCTCCAGGATTCTGGACAAGTACTTTATGGAAGATCCATGGAGAACAAAAGTAAGAATCACATTGGATTAAAAGGCAATAAAATCTGGACCAGTGGAAGGAACATTCACACCAAGGAGATTGCAGGTACATAATCAATGATCAAAGTAAAGCAGGGGGAAACTTAAAAGAAAGTCGTTCAAAAGTAGAATAGGCTGCCTTGGGAAGTAATATTTCCTCTCCTGTGAGGTTTCCAAGAGGACAACTGGATGACCAGTTATTCGGTATGTTTTAGAGAGATTTCTTGATTAGGACTCTTCTATCTTTGGGATACTATATGCCATATCTTGTGGCAATCATTTTTTTGTCCTAAGTTAAATTGTCTCAAAGTATCTATTCACTTAGATGGATTCTCATTTGCCCACCAGATATGTCTATGTTTCTGAAAATCAAATGTATCCTCAAAGAATGAAGAGACATTACTAAAGTTATTTAGAAGAACATAGATCCTTAATTTTAAAGGATTATGAAGCTGTTTTGAGTAATGGCAATACACTGCAATAGGTTCACGGCTTTCCAAAGTGACTACTTGATTGGAACAAAAGTCATCTGGGTAGATAAGTTTTGGAATGTTAAAAAAATCAAAATCATTTATATTACTTTAATTACAGCTCATATCATCACTTCTCACTAGTAGATTCCCAATTGTTTTCTATGTTTCTAGTCTCTTCTGCCAAATTGTCTTAAGACATAGATGTTATCATGTCATTTTCTTGCAGTGGCTCCCTATTGCCTTCAGGACAAATTATCTAGCATATAAGGGCCTCCAAAATCTAGTTCCAAGATATTCTTTAATCCTTATTTCATTCACATTACTCTTTAATGCACACTCTGTTCTAGCCAATGAGTGCTACTAGCTGTTCCCTGAACTCAACATTCCACCTTTTGGCTACCTATGTTCACTCAAGCCTTCCCTCAGGCCCGGAATATACTGCTTCCTTAGTCCCACCTATAAAATTTCTTGTTGGCTATTAAGGCTCAGTTCAAGGACCTCTCTTCCAAGAAGACCTTTTTGATCCACTCTACCCTCCTCTGCTCATTCACTCCACCTTCAACACAGTGCATTTTTCTTCTTCAAGTTTCCCAATGTTTATCTATTTGTGTACATCTTATTTGAAAGTCAGAATTTTTGCTTTTGGCTTTGAATTCCTAGCACTCAGCATGGTGCCTAGAACACAGTAGGTATTTAATATTTGATTGATTAAGGTTCAACAAGAGATTAATGACTGACATTAATTTCTAACATTCACTATAAACAGATAAAAAATTTATGCTGCTGTTCAATCATTTCAGTCATGACTAATTCTGTATGACCCCATTTGGTGTTTTCTTGGCAAAGATACTAGAGTGGTTTGTTATTTTCTTCCCTAACTCAGATAAGAAAACTGAGGCAAACAGTTATGTGACTTGCCCAGGATCACAGTTAGTAAATGAGATTTGATTTGAACTCAGTTCTTCCTGACACCAGGCCCAATGCTCCATCCACTTGGTCACCTAATAACCCTATCAGAAATTACCTTTGTTAATTATACTTTCCCATGTCTTCAATTTCTTGATGATTTTTTTTTCTCAAATTGAATTTACCGCTGAAAATAATCAAACTCAATATTAGGCCCACAAGAAGATTAGTATAAAGCACATGAACTACTGAGATGGTGCAGCTAAAAAGTATGTGATTTCACTGTACTGGGGACTCTTTCCACCTCAGAGGATGAAAATTCTTTCATCCCTAAGGGAGCAGAGTCTATGAGAGAACTGGATTTGGATTCAGAAGACCTTGCTTCAACTTGTAAGAACTTAATAGTTGTATAAGTTAAGGCAACTCACAACTTCTCTGGACCTTAGTTTCCCTCCTCATGGGTAAAATGAAGGTGTTAGAGTAGATGATCTCTATGGTCTCTTATAGTTCTAAATCTCCAGTTTCTGCTGAACCCCAGAACTGAGACAGTTTCCTAGGTAACAGATACCGCTTGTTCCTCGATCTGTATTTCGATCTTTTCCAACCCAGAAGAACCTGCCAACATTTTTTCTCTACTGTTACAACCCATTAGAATTCAGGGTTACTTCTAGACAGCAGATGAAAAGCTGGAGCAAGATTTAAATGGGGGTAACAGATCCATGCACACAAATGTAAGGGACCAACATTAATTTATAAAGATAAGGCTAATGAATCACTCACTATAAGTGGAATGGGGGTTCTCAAGCTGTTTTTTCTACTAACGGGAATGAATTCCTGAGCATCCACCTAGATGATTTCCCTTGCATTCATTTGGCAGATAATTGATTAGTTAAGAATATTCTATGGTCACTTGAAAGCAAAATTATCAGTTTAATATGGGAATGGACCCTATACCTCCAAATATATTCAATAAAATCTAGTGTAATAATAAAATAAAGTCAGAACTTTGACTTCTCCCTAACCTTATCTCTGCAGCCAGGAGAGGCTTAATAATATGGCACATTCACATAGCACTTTAAGTGTTTATCCCATAACAACCTTGAGATGTACGTATTGCAAGCAGTACTGTCCCCATTTTATAGCTCGGGTAACTGAGATGTTTTCTCCATTTTCCCATAATCACATAGGCAGTGTCTGAAAGAACCTGAATCTCAGTATTCTTCTTTCAAATATAGTGCTCTAATAGGCTATGATATAACAACAACAAAAACCCAATTGTGAATAACTAGAGGAAGACTGAGAAAAAAAAACAACCTTGAAGATTAATAAAGAATTCCATTATGTGCTATGCAAAGCCAAATCATATAAGATTCTGGTATAGTCTTACAACCTGTGACATGAACTGATTAACTTGTTTGTGATAAGCTTACAGTATGGGGCACTGCTGACAAAACTCGATATATAATTACTTTAAAAACATCCCAAGTTTCCAGCCTCAAGGAATTTCCCATTCTCCACCCCCTCCCTACCCAACTCCCCAAATATGCAACTTCTAAGCTGTATTCACTGACATTCCATACTTAAGATGTAACTGGGTTTTGGAGTTATTAGAAGTTCAGTGTAAATGTTTTCTTCAACTGAGTTCTAATGTTACGATTAATGAACAACAATGTACTCTCATTAAACAAAAGGTAAATATCCAAGGAATAAAAAAAAAAAAAAAAACGGACATAAGTGAATTACAAAGTGATACATGTCATCCCCACCCCACCCCACCCCACCAAATGACCAAACTGTTTGATTCCATTCTTAGAAATAGGGCTGCCAGTTTCTGTTATCTTAATTATTAAGCAGAATTGTTCAAGAGTTCCATTTAAAATACCTAAGCAGTAAGCTCAAAAATTCTTCCCACATCCTTGTGATACTAGAGCCAGAGTCTCACATTTGTGGGAAACACTGCAGACTGTCAGAAGGAGCACTTAATCTTTGAAATCATCATTCTAATAAGGACTTCTTCACCCAGTAAGAGTTTCTGAAGGGGATAAAAAAATCTGGAAATTGGTGTCTAAAATCAAAAGTATCATGAAACACTAGTAAATCACTGGGTTTGGTCAATACTAGGCTCAAGTTCAAGTTAGAATGGCTCGAGTATGGAATGTTTTTTTCCTCTTAAAAATGCTATTCCCTCTTAAAGGAGAGAAGAGGACCCACATAAGCAAAAATGTTTGTAGCAGCTCTTTTTGTGGTAACAAAGAACTGGAAAATGAATAGATGCCCATCACTTACAGAATGGCTGAACAAGTTGTGGTATATGAAGATAATGGAATATTATTGCTCTACAAAAAATAAGAAACAAGCTAATTTTAGAAAGACTTGGAAAGATTTACATGAACTGATGCTGAACAAAATAAGCAGAACCAGGAATACATCACACAGAGTAACAACAAAAACATGTGCTGATCAACTATGAAAGGCTTGGTTCTTCTCAGTGGTTCAATGATCCAAAGCAATCCCAATAGACTTTGAACAGAAAATGTCATCTGTATCCAGAAAAAGAACTAAGACTGAATGTAAATAAAGACATGTTATATTCACTTCTTGTAAAGTATGGGCTAGCTCCCTGAAGGGCCTCAGGGTCAGCCAGTGTCAGGATAAATTAAAGTTCTTGGTCTTTAGGGGAGAAGTGAAGGAGGCAGGCAAGCAGAATCCTGGATTCTGGAATCCACAGTCACCAACCTCTCTCTTCCTTGTCCTGCTGCAAATGACTCTGGCCTCTCCTCCCCCTCTCTCCTTCCCCCAATACTTGCCTACAATTATCTTAACACCAAACATTCATCAAGCACCAATGGTAAAAAGAGCCATTATCGAAATATATGCTAATAGAGTCATTATCTCACATCAAATAGGTAATTAGCCTTAAGTACTTGGTTGTCTGATTCAAGCATACCTTTTTGGAGTTTCAGCCCTCTACAACTTCTTTTTTTCTGTTTTTTAAATCTCTCTCCCAGGTTTCCCCTTCTGTTCTGATTTTTCTCTCCCAATATGATTCACAAAGTAATGTGTATTAAAAATAAATTCACTAGAAAAAAATTAACACTAAAAAATAGTATTTCCTCTTAATGATATAATATTAAAAATTGCCAATATTTATATAGTATTTAAAGTTGGCAGAATACTCTTCTCACAATTATCCTAGCATTGCATTATTATCCACTGTATTAGTATAGATGAAGAAACTGAGTTTCAGAGTTGTTCAATGATTTGCTCATATTCTCACAGTAGGAACTAAATCTTTGGATTCAAAGTCTTTTTCTACTCAGTCACATTGCTGCTCCTAATGTCTTATCTTCCTCACCACTATATTCAGATTTGAAAAATTTCTCCTTTCTTGACTTTTCCTTCATCTATATAGTCTTCTGTACAATAATAGCATTAGCCTTAATCATTTATTACAACTTAAATACTGCTACATTTTAAAATGCATTAGAAGTCATTTCATAAAGACTAAGACCAAACACTTTCCAATTTATCAGATCCTAGAGACATAGGGATGTGTATATGTGTGTGTGTGTGGGGGGGGGGATAGTTTCTTAGCTGTAAGACAGCTTTATAAACTCAGATGGTAGAGCAAAATATTTAATCTATTATTTTCAATCCAAATCCACATCCAGAAATGTAAGGTGTGCTAAGACATGCAATTTTAGGAACTGACTAGTTCCTGGAGTACCCTATGTGGATGAAATGACAGGTCAGTACCAAAATAAAAAAGAAAGGGAAAAGAAAAAAAAAGTTGACAGGTAACCTAATACACCCTAATAACTATGGAGTCAGAGTAGTTTTTGTTTGTTGTTTTTTGTTTGTTTGTTTTTGCTTGGGGGTCTTTCTTCCCTCTACATATTGAATTTTGACTGTTTACATTTAGATATCCATGAAAATTTTAGCAGATTCTGGCAGGAAGTTATAACCAATATATGCTGTTTTTAGAAAGGGTAGTTTTTAGATATGTATATATTCTTGCTTGCTTACCCAGAATATTCACAACTAAGTTTTTGAAGGTAAAGTTAAAAATAGATGAAATAGGCAAACAATGACAGTACTAAAGTTTCAATTTTTTTCAAGATGAGATTTGAGAGGTCATCCTTTTCTCTTTCCCATTAAAGCATTTATATAGCAGAGGTTTGGATTTTAAAGGCGATATCAAAGTGTTTAAAGTTTGACCTACCCTTTCCTTTTAGGCTGGATTTTGTGAGTAAGCTTCCCCCAGCATTCCTTAAGTCAGCAGGCCCTTGAAACAAAGCACAATGGCAAGGTTTTAGCAAGTGAGATAACCCTTTCCATCCAAGAGGTGGAAAACAACATCTGTTAAAACCAAATAAGATGTAATAATGGGTTCAGCAACAGACCCAGAGGATTTCAGAAACAGTTTTTCCTTGTCAGAGAAAAAAAATAAAAAGCACAATTGCTTCATACTCAATTCTCTCAGCCCCAGAACTCCCCTTAGATTAATTAGAATGGATTCTAGCCAAATTTATTTAAACAGGACTTTGCATTCCTACAGGAACTTGTTTCAGATTCATTACCACCACAAAATTAGGACTATATCTTCCTTTAAATACAACCAATTGAGGTTGAGGTGGGGGTAAGGGGACTGGGGGAAAGAAAACTTAGGTTAATCCAGAACTTTCTCCTGGATATGTGACATAACTGATTTTAAAAATTCTTTCATCAAAAAACAAAAACAAAAACAAGAACCAACCATTATCATAATGTTGGCTTTTCTCACTAAACAAATAGGCCCTTGTTTACTCCTAGTACCTTCAATCACCCAATAGCAACAAATATGGAGCTAATAAATAATATGTGACTAATCTCTGACCAGAGATTATGCTGAGATAGGCAAGCTAATCCAAGTTCATGTAACATTTTACCCTATTTGACACCTAGATGTTTTAAGTAACATAAGAGGAAGTTAAAAAGATATACCCTTTTTATTTTAAAATTAAAAAAAAATCTCAGATACTAGAACAAAATATTTAATCTAGATGTTTTAAGTAACATGGGAGGAAGTTTAAAAAATACATCCTTTTAATTTTAAAATATAGCCTTCCAAGTAATATTCTAGTTCCCATCCAAAAGTATAATCTTTAAAAAAAATCAAAAACAAAAAAACCCTGTAGTTATAGAATAATATAAAATTTATATAGATTTTTGAAGATTTCAGAGCACTACACAAATATTTCATTTGAGACTACCAACAACCTAGTGAGGTAAATGCTAATGATTTATAACTCCCTTTTACAGATTAGGATATGGAAGCAGGGCATGGTCAAATAACTTGCTGAGAGTCACATAACTGGTGTCCAAGGCAATATTTCCAGCCTTCTAATTCCAAATCCAGCATTCTCTCAGTTATTCATTCCACTTGACATGCTAAGTTTCAGGATAAGGATGATAAAAATGAATTCTTACATCACATTATAGATCATTTCTGATTTTGATGAATTTATTAAATTACCTAATCTTATATTGAGAGATGTATCCCCCAAGCCTCACTATTCATAAAGTTACCAAAGCAGCTTTTTAAGGCATTTGTCTTTCAAAATGATTCCTAAATTGCCCTAACACAATACTGTAATTCTAGTTTATCCTAACTTCACATTTTTTAACTTTAATTTCCAAAACTTAAACCATCTAGAAATATATCTTGAGAATGAGCACGAAATAGTGGACAGAGTAGAGCATGGGCCATTGAGTCAGGAATACAGAATTATAGTTCTTCCTCTAAGACACACCAGCTCTTTGACCATGTGCAAGTTACTTTACCTCCCCAATTCGCTATGACTATAAATTACAGAGTTGAAAATGCACATCCACAAAGGGAGTTTTAGTCCTGGGAGCTCCACTCCCCCCCCCCCCAAAAAAAAAAGAAATTTAAAATCTAGACCAAAAAAGAAATAAAACAGTTGTATTACATTGTAATATCTAACCATTCAAATGCTAGGCCTTCTTTTTATATTTAAAAAGTATTGTTCAGTTCATGCGATTTAAAAATCACCTAACCTCACTTCTATTTTTAAAAAAGTGAATTCAGAACTCACACTGATTTTGATCTCTTTGAAGGTTGTGGACTCTCCCGTTTGCTGGACTGAAAAAGAATGGGGCAAAGAGCTCTGGCAGATGGAAAATAGAATGAACCGAAAAAGAAATGACATCCAAATGTCAGAGAGTCAGGGACTCTGGGCTATATCTCTTACTCCTCCATCCCTCTTTCTCAGCGGGAAGATAATTCACTCAGGATCTGAGAAATGAAACTGGGGGTGGGGAGAGGAGGGAAAGGTGATTAGGATGGGGTTAGGGGAGAGAAACGTCAGATTTGGTCAATTTAATTCTGAATAGCTTAACACATATGAACACCCCAGTGAGTTTACTGGGTACGGTCAAGCTTCGCTGACCAAAAAGTTTTTCTTTCTGATTCTTTAGTAGTGAAATCACAGTTTATTTTTTTAAACACACAGAAGCATCGGAGGTATTAGTTTCTATTACCAGTAACAAGAAGGAAGCAAAGGCGGGTCTTTCAATCGTGTAGACTGCAGCAGCGGGAATACAACCCAGCTTCAGTCCTGTGCTTGTGGTCTCAACATCTAAGAAAGCTGTAGTTGCTGTGACATTTTATGGCCGATTACGGCACTTCTCTATGGAGGGGTGGAGCGAGAGGGGGATTGGGGTGAGATGCTTGTGGGAATCAGAGAAAGAACAGGCTGCAAGGCTCATAAATGAGCTAGCTGATTAAGTGGATTTGCTCTGCATCTCTTACAATCTCAATCAATCTCAATCTCTCTCTCTCTCTCTCTCTCTCTCTCTCTCTCTCTCTCTCTCTCTCTCTCTCTCTCTCTCTCTCTCTCTCTCTCTCTCTCTTTCCTCTCCTTCCCTTTAACAAGAACAATAAACACCACAGAAGAAACAGTGCTCAGAATTCACAGCCAGAGATTAGAGTCATAATCCCCCAGACCTTAAACTGTGTGTGGTGTACACGTGGGTGTGTGCCAGCAGTGGCAGGAGCCGAGGAGATCATGCAATCACCAGCCTTTCCCTTGCATGTGGTCATTTAAACAGGCAAAAGAGGGAGGAGGGAGGAAGGGGGGGAAAGGCAAAGGGCAGAGCTTTGAATTTGGAACTTTAAAATGTTAATGCAGTTAGTGCCCGATTTAGGGTAACAGCAGAACTGAGGCTCCCCTAAGGGTGGTCTGCCTATTTGCGGTTGCCTCAAGAAGAGATGTCAAATAGGAAACACTGCAGGATCGCCCCCTACGAAGTTGGGGAACTCAGGGGATAGGGAGGAGCCTCCAAACAGAGAAAGGGCAAAAGACGGCAGCTTGTCCTCTTGGCCTCTGTGATAGGCTAGTGCCGAGGGAGCAAAGGGACAGGCAAGGTGAAGCCCCGGGAAGAAAGAAAGCTAACGGAGAGAGAAGGGAATTATCCAAGGGAGTTTGCAGGCGGCGTGCGCCCAGGGCGCAGCCCTGGAACCTAAGCGCACAAAAAGGGCACAGAGTCGGCGACCCCCAGTCCGGGGGCGGGTTTGGGGTAAAGCGAGCACCTCTAAAGGCAGAGTTGCCGCCACTGCCGCTCGGACCAGCTCCCCTGGTCAGAACCAGAGAGAGGAGGACGCCTAAGGAGCTGCAGTACCGCGGGATGGCTGCGATCTGCCGGGGGGCTGCGGCTGGGGGTCACAGGGGTGGTGGGGAACGCAGGTTGGCTTCTCTTAATAACATCCCTCACCCGAAGCTGTCCACTAGAGAGGACTGTGGGGGCGGGGGCAGGTCCCAGGCTGCAAAAGTTCGAAGGGGAGAAAGGCAAGGCTCCGGCTGGAGGAGACACGCGAAAGATGTGTAAGAATTGGGGGTGGAGGGACGCAAGGCAGAAGACGAGGAAGTCAGGGACTTACCGAGAGGCTCCTTCATGCTGCCTCCCGCTGCTGGCCCCGCCGCAGCCGCCGCCGCCGCCGTCCCCGGCCGCGGGGTTGTGAGCGAGCGAGCGAGCAGCCCAGCCTGAAGCGGCCGCTGCTGAGCGAGCATGCCTAGTGCGCCTCGCCCTCCGCCTCCTCCGCCTCCTCCGCCTCCTCCTCCTCCCGCTGCTTCTGCCGCCACCTCCCCCGGCCCCCTCCTTCCTCCCCACTACTACCCTCCCCCCAGGCTCAACGACTTGGAAGTAAGTGCCTCCCACCCTCCCTCCCGGCCTCCTTCCCCTGCGTGCAGCCCCCGGTAAGCGGTTCGAGTCTCCGCAAGGGTGCAAGGTGGCGGGGCCGAAGGGGGAGCGCTGGAGAGGGATGAGGGAAGTAGAAAGGGTAGGGTGGGGAAGGGAGAGAGGAAAGGGAGAGAGACAGGCAGAGGGAGGAAGAAGAAATGAAGAGGGGTATGGGGAGAAGGAAAGAGAAGAAGGTATTGGGGTAACCTTCGGAAAACCTGGAGGGCACTATTTTCTGGTACAAGTCCGGGCTGCGCTCCTGAACTTGCCGGCTCACCTGGACTCGAGCTGTGTCCTAGCTAAGCCAAACACCCGCAATCCGTGTGCCCCGAGTGTATGAAAAGCAGGGGGCTGTGTGCCATGTGTGTAAAGGTGCATCCGAGGAAGAGCACCTATCTAAGGTAGGAGGCAGTGGAAGCCTCGGCTGGTGACATGTGAAGTGTGTGTGTGTGTGTGTGTGTGTGTGTGTGTGTGTGTGTGTGTATGTGTGTGGGGGGTGCTTTTAAATAAAGACCCTGGGGAAATCGGAATGTGGGAGTGGGAAGGGACCTTGGAAGCCATCCAGTGCAACCCCATCATTTTCCAGATGGGCAGATAGAAGCCCCGAGTTAAATGGCTTGCCTGAGGTCACTCAGTAGTCTAGCGCCAGATTTGGGACTAAAGTTAGCTCTCCTACCTACTCGTCCCGGGCTCAATTTATAATAATTCCACATTAGCTCCGAAGATGGGACAAATCAAGTTCCTACCTGGTTCTCTTAGCAAGCAAAGCTAAAAAACAAAACAAAACTTTTTTTTGTAAAAGGATCCTGGATTTGAAGTTAGAAGTGGGCCAAAATTCTGGGTTTGCTTAGTGTCTGTGTGATTGAGTTAGCTTCTCAATGGCTTCATCTGTAAAATCCAAGGGTTAGAATAACTGATTTCTAGTGCCTCTTCATGTTCTAAATCTTACATCTTTCAGAAAAAAAAATTAAAATCTCAAAAATTTCAGGTGTGTGTGTGTGTGTGTGTGTATGTGTGTGTGTTGGTTGGTATGAAGTAGCCAGATGAATGAGGGACTTTGATTCACCAAAATCTGGATTCAGCTTCTCCCTCTGACATTTACTTGCTGTGTGTATTGGGTCCATCACATTAGGGAAATACCAGCCTCCCAGAATTGTTTTGAGGCACATATGAAAATGTAAAAAAAGTTTTTTGTAAAGCTTTTAGCACTACATAAACCTTAGTGGTTAGTTTATAAATAGCTTTGGCCATTTGGTTTGGCCAGGTTAAAATGAGCCCCACACTGATCCTAATTACCATTTTTCAGGAAATTATTTAATACAAATAACCATATATGGAATACTGAAGTGTTTGGCACTGTGCTAGGTTCTGTGGGTTATGAAAAAACTCTTTACAAGTAGTTTGTAATCCAGTTGGGGAAATAAGAGCTGTAAAATAAAGAATTAATGGGAAAAATACATTTGGGGGGTTCATATTTATGATTTCATCAGGCATAAGGGACTCCAAATCTGAATAAGCCCTTCCACCAAAACAGATCAGAACTTCATCAGTAACTTCATCAGTAAGAGTTAAAGTTGCCTAGGGTCACGGAGAGGTTAAGTGACTTGTCCATGATCATAGAACTATTATGAGATAGAAGCAGTACTTTGACCCAGACTTTTCTAATTTCAAGGCCAGGCCACTATACATTCCAGGGGTCCTCAAATTTTTTAAATAGGGGGCCAATTCACTGTCCCTCAGACTGTTGGAGGGCCGGACTATAATAAAAACAAAAATTTTGTTTTGTGGGCCTTTAAATAAAGAAACTTCATAGCCCTGGGTGAGGGGGATAAACGTCTTCATCTGCTGCATCTGGCCCATGAGCTGTAGTTTGAGGACCCCTGCATATTATGCTGTGTTTCCCTTCAGTGACAAAAGGGGGTAATAAAGTGCTAAATTGTGCTGTACAGATAGGAAGATTGATTGACAATGATACTAAACAGTTTGTGCTGTTCCCCACTGATACCATAGCTTCTCATAACTCCTTTCCCAGCAACTGTATGTGTGTGTGGTGATGGGGGGGGGGTCATCTTTGCTTTTCCTCTCCCTTTCCCCCTGTCACCCAACTCAAACGTTTCCATTCATTCCGGGAGTTCTCAACACATACAAGAAACAATACCCTAAAGATTCTTTTCCATTAGAATGTTAACTTCTTGTGGGCAGGGAACCTATTTGATTTTCTTTGTATCTCTAACCCTTAATTTGGTGCCTGGAACATAGTAAGTAACAAATTCAAGTGAATTTAACTTGAAGTGTCATTTAAAAATATATATATATATATACACCCTAAATGGATAAGTGACTGAAGACTATGAATAGACTTCTCCAAAGTACAATCTAAAACTATTAACAACCACAGGAAAGAATGCTCTAAATCACTAATAATAATTTAAAAAGCACAAACCAAAGAAACTCTGAGGTGTAAACACTCATACACATGGATGTATATAAAACATCCTGCAAATTTGGCAAAGATGAGAAGCTGGGAATATTCGATGCTGGAAGAGTTTAGGGAAGATAGCTATACTAGTACATTGTTAGTGGATTAGCCTTACCATTTTGGAAAGCAATTTGAAATTATGCAAATAAAATGACTGAAATTATGCAAATAAAATGATTCATTCAAATTTCTATACCCTTTGACCCAGAGGATCTATTACTAGGTTTACCTCTAGGATGTCTTTAGTAAGAAAAAAAGTACCCACTTACACCAAAATAAATCTAACAGTACTTCTTTGGGAATCTAAAAGTACTGCTTTGGAAGCAAAGGAAATACTCATTGATTGGGGAATGGCTAACCAAATTAATTGGGGGGCTCATATTTATGATTTGTAATCTAAAGTGATGGAAATGATACCTATGATACATACAGACATGAATGGAAAGATCTGTATGAACTGATGCCGAATGAAGTAAGCAGAACCAAGAAAACAATATATTTATAACTACAGCAATGCAAATGGAAAGAACATACACACACATCAAAAATTAATATGGCCAAATTACAAAACAAAAAGTATAGTTCCAAACAACATATCCAATTCCTTGCAGAGGTGAAAGGTCCACATGTTTTGAGACATTTGTGATGCATGAATGAATTTAGCTGATTTTTCTTTTCTTTTCTTTTTTGTCTTTAAAATACTTTATTATGGAATGGCTTTCTGGGAAGCAAAACAGGAGATAGACTGGGAATAATGTAGGAGATTAAAAAAGATATCAGATGTTAAATTAAAGAAAGATAATATAGATTTGCCTATATGCATATGTATTTATATCATCTTTCAATCTGTATCTACATATGCATCTATATCTATATATCTATCTATCTATTTATCTCTCTATAATGATGAACTTCAGAGACCTGACTCTAATATGGACCAATTGTTAAAAATCTCATGGTTTGGGCATTGGAAGGAAAAACAATTGGATTTAATCTTGCACCTTCACCCTGTCCAGCAACTTCTCCAGGAAAGCTGAACTTGAATATAGCTGCACGAGCAAAACGATTCTTTAATTATTTGCTTGCTATCTTAATGTCAGCTTTTTCTCTACAAGACTGTATTAATGGAAAACAACCTTTTTGACTCCCTCCCAAGTTGTCACCACTTACTCCATGCAAAAGTTTGCTACTTAGTTGTGGTACATGGGTATCCAAAGTATCTTATCCATAAGTAGCCGGGATAATTCTTTCCCCAATTTCATGAAGAAGTTACTCAAGTAGTACCATCCTTAAGGCAATGACAATAGCTGGCTGTGTCCCCACTAGAGCAAAAGCTATGCATGGCATAGTAGTTTAGGAAGGCAAGATGGTGTGTGTGTGTGTGTGTGTGTGTGTGTGTGTGTGTGTGTGTGTGTGTGAAAGAGAGAGAGAAAGAGAGAGAGAGAATCCCTTCACCATCCCATCTACATTTCATATCTCACTTATCCAAGAATCACATGAAAATCATTAGAAACTTAAAATTTTTATTGTTTTTTTTTAAATAGGGAAAATATGAACTGTGAACCAAATGTTTCACTCACAGTATCTACTAGCAGAATATTGCCAATTGGCTAGAGGAGTGAGTCATAGATGTTGACTGGGTCAGTGACATCTATGAATAGTAAGATGAAGTGAGTAGGGAAATTATTACATAACAAGGCAATTTCTAAACTGATTTGTGCTTCTTCTGAGTTAGTGGTGATACTTATATTCAGAAGAGTAGGTGAATCACATCTTTGAAATAGATTCATCCATATTTAATACTATCAATGCCCAATCATCAAAAACAAAATACTACCCACAGAATCAAGACTGCAGTTGAAGTCCAAGAGTTGCTAAGAAGGCATTATGTGGTCCCTACCTCAAGAATACCTCCCAACCTCCTTGAGTTCTTTGTCTTCAATCTTATCTTGTGGGCATACTTTTACTTTTATAAAATCTATCTTAAATTCTGTTTGTTTTTAAATTCTATTTGTTTTTTTCTTAAGTGTCTCTTCTTAAATGTGTTTAGTCTTAATATTTTCTATTTGTGAGTTTTACTCAATCTCATGAAAATTAACTTTCCTGTCCAATAAATCAAAGCAAAACCTAGAAAATGAAGGGAGTTCTCTCTCACCCACCCCATGCTATATGAAAAAGAAAGTTCATTTATGGTTTGTGGGAAGATACCTGAGCCAGACAATCTGAGTGACAGAAAAGAAAATCAAGCAGATTCATCAAGTTTTCATCAGAAACAACTGAAATGTAAAGAACAAACATAATAAACCCAAAACCTCAGTCAAGCTAAGGAGCTGCTGAATATTCTTTTTTGCCACTGTAGCAGCATTTACATGATGATTAGAGTTTTGTCACAATTGCAGGGTCTTTTTCCAACTTTGAATCTTTTGTCCTCTTTTCTCTCCAGTGAAAATATGCTAATGGTTTAGCCTGAAAATATAGCAATCGGTTACTTTTTTTTTTTTTAACAAGGGAAAGGCCATTTCTCCTTGCTGAAAATCTCATTATTGAAACCAGTTTGGGAAGTCAATCCAAGTCAATGGTTTTAGCACATCAACTTATGCTACATAGAACAGTATGGGATAGGGGAGAGGAAAGGGAAGAAGTAGTATGTTTTTAATGATGAGCAAGGAAATAACTGCATCTGTGTTTTAGTTCTCAAACTAGTGAGTGTATTAATTCTCCAGTTAAATGTGTGGGTTTTTCCCCTTTTTTCTTTCTTTCTTTCTTTCTTTTTTTTTACAGTTTTCCCTACAGTTCTTGGTGCCTGGAATGTATATTAGAACTTTTGCTGAAACCACCACATACCTGATGGTTACCATAACTAACTAGTCACAGATGTAGTATTAAATCTGCTGCTATTATTTCTTTTCTCTATATGGCACACATTGGAGCCATAATATATTAAATTTTCTTGGAACAGATGCAATTCATAAACAAAGCTACTATTATCGTGGAGTTTTTTTTTAAATCCTGCTTTTATATAGCTAGTTACTACCTGTATATTTAATTCATACTTATTTTATATCATAAATGTGAGAACCCAATTGACTTTATCCACTAAAAGACGGGTCAATAATGTGTCAGGGAAGAGATGTTCATTGACTCGTTTTTTCTCTGCTTCTTTAGGCTGCAGTATTGAAATTGTCTTTATCAATTCTGGAATTTGTTATAGCAAAGAAAACCCACTGGATCTTATATGATAGTGCTGGTGCTGGTCAAATAATGGGGGGATTAATCAGATCTTAAATAAAGTATTAAAAACAGAGGATCTCAATATCTCTCGGTAAAGTACTCTCTGTAAAAGTCAAAACACAAATAAGTGTTCTTGATTTTAGTTGAGATAGAATAATGAATAAAGAATCTAATCTCCAGAATATGATATTCCCTCCCTCAAAGCTGGGAGATTGCAACCCACCAATGCTTTAGTAGATAAATCTTAGGGAATTGCCTGAAGGATGTAAGTTAAGTGAATTGTCTAAAGTCATACAGCTGATAAATATCAGAGTTAATATTTGAACGCAGCCCAGTAGACTAGCTGCTTTTACAGCTTTAGGATAATGGATGACCTTATTGTTGTTTGTCCTTTCTGGAAGAAAACTCTGACATCAGGAAGGTGGTGCAATGACATGCAAGTGAAAGGGATTTTAGTGAGAGGGGGCTATGCAAGGTCATCTGCTTCACTTTCTCCTCTATACTATCTGAGCCCAAGTCTCAGTTTGCCTGAGACAACACCCATTCAATGATTAAGACTAGGTAAGAACTAAAGAAAATATTGGTCTCTTTTACCTAGTCAAAAAAAAAAAAAAGCCAATCTTGAAGGGAAAGGCCCCCCCCTTCTTCTCCCCCTTTTTCCCCCCTCTCTTTCTCCCCCTTCCTCCCCCCCCCCCCCCCCCCCCCACGGTTTCTGGCCAAGCAGAAACAATCGCTGTTTTCCTTCACTCTTGAGTCAAACTCTGACCAACTGGGGCTTAGCCTGGGATCTATTGTTGGCCAATCAATGAGAAACAGTGTGATTTGATTTTAAGACTTGGTCCTTAAAAAAGAAATGTAGCCAGTAAATCCCAAGATATCTAAGAGGTTTCAACCATTAAAAAAAAAAACAACAACAACTATATTCCTTTGGGCAGAGCCCTTGCAGGTGAGGGTATAATACAATACCCTGCATGGAAAGACAGAGACAGAGAGATAGAATGACCTGCACTGTCCAAGTGGCTCTACTCACAGAAACTGTTGTTTGTTGCAAGGACCATGACCTCAGAGAAGTGATGTCATGACATACAAGTGAGTTGGGTTTAAGTAAGGGAGGGCTGTGCAAAAAGAGCCATCAGGATCCAGTGGAAAGATAAAGATCAGGAAGACTGATAATTATGTTTAATGGAAGACTAAAAAAGAGAATAAAATACATTTTTTTTTTTTTGCTGAGACAATTGAGATTAAGTGACTTGCCCAAGGTCATACAGCTAGAAAGTATTAAGAGTCTGAGGTCACATTTGAACTCAGGTCCTCCTATCTTTAGGGCTGGTGCTCTATCCACTGTACCACCCAGCTGCCCCTAAAGTACACTTTCTAAAATTACTTGCCTTTTTCATATAAAGGTAGAGTCCAGTTTCATAAACTCTTAAGTTCCATTGTAATTAATAATTACAAAGAACTTTGGAATTCGGGTTAGTTCTTGCAACCTCTCCATGAACTGGATAGTTTTATCATTCCAGTTTTATAGATGAGCAAACACAAGCTGAATTATTTGCCTCAGGTGTTGACATAGTAAGTCAGTAGGACTGGATTTAGAATTATAATGCTTCTATTGCTCTTATTTTTATGCTATCCATCTAGCACTTATCATAAGTTATGTTAGATTGAGATATATTGGCCTATTATTTTGGATTTAACATATATTTTTACCATGTTAAACATATATCGGATTACATGCCTTCTAGGGGTGGGGGTGAGAGGAAGGGGGAAAATTGGAACAAGAGGTTTTTTTCAGGGGTTAATGTTGAAAAACATTATCCTTGCATATGTTTTGAAAATAAAAAAAACTTCAATTAAAAAATAGATATATTGGTCTAATATCTGTTGTCTAAGATGCTATCCTGGAATATACTTACATATACACATACACACACATATATACTTATACAGATATATTCATTCTCTTCTGACAACCTCATCAGCTCCTATCCATTTAATTATCATCTCTATATAGAACTCTATATCCGATCACTATATCTCCATAGCCAATCTTCAGTCCTAGGTCCTCAATTGCCCATTGTATATTTCATTACTGGATATTTCAAAGATATCTCAAATTCAACATGTTTTCATTATTCTTTGCCAAAACTCACTTCTGAGTTTTTCCACTTCTTTAGAAGGCACTATTCTTCCAGTCTCCTAGATTTATAACCTCAACATTTTCCTCAACCCCTCATTCTTCCTTTCTATACAATCCAATCAGTTTTTAAAATCTTACTGTTTTTACCTCTATGCACTAATTCCCCCACACCTGCCTCCTTCTTTTTACTCACTCAGTCACCACCACCCTAATTCTGTCCCTCATCACCTCTCCCTTCACTAATTAGAAAGACCTCCTAAGGTTTCCTGGCTTTTCTGTCCGATCCAGTCTATCCTCCAAAGAGCTGCCAAAGTGATTTTGCTTAAGTATACTTCTAACAATGAGACATCCTTATTTGATAACTCCAGTGGCTTCCTATTGACTTTAGGATAACATAAAATTTTCTGTTTATTTAGCTTTAAAAGCTGGCCTTGATTTAGCTTCCAATGAGATTTATATTAGTGCTTTACTGCCCCTCCCACACCCCACAATCCAACCTGGACTTTTCGCGTTTTATTTCTCTCTCCTACACACACACACACACTCAGTCACTCAGTCACTCACTCCCATTTCCTGTGTTCGTACCTTTCCATTGGCTGACCCACAAATGTAATACACTCTCTCCTCATCTTCTCCAGCTACAAAAAGAAGCAATGCTTGATGATTTGGTCTTAACTAGCATTAATAAGGTCTTCCTTCCTACTTTGTTGTTGTTCATTCCTTTCAGCTGTTTCCGTCTTTTTGTGACCCCATGTGGGTTTTCTTGACAAAGATGCTGAAGTGATTTGCTATTTCCTTCTCCAGCTCACTTCACAGATAAAGGACCCAGGCAAACAGCTAAGTGACTTGCCCAGGATCTTTTGTCTTTTATTTTGTATTATTACAAAATTATCTGAGTTTATTTTGAGGATATAGAATCAAGCTAGGCAGTTCTCAAAGACTCCTTTACGCTCTTAACAATACTTTTATTTGTATAGCCTATACATATCTATTTATCTATGTCTATATCATATTAGAATAAATTTATCACATTAGAAATCACAATATCTTGATATTTTTCATGAAAAATAGTTTGACCTCACAAATACTGTAAAAAGGACTTGGGGGACTTAAAAATGTCTCTGGACCTCACTTTCAGAACTTCAATAATAAACATTGAAACAAAAAATAAAAAACCTTATTGGATGATGAGGTTCTAATTTCATTAGCATATTACTCATAAATAAGGAATCTGACCTATCCAACTTTGTATTTATTTTATTTTGTTAACTTCTCTGATATCCGGACTCTAAATTTCAGGCTGACTCCTCCTATTTTCAGTTGTTACCTTATATAGCTCCTTGATATCTTCTGGGTGTGCATAACAACATTTCATATTTTCTTGTCACTTGAAGGTCTATAAAATATTTTCTCAATACAGATATCATTATCCTATGTTGCAGATATCAGAAATATTTTTGTTTATATATGGCATTGTGCTAATTGTATCAAGTCCTCCCAAAATGTATGAATCTCCTGGAAAAAAAACAAAGCCATAACACTCAAAGGAATTTGGCCTTACTATCTACATAGGAAAAATCAAGTGGATGTTGCAAAGATTATGACATAGTTCGATGGACAAACTGTAGAGGTTGTTGACCCAGTATGAATATAATGGGATATAGCACAAGTAGATAATGAATCAAACCCAAAATTAAACAGGATGGAAGGATTGCTTTCAGGAAATTGTAAAACTCCTTTAATGATCCTAATTTTTTTTTTTGGGAAACAAGACTCATCTTTTTAACACGAATTTTCTACTAGCATTACCTGGCTGTGATTAGACAAAACAGTTTCTGAGGAATTAAAAATAAATGTGATCTAAAAAGACAATGGAGAAATGCGCAATGAGTGTGAACAACTTATAGCATGTTGCAAATAAGGAACTTTGAAGAACACTTAGACACTCAATTGTTAACCTCACAATATAAGGAGAAAATGAAGATGGTCCCAAAGCACAGTGGGTAGAATCTCACATCAAACTTTTAGGAGGACATGATGGGTTGTGATCAGCATTGTAACTGGAGGGAACATATAAATCAATGAAATCACAAATCCTTTGAGTGATTGAGACTTGCCAATGAATTTGAAACTCAAAAAGAATAAATGTCAGAGTAAGGATTAGAACCCAGAAGTCTCGACTTCAAAATGTTCTTTCTACTACACTATGCCATCTAGTTCTAATTCTTGATTCTGGACATTCTCTTCCATGACACAGCATGTTCCTCATCTTGAAAGTTCATCCTACTTTTGAACTTCTCACACTGGAAGTACATTCTGCTTCAGCAGCCCCTTTCTCTGATTGGCTGATTCCTCCTAGAACCTCCATTTTAAGAGAAATGTCTAGACCAGCCATGTATTCAGTCCTCTCCTGACTCTGGGCTCCATTCTGACTCTAGATTTTTCTCTTCTATGCCCCATATAGATCTTCTCCTTAATCCTTCCCCCTACCCTCACACCCACTTTCAACTTCTTTCTGTACTGTCTCTTCCCATTAAAATAAGGGTTATTTTTCTTTCATCTTGTATTTTTACTTCTAGAATTTAACACAATGCCTGGCACATAGTAAGCACATAATAAATGTGTATTGACTACTGAATGTGCAAGAATTAGCTAACTAAGAATTCCCTCCCACACTTTGAAGATCTTCCTATTAATATACATTTTAATTTAATTGTCCTAAAAATGGGCTTTTCAAGTATCGAAGGATGTTTATAATAATAATAATAACAATAATACCTAGCTTTGAGAACAGACAGAAAGAAGCTATACTTTACTTTTCTGGGCTCCATAAGCATCTATATCCTAATAATCTGTACTGAAGGTAGCAGCCATCAAATAAGTTAGAATACAATAATTTAGCCATCCATTTCATTGGAATAGACATATCAAAGGTACAATCTACAAATATGTGCATTAGAAGTAGATATCTAAAGACTGACAGACAGCAGACATGCTTATAAGTGGGTAACTGAGAAGATTGCTTCAAGACCAACCTTCACTTTCATTCTGAGTGACTATATCCCTTTCTGACAATGACTAGTTGAAGATTGGTACAAATGCCAGAAACGGGGTGAGTAATATGGAAACTATTGAGGGCACAACATGGCTGCATTTTTATATATATAAAATAATGGATATTATATACTATCAATTTTTACAAAGCAACCTATTTTAATGCCAATAAATTTTCCTTTCTGTGTTATATAGACACTGATTTGGTGATCTCAAGTCACTCATATTTCAGTGAAGGTTTAACATAGAAAAAGCATAATTTTTAAATGCTCCCCTGGGTGCCTAAGTAACTTATTCTGGCTCAGAATGGTACCATCATTTTGCTAACTATAGAGAGCTCATTCCCAATAAAGCAAGCTGTCCTGCCAGTTAAAGAACCTGACTACACATTTTCAGTAACTATTTTCACATTCTCTTCCCAACAGTCTCTCCGTGGCTAAATATAGCATCTCAGAGTAACTCCTGGGGCTTTTACCCACACTATGGTAAGGAGACATGCATATGTTTTATTTATTGAAGTAGAAAATGGTATAGAAATACCAAATGATTAACATAAAATCTGGGCATATTCTCTAGTAGCTTCTGAAGAAGGGTGGTGACTGTAATCCTAACTGTCTTTGACATTGGCTGAAGAGGAACAGACTCTTATTGAAACAAGGAGTCTAGCAGTTCCTTCAATTCTGTTCAAAGATTCTTTTTAGCCTTGTAGCTAGAAAGCAAGATTGCTGTTTAGAAACAAACGAGCGTATTATAAAGGAAACTGGTATTCACAAATTTGAAAAGTTTGAAAATCCCCTGGAAGATACAGAAATACTGTTCAGGTCTTTGAGATATCCCCTAAGGCAGAAAAGTCAGAGCAATGTCTATCATTACCTGCTTCATTCTGCTACTGAGCCCAGATATCACAGAGCTCCAAGCATATCCCCAAACAGGCTTGAAAACTGAATCTATGCCCTGGAGGGTTAATGTGTAACAAGAAGTCATAGACTTTTATCCTTGACACTTGAGAAGAGTTAGATTTTCAAGCTTTCTTGGAAAGATAATCTCAGCACAATTATTAACAACATTAGCAAAAGGCTGTTAATCACTTTCTCCTGTGGAAGTATTGACAAAAATGCTATGAATGAAATAAGCAACAGAAATGAAATAATCCTCTTTCCCTTAGTTGATTGAGTGCTGAACTTAGAATCATGAAGACTTGGTTTATAATCCTACTTGTGACACTTCTAAACAAATCCCTTAACCTCACCTCTCTGGACAATAGTTTCATTATCTGTAAAATGGGAATCTATGGTATCTGCCTCAAGGTGGCTACTTCATAGAGTTTTATGAGACTCAAAGAAGGTAAAATAGGGTGTCCCAAAAGTTTTAATGCAGTTTTAGGTTATTAAATCTTAAATGTCCTTTGCAAACTTCAAAACACTATGATGATAATAATGAATAACAATGATGATGCTGATTTATATAGTGCTTTAAGATTTATAAAGAGCATTGCAAATATGATCTCATTTTGTCTTCAGATAACCCTGGGTGATATTATTATTATCTCCATTTCACAGGTGAGAAAACTGGGCAAGACTGAAGTAAAGTGACTTGCCCAAACTCATACAACTCTTTGAAATAGGATTTGAATTCAAATTTTCCTACTTCACGGTCCAGCACTCTAAACATTGTGCCATCTAGCTTTCATATAAATAACTATTACTATTACTGCTTCTTTATTCCTTTGAGTTTCAGTGAGAGAGAACCAAGAAGGTTAGACTACCATATCTTTATTATTTCTATTTTAAATATAACATTTATTATTAGGGTTATCTTCTGACTGGAACTTGGTTTTCTACCCTGATAAAGGGCTGCCCTCTTCACACTTACATAGTGATAAAATCTCATCTTGTACATCAGTAAGCTACTAGATGCGTCACCCTGGACAAGTCACTTAAGCCTGTTTGCCTCAGTTTCCTCATCTATAAAAGGAGTTAGAGAAGGAAATGGCAAACCACTTCAGTAACATTAGCAAGAAAACCTCCAAAAAGGTTCATGAAGAATCAGACATGACTGAAAATGACAACAACAAACACCAAAGAGCCAAAGTGAAGGTACTGGGCACATATACCACTGGGATGTCTCCCAAGAATACAATGATAATGTCCTCAAAGCGTGTCCAGAGGCAGCTAGGCAGCACACTAGAGAAAACTCTGGCCCTGAACTCAGGAAGATCTGAGTTGAAATCTAACCTCTGATACCTACTACCTGTGTGACCCTGGGCAAATCACTTAAATTCTGTTTGCCTCAATTTCATCAACTGTAAAATGGGGATAATAATAGCTCCTATCTCCCAAGGTTGTTGTGAGGATACAAGGAGATGATATCTGTACACAGCACTCAGCACAGTTCCTGATACATAATAGATACTTTATACTGCCTAATTCCTCTTCTCCCTCACCTTCCAAGAGAAAAGTATCAGAGTCTGCATCTATGCAAGTCTCCAACTGCTGGAGGACTTGGTTGGGACAAAGGATCCAGAAAAAACACTGAAAATAGAAGAGGAGAATCAAGGAGCATGTATTGTTTATGGCATGTTCTCTTTCCTTTATTACTCAATCAATTACATCTTTATAAGATTGGTTTTCTTTTAAGATAGTAATCTTGGTTCCAAGAATTCTAATTCCAATGGAATATAACCTGAGTGCTCCAAAATGGAACTTGGTGATTGAAGCTAAAATCAAGCATTTTGGAGATGTGATAAACCTTAGGAATCAACTTTAATTCCATAATCTTTCAAATCAGGAAGCTGAATCCCAAAGAGATTTAGGGTGATAGTCAGTTAAGCATTTATTAAGAATGCATCAGAAGTAAGGCTCTAGCATTGGTATAGTGGGATTCAGATTCCATTTCTGATGCTGATTTCCTAACCTTAGGACGGCAGCTTAGTCTCCCTTTTTTTTTTTTTTTTCCTGTGGAAGGAAGATGTTAAAAGAAAAGGACTTTCAGGGTCTTTTCCAACTCTAGATCTATTATGCGAATCCTTATGAACATTAACTATAACCACATTGTGGGCTGTCACATGATTGAGATTCACGTAACCAATACCATTGTGCTTTTTAAAAATCTGTTTCTGGTAGGCTTCTTTGGGTTCTGTTCTTCTCATTAAAACTGCCAGTCTGGTGTACTTTAATGCAATTGACCCAAATTCATGGAGGATAGTTTTTTTTTTTTTTAAGTGCCCCATTGATTTAACATTCATGTCAGTAACAAGAACACTGGAAAATAGTTATAAGCAGGGACCAGATGAACAATTCAAGTGACAGAGACACTTAAGCTTGGAACAATCTTATTACATTACAATCAGATGCTGGATGTTTAATGGATCCCAGGAAACTACATTTATTCTGGATAAAAATTGGGGGTTTTTGTTTTTGCATAATATCCAGTCAGTGCTACATTATGAACTCCAAACAGCAATAGTATGCTGTACTCTCAGAATCGTGAAGTCAGTTTATGGGACAGAAAAATTCAGAAAGGGCTTAGAAATAACAACAAAGCATCATTAGAAATAAAAAGGGTATCTTTCACTATTACCAGCTAAAAAAAGGGATAAAAAGCTCTCCATCCGAATTAAGGTAGACAGCAAAGAAATGCAAGTCTTATATATCTGTCTGTGCTTATTATCTGTTTTCTCCAACCTGACACTATATTACTATCACATTGCTTACTTCAAAGGGGTCATAATTTGTCAGGAATCCTTGAGCTTTGAATAATAAGTGGAGTCAGTACATTTCCTGGTTTACGTAGTTTCATTTTTTATGTTATAAATATTGTTCAAATAAGAAGTTTGAAAGACAATTTAGAACATACTCAGAAAACTAGGAATGTGATTTTATTCTGGGGGTGTGGAAAGCTTTAGATTATAATAAACATAGCTTAAATAGGTGGTTCAGTGGCTAGAATCTGAGATTGAATATCTGGGGTTGCACCTGATACCTTACCTTACTGTGTGACTGTGAACAAATCAGTTAATATCTCTGAGCCTCAGTGTCTTCATCTATAAAATTATAATTATAATAATACATGTAGTAGCTATTTCATGTGGCTCAAATGAAGTCTCAGTGGCTCCCTATTGTCCTTAGGACAAGATACAAATTCCTCTCTTTGATATTTAAATCCCTTTATAATCTTGAGTTCAGTCTATCTTTTTTAGGCTAATTATATTATTCCTTATTACATATTCTACATGTTCTCATTACATAATGGTATGAGTGACAATGACAAACCTATTATTCCCTATTCATGACATTCCAACTCTTGTCTTATATTCCCTCTCTCCACATTTAGAATTCTCTCTCTCCTCACCCTTACTTCTTGCAAACCTTGCTTCTACCAAGTTCAAGGATGGACTCCCTGATGGGCTTCCTTGGATCCCTTACTGGCTAGGCAAATTTCTGTATATAGTCTGTATGTACTTGCCCATGAACATCATATAAAAACACTAGCAGAATGTAAGTTTCTTGGAGAGAAGAGCTGTTTTATTTTTGTATTTGTATCCCTAGTGCATACCACAAAATATGATATACAGCAGGAGCTTAATAAATGCTTGTTGATTGATTAAAATGAAATAAATAAAAGTGCTTTAAAACTTGAAAGTTTTATGTTATTATGTATTATGTATGTATTATTATTACTTAGTCACAGTCTTATTGACTTTCTACCCTTCCAAAAATAAAACATAGTCCCCATTTCAATGAAAAGGAATAGATTTAGCAAACAGTTGTCAGTTTCCTCTATTTGTGATTTGAAGGATTAAATGTAGAGTGGATGAGAATGTATAAGAACAAAGAATTGAAGCAATAATCATGCTAGCATTGTAATAACAGCAACAATAATATAACTGGCCAGCATTTATATTGATATGAATTATATTAAAGCATATAATGCATTATTTACAAGTATATTTGTGTTTATATAAATTATATGCCTATTCTATTATTTATATATGTGTATATTTATATAAATTATATTGTTTATATATTTACATTTTCAAAAAAAATATGGTTTTAATATTTGCAAAACACTTTAGTATATCTTATTTTAGCTTCACAACAACCCTGAGAGATATATACTATTATTAATGTCATTCTACAGAAGACAAAGGTTAAGGAACTTGCCCAGAGCTAGTTAGTATCATAGGAAAGATTTGAACTCAGGTGTTCTTGACTCCAGGTTCAATATTCTATCTGCTGATCCATCTAACTGCCTCCTATCCAGCATATAGTAGATAACTAATATATTTTTCCTGCTTTAATTTTATTCCTTGAAGGTGTACAAAATACTCCCCATACATTATTTCATTGGAGAGGGCCAGGGTAGTGGAAAGAACGCTGGATTTGGAGTCAGACGAGTTGTATTCAAATCCCAACTCTGCTTCTTACTCTCTGTGTGATCTTAGACTGAATAAAATTCATTTAAAAATCACTGTCTTCATCCTTAAGAGTGTTTGGACTAAATGAAATTTAAGGTACCTTACAATTCAAAGTCTATTATCCTATGATACTTATAACAACTTTAGGAAGTATCATTTTACAGATGAGGAAACTGAGGCTCAGAGAAATTAAGGGACTTTGCCAGGATCGTAAAACTAATAAGAGTCAGAAACCTCAATTTTTACCTTAGCAATTGTGACTACAAATCTAAAGTTCTTTCCACTATCTAATACCATGTATCTTTTGTACTAATCTCAATACTGATGAAAAATTTCTTCATTAGAGAAAAACCATCATGCTTCTGTCTTAGGAATTCTGAACCTTCATAACAAGAAAGCTTTAATTTTTGGAACAAAAATTTGGACAGTCAGTTTATAAACATTCATTAAGTTCCTGTGCCTGCCATTTGCTAAGTGATAGACATATAAAGACAAAAGATGGTCCTTTTTCGCAGTAAGTCTATTTGGAACAGTAATTGAAGGCTAATGTGCTCACAGCATCATAGATCTGGAATTGGTAGGAGCCTCTGAAATCATTTCGTTCAACTGCCCATTTCACAGATGAGAAAGCTGAGACTGGATCACATAAGTAATCTACTTCTGAAGGAAAATTTGAATCCGGGTCTTTTAATGTAGGACTAGAGCTCTTTCCCCTACCCACTCATCTGTGTGTTCTTTCTCCATAAGTGAGTTCTCATGGAAAGACAAGGTGTCAGGTCCCATGGAAATGCTCAGTTCATTGGCATGGCAAAGGCTAAAACATTTGTCTGCCAGAGCAATATATCAAACATTTCCATGGTGATCTTACTTGTCACTGCCCCAAAGTAATCAGAGTGGCTCTCCTTCCAAGATTGTTTCTGAATCTTTTCAATACAAACAGAGCAAATTCATGGGTAATAACATGATATTATTAACTAAATTATTAAGACATTATTATTAAGAAAATTATTAAGGCCAGTGAAAACAAATACCCACAATAAAACTGGAATGGTAATTTAAGTGGCCTTCAGGAAAAGGCACAAATGAAACTTACTTTTCCAATCCAGTCACTGAAGACAGAGGCAAGTTTTCCTGTGAATGTTGTTGAAGAAATAATCCATTCCAGTCAACTCCTCTTGGCAGCAGAGCAACAAAGACGCAATGCTGTTTTTTTCACAAATCTCACAGAACTTCCCTACAGAGATTTCACCTTGCAACAGTATCAAATGTATGATACACAAAGCCTAATTGGAATTAGAGAAAGTCAAATATCTGAATCCAGGCATGTACTTGGCCCTTTCTAAAGGCTGGGATAAAGAGTTCCATCTTTTAATAAAGAGGAACATTGCAAAATGACCACTGACAGCAGGGTAGGCAAGTCCTCCTCCTCTCCCCCTCTCCCCCTCCCCGTCCCCCAACAATAAAAGCTCAGGGGAGACATATCAAATAAATACTGAATAGGTTGGATGGATGGACAAAAGGAGCCCCTCCTGAGCTTGCTGTCTTTGAGGCAAGTGATTATAGTTCTAGTTTAAAAAGTCAGAGTGGTTAAAAAAAATACATCTGTCCTAATTGGAGACAGTTGGGTGTTGAAAAAATTATTCAGAAGAGCTACTTCCATAATGATTGTCTGACAGAAGAAAGTCTCCTGGGGGCTTATTTCAAACTGACCATGCTATTCCATAGGATGATCCATAGGACAATAGCAAATTCCACTTTAGAACCAGAGTAAGGGTACAGCTCACTTTTCTCTTGGCTTTGCTTGGGAGTAGGTAATAAAGGATGTCATTAAGAACTGAGAAAATGATTCACAAGAGATAGGGAGTAATAAAAAACATCCACATAGGTAACAAGTAGCTCGTTTTGCATTTAGTCCTCATGCTCTCTCTTTAGTTTTTAAAGAGTGTGTGTGTGTGTGTGTGTGTGTGTGTGTGTGTGTGTGTGTGTTTATAGAATTATCTTTATACATTCCTTTTAGGAGTTGTGAGGAGGAAGGGTGATAAAGACCACAGCTTTACCAATATGGATATAATCATTAATTTCTAATTACTCGTAGAGCTATATCTAACCTTTAGCCTATTCATCTTTGGATGATTCTTCTAGATTCTCCCTTACAATGAAAACATGATCTTCAAATATAGTAATTCTAGGGGCTGGTAGTAATTGGGAGCAGAATTTCTTTATACAATCTCATAGTGAGCTTACCCACTTTATATTCATATTAAATACTTGGTTGCAGGTTTTTGGACAAATTTTTAAAAATTATTTAATATTTCCCCCTCATATATAAGTAAAAAGAATGTTTATCATTCATTTTTTTTTTCAACTTTGAGTTCAAAATTCTCTTCCTTCCTCCCTTTTCATCTCTGCCCCTCTGACTCCTGCCATAGAAAAGGCAAGGAATTTGATATAGGCTATACATGTGTAGTCATGAAAAACATTTCCGTAATAGTCATGTTGTGAAAAAAACAGACAAAAATATCCTCAAAAAAATAAAGTTAAAAAAAAGCATGCCTCAATCTATATTCAGACACCATTGGTTCTTTCTCTGGGTATAGACAGCATTTTTCAGCATGTCCTTCAAAGTTATCTTGGATCATTATATTACTGAGAATAGCTAATTCATTCACAGCTGATCATCTTACAATATTGTTGTCACTTTGCATCAGCTCATGTAAATTTTTCTAGGATTTTCTGAGAGCATCCTGCTCATTATTTCTTATAGCACAAAAGCATTTAATCATAATTATAGACCACAATTTGTTCAGCCATTCCCCAATTGATCAGAGTCCCTTCCATTTCCAATTTTTTGCTTTGAGAAAAGAGCTGATATAAATATTCTTGTATATATAAGTCTTTTTCCTCTATCTCTTTTGGGATAGAGACCTAGCAGTGACATACAATTTTTTTTAAAGTATTGATTTTGTGTCATGTGGCAGAAAGAGATAGTCATGGACATCATGAGCTACTATGCCTTAAATTAATTTACTGAACTTATACTTGCACAGATATCACTAATCCTCATTTTCAGTTATCTTTGAGGTTTAAAAATAGTGTAAAAATCAAGGGTCCTCAAACTATGGCCCTCAGGCCAGATGCGGCAGCTGAGGACGATTATCCTCCTCACCCAGGGCTTTGAAGTTTCTTTATTTAAAGGTCCACAAAACAAAGACTTTGTTTTTACTATAGTCCAGCCTTCCAACAATCTGAGGGACAGTGAACTGGCCCCCTATTTAAAAAGTTGGAGGACTCCTGGAATATTCAGAAGAATTTGTGGTGGAAATGGAAAAAATGTCTTTTGCTTTTTTTTTCTTTTCTTCAAATGATTTGACTCAAAGACATCAGTACAATATATTCTGTTTTTTAAGCCTGAGATTGTCCTTTCCATTCTTTATTCCAGTTATTCATTCTTCTAGTCACTGGGCATGATTTAAAAAAAAAATCCATCATTCCACCCCACTTTTCTGTTCTCCCTTAAAGATCAATATATACAAAAACACTGAAGGGAGGAGGGGTAACTGAATATGAATACAAGAATGACACACTCCTATAACAATAATTTCAAGGAAATTTAAGAACCAATATGAGCTAATGTTTGCAATAAATTCTGAGGACAACAGAAAGGGCATTTTGAGATATGCTGGGGAGCAAGAATCAGATCAAAGAAAATCTAGGGATGCTGTGTTTGGGAAAGTGAAATGAGGGAAAGTGAATGATCCATTCAATTCCTATTTAGTCTATGTTTACCAAGGAGAATGATCTTTAGACAAAAAAAGACTAGAACAAAAGAGGTAAACAGGGAATTAAAAACTGGAGATAAATAAGGATATGATCAGATTGCACCTACTTTCAATAAATGAAGGTCATCTGTCTCAGATCAACCATATTGTCTAAACTCAAAGAACTTTCAGGTTTCTGAGGAATGAATCAGAGCAAATCAGAGCAAACTTAAGGAATGTTCAGTTTTCTTAAATGATAAGAAAGTAGATTCTTCAAACTATGTGGACTGGTTACCTTTATTTTGATTTCTAGTGCTGAGAATTATACAGTAGATTATTAAGTGCTTGCTTCATGACTACTGAAAAAAAAAAAGGAAAATGCAATCGGTCCCACCTAGAATGAGTTCAATTCAGATTCATATTAGATTTTCTTTCTTTTTGTTTTCCCTTCCTTCCTTCCTTCCTTCCTTCCTTCCTTCCTTCCTTCCTTCCTTCCTTCCTTCCTTCCTTCCTTCCTTCCTTCCTTCCTTCCTTTCTTCCTTCTTTCCTTTCTCTCTCTCTCTCTCTCTCTCTCTCTCTCTCTCTCTCTCTCTCTCTCTCTCTTCTCTCTCTCTCTCTCTCTCTCTCTCTCTCTCTCTCTCTCTCTCTCTCTCTCTCTCTCTCTTCTTTCTTCTACTGGATCTGGAGTAGAAGAACTTGAATTTAAATTCAGTCAGATTCTTACTAGCTGTGTGATTCGGAGCAAGTCTCTTAACCTCTCCCAGTCTCAGTTTCCTCATGTAAAATGGAGGTAAGAATAGCATTGACTTCTCAGGGTTGATGTGAGGATCAAATGAAATAATATTTGCATATAATTTAGCTATTATTACCAATTGTAATATTTTTATGAAAAGCATATGGATTAGCACAAAGGATAATGAGGTGCTCATCATTGGGGGTGTTTTATTACTGGATTCATAATTTGGATATATGTTGGACTAAATGAACTTTGAGGGTTATACACACTCTGTCATTCCATGAATCTTTGATTCCTGGTAGGAAAATAAGCTCATGAGTTCAAGGATTCTCTTGAATAAAACCTTACCTAACTTACTCCTTTACATTCATCTCATTCTTGATTGTATGATAATTACTTTTATATTTTTTCCTACTTATCCCATTAACATGTAAATCTTTGAAAGCAAGGCCAATATTTTATCTATCTTTGTATCACCAGCATCTGGTAAAGTGCTTTGCGGGCAGTAAGAGCTTAACAGGTATTGAACTTTTGTTCTTAAAAAGAGTGCCCTAGAATGTTGGAGGGGATGTGGGAAAACAGGGACACTGATACATTGTTGGTGGAATTGTGAACACATCCAGCCATTCTGGAGAGCAATTTGGAACTATGCTCAAAAAGTTATCAAGCTGTGCATACCCTTTGATCCAGTAGTGTTTCTACTGGGCTTATACCCCAAAGAGATACTAAAGAAAGGAAAGGGACCTGTATGTGCCAAAATGTTTGTGGCAGCCCTGTTTGTAGTGGCTAGAAGCTGGAAAATGAAAGGATGTCCATCAATTGGAGAATGATTGAGTAAATTGTGGTATATGAACATTATGGAATATTATTGTTCTGTAAGGAATGACCAGCAGGATGAATACAGAGAGGACTGGCGAGACTTACATGAACTGATGCTGAGTGAAATGAGCAAAACCAGGAGATCATTATATACCTCAACAATGATACTGTTTGAGGATGTATTCTGATGGAAGTGGACCTCTTCGATAAAGAGAGCCTTAATTGATCAAAGATGGACAGAAGCAACTACACCCAGAGAAAGAACACTGGAAATGAATATAAACTGCTTGCATTTATGTTTTTTCTCCCGGCTTATTTATACCTTCTGAATCCAATTCTCCCTGTGCAACAAGAAAACTGTTTGGTTCTGCACACATATATTGTATCTAGGATATACTGCAACCCATTCAACATGTAAAGGACTCTTGCCATCTCGGGGAAGGGGTGGAGGGAGGGAGGGGTAAAATCGGAACAGAAATGAATGCAAGTGATAATGCTGTAAAAATTACCCTGGCATGCGTTCTATCAATAAAAAATTATTAAAAAAAAAGAGTGCCCTAACTTGGCTCTCTTCAACAATGAGATGATTCAAACTATTCCAATTGTTCAGTGATGAAGAGAGCCATCTACACCTAGAGAGAGAACTATGGGAAATGAGTGTGGGTCACAACATAGCATTTTCAAGCTTTCTATTATTGTTTGCTTGCATTTCATTTTCTTTTTCAGTTTATTTCCTTCTTGATCTGATTTTTCTTGTGCAGCAAGATAACTGTATAACTGTATATATATATTGAATTTAACATATAATTTAGCATACTTAACATGTATTGGACTGTCTGCCATCTAGGGGAGGGGGTGGAAGGAAGAAGGGGAAAAGTTGGATCAGAAGGCTTTGCAAGGGTTAATGTTGAAAAATTACCCATATATGTGTTTTGTAAATAAAAAGCTATAATAAAAAAAAAGAATCCAAAAAAAGTGCCATATTTTTAGCTCACACTCTTCCCAAGTTCATAATAAATATCATTATTACCACTACTTTCCTCATCTCCCAGGCTCACAATTTATCACCTTACTCCTTCTGTATCTTCTTCTTTTCTTCTCCTAACATATCTAGTCATTTTAGGACTATTGCCTGTGGAAAAATAGTCTTGCAGAGAACAAATATTTTTTGAGTTCCTTCTACAAAGTTTAATAAGGCATTATCCCTGGCCTCAAGAAGTAGGAGCAAACTAGTAGGAGAGATAAGATATACACAGAGCCATGGTGAAAGCAGGCAGTGCAAGTGTCAGGAGAGCCAAACAATGCTATCAGGAGAGATAGTTTAGTTCCTGCTGGGATTGGGGGAGGAGGGAGGAAAAAGGGGAAAGTGGGTAATAAGTAAAGTTTCACAGGAAGAGAACTGACCTTGGCCTAGAACAATAGGATTAGTAAGTAAGTGGGTAGGAATTAATGGATAGCTGTTGGGCTAAGGGCACTACATATAGCTAGGAGAATTTATAGAAATAGGAAAATGAAGGACATTTCAGCTTGATAGGAGAACGAAGCAAGTAAGGAGGGCCTTGTGAAGAGCCTTGAATGGGAGTCCTTATTTTTAAGTGGGTGTTGGAGAACAGGGTGTCTGGGTGGGGTGAGAGGATCCAAAAATGGGCTTTAGGAACATTGCCATGACAATAGTGTGTTGCATGAAGTAGGGAGTAAAGACACTAAAGGCATAAATATTATTTCAAAAACCCAAGTGAAAGGGGATGAGGTTCTGGACTAGGGTGGTATTGACTGTGAGGGAGATTATTGATTTGGAGCTAGAACAGACCTTTGATATTCTAGCTCAATCACATTCTAGCTCAAAATTCTAGCTTTGCAGATAAGACAGATGACCCTGAAGTTATACATATAGTAAGCTATATGAGCTAGGATTTGTAGGTTCTCCAATAAGAAAAAAGTCAAACATTGGAGGTATAAGCAAAAAAGGCTTGGAGACTGCACAAAGTGAACTAGAAAACAAAAGTAATAGTGAATCATGCTCAAATCTTGACATTTTGCCCTTTTGGATCTGTTCTATTTTTTCTTTTAATTTGTTTTCTTTTTTAATTAGCATTTAAACATTCATTAATCTCTCCCTTCCATGTCTTTTATTGAAGAAAAAAAAAACAAAAGAAAATCAAAACCTTTGTAACAAATATGCATTGTCAGAGCAAAACAAATTATTTTCTTTTTTGTTCAAACAGCCATGCTTATTTTTGATCTAGCACTGAGAATATGGGAACTAATTCTGATTTGTGACCTCACTTCAAAATTTTCCCCTCTCCTAGTTACCTTGCATACAAATCAATTCAATTTAGTAGCCATTTTAAAGTCCCTAATATGTGTCAGAACCTGGGCTAGGTGCTGGCAAGACAAAGATTAAATAATTTTTGGCCTCAAGAGGCTTACATTGTGTTGGGGGATGGAGAAAATAACATGTACAGTAATCAGTCAATAAAATAAAGTAAATACAAAGTAATTTCAGGGTATGAGCAAGTAAAGGGATCAAGAAAGAAAAATGTCCAGTGAGCCTGGAGGGGGAGGTTGGTGCCAGATGATCGAAGAGCTTTAGAAGGCAAAAAGAAGCATTTATATTTTATCTTAAAAGGTGTACAGATCAACTGGAGCTTCTTGAGCAATGGGGTCTCATGGTCAGACCTGTACTTTAGAAATAATCTGTTTGGTGACTATGTGCAGAATAGACTTAAGAAGGGAAAACCCTGAAGTGGTAAAGTCAATTAGGAGACATATGCAATAGCCCAGGTCAGAACCTGAACTTGACCATGTAAGTAGAGAGAAATGATGTAATAACTGAAAATAAATGTTAAGATAGGATCAACAAAATGAAGGGAGAACCTTGAAGTGGTAAGGTCAATTAGGAGGCAAGTGCAATAGCCCAGGTAAAAACTGAAATTGGCCATGTAAGTGGAGAAAAGTGATGTAATTGAAATAAATGTTGTGATAGAATCAATAAAATTTGTCAACTTAGTAGATATAAAGATTGAAAGAGAATGAAGAATCAAAAATGATGAAAGTTGTGAATTGTGTGGAAGAATATTTCTATGCTCAAGAGAAATAGAAAAACTGGGGAGAGGGATGGGCTAGTGCAGACAAGATAATAGGTTCTAATTCACACAATTGAATTGATTTGTATGCAAGGTAACTAGAATTAAGAGATGTACATCCCATTGAAAATGTCCCATAAGCAGTTGATCAGTTGGAACTAAGGAAAGCCTAAGGTTGCTATATAAATCTGGGATCCATCTGCATACAGGTTATAATTGAACCCATGGGAGTTGATGACATCATTGAGAAAGAATGTGTACAGAATGAAAAGGATATAGAAGGCCCAAAATAGAGTGGGCAAGATATGTAGGATAAATTAGCGAAGCAGGTTGAGAACCAGGTGGAAAAATACTTCTTGGATACTTTCTCCTGCCTGTGTTTTTGGACATGAAAAACCAGAACCAGTATCACAAAAAACCAAGCATAGGCGAATATCCAGGAAGAAGGAAAGGCTAACAGAGTCAAAGATGCTGAAAGGTCAAGGAAGATGAGGGCTGACTGAAAGATCATGAGAACAGAACAAAACCCATAGGATTTATAGTCAGTGGAGGTGGGTCCAATTTCTGACTTTGCCACTTTCTGCCTGTGTGACTTTGGCCAAGGTATTTCACCTTTATCTGCAAATGAGGGAGTGACTAGTAAAGCCCCCATACCTCTAAGTCTATAACCCTATGGTTTAACAATTAAAACATCATTGATTACCTTGGAGAGGAAAGTTTCACTGGAGTGATATCTTTGGAAACCAGACTGGAATCAGGTGAGAATACAGTGAGACAAGATATGGGAGAGGGGGGAGAGTATAGATGGATTCAGCTGTGAAAAGGAGAAGAGGTTTAGGACCATACCTTGGAGGGCTGCTAAGTAAGTGGAGGTTTTTTAAGGCTGGAGAGGGCACATAAGCATGTCTGTGAGTGAAACAAAAGGATCTAGTATCTAGAAAGGTAAAGGAGAGAAAGAAAAGAAGAAGATGAAGGAAGAAGAAGAAAAAAAGAAGAAGAAAAGAAGAATAAAAAGAGAAGGAGGAGGAGGAGGAGAAAGAAAGAAAGAAGAATAGAGGAGGAGGAAGAGAAGGAAAAGGAGGAAGAAAAGGAGGAGAGGAGGAAAAGGAGGAGAGCAGGAGGAGGAGGAGAAGAAAGAAAGAAAGAAAGAAGAATAGAGGAGGAGGAAGAGAAGGAAAAGGAGAAAGAAAAGGAGGAGAGGAGGAAAAGGAGGAGAGAAGGAGGAGGTGGGGAGGAGAAGAAAGATGAGGAGAAAGAGAAAGAGGAGAAGGAGGAAGAAGAAGAAGAAGAGAAGGAGGAGAAGGAGGAAGAAGAAGAAGAGGAGGGGGAGGAAGAAGAAGAGGAGGAGGAAGAGGAGGAGGAGGAGGAAGAAGAAGAAGAGGAGGACGAGGAAGAGAAAAGTAACTAAGAGGAGGGAAATGTCTGTTTAGTGGGATAGGATCTGATAGGACAAGCTGCCAGAAGAGACTGTAGGGGAGGTAATCAAAAGTATGAGAGAGAGGTTGGCCTTGACAGTAAGTACTACCTCATTTTCAGAAACAGATATAACACAAAGAATTCTCTTTTCAAGTATTGTTTTGATCATATCACTCCTATGTAACAAAGCTACAGTTAACCTCAATTTCTCATTTCAAATGCAACTTTTCACTTTTGATACAATGCTCTCAAATACACTCAATTTTTTCCCCTCTTTTCCCACCAGCCTCTCCCCTCACTAACTGTCCTCACCTCCTTATCTCTCTCTATTCCAGCCCAGCAAACCTGGTTAATATCCTTGATATGACTTCCCTTACTTTCATCACTGGCCATTATTGTTAGGAATGCTCTTTCCTCTCAATTTCCCCCTTTTTTTTCCTGTCAACAAGCATCATTCAAGAATTGGTTTTGACCAGGAAAGTAGATAAACTTCAGTTCAATCTTAAACAGTTTCCTTTTCTTTCTCTTATCCCTTGGACAAGGTCTGCTTGAGCAGGTTATCATTTCTTTCAGCACTTTGGGGTGGTACCAGGCGTGTCTATGAACTGAGGAAGCAACCCAGCATCTTGGAGGCATGTGTCCATGATGAGATAATACACATCTGGCATACAGCAGCCACTGGAAATCAGTAGGCACTTGTTTAGTAGATGAATGTGAGAAAGATCACCTCAAACACAATACAATTATATCAAATGCTGTCATAAATTAAATGTCTACTTCGTGTTCGTAGCCAAAGGGGACATATCATTTCTGAGACTTTTGTCAGCCAGGAGTTGGTTGAATTCTAGCCTTTTATTTCATTTAAGTAATATTTTTGTCCATCATCGAATCTCACCACATTTTTTTTTCTGAAAATGCTTAATTCTCTCCGTGAGTATGTATTGTTGTTTGTCCTTCTTGAAGAAGACTAGGACATCAGGGAGGGGATGCCATGACAAGCAAATGAATTGGATTTAAGAGAGGGAGGGCTGTGCAAGGTCAGCAGCCTCACCTTCTCCCTAGAGACATCTGGGTCCAGTGACCAGATATAGATCAGGAGGACTGGAGATGGTCCTGCGATGATTTGGAGAATTTGACCTTTTTAAGCTAAGGTCTTTAATGGGTCTCAGTGTGATTGAAAAAAACATCAAATCAGTGATTAAAACTAGGTAAGAAATGAGGCTGAGAATGGCTTCTTTTACCTAATCTCTTTTTCTCTCTCTCTCTCTTCTCTCTCTCTCTCTCTCTCTCTCTCTCTCTCTCTCTCTCTCTCTCTCTCTCTCTCTCACACACACACACACACACACACACACACACACACACACACACACCAATCTGGGAGGCAAAGACCCCAAGATTTCTGTCCAAAACTCAATTATATTCACACTCTGAGTGAATCAATCAGGAGTCAAAGAAGGACCAAATAGGGCTTGAGCTGGCACCCATTGTCCCACCAAATCCATTCCAATTTGGGGGTACACTCTTTCCCCTAAATTACATGCTATGATGAAAATGGAAATATGTTTTAAAAAACTGCACATGTTTAACTTAGATTGTTTGTTGTCTTGGGGTGGGCAGGGAAGGTAGACAGAGAGAAAAATTTGGAACACAAGGTTTTGCAAAGGTAAATGTTGAAAACTATTTTTGCCTGTGTTTGGAAAAATAAAATACTATTTAAAAAATAAATCACTTGCTGTGCTCTCTTAAGATCCTCTTAAGGCAACAAGACCTTCCAGTACAAAGGAGTGGTTCTAATCCACAATAACTTAAAACACAGATAAGCTAAGTCACCCATGAAATTTAGTCACTCATGCTTATTAATGGGTCTAAATCCTTTCTCAAAGCCCAATTCATAGTCATGTTCACACCTTACTTAGCTGAGGTACAATTAAAGTCCCCAGAGAAGGCTTTCCTCTTGTAACCTCATTAAACGGATCAATTAATCCTCCACCTAGCAAATGTCCATTAAAAATATTCGTATGGTTCACACATTTGCATGTTGCTTTTATAAATTTTATGGGCTGATGAAAAGAATTTCTTGAATTCTGGTGACTTGAAATGTTACCACTGATGTTTAGGACACAGGGGTAATTTGTTTGTGCTTCCTCTCCTCCTGGCATAGATTTCTTATTTTCTAATTCACATTTTTAAACCAACATTTTAAACCAGGTCATCAGATGGCCATCTTTTGCCTTCTTGAATGAACATTTTTAACCAGCATAAATCTGACACATTGGACTGACTGTATCTTTTTATTTTTAATATTATTTCTCTGTTTCTTTGTAACAGAGTCTACTAATGCCGTCTACACTACTGAACATTTTCCTGTTGTATCATGAATCAGATACTTGATAAAACAGAATATGCTATTCACCCTTAGGAGGAAAAACTGGGAAATCATATTAAAAGAAATTTCCCAATATAATAAATAAACTAAAAATAGCATTTATAGAATCCTTTAAGATCTCATTTGATCCTTGAACAACTATGGGAGGTAGGTGATATTATTATTCCCATTTTATAGTTAAAGAAACCAGCATAGACCAAGTGGTTACACAATTTGCTCATGGTCACACAACTGCTAAATGTCTGTTCAGATTTGAATAAAGGTTTTTTGATTCTAAGTCTGGGGCTCTATCCACCATGTCACCTAGCTGTCTTTAATATGCATTATGTCATCAATATGATGATTCCTAAATATAGATCGCCTGGCTGCAGGGGGACATGTTTGGCCAGCCAATTGTTATTACCTAGCTAGATGACTATGCATTGTCTCCTCCATGAATGAGCTCTTCTAAGATAGGGACGGAGTGTCTTATTTGGATTTTTATCCCTAATGCTTTGTATAGAGTAAGTGATTAATAAATACTTTATTCATTAATTCTCCTCTGCGTCCTTTCATAAATCATCCATGGGAGATTCATCCCAGAAAATGCATAGAACTTTAGAACTGAAAGGCCCCTTCTTCATGTGAGACAGGATGAAGAGACGTGGTAAAAAATAACCTGAGTGATAGGAGTTGGGGATGAACAGAGAAGAGGGGGCTCATAGCAAATGTCTTCATTTTTTGCTTTAAAAAAGAGGTAAGATTCTCATCTGAGAAAATGAGGAGAGAGGGAGTTATGGGAGGTTTGAAAAGGAGGAAAAGGTCCCTGTGGAGAGTGGGATAGTAAGTTGATAAGGGAAGCATAATAGGATTGCCTAGCATTAGTGTGGGCTCAATTAGGGTTACTTAAAACAAATTTTCAGGGGCACTGTTTTAAATACTTTACCAAGATAATTTCACTTGATCCTCACAACTACCCTTGGAGGTAGGTGCTATTATTATTCTCATTTTACAGATGAGGAAACTAAGGTAGGCTAAGGTTAAGTGACTTATTCAGAGTTCCACAGCTAGTAATTTTCTGAGACTGGATTTAAATCCAGTTTTCCTAACTGCAGGCCCTTTCCTTTCTCCCTCCCTACTTCTTTCCTTCTTCCTCACTGAAGGACTTTTACTCCAGTTCGGGGTGATGGAAAGGACTATAAAGATTATCCTACTTCCACCCTCTCATTTAAAAAAAAAAAAAAAAGGTGAGGCAGATGGGTGGCACAGTGAATAGAACAGGGTGCCTGAATTGAAATTCTAGGTGTATTTCTTATAAGCTTTTGAGAAAGCTTTTCTTCTCCTCTCACTGGGCTTCAGTTTCTCCATCTGTAATAGAAAGGAATTGGTACCTCTAAGATCCCTCCAGTTCGAAGTCTTTTGAAACCTAAGCTTTCTCATAAAGCTTTTGTTTAGCAAGAAACGAAAGGAAAAATCCCCCCCCCCCAACTGAGCAACCTCTCCCAAAGCATTTTTATCTAGGAAAACCAAACCTGTACAAAGTGTACAGTAGATGAACTGTTTAAAAAAAAAACAGCTAGAAACAAAGTCCACTTATTGTACAGCTTCCCAGCACACATTCAACTTTTCCCTTCAGTGACCTTGGCAGAAAAATCAGTGTGAACGGCATGACAGCTGTCCCTGACATTACTGATAGGACAAGAGACAAGAGAACCTAGTCAGTTCAAAGAAAAATAAATAAACTGGTGAACTAACCTATTTTTTTCTTTTTTTGTTTATAACTGATTAGACCAATAGGGAGAGCACATGTTAATAAAGCCAAATCAAAGGTTCAATTCACATAGAATAATTGACTGTTTTTCCCACTGTGGTGTCACAAAATCATCCTATATTTGGAATCCAGAAGACCTCGGTTCAGATCCAGGATCCGTCACTCTGTACAACCTTGGGTAAGCTACTTAACTCAGTTCCCTTGCCTGTCAAATGAGGAAGCTGAACTAAACTAACCTCTTAATTTCCTTCTAGCTCAAACTCGACAATACTATAAGAGTTGATTATAGACTCCTATACCATTCTCTTTCTCCACCCCCCCCATCCACACTCCTGGGAATTATTGATGTCACAAATTAGCTCCCTGATTGTCATGGTCCTCTCCTAGTGTGAAGGAAAAACAATTGGATCAATGCAAATCTAACCCTACTTTTGGTGGGAAAGGGGAATCATTCAATATTTGTGTATTAAATGATTGACTTGAGTATTGAACTATTGACAATAGGCCCAGAAACATAATCTCTGTATCTAACCTTTCTGGCCTCAATTTCCTCATTTGTGAAGTCCATGGCTTCCAAAGTCCCTTTCACTTCAAAATTTTTAGTTCTTTCAAACCCCTTTAATATATAACCCTCACTTTGAGACAAGAATCACTGACATGACTCTCCCTAACCAGAAAGGAAACAAGCATTTATTAAATACTTGCTGTGTGCCAGACATTGTGGTAGGGGATGTTGAGGATACAATTATATATCTCTGTCCTCAAGGAGCTTACATTCTAAGAGAGAAAGATGATAAAAGGGATTTAGCTGAAAGGAGAATGGGGAAGAAAGGAAGGGTGGTTTTGAAGTCAAAAGATAGGGAAAAGGGTCTGGAGGGGAATGAAGGTTGGCCAGAATGTCCTCCACATAATGGAGGCACTTAGATGATAGTGTGTTCAGCAATCCTCAAATGCTCACTGCCACAAAAGCCCATTTTTCTAATATCAACAATCTCTCTGTAATTGTACTGAGAATTATGGAATACCATTTTCTCAAAGAAGTCAGAATTCCTAATCACCCAAAAGCCAATGGCAAGACCCATGGAAGCTGCTGGAATCGGATGCAGCCCATGAATGCGTCTATGATAATTTAGGCATGAATGGTAGAGTAAAGGCATTGTGGAAAACATGTGTTGTGAGAGAGAGTAATTGGTCATTCCTCCAGAGCAAGAGGCAGAAGATGGGAAGCCTGGGAGTAGCACTGGCACTTCCAGAAAGTTAAAAACCAAACTAAACAAACACCAACAAAGAAAGGAATCCAGGGTCTCTTGGTGGGTCCACTCTGCAAGATTTAAGAAGAGAATCACAGATGATAAGAGGGCGTGGAGAGGCTGTTATCTGTTCCAAGAGAGTGAGCTCTCCCACATGATGAGATCACAGAAGTGCCTCAGTGAGCCTTATCTCTTCCTACTAGATCTGAAGCTTGCATAAGAAGCATATTTTAGCATTGTAGCCTCCTCCTACCTAGTACAATGGCTCAAACATAGTGGGCATGTAATAGATGGGGGTTGAAATTGTTTAAGGCTGTGGCTCACTGCCACCACCATAAACATAGAATGGCAAAATGCAAGTTTTCCCTGCCTTTTCTTTGCTCAGATTCACAAATTCATTCATTGGGAAGAAACACAGGGTTGTAGCAATACAATCCCCTAGAAGATTCCAATGAAATCCTCCTATAACAGCTCTCTCCCCAGGAGCCTCTGAACTCACTATTGCCCCAGAGTCTATTAGTGAGATAAAGCCAGAGAAATCTTCCACTCCTGCAGACCCCCTCTCCCCCACTGAGAGAATTTGTTTTCTTAGTGTGTATGGACTGATTCTTCAGCTCAGTTTTCACTAAGTCTGAGTTTGGTAAATAAAAAGAAAGGATCTACAAAACACCCCAAAGCTCACATCAAAGGACTTAATTCAATTTCAGTTTCCTCCCTCTTTAAAAACAAAAAAGGTTCAGAACCACATTGACCCAAAGGCAGGAACTGGATTAAATCCATTTTTAAATTTTTTTTTAAATTTCAAAGCCAAGTATGTGGGGAGGGGGGAGAAATGAAGACAATCTGTAATCAGAGGAGGGAGACCACATTCACAAATAGCACCTATCAGCTTTCCATTCCTTAATAAGAATGATGACCAGATCTCTTCTCCTGGCCACCTCTGGGGCGCCAATAGACCACCAAGAGGCAAGGTAAAGAGCCTTCAATTTGGAGCCAAGGGGCAGCTAGGAGGCGCAATGAATGGAATACTAGTCCTGGAGTCAGGAGGACTTGAGTTCAAATATGGCCTCAGACACTTCAGATGTGTGATCCTGGGCAAGTCACTTAACCATGACTGCCTAGGTTCCCCCAACCCCCCTCAAAAAAAAAAAAAAAACCAGAGCCAGAGGACCTGGATTTAATCCCAGATCTGCTTTTACTTTTACTATGTGAGTGACCACTAAGCTTCCCCCACTTCCACTCCCAGCTCTAGATTTTATAAGATATTTATAAGATGCACTTTCTATGTCACAGTCTATGAATGGTAGAAGTTGTGACTAGTGGAAAGGTCACCAGACACAAGGCACCCCTCTTCTTGGTATCTTATCATTCTTTGCTTCATCTGGAGGTTCCATTTGGCAGCCAGTCTATACAACTGCTCTGAGGAGCCCATCTGTCCAATCTCAGTGGGATGGAGGGAATAAGGGTGTGAAATTCAAATGTTGGTGGGGTTTTTTTGGCTTGTTTTTTCACTAATGGCTGCCTGGAGAGATATTCTGGAAGTCCCTACTTTCTGGTTGGCTTTTGAATGACTTAAACAAAACATCTCTACATCTAATAAGACAAAATTTGCATATTCATATTATAAGGATGATGGAAAATTAGATAATTCTCCTCCCTCACCAAAAACATAAGAAGTTCCAATAAACCCAAATAAATCACTTACAATACCAACAGCAGGTGGCAGATCTCTAGAAAGCAGCAGGACTTTTCAGTCCTTGCTGTGGGGATGGAAGAGGGATAGGAGAACACATCAGAAATTGTACAGTTAATCTTGTAGACCAAACTACTGGTAGGAGGATCTCCTGCAATGAATAATGGGTCATAGAAACAAGTTATATTTATTGGATTGTGCTTTTTCCATGTGAAGAGAAATAAATAAAATGAGTGTTTACATCCCAACTAATGTCAATCAACTGACTAATGTTCCTCATCAATCAATTAACTAGCTAGAGAGTATGTATTTTAACACTTCCCTTCTGAACTTAATGTTTGCTTAGTGAAGAACTAATGTCTTCAATAAGGAAAATAAGCACTTTCCCAGCCTTATGAACTTATGAACTTAAAACACCCTGAGAAACACATATCCTTCCTATTATTATTATTATTAATAGTGACACCTACCATTTACATAGTACTTTTCTGCCAGGAACTATATTAAAATTTTAAAAAATATTACTCTTTTATTTAATCCTCAAAACAACTCTAGGAAGTGGGTATCCTTATCATACCCATTTTATAGTTGAGGAAATTGAAATCACTTGCCCAAGGTCACATAGTTAATAAGTGTCTGAGGCCAGGTCACAAATCTTCCTTCAGATCCACTGCACCACCTAGCTACCTTGATAGAAAGGTGGGTGATTCCAGGTGTGGAATATTGTACAGTGGGTTCTGATTTAATTGGTTTTACTTAATGTTTTTTTTCTTTTTTACGGAGCATTCAAGAATTACTGGTGTAAAGAAGATATAAATACGTCTTAAAAAAAAAACAAACTATGTGGGTGTTTAACCTATATTGGATTGCTTGCTGTCTGGAGGAGTAGGAGAGGGGAGGAAGAGAGGGAGATAGTTTTGGAACACAAGGTTTTGCAAAGGTAAATGTCAAAAACTATCTTTGCATGTATTTGGAAAAATAAAATGCTATTTTAAAGAGAGAGAGAGAGGGACAGCTAGTTGTTGTAGTGGATAGAGGACCAGCCCTGAAGTCAGGAGGACCTGAGTTCAAATCTGACCTTAAGACACTTAACCTGGCTATGTGACCCTGGGCAAGTCACTTAACACCAATTGCCAGAGCGAGAGCGAGAGCGAGAGAGAGCAAGAGCGAGAGAGAGAGAGAGAGAGAGAGAGAGAGAGAGATATTTAGAGACAGACAGAGACAGACAGAGAGACAGAAACAGAGACAGAGACAAAGACACACAGAGAGAGAAATCACCAGCAGTAATACTCACCAAAAAAAAAAAAAAAAAAAAAAAAGACGAGGACAAATGCATGAGCCTCATTTTCCGCATCTGTAAAATGGAGATAATATTTGCCCTCTATAATTCAATGAGTTGAGAGAAAAATGTTAATAGTAAACAATAAAATATTATGAATTTGTGAATTACTAGTATTATAAAGAAGGAGAAAGTGGAAGTTTTTCTGTATAGACAAGTCACAATGTAGTAATGAATATTAAATTTAATATCCTTGTGGAAAAGAAATATCAGAAATCCACTAAATAGTTTTTCACTTTTTGAAAATAGAACCATGATTTTTAAAAAATGCATGTATTAAGAAAGGCAAAGCTACAAATGAATCTTACAGAAGATGCCCAATGACTTTAAAATACTTTTTAGGGGAATCAAAGTATAAATAAATGTTTAAAAAATAAATAAAAAGCTATGTGGGGGCAAGAGTAGGATTAAAGAAAAATAAGTTACATTTATGTAGGACTTTAATTTTTGCCCAGCACTATACAAATATATACACACACATATATGTATATATGTGTATATACTCACACACACTCATACATGTTATCTTATCGAAGGCTTTGACACAACTATATGAAGCTGTTATTGTTTGTCCTTTCTTTTCAATGAGGACCAATGATATCACGGGGTGATGTCTCGACTCCTGTGTGAGTTGAACTTAAGTGAGACAGAGTTGTGCAGCATCCTCTCTCTTCCAAGGCAATCTGGTGGCAAGACAAAAATCAAGATGACTGATGATGACCCAGGATGCAGTGGATGATCTTAGGTTTTTGATGTTTGACCAAACTCTAAGCACGTCTGCCTCAGCTGCCTTTTTGGCTGTTGGAACAAGCTGTTCTGATCTACCCATGGAGAAGTCTTCACATGCTTGGGGTAGTCACCTCCCTAATTCACTGATGGAGTTAAGCCCTGTCAATTACCTTCAACCTATTTTAGTCCATCTGCTGAGATGTTTTCTGGGAAATAGCTGTTATTCATTCTACAGCTTTTTGGAGCCACGGGTGAGAGTTGGGTGACAGATGGATGCCAAAGGTGAATGAGTGGCCCTGAAAAGGACTTGGCAGGCCCTCATGCCAGAGATATTAATCTTCCTAAACATCCCCCACACCTCACTATGTGAAGTAAGTCATACAGGTTTCCTGTTTTACAGGTAGAAAATCAGAGTCAGGAAGGTCATGTAATTTGGCCATAGTCACATAGTAATATTAGAATAGAATTTGAATTCAAGTCTTCTCAACTCCAACTTAATTACTCTATCTATTATACCATGCTGCTTAGAGTAGATAGAATAATAACTTATCTTGTAAATCATGGTTACCTTTTGCTTCTTTTTAGGCTGTAAGCTCCATGAGGGCTAAAATAATGCTTTATGAAATCTATGCATTGTATATAAACTACACATATTATCTTTATGTTACATATATACTTTATGTCTTTCCCAGAGCCTAATGTAAGGCTCTGTTCTATTAAGTAGTCACTTACAAAGTGTTTATTGAACAGTAGAATTTTTAAAAAATGACCTTCAGAGTCCTGTGTTCATTAACTCAACAAATATTTATTGAGTTCCACTTACAGTAGTATTCAACTTAACCATAACAAAGTAAAATGAATTTATCAACTTATAAAATATATTTTTCAACTTTTACATCTGTAAAATGTATTTAATATGTACTGTGTCCTCCTTTTGCTTCAATAAATTGTTTTATACAATTTGGCATTGTTCACAAGATTTTAACACATATTCTTTATTTCTTCATCATGAAGCCACAAATTTGTCACATCAGATTTTTTAATGTATCTTTGATGAAGCCCATTTTCCCAAGTCTATCTTTTATTATAACCCATAGGGTTTTTTAAATAAGGTTTAAATCAACTGAGTTTCCAGGACAATGAAGCAGTTTATCTATATCTCTTGCATAAATCTTTTAACCTCTTGTGATTTGTAGTATGATACAAGGTTGTATTGTAGTATTCCATCTCCATTCTAGAATATTTATAGTTATATAGCAATTCTATTTGAAAGCATATGAATATATTAATCAGAGTTCATGGGGCAGCTAGATGGTACGATAGATAGAGCACAGATCCTGGAGTCAGCAGGACCTGAGTTCAAATATTCTGGCCTCAAACACTAAGTACTTATTATCTGTGTAATCCTGGGCAAGACACTTAATCCTAATTGCCTCTCAAAAAAATTTTTTTTAAAAAGGAAAAGGAAAGAAGAATGAAAGTTCATCGTCCTGTGTCGAGTCCAAGACTTCCATTCCCACTAGAAGTAAATAATCCTCAAAACATTTCTGGATGGATGTTTTACAGGCTGAAGAAGGGGCCCAGATCTTCTTATGGGCTCACCTGGACTTCTAACTTTGGTTTTGATATAATTTTGACTCAAAACATATTTCATTAGTAACTTTTTTTTCCAAACTATGTATAATATTTCAGTCTCTGGTGTGTCATGCTCATGAGGAGAATTTTTCTTCATAGCAAAGGTTAACAAAGATTTTAAATATTAGTCTTACTGCTTTTCCGATTTCAGGAATCCAATCCCACACTTTAGAAGTATCAACCTGGCATCCCCACCTACCTTGTTCCTCTGAAGGTATTAAATCATTTTCTGAGGATTAATCGTGCTATACTGTATCAACAGTTTGTCGATTTTTGTTACTGTTTTTTTGTTTTTAACAATACTTTGGTACAATTAATCTTGTATCATTGTGGGCTTGAATTTGTGATCCTTTGAAAAGCTTTATTTCCCTGCACTTACAGCCACTAAGAGTAAGGTGTGCTTTAAAATGAGAGAATGAGCTACAAAAGAAGTATTCTGAAAAGTTATATTTAAAAACACAACAAAAAATAAAATATGGGTATATAAATATAAAATTCAGGTTTCAACTAACTTAGAAAGACAGATTCCCAGATGAATAAAGGTATGAGACACTTACTAGAATTCTGGGGGATTAAAAGACAAAGAGTATCTCTGCTCTCAAGGAGATTACAATCTGGCATATAAGAAATAGGTTAAATATTGAATTAATAGATATAAAATTTGCACAGACAAGATCTATTTTTGTCCTTATAATCAGATGAATTTCATGATATTAGTGAAAAAAATGGTATTAGACTTAGCAGAATTCTGTTTTGGTCTTGGCTCTACTATTTGCTATCACTGTGCAACAGGCAAATCATGTAATCTTTTTGTGCCTCAGTTTCTTATTTATAAAATAGTGACGCAGTTTCTTCTTTTTCTTCTAAGACTTTTACTTATAAATCTATGATTCTATGACATTGGCAAAAAGACCCCAGCCATATTCTGGGGGATAAGGATTTAAGGCTCAATAGAAACCTTTAACACGAACTATTCTTCCTTTTGGGTCAAAGTTCCTATAGGCATACCATTTATGCTCTGTATTTATGGGTACTGACTGTGTGTATGTACATGTATTCCTAATGAAAACAAAGAGCACTTCCCCAGTGATAACTTAAAACTTTTGGTTTGATGGCAACCATTTGCAGAGCTTGAATATGGTTGTCTGATAGATTGATCAATAAAATCAATTAATAAGTGTTTGTTAAATAATTGCTATGTTCTGGGAACTCTCAGGTGCTAGAGATATTTTTTTTAAGTATTTACTTTCAAAGAGCTTATGAGTCTACTTGGGGGTGGGAGAGACAAGTACATGTAGAATAATATAAAATAAATACAAGTTAGGGAAAAAAAAAACCAGCAATAACCAGGAAAAGAGGATCAGGAAAGTCTTTGTGATCTATCTCTGTTGTTGGAGAATGTTGATGTATTCAAATTGTTTTGGCTCTCTTAATTACTCTTTGCTCATTCTAGCCAATCAATCATTTTCTGTTTGGGTATTCAATTTCCATCTAATCTCCTTTCCACAGAGATGGTAGGACTCTTCTATGTTTATCTTCTTTATTATAATAAAGATTGATTCTTATTTTTCTTGTCTTATAAGGGATATGGTTAGTTAGCTGGTTCATCATGGGTGTTCCTTTATTGTGTCCTTAATGAACCCCCAGGTTTCAACCACATAATCCTAAGGTTGCAGTAAGAAAGTAGCCAACATATTATGATTCCAAATTATTCTTTGCTGAATAAGATAAATCAGACCCAAAGAGATCATTAAACATTGGAAAAGACCCACAGGTACAAAAATGTTTATAGCTGCTGTCTTTGTGGTGGCAAAGAATTGGAAATTGAGGGGATGCCCATCAACTAGGGAATGGTTGAACAAATTGTACTATATAGATGTAATGAAATACTATTGTTTTTATAAAAAATGATGAGTAGGCAGATTTTAGAAAAACCTGGAAAGACTTACATGAACTGTTGCAGAGTGAAGTGAGCAGAACCAGGGGACCTTTGTACCCTATGGCAGCAACTTTGTGTAGATGATCAACTTTGATAGACTTAGTTCTTCTCAGCAGCACAATGATCTAAGGCATTTCCAAAAGATTCATGATGGAAAATGTTCTCCACATCCACAGAAAGAACTATAGAGACTGAATTATATTGAAGCATACTATTTTTACTTTTTTGGGTTTTTCTTTTTCATTTTTTGATTCTTCTTTTACAAGACTAATGTGAAAATATGCTTAATATGATTGTGCATGTATGACCTATATCAGATTGGTTGCCATATTGGGGATGGGAGAGGGGAGCAAGGAGAAGAATGGGGCACATATTCAAACAGTGCAGCCAGGTCAACTTAGGGAACGGCTTTCAGAGAGGGTCAAACACCTACCTCCAAAATATAATTGCTAACATCTGATTTCCTTGGAGGAATGTGGGAGTAAAAGTAAATGCTGAAAACTAAAAAATGTATTTTAAAAAGATGAAACCAGAGAGGAAAAGAAAGAGATTAAATAGTCAGAGATAGATGAATAAATAAATAAATAGATTAGACAAGCAGTAATGGAGAGAGAGATAGAGAAATAGAGGTAGAGTGTGTCCCCAAGTTTTGGACCAAGCAATGAATTTAGCTTAAACATGCCCACCTGGACAGATAAATCTTAGAAGAACTTAACACCCTCCTAAAGCCAGAGTTCCTCTATGACAACTGCCCTAACCCAAGGGAGTAGCCAGAAGAGACTGAGCCCATTAAATCAGTAAGGGGGGAGATTGGAGAGTTGTTTATTCAATAGGTGCAGAAAATAAACATGTCCTACTTTCTGTGGCTAAATTAAATCATTAAAAATCTAGGGAAGCAACAATATGGTTATTTTGTAAAAAGACATCTCCTTGGCTTCTGTCTGATGCTCTGCAATATGACAGCTTTGGCATATTTTAAAGATCACTAAATGTAGCTAAGAAGAAAAGTTTCAAAAATAGATGTGATACTGGGCAAGCTTTTAATGGCATAATGGATTTTCTGTTTTAATTTATCTTTAAAGGAAGTTCCTGTCAAAAAGGGCTGAGAAGCCAGTTAAAGATAGGTAGTACCAACACATGGAAATTGCTAACATCTGATTTCCTTGGAGGAATGTGGGAGTTAAGAAGGTGGAAAGATGGAGGAGAAAGATTATTTTATCAACTATTTGCATTTCCTCAAGATAGCAATAAGTATCTTGTAAACTTTGTTCAGCTCGTTTAAGACCAAATTCTTTATTTTAGCCCAGAAGAAAAGGATAAGCCTTCTGCAATGTATACTATCTATCTTAGCGAGTCAGAATAGAAACCAACAGAAAAGATACCCAAGGTGTTTGGCAGGCTTATGTGGGAGCAAGGAGAAGAATGGGGCACACATTCAAACGGTGCAGCCAGGTCAACTTAGGGAACGGCTTTCAGAGAGAGTCAAACACCTACCTCCAAAATATAAACTGTGGTTATCCAAGCAAAGGACAGTCTTTAGCCTTCCACAATGGGAAGGACTTATTTGGGACCCCTGTACAGAGACCTTGCATCTCTGACAGTGACATCATTATCATCATTGAATACAAAGGACAATGGCATATGTAATGCAATCCCACACAATGAACAGCGTAATAGCACAGTGTATTAGAGATGTCAAGAAAAGATCATTTTCTTTCCTTGTGGTACCTGATCTTGACAAGATATACAGAATTATAGGAGATTCACTGTGTTAGAAAAAATATTATAAGTCACAAGACCGCATGTGAGTCTCATCTCCCTGTTCTGTTTGCTCTGTGATCACAATTAAATCACTTAATTGCTTTTCAGGCTCAGTTTCTTCATCCATAAAATAGGAATAATAGCATTAACCCTACATATTTGAAAAGTTTGTCTTTATGTCATGCATCTAATGTACTGTTTTTACACTATATTACATATACATATATACTATAATTATGCTATTGTTATTGTTAATTTCAAAATCCAATTAGAAAACAAAAGGGGGCTTTTATATTGGTACATATAATACTCTCACTTGTAACTGTCATTTTGCTAGAACCCCTGGTTTGACAGAATATTTTATAATTTTGAATTCCACATATTTTGTAATTTTGACAGAACCCCTGGATATTTTCTATTTCTGATTTCTAATTTGTGTATGAAATCCTTATGTCATAAATTGCTAGGACTGGAATAGATCTGAGAAGTCACCTAGTCCAACCCCTTTATTTTATAGATAAAGAAAGTGGAGCCCAAAGGCAAGTCAACTAGCATCTATTAAGTACCTGCCATGAGCCAGGAAGTGTACTCAGTGCTGAGGATCCAAAAAAGTACAAAATTAAATTAACTAAACTAAAACTTAGCCATTGTTCTCAAGGAGTTCACAATGTAATCAAGGAACTCACAGCATCTAAACACATATTCTTGGAGAGATAATTTACAATGTGCATTCAGCGAAGTCATTGGGATGTAGAAACCATTTAAGGACAAATGTGAGACACTATAACTGTTACACATCAGACTTTACAGTAATAATAAATAGCATTAATATAGTCTTTTATGGTTTGCAAAGCACTCTACAAGCATTATCTAAATTAATCGCCACAACAACTTTGGGAGGTAGGTACTACCATTAACTTTATTTACAGATGAAGAAATGAAGCAAATATCAAGTCACTTGCTTAAAGTCCCACAGATTGTTAGTGGTTGAGATCAAATTTGAACTCAGTCTGGTCTTCCTGACTTTAGACCCAGCACTCTGTCTCCTATGCCAACTAGATAACTCTAAACCTGGTATATAAAGCACAGAAAGACTGAGTTAGAGATCTCTTAAGTATCTATTTAAAGAATTAGTTCATTCTTTGGCTCTCCCCAACTGACTATACACAGATTGAGCAATTCTATCAGCATCATCTGACAGTACTCTCCAAAATCTAGTACCTTAAATTTGGCATTCTACTAAGAAATTCTGACTTTAATCTCTTACCTTGTTTCACGTTTGTCTTGTATTCTTTTGCCTTTGATCATAGATTGATGCTCAAAAGTCTTGCCCAGGTATTGACTGCAAAAACTAACCTCAAGTCACAGTTTGTATCTTATGGGACCATGATAATCAGCAGGTATCACTGAAACAAGGAGAACCTTTGTATGGTATTTTGTTATCATACATTAAATCAGGTTAAAATCCTGCCCTAACAAACTACAATTCTAAGTTCCTTTGTTGTAGCAAAATATTATTAACTTGAATAATTTTTCCTTGGAAAAAACCAGCTGTGTGACCCTGGGCAAGTCACTTAACCCTAATTGCCTCAGCAAAAAATAAATTAATTAATTTAAAAACAAGCCATAAAAGAGGACCTTGAAACATTGGTGTTGTGCAAACACTGTCATTCTATTGGGACTTGGTTTGTATTGCATGGTATTTGGCAGGCATGCTTATGAAAGATTGCTTAATCTGGAGAAAATATGGATCCCATCTTATCATGAAAAAAAAATGAATATATTTTTCCCTAGCACATCGCAAGCTACAGAGAACTTGCCAGTCTGGTTTTAAAAGTCAAGTTGAAGAATTATGCAATCATTTATTTAAACAAACCTTTGTTGGGTGCCTATTAAATGCATACAGACTAGGTAAAGACATAGGATTTCAAAGCATCTTGGTCTTCATGACGCCAAATTAGAGATTGTAGACTTAAATCTCTCTATTCACCCACTTGTTCAAAAGAAAAGAGAATTACTGTTGCCCTTTTGGTAATCCCTGGGAAACTAATAGCCAGCTTCAGAAGGTTTTATTTTGAGTCTGTTTAATGAAGCTCTCCTATTCAGGGCTTGTCTTATTTAGTCAGTTCAACTCAATAATCAGTAGAGAAGAAATCTTGAAACAGACGCAGGCCAAACTCTTCAGGCCTAGGTTGTATGGGGCATTTGGCATCCAAAGTGCAAGTCAGAGCCTAATCCACTGACTGTTCAATAGCCAGCAGAGGAGCCAGTGTGCTGAGTAGCAGCCAGCACTGGCTGGGGTCAGCTCAGACTTGTCTCTCTCTGGTTTTCTCTGCATTGCTGTTACTAGGTTCATATGTTTTTTCTGGCTTTCTTTCCCCCTTAGCCTCATCCATACCCAAAAAGCACCACCAAAAAAGATTAGTGTGAGCCTGAAGATTAACAACAGTAAGAAACAGAAGTTGGACTCTGGAGCCACAGGGGATGAACCAATCCCTTATGCATTATTTATTTTGTATTGACTAGGTCATTTAATGAAGCCTTCAATTTAGATACCTGCATTCCTGTCATTAATTTCTCATTTACTGTTCTAGGCTCAAAACATAAGGAAATCAAACACATAACACTTCAACTAACCCAATTTTTAAAGAGTTAAACTTTCAATTGTGCTTTGAACAAGACCTCCAATTCCCAAATATGCCCAAATCTGAGAAGTGTTGCATAAGACTATGAAGGGAAAAAAAGCCATCCTACTTTCCATAAGGATTATTAAGGCTACAAGACACGTACACGATTCATAACTATTTGGAGACACTGTGGGAAGGTGAATCAAAAACAAGCTCAGATTTTTCTAGTGAGAAACTACAGAATTTTAATTAGCTTTGCGTTCTTTACTCTGCTGGAAATACTGAATCTCTAATCATCTGCTCAATAACATTACAGTAATTATAACCATGTAGGAAAGGGTAATTTTCCAGGGTTCCACTTAGGGTGCTCTTATGAACTTATTGCCAAGAAGGAAACCATGACTAGTTTTGCATTGAGTGCCATACCTAGAATCTTGTTGGGATTGAATAGATGCTTAATAATAAAAATGAGGATCATTGGTCATTCCTTTTTTGGGTATGTGCATCAAGACCTATGATTTCATTGGTGTGTTTTTTGTTCTATAAACCCTTCCAACAACAGAAAAAATATGTTGTGAACCCCCAGTGTAATTTAATATTCTTTTAATAACATTTTTTTTGTAATTATTTACTACTTAAGGTACTGTTAAATAACTTTCAGCATTAACCTCTTAGACCACAATCATGAACTCTGTTTCTTTGGAAGAAGGAAACATTATTTTTGTTCTTAAGATTCATGAAAAGACATACAGTATCCAAAATAAGGTCAGACTTTTTGCCTGGTTAGACATCTGAATATTGTGTTCACGACTGGCATCCTGTTTTAAGAAGGACATTGATAAACTGAAACACTTGTACCACGTCAAATAGATAAGGAAGATCATTAACAATTATGCTACAAGGGATCAGTAGAAGGAAATAGGATTTTAATTGAGAAAATAGAGACCTTGGGGAACACACCCACTATCCACAAGTATTAGAAGGATTGCCATGTAGCAGATAGATTAGATTTGTTCTGGTTGGTCCCAGAAAGCAGAATAAGAACAATAGGGGAAAAATTTCAATTACTTGTAAGGAATATCTAGCTAACTATCAGAACTGTCCAAAAGTTGAATGAGTTGTCTTGGGAGGTAGTGAGTTCCCTTCACTGGAGCTTTCAGAGTATAAAATGATCATGAGAGGCATGTTAATTAGGAGATCCTTATTCAATAACAGATTGGACCAGATGGCCTCTGACATCCCTGCCAACTCCGAGATTCTGTGATTTCTGCCCAGAAGAGTAGGAGAAAGCAGTGATGACTTCATGAGCTAAGAGTTGAAGGATGGTTAGAAGGCAGAGTAAGGGCAAAGAGACGGAAAGCACGGGCCATTTTTGCAGAATCACTATCCAGGTCCCATTTCCTTACCAAGTATGTCCCTGAGTCCTCTTTTCATTCTCTACATTCTCCTTTAATGATGTCACCAGCTTCTATGAGTATAATGTTATGACTCTACACCCAGACCTAGATGTCCATACTTATTCCTTCTTCTGAATTCTAGTCCCAAATCATCAACAATCCAAAATACATTTTCAAGTGGATGTCCCATAGAGATGCTACAAAGAACTGATCATCTTTCCTCCACAAGCCACCCTTTTCCCCTACTTCTCCATTTCTGCTAAAAATACCACCCACCATCTTTTGAATTACCGGGTTCCCATTCTTGGTATTACTTTCAGCTTTTTACTGTTCTTTAACCACCTCCCCATATCCAAAAGGTTGCAGGTTTTATCAAATGATATCCTGTCACCTCCTCTCCACTCATGTAGCTACTACAGTAGTTTTAAGTTAATCACTTTTTATCTGGGTTGTTACAATTGCTTATTAATTGTGCTTCCTTCTTAAATCTCTTCTTCCATAGAGTAGGCTATTCTTAAAATATAGGTTTATTCATATCACTGCCTGCCTAAGAACTTTCAATGATTCCCCACACTTCCTGAGAGAAAATCATTTCATGCCTTTCACAAATAATATGGGGTATAATTTTAAAGGCCCATAAAATAAGTTTTTATGGATATTTTCTGTTTCTTTTATCATCACAATATCCCATGTATAGTTCTCTCTCCCAGACAGTGTGGCCTAATTTTTAAGGCTTACAACAATTTATTTCTTCATATACTTTTGCCTCCTTGTTGAATTGACCCACTTGCAACTTCCTATTTTTTTTCCTCCTCAAAAGAATGAAAGTTCTTTATGGGTAGAAACTTTTTCACTTGTGTCTTTTCTCTGACATCTCTGGGCCTAACACAGTGCCTGGTACTCAATAGATGCCTAACAAATGCTTGCTGAATGAATGAGTGGATGTTGGCTTTGCAATGCCAGCAGCTCTCTCTCTCTCTCTCTCTCTCTCTCTCTCTGTCTTTGTGTGTGTGTTTGTCTGTTTCTGTGTGTCTCTGTCTTTCTCCTTTTGTTTCTTTCTGTGTGTGTCTCTCTCTCTTCTCTCTGTGTGTCTCTCCAACTTTGTCCCTCTCTATTTCTCTACCTCCAATCCTTCTTACCTTCCTTCTCTCCCTTTCTTCCTCTCTCCCTCTGTCTCATTCACTCACTTTTTTGTGTCCCTCTCATTTTGTCTCTCTCTGTGTCTCTCTTTTCTTTCTGTCTCTCCTTTCTTTCTTCCCTGCTTTACTCCCTATTCCTCTTCCTCTCCCTTTTTTTCTTCTTCCCCCCTCTTCTGTTTTCTTCTTAAATGACTCTTCCTACTCTACATGACCCTTTATTTATATCTGGCTACAGTTATAGTTGTCCTAATCCACTGTGCTAGAATCAAATAGTATTCCCTCTTTGTCATTACTTTTTTTTTTCATATTCACAAAGTCCTCTGTTTTCTTCAGTTTGTCCCAGGCCTCTTCCTCTCCCTACTTCTGTTCCTTGGTGCCTGGCTTCTCTTCCAACAGCTTCTTCTCTTACTCCTTCCTCCAGTGCTTATTCAGATGTTTTTGAGCCCTGTAGAATTCATCTGCTTCCCTTTTCTGTAGCCCAATGTCCAATTTGCATTGTCCAATAAATGTCCAAGCTGACATTGTTCTCATTCCTGAAAGTCGCTCGTGGATATTCTTCCCTAATTCTGCATGTACTCTTTTACTGCCATTCCTTAACATATATGATTGTCCATTTTCACCTTTTGTTCCATCTCTGTCCCACTCTTTGTCACAGAAACCTTATGCCAAGTTTTCTTACTGCCTTCTTTTCCAACCAAGACCCATCTTTTCCCCAAGAGACCGAATAACGTCCAAGAACCTATCCTCTGTAAGAGGATGTAAGCTCCCCTAAGGAAGAAACTGTTTCCTTTTGTTTTGTCTTTGTATCCCCAGCACCTAGCACAATAATTTGTACATAGTAGATGATTAATAAATGTTTGCTAAAATGTTGCCTTGAAGAACTGGGCCTCCATCTTCTTGATTGAGGGTTTTTGGGGAAGAAAGGGGGCATTCCCTCTACATTCAGAGGCAAAAGCTTTCCAATTTCACAACTTGAAAGTGAGCAAGTTGTTATTTTTTTCCCTTCTTTCCTCCCCCTGAAGCCAGCAGTCCCTCCCTTCAAAGTGGGGACTATGGCACCCAAAGGATGTGTGATAGACCACATCACTATGGGAGACTATACTAGCATACCCCTTCCAACAGTAATGGCAAAATCATTTAATTTCTTGAAAATAACAGCAAAATACTAATATTTAGTGAGGATAGACATTTATTGGCCCAGTTTGCTAGATCCTTCCACCCATAGGGTTACAACTAGATGCATAGCAACAATAGTCTAAGGAAATTGGAAGATTAAAAAGATGGATCGAATCCCACCCTTCCCAAAATATCCAATTGTGAACCTTATTTCCAACACAATCACATCAACCCTTATCTCCCAACTCACCTTCACTGAGCTCCCATCTCTATTTTGCAGGCTCCTGACCACTCATCTGCTTCTTCTGAACTAAGCACCAGCCCGTCAAGGTACCTATAATCTAACTTTAACCTGGGCACCAACGTTAGCACATATACAGATCCCAATGGGAAAATTCCTCCCTCCAGCTTTATCTTTGTGGCTGTGGCAGGTAGCATGAGGACCTCAAAGAGAAGGTAATTATTTTAGACAGTGATTGGTGAGTAAGAACCTCCTCCCCACCTTTCTTTCAGGTGACATAGAGTGAGTCAAACATTATTTTTTTTATCATTATTTCATTTTTTTATATTTCTATTTTGTATAAGTTTTATATTATACATATTTATTAATATAGTAGCACATGTATATAATTTATAAATAAGTAAATATATACATATTGGAGGTATGTGCTCATTTAAAAAAATGATAAGGATTTATGTTTTTAAAATGTTGAATACCACCTAGTGACTATAGATTAGATTTCCTGTTATTCCAAAGGTATTATGGTAGACTTCTTTACCTCCTCACCCATCCCAGTTCAATCCAAGGGGAAATGAATTTCTCAGATCTCCCATTCAGGGAGGGAAACAGTATTATACATAATGTTGCCCTGTACCAAGGGGCTCTCAGCTCCAATTTTTGTAACTGAAAATATGTATCCTGGGGATTTTAGGCCTTTGTCTGACTCCTAGTGGTCACTTTAACTATCATTTTTCCACAGCCTCTCTTCTCTTGATCCTAGTACTAGGAACACTGGGAGTTAGATGACCCAAGGTCACATACAAAAAAGCACAGGCCGTGACAAACTTTGTACTGGCCAGGGCTAGAACTGCTACTTGGGCCAGGAGGCCCTCCAGCTAAAGCGCTCTGGACTTGGTGGCTGAAGTTATACACTTTAAAGACATCTGCATGGAAGTATAAGAGCAACAGTAGTCTTTGCCCCAGCAGCCACTAACCTTGCCATTTTTTCTAGATTATATATACATAATTTCTAAATTCTAAAGGTGAGCTCAGAATTTAATGAGAATGAGTCAAGTAGGAAGAAATCAAAAAATGCTTTTTTTTTTTCTATTTTACTGGATGATTGAAAAAACCAACAGCTCCCAAACTCAAAACATATGTCTGATATTTACTGTACCAAGCATTAGTGGACTTACCAAGAACCAGTTAAGTGATAGAAATACAAGTATAAAAGTGAAAATAGTTCATACCCTCAAGGAGTTTATATTCATATTGTGAGAGATAACACATGTGGGAATAATGTCCAAGGAAGGAGTAAATTGGCTAGGAAAGTTATTGGGATATTAAGTGGAACTATGGGAGCATATACTAGCATACCCCTTCCTACAGCAAAGACAAAATTTCCAGAAAGTAACAGCAAAAATACTAATATTTAATGAGGATATACATTTATTGGCCCAGTTTGATAGATTCCTCCATCCATGGGATTACAACTAGATGTTTAGCAACAAGAGTCTCAAGGGAATTAGAAATCCATCTGGATCAGAGAGCTATATCTTGTCTCTGGCTCTGACTTCTCTAAGATTTAAATGATCCCCCAAATGTACCTAATGCCTTGTTGTTATGCTACTCATGTCCTCATTCTGAGTCTCCATGATTAAGGGCTATACATGAACCCTAATCATTAGCAAAGTATTTGGCATTTTCTCTTTCAATGTAAGAGTACTTTGGAACAGCTTCACGATGGACTTCTTTTTTATGTGTGGATTGGGGATGTGTAGGCCAAGGAAAAGAACAACATTTGAGGGTATTCTGGTCCTAGATCTATTTGGGATTAAAAAGAAAAACAAACTAGAAAGATGGTCCAAAGATATGTTACCACTGGCTATCTTATTTTAACATAGATAAAACATTTTCAAGACAGAGAAATATATAGGCAGAAGAGATAGACAGATAAACAATGGGGAATAGAGATAGGCAAACAGAAAGAGGCAGAGAGAAGAGAGAAAGGGGTAAAAGAGACAGAAAGTAGACAAAGAGAGACAGTCACAGACAGAGAAAGAAAGAAGGAATAGAGGAGCACAGGTAAGGAGAGATGGACATAAGCACAGAAAAAGATAGAGAGAAAATCACATGCAAGGAAGAAAAAAAGACAGACAGAGAAATAAGGGGAAGAAGACATAGGCATAGATAAAGACAAAGAGAGACTGAGAAAATCAGAAAAAAGAGATAAAGTCATACAGAAAAATAGAGATATATGGGAGGGAAGGAGGGAGGGAGGAGAGAGGGGAAAGAGAGAAAGAAGGGGGAAGAGGAAGGGAGGGGAAAAGGAGGGAGAGAGGAGAGAAGGAGAGAGAGGGGAAGAAGGAGGAAGGGGAGAAGGAGGGGGAGAGAGGGGAAAGAGAGAAAGAGGGGGAAGAGGAAGGGAGGGGAAAAGGAGGGAGAGAGGAGAGAAGAGGGAGGGAGGAGAGAAGAAGGAGGGAAGGGGAGAATAGAAAGTGTTTGTCATCCCAGAACAAGGGAAAAGAAGATTGGGAGAAGTTGGGGGAAGGGAGAGGAAAAGACAGAGTGAGAGTCATGCTACATGGACCTGGAAGCAGCAGCAGTAGCAGCAACAAGGACTGTCAGAATGCCAAAGTGAAAAAGAAACAAGCAACTATTGAATTAAGAAGCTACCAGGCACAAAGCCAAAATGTGGAGGGTCATATTCAGACCTTGACTTCCATTGATGCTGTGATAGTTATATAGGTCTGGGAGTGGGAGTGAGAATTTCAATTATCTAGAAATCTTGAATCCTTTTCCTTATGGTGTGTTCTGATCCCTGAGGAACATGGGGACCACCAGAGAGAATAGTTTCTTGATCCTAGCAATTCCAAATTCTTTCCTCAAATGTTGATGATATGAGTATTGTTTCCACACAGTAATACTGTAAGTTAGAAGAACTGTGATGGTCCCTGGGAAAAGTGGGGTCTATCAAGAAAGCAGAGAAAGTTTGAATAGCATCTTCTGGGGAACTTTTTATGGGTTGAGTATAAATTCTTTCTGTATTTATGTTGTGTTAAGTAAGCTATGGTCTGTTTTTGATGTCTTGTCATCCTGAGTGTTTGCAGGATAATTGAGGGCATGGTTCAGGGGAAAGTGGTATTCTCAGATGTTTTCAAGTGCCTCTTGGGAGGTGGTTAAATGAGTCAAATACTAAAGTTTCCCAGGGGGCAGAATGAGCCAGAAAAATGTTTTAATTTCCAAGTCCTCATGTCAGGAATGACACTTATACCAAGATTCTGGAGGTAAAGTAGAATGATAATATTGCCAAAGGAGAAAAATATAAAGAGAAAATCAGACCAAGGGAAAAATTTTGAAGAATATTCACTTTAACTGGGAAGGAAAGCAGTGAAAACAGAGGAACATTTAGAAAAAGTTGAAGAGAGCAGGGAAGTCTGATGTCACAGAAGCTTAAGGAGGAGACAATATCAAGAAGAGAATGGTCAACAACATGACAAGCTACCAAAAGGTCAAAGAAGATAAAAAAGTGAGAAAAGGTCATGGGTATGATGATAAGGATGTCATTAGTGACCTTTAAGGGGACAAATTCAGGGGACACTTGGGGAGAAGGACCAGATTATAAGGGATTGAAAAGAGAAGAACTGGTAAAGAAGTGTAGACAAAGGGGCAACAATGGATAGAGTGTAGGAGTCAGGAAGAGCTGAGTTCAAATCCAGCTTCAGATATGTACCACTAATTAGCTGGATGACCCTGGGCAAGCCACTTAACCCCAACTGCCTTGCAAAAAAAAAAAAGAAAAGAAAGGAAAGGAAGTGTATGAAGGGGTTAGACTGTCCATTTTTTTCTAAGGAGAAAAGAAAACAAAGATGGGCTGGTAACTCTTTGGGGCAGAAAGGTAGAGGTTACGTTTTTATTTTTAGACTAGAAAAATTGCAGCTCATGACTTGATCTATCTATGAGCCAAGGCTCATGAATATCAATTAGCTTTTAATTTAGCTACAACTTTAAGCTTGGAAGAGCAATGTGATATAATGAAATGAGCACTGAACTTGAACTTCAAAAGTATTGGGTTCAAATTCTGACATACTTAGAACTTCTTGACAGTGGGAAAGACTTCATTGCTGAGTCTCAGTTTCCTCATCTGTTAAGTATATACAATAATATTTGTATCTTACAGTTACTATGTTTGCAAACTGTACAAGGTACTATAGAATTGTGAGATCTTCATTTGGTGATGCTGACAGTGACTGTGGTAGTGGTGCTGATGTTAATGACAGGGATGCTTAATTATTTGTATTTTAAACTTCCAGAAGATTGGAAGACATAAATTGGAAAAAGGAGAGTTGTGATGACTTAGACACCAAAGTAGACATTTTGAAAGCTGAAAGAAGTTTTAGTTCTCAGTGAGAAAAGGAAATGTCAACTGTGTGAAAAGAAGACATAAGAAATCAAAGACTGTAGCATTTCTGTGCCACTTAAATAGAGGCAAACAGCCTTGCATGCTACATTCAGCCTAATACAAGTTTTATAATAATTGATTGTTTTAAAGCACCAAGAAAAGGTCAAAACTGAGTTCTGATTCAGAAGACAGAGAAATATAGAATCCATTTTAGAAAAATGTTGCTATCCATAGTAGTTAGCATTTAAAAAAAAAAGGAATCATATTTCACTTGCATAGAAAGTTTCTTCATGTGTCATGATCTCCTCATTTGCCCATAAATTCTCAGTAAATGAGGTGTCCCTTGTATCTTGCATCTACGAATGTCACTGTGGCACTTATCTGTGTTCCCCTTCTTCATAGCTTTCTCTCTTTTTTATATATTCTGTTCTTAAATTCTAACTCTTAAGTCTCTGAGATGACCCACAATCTCCTCAGTCAGTTTTCTAATAATTTCCCTTGCCACAAATACACCTACTCTGGGCTGTTGTTGAAATTGCTTTAATCTTTGCTCTCCCCATCCCCCAACTTCCACTCCTCAATCCAGGAACTACACCCTGCCCCAAACCTCTCATTTCCCTTTTTCTCCATGTTGGGAAAATTCCACTGTCTCTGTGTTCCCAGATTATTTTATACTCACTTTCTCAGACTCTTTCCCCTCCTAATATTTTCTTGATATCTTTGAATTTGCACTTTTCTCAGGAGATCTGCACAGCCTTCCTGGATTTTGGCTATCTTGCTCTGTTCTTCTTTATCCCCAATCTTTTTCTTGACCTCCTTCTAAATTTTCATTCTTGCAAGTTGCTTATTCATTTACTTTTTATGGAAATGATTGTAAGTAGGGAATATGAAACCTAAGACTCTCCCCCCTATTCCTCCTGGCCCTTTTCTCTGTAACCTAAAACATCATTCCAAAGGGAAGATCTGAGTTCATCCACAAACTCTTGATGGGAATCACAAAGTTCTTCCTACCCCTCCTTTTTTTTTAAAACAAATCTGGGGTAAAACTCTTGATGGGAATCACAAAGATCTTCCTACCCCTCCTTTTTTTTTTTTAAACAAATCTGGGGTAAAGTTCCTATGATTTCTAGCTTTTCCTATGGCCAATTTTGTTCAATAACTTGACAATATTCACCTCTGCATATATCTATAGATAACGCTTTATTCTTTCCCCCCTTTTTTCCTCCAAGAAATTCCCCCATTTTGGCTGACTTAAATATTGCTCCCTTCACATATGTGTCTCTCAGTTATTAATCTTCTGTGGGTGCTATCTCTCTTTTCCTTGTGGGTCTTAGTACTGAAGTCTCAATTGAGACACCAACTAAATTTTAACATATTGCTGAAATCCTGAGTTTGTACTAAGATATGATTAGATCCCGGGCCTTCTCGATTCCAAGTCCAGTGGTTTACCCACAAAGCCAGCCTGAGAAAATCAGTCATTTTATGATTTTGTTATGTGTACCAGTAGATAGAATGTTCACATTAGTGAGCTGATGAATTAATTGAAATATCAAAGCACAGAGAGGTTAGTTTACACCGTGGTGTAGAAATTGTTACCTTATTGATATATATTATTATTATGTGCATCCTTCAAATGGCTTACTTTCCTTAAGAAAAGGATTTTTATCTGTCTTGTCATTTGTGTGTTAGAAATAACTACTTGTAGTCTGATGTTACAAAATCTAAATCTTGCAAATGTAGTGGGAATTATCTACTAAATTATAGTAGTGCATTTTTCAAACACAGTAATATAGCTGTGGTTTATCACCTGCCAAATCCAACCACAGACAAAATAAGCCAACATCTAATGTGACTTGAAGGGCAATAAATGTACCCTACTAGCTGCTACTGAGAGTTGTATATGTAGAGGGAAGGCTCAGTTAAATATTTAACATGGGACAATCTTTACAGTCAATTAACAACTTGGGCAACTAATAAATCAATTCTTAACTGTCAGAGAGAACAGTGCTGGGAGGGAAGATATGTTTCAGTTTGGTTGGTAGATGAAGAGTTGAGGAAATGTCCTAAGAAAGAAAGCAGGCCTCCAGTAGAGGCATTTAAGCAACCAAAAAGCAGAGTACCCAAAGAGCTGTGTAAAAGAAGCACCTAGAAAAAGCAAAGTCACCTAGAGGCAAACTTCAGTTTTATATATAAGGAAAACAGGTGGCTGCCTACATGTACAATTTAAGGCAGAGGTTTTAGCCTGAGACTACATGAATGTCTTTCTAATATTTTGATAATTGTATCTCAATATAATAGGTTTCCTTTGTAATCTCCTGTATTGTATGCATTTAAAAACATTATTCTGAGGATTGGTTTCTGACCCCAAAAAAGTTATGGAGTAAGAATTTATTCATACAAACTTGAATGCAGTACAAATGTGAAGTACATTATGCTAGGTTGATATTATGCTAGGTTGATACCCAACCTCAAGGAACCCTACTATCAAGGATCTTATAATCTGGCAGGGGAGAGATGTTTACATAGAACATAAAGTAAAATATGATAACTGCATGAAACAAATAAACAGTGTTGCATGATCAGATAAAGAAACTTAGGGTTGGGAATAGGTATCTGGAAAATTTTGTGGAGAATTTCCTATTCCATGTGTTTATTCCAAATTTCTCTCCCACAATCTGTTATAGGGCCTGACATTCTACCATTATCATTCCTTTTAGTTTTGAAGAATTTTTGGTCTTTTGAGTATTCTATTAAAATATAGTATCTCCCTCCAAAATGAAATGAGCAGAACCAAGAAAATATCATGCACAGTATCAAGAATATTGTATAATGATCAACTATGACTGAGTCAGCTCTTCTTAGCAACACAATGATCCAAGACAAGTACAAAGGATTCATGAAGGAAAATGCTATTCACTTCCAGGAAAAGAACTGATGGACTCTGAATGCAGATCAAAAAATTTTTTTCACTTGCTTTATTCTGTCTCATGTTTTTTCCCCGTTTTGATATGTTTCTTCTTTCACAACTGTGACTAATATGGAAATCTGTTTTACATGATAGCACATGTATAAACTATATTCAAACTGCCTACTTTCTTCAGAAGGGAGGAGGGGAAGGGAAGGAAGGGAAAGAGAGAGAAAAAATTTTGTAAAAATGAATGCTAAAAATTTTCTTAACATGTTATCTGGAGGAAAAAATGAGATACTATTAACCAGAAGGAAGGTAGGAAGGAAGGAAGGAAGGAAGGAAGGAAGGAAGGAAGGAACGAAGGAAGGAATGAAGGAAGAAAGGAAGGAAAGAAGGTAGGAAGGAAGGAAGGAAGGAAGGAAGGAAGGAAGGAAGGAAGGAAGGAAGAAAAGAAATGTAATAACTCTGATAGAATGGCTTAAATTATTGACCCAAAACTGGGGTGAGTAGGAGGAGATAATAACATCTGAATGAGAGCAAGATCTTGTGAGAATGGGACACAGTATTAGTATTTGGGAGGATATATTAATGTATATGATTATATTAATACTACTATACATTCTAAAGTATATTGTGGTTTTCAAAGACAATTTTGCTTTCTTTATCTCCTTTGATTTTGAGGTAAATAGAACATGCATTATTAGGTATAGAAAAATAACAGACTAGTTATACAAGTCCTTGTGATTTTGTCAATATAGAGAACTTCATCCACTAAGACAGATTACAATCCATCTATGATTAAGTAGCTATATCCTAGAGAATTGTTTGAAGCATAAAGAGATTAATTGACCTTCTCAAGGTCAAATATTGAGTAAAGATCAAAGATAAAACTTGAGCCCAGATATTCTTGATTTTAAGTTCAGGACTCCATCGGTTATGACATGGTAGCTCTAGGTATGGAGAAGCAAGAATGAGTCCAAAATTATCCCAAACCTAAATGTAGAGGTAAGATCATAGCAGAAGTCATATAGGTAGTAATGCTAGAAAGGAATGAAATAGTGGCTTGATGGAGATAGAGTATCAACATAGTTTAAAATGCAAGGTAGGTTCAGAAGGTCCCCTTAATGTATTACTCAGAGTTTAGTTTTGAGCTAATTGGAAATCTTTCTGAGAAGTAAGCAGGGTTCCAAGTTTCTGAGGCAATAATCAATCATTTGCCAGTCCAGCAGAAGCAAGAAAGAGAGCCGCTTTGTGGCTTTTTCCTTGGTGGCTTGGATAGACAGACAAGAAGACAGAAAACACCAGGTATAGAATCCCATTGATTCTCAAATTTTAAACATGAAAGTGAGATTAATTTCTCCCAAGTAAATCTTCAATAATTCTGAAAGGTGATGAATCTAAATAATTCTTAGTTATATAATTTAAGGGGATCCATTTAAGACAGAAAGTTCAAAGCACCTTGTTCACCTTGTGAACCTATTAAATCTTTGGATCAAAGATCAAAGTTTAGCCAGAAGTAACACCTTACCTCTTCCTTGTGTATCACATATTATATAGTAGCCTTTGAGGCAGTTAAATCCTTAATAATTCAATTCCATTCAACTAGCATCTATTAAGTTCCTACTTACTATGTACAGTAGGAAATGTGTTGGGTACCAGGGGTCCAGATAAAAAAAAGAAACCATTCCTGCCCTAAAGGAGTTTGGTGATAACTTTCAGACATCAAACTATTTGTTGATAGGTGCTGAAGAACTAGAAGAGTAAAAACAGACTCCACTTGTTTTATATCCCTGTAAAACAGTAACTCAGAAAAGCTAAAACAAACAGAATTAAACTATATTTACTCAACTCTAGAGGGTCTTTTAAAAAATGATTGCACTATACTGACATAATGAAATTTCTTAGACTATAATCTCCACAAGGGCAAGAATAAAATATTGTCTTATTTTAATTTTGTATCTCTTCAATCATCTAATAAAATACTCTGTACATAGTAAATACCTAATAAATGTTTACGAACTAAACAGAGGGATTTGTGGCAAACACTCAACCCTATGAGCCAATAGTGTTATATTGCCCCAAAAAGTTAATAAAATCTGGGGCAACATTAGTCAAAGTATAATATTAGAAGTAGATGGGGGATAGCTTCACTCTAGTTTGCTTTAGATCACACTTGAAATAGTGTATTCCACTGAGGAGGTGGGTAGAATGGTGTTTTACTTTAAGAGGCACATTGACAAATTAGAATGTCTTTAGAGAAGAATATCCATGATATTACAATGACTCAAACCATGTCATATGTTCAATAGTTAAAAAAAGCATTGGACCAGATGTCCCTCAGATTCTTTCCATCTCTATACTTGTGATTCCATGATACTATGAATTGGGAATATTTAGCTTGACAGGAAAACTTGGAAGAGACGTGAGAGTTATTTTCAAATATTTGAAGGGCTGGCACATGAAAGGTTGACTAATTATCAGAATTTCAATAAAGTTTTATTATATGCCTATTGAATAGCAGAAATATAACTGGAGAGGGAAGAGACTCAAATAGGATATTTGCAATAAAGAAGTAATAAGGTGAGAGGTAAAAAGAGCTTCTAGTAGGAAAGAGGTTACGTGTGAGGGAAGAGAGGATGAGAAGCCAGGAATACAGTAGAGAGCACTGAATAGATGGTTGAATAGAGGGTGATTTCTATGATCCCTTCTAACTCAAAGATTTCTGTGAAATTAATCACAGTATATCTATCCTATAGGGATTATAGAACAGTAAAACAATTATTATTTGTGGGCAAGAGTTTTAAAGAAGAACCTAAAAATAAGAAATTAAACTCCTCCTGAAGAATTTCAATGTAAAATAGGCTAATAGTTTAAGGTAACCTTGGTTAGACCCCACTGGCTGTTGTATTTTAATCATGAATCTTTAACAAACTCGCTATATACAAATTGCATTTCTCATGCACATCTAATAAGTATCAATATAAACCACTTTACAGCAAATATTTGGAAAGCACTGTAAAGTTTACAAATTGTTTTACCTATATAGCATTAATTTTACCTTCACAATCCAGGTGGCGGATGGTGTAATTATTAAGTGCCATTTTATAGCTGAGACAATTGAAGCATATATAGGTTAAGAAACAGCTACTAAGTGTCTGAGGGGAAAATTAAGTTCAGGTCTTCCTGACTCCAAGTCAGCACTCTCTATCCACTATACCATCTAGCTGCTTCAATATACAACTCTCAATAATTATTAAACTTAATATAATTAAGCTTAAACTTTATTATTAATCAAACAATAAATATTAAAGCTTCAAAATCACTAAGGTTTTTGGAACACTCTATATTTGGTTTCTTTAGAGACATTGTATTCTTCATACATTGGACTACTAAATGGAATGGTGTGGACCTGACTTTATAGTAGTCATAATTTGGGCTACTCTCTTGCTGTAAATCTTTAGTCCTAGCTGCATAAGGCTGCTTTATTGTGTCTACTACTATTGTTACTGTTGTCTTGTTTAACTTTCTTACATGAGTAGCTTAACTTTAAATTTCCATGTAGAGGACTATCTTTTTTAAAAACATTTTTTGCTAAAGCTTTTTATTTTTCAAAACATATGCATGGACAATTCTTTAACATTAGCCCTTGCAAAACCTTGTGTTCCAATCTCCCTTTTCCCTCATTCCCTGCCTTAGATGGCAAGTAGTCCAATACATGTTAAACATGGTAGAAATAGATGTTAAATCCAATATATACATACACATTTATACAGTTATCATACTGTACAAGAAAAATCAAATCAAGCCAGTAAAAAAAAAAAGAGAAGCAAAATAAACTGCAAGCAAATAACAGCAAAAAGAGTGAAAATGCTATGTTATGAACCACACTCAGTTCCCACAGTCCTCTCTTTGGGTATAGATGTTTCTCTTCATGACTGAACAATTGGAACTGGTTTCAATCATCTCATTGTTGAAGAGAGCCATGTCCATCAGAACTGATCATCGCATAATCTTATTGTTGCCATGTACAGTGATCTCATGGTTCTGCTCATTTCACTTCACATCAGTTAATGTAAGTCTCTCCGGGCCTCTGAAATCATCCTGCTGGTCATTTCTTACAGAACAATAATATTCCATAATATTAATATACCATAATTTATTCAGCCATTCTTCCATTGATGGGCATCCATTCAGCTTCCAATTTCTTGCCACTACAAAAAGGGCTGCACAAACATTTTTGCACATGTGGGTTCCTTTCTCTCCTTTAAGATCTTTTTGGGATATGAGCCCAGTAGAAACACCACTGGATCAAAGGGTGTGCACAGTTTGAAAACTTTTTGAGCATAGTTCCAAATTTCTCTCCAGAATGGTTGGATTCATTCACAATTTCACCAACAATGTGTTAGTGTCCCAGTCTTCCACATCCCTTCCAACATTCATCATTATCTTTTCCTGTCATCTTAGCCAATCTGAGAGGTGTGTAGTGTTACCTCAGAGTTGTCTTAATTTGCATTTCTTTGATTGATAGTAATTTGGAGCACCTTTTCATATGACAAGAAATAGTTTGAATTCATTTGAAAATTGCCTATTCATATTTTTTGACCATTTATCAATTGGAGAATGGCTTGAATTTTTATAAATTAGAGTCAATTCTCTCTATATTTTGGAAATCAGGCCTTTATCAGAATCTTTGATTGTAAAAATGTTTTCCCAGTTTATTGCTTCTCTTCTAATCTTGTCTGCATTAGTTTTGTTTGTACAGAAACTTTTTAACTTAATATAATCAAAATTATCTATTTTGTGATCAATAATAATCTCTAATTCTTCTTTGGTCACAAATTCCTTCCTCCTTCACAAATTTGAGAGGTGAACTATCCTATGTTCTTCTAATTTATTTATAGTATCATTTTTTATGTCTAGATCATGAATGCATTTCGACCTTATCTTGGTATATAGTGTCAGATGTAGTTTCTGCTAGACTAGTTTCCAATTTTCCCAGCAGTTTTTGTTAAATAGTAAATGTGGAGGACTATGTCTTCAAGAGATAGCTTAATAAACTAGAAAAAGATAGTTTAGTGCACTGGAAAAAATCCTGCAATTGGAGGTAGGAAAGGCCTCCCACTTTTGCTACTCTCTGGGACCTTGGTGTATTGGGTAATCTGCCTGAACCTATTCTCTCATCTATAAAACTGCTGTCCTGAATACAAAAATTAGATGAGATAATGTATGGAAAGTATTCTGGGAACTTTAAAGCACACTATAAATGTCAGCCACTGCCACCATCACCACCACCACCACCACCACCACCCTCATTTTTTTCATGCCTTCTTTTTCAGTGGTGTGGGGGAAAGTTTTCTGGAAAAAGACTCCAAATAGCAACAGTGTCAAAAAGCAAATATGAAAGCTAGCCAAAAATGAGAAAGCTTAGGTTCAAATCTTAGCTCTGCCATTAATGAGTGATACAACTTTGGACAAATAACTTAATTTTTTTAAGCTTCAGTCTCACTATATGGGCCATTATAGGTTTTATTTGAAGCACAGCGATGGCAAAGTAGATTGTTAACGGATTCTAAGTCAGCCAAGGTAGGAGAAACCTCAGAGATCATATGGTACTAGATAGATAGTATTCAGATATCTAGACTAGGGACTAGATAGAACTCAGGCTTCCTGAATCACAGTCTAGGTGTCTTTCTCAGAAAGTCACCAACCACAATCTTTTAAGTAAGATGCAGAAGCTCCAGACCTAATTATTGCCCCCATTCTTCCTTTGTTTGTTTTTACTTATTTTTATTAAAACTTTTTATTTTCAAAACATATGCACAGATAATTTTTCAACATTAACCCTTACAAAACCTTGTGTTCCAATTTTTCCTCCCTTCCCCCCACCTCCTCTCCTCTTTTCCTCCAATATATGTTAAACATGGTAAAAATGTATGTTAAATCCAATCAATTATCTTGCTGCACAAGAAAAATCAAATCAAAAAGGGAAAAAGTGAGAAAAAAATAAGATGAAAGCAAACAACAACAAAAGAGTGAAAATACTATGTTGTGGTCCATACTTGTATCCCACAATCCTCTCTCTGAGTGCAGATGGCTCTCTTCATCACAAGACCATTGGAACTGGCCTGAATCACCTCATTGTTAAAAAGAGCTATGTCCATTAGAATTGATCATCATATAATCTTGTTGTTGCTGTGTATAATGATCTGATGGTTCTGCTCACTTCATTTAGCATCAGGCTTCTCCAGTTCTCTCTGAAATCATCCTGCTGATTGTTTCTTATAGAACAATAATATTCCATAACATTCATATACTATAATTTATTCAGCCATTATCCAATTAATGGGCATCCACTCAGTTTCCAGTTTCTCACTATTACAAAAAGGGCTGCAAATATTGCTCCCATTCTTGACTAGATTCTTTCACATGCCCTGCAATTGTGTCCTCCATCCCACTTGGTCTTACTCTCTCTTCTGCTGCTCTGCTTTCCAAATGGCTAGGCTTTAGCTTCTCACCTACTGATGGCACCTTTAGGATCTTTAAGGTCTTCCCAAATGCCTATAATCCCATATTTATTTTTCCCCTCAATTAGAGCATGAGGCTCTTGACAGCAGTGACTGTACTTACCACAGTGCAAGGTATCAGTAAATCATTTTAAATTCATACTTATTTGTGTGCCCATTGTATCCTCCAGTAGAATGTAAACCACCTGCAGGCAGAAACTCTTCTTCTACTTTTGTCTGAATTTTTAGAGCCTTTACTAGTGTCCAAGCACATAGTAGATTAGGTGCTTAACCAACCCATGTTGAAATGAACTGAATATTCTTCTATGAATCAAAGCTATTATCCAATATGAATGGCAAAATTCAAAGGGAATCACATTTTAGCCTTTATTTCCTTGGGAAGAAAAATGAGACTAAAGAATGACCGACTTCTTCCGATTGCCTGACATTCATCTAGGGCAGGGTGGGGGAAATTGGGGGTGGCAGCCCTCATGTTTTTGGCAGGCTTCCATAAATAGTTCCCAAAAAGTTCATTTTTCCACATGAATGATTTGGATGTGCTTTTTTTCTGAGCTAAACCCTACCATGGAGCTCAAAATTCTTGGCATCCTCCAGCCCTGTTAAAAAATGCCAGCAGCTAGACCTTTAGATATAGAAAGCCCCTAGTTGCTGTCTCACTGCCTGCCTTTGTTCTGAGAATTTTCATTCTCTCTCCAGGCTGCCTCTCCAACACACCCACACTTCTCAGTTAGCATTAAAAACTGGGCATTTGTATTCATTATGGTCCTTTTCTATCCTCATTTAATGGTGTGGGTAAGAAGAATTGAGTGATGGAGCTGAGCTACATTTCTTCCCAAAGAAGCATTATGTGTTTTAAAAGGCGGCTTAATATTTGGACAGCATTGCACACGCTAGTGTGGGAAGATTTGCCTTTGTTAGCAATCTTGTAGTTGATGGGTCAGTAGATATAAGTAGAGAGAAATTAGAACAGGATATAATGAGACCAAGTAACAATGCTACATGCTACCCAAGAGCTAGTAAAGCAGGAAGGTTTGTTGAAGGTCCCATTGATTTTTTACAATTTCACCTTGGGGTCTTAAGGTAAATTGAAGCAATAACATACACTATTTCCTTTCTTTTTTAGAAAGTTTTCTAGTTGGTTCTAGTACTTCTGATTATGTCAGAACTACTCTAGAATTCCCTCCCCAGCTTGTCTCCTTTACTTTTTTTCTCTTTATTTGCTGCTGTCCAGTACAAGATTTGTTCCAAGTTGGCAATGGGAAATGGGCAGCTCTAATTGGTTTTGCCCTGTTGGGGGTGGTGCAGTGGATAGAGTGCCAGGTCTAAAGTCAGGAACACTCATCTTCCTGAGTTCAAATCAGACTCAGACACTTACTGTGTGACCCTGGGCAACTAACTTTACTATTTGCCTCAGTTTCTTCATTTTATAATGGAGCTAGAGAAGGAAATGACAAACCAGTTCAGTGTCTTTATGAAGAAAACCCCAAATGGGGGTCACAAAGAGTCAGATATGACTGAAAAATGACTAAACAGAAACAAACTATGGCATGAGATGGTGAGAAGACCCTGGTACTTGGACCTCCTCTCCTTCTGAATCCTGCTTTTTACATCTAAGACTTTAAATGGGAGGTGCACATCTTTGACCTCTATTTCCTATTCATCCACTCCATTCTTTACCCCACTTGGGTATTGTAAGAAACAAAATATCTTACCAAGAACTGCCTCACTGATGAATGCAGAAAAGATTTATTTTACATTCTTGCAAGAATGGGTGCCAATGTGAATAGACACACCTTAGAAACTCCAAAGGCAGCATTTTATTTTCGATAGGAAATAAAAGTTCAAGTCAAGTTTATTTCCTACAGGAAATAAAAGCTCAAGTGCCTTTCCTGATTCCCCACTGATTGGATGTTACAGAAGTTATACAACATGAATCTCCACCCTTTATTATATAGTCAATCCCTGCTCCCAAGGAGCTTCCATTCTAGAAAGGGGGATGCTAATAGAGGAGGGTTGAGGGCCAAAAACACAAGATTTTTTTTCAAATCTCACCTTTGACCACAAAAGTCAGTCTCTGCCCCCAAGGAGCTTACATTCTTTTGGGAGAAGATAGCTTCCACCTTCCTCCTTTGATTATTCCTTGATGTTCCTGTGGGTTTTAGTTTTCTAATTTGTTTCATTTCTCCAATTTAATTTTCATAACTGTGGAAACCAAACACTCAACCAGTTTTTACAGTTTCAACAGGATAATAGAAAAAATTTAGGACCAGGAGCTCAGAAAACTGGACTTGAGTCCCAACTTTGAGACTATTTGTGTGATCTTAACTAGGTCTTCGTAAGAAAAATATGATAAAGTGTCAGACATGGAGTCAGGAAGACCTGGGGTCAAATCTTGCCACAGACTCTCACTAGTTATATGATTCTAAGGAAAGTCATTAAGACTTTTTGTAGGACTCAGTTTCCTCATCTGTAAAATAGGGAGATTGATTTATTGATTCTTTGAGATCCTTTCCAGCAGTAAATCTATGATCTCATGAATTCTTTGGATGCAGTTTCTTTGTAGGTAAAATTAAGTTGAATTTTATGACCTGAGGAACCTTCTAACTCAGGATCCTAGGACCATGCTACTAAAATTGTTCCTTAGGGAGTCACTGACAACATCCATCTTGCCAAATCCAATGGTTCTTTGCTCTAGTCATCATTTCCCTACATCATTTGATGATATTTGCCATTTTCCTCACCCCTCAAACTCTTTTTGTCTGGCCTCGATACCAAGATACTCTTCTGTATTTCTTCATTCTTCCCACTACCAATTTTCTGCACTGTCTTCTCTTCCTCCTCTAATACTTTTGTGAGGAATCATCTCCCAAACTTACCTTTGGATCTTTTCTCTCTGGGCCAAAATTATCTATATGGCTTTTGATACTCTCTATAAGTTTTCCCTATTCTACCTATGTAAGCTCATGTCATAGAATCTGAATCTCTTGAGTTGAAAAAACCAGAGGTCATTTGGCCCAAACCATATCTGAAACTTGAATGTACTTTATAAAATCCTTAAAAAATGATCATCTAGTGTTTTCTTGAACTTCTCTATAGATATGGAATTTACTGCCTCACTGGGCAGTTTTCACCCTTTTAAATAGTTCTAATTGACAGGAAGTTCTTCATGATTAACTTGCTTGCTCAGTCATAGGATGAGGGGAGAATCCCCAGGTAGAGCCAAAGTTATCACTTGCTAAGGATGATATGAGTGGGTTTCTGTTTGGCAGCAGATTGGACTGACTTTGTCACTTTGTTAGAAAGCACAAAGTCCTTTCTAACTCCAAAATCTTGTCACTTTAAAATCTGAGAGTTGAAATCCTCCTTTCCCAAACTTCTACTCAAAACAAAACCCAATTTCTGCTCTTTGGAGCCAAATGAAATCAATCTAATTCTTACTCTACATGGCCATACTTCAAATATTTGAAGACAACTGACATGTCTCTTTTAAACCTTCTCTTCTCTAGGCTAAACATTTCTGTTTCTTTCAAATGATCCTCATGGTGCATATTTTCAATATTCCTAACCTCCTCTGGAGGTACCTCAATTTGCTAATATGTAGCAGCCATAACCAACCACACACACACACACACACACACACACACACACACACACATATATATATATACATACATATATACATATACATATAGTTGTAATCTGACCAGAGAATGCAATAGAATTTTTATCTCCTTCATTTGGAACACCTTTGCTATTAATGCAGCCAAAATTATATTCATTTTTTTGTCTCTCCGAATGACTTACAATGACTTTTCAGCCTATTAGAATATCCAAATTCTTTTCATATGAGTTATCTAGGGTTGTATAATTAATTTTTTGTAACCCCAAAATAGGACTTTATATTTATCCTTTTTAAATTTCATTGTATTATATTTGCTCTAATACTTTAAACTGGTGGAGATTTTTTTGGTATCTTGATTCTATTGTCCGATGTGCTAACTATTTTGCTTAGCTTTCTATTATTTGTTAATTGGTTAAATGTCACCTAGTTGAAGAGCCAGAGAAACAATATTCATAATTAGTCAAACATGCAATAGAAAGAATCACAACTGCAAAATAATTGAAGTGGAATGTTATATAATTATAAAGTACAAATTCGGGCCCAAAGAAGATATATGAGAAGACACCTCTCCTGTTCATTTGAAAAAATTCGCATCCATGGACATGAGACGTTGCCTATAAAGTCAGATTTTTTTTTTGAGTTGTTAGGTTTTTCACAATAACTAAGGAGAGAGAGGGAGGAAGAGAGAGAAGGGGAAAGGGGAAGAAGAAGAAAAGAAGAAGAAGAAAAAGAAAAAAGAAAAAGAAGAGATAGAGAAACAGAGAGAGAGACAGAGAGAGAGGTGGAGAGAGAGAGACAGAAAGGAGAGATAGTCTCAGAAACAGAGACAGAAACTCAGAGAGAGGCAGAGAGGAGAGATGGGGTGGGAGGGAAGGAGGGAGAGGGATAGAGAACTGCATACTTCTTTTAGTCAGTTCTTTCTCTGGAGGTGGATAGCATCTTCCTTCATAAGTCTTTACAGGGTACTTTCAATCAACCATTAATTGATCAATCAATCAATATTTGATAAGTGCCTGCTGTGTGCCAGCTTGGGTAAAGTTACCTATATTCTTATTTAATCCTTAAACAGCCCTAAGAGGTACGTACTAGGGATAGAAATATCCCATGTTTGTAGGTGAGGATATGGAAACACAGAAAGTATTGATTGGTATTTTATTCAATGAATTGATGAGGATGAGAACAGTCAGCAAGCGTCAAAGAGAGGATTCATACCCAGGACTTTGGACTCCAGGATTTTCTGGACATTCTTTGCTTCTTCCAATTCATTCATTCATTTAATCATACATTCATTTGTATAATTGAAAATTTATAGGTTTAATGGTGAAACAGACTTTAGAAATCACCTAAATCCAAGCACATTATTTTATCCATGAGGAAGTTGAGACCCAAAAACTTCCATAATGGGAGTAAGTGGCAGAGGCAGGATAACAGACCAAGTCCTGTATCCTCAAATCCACCACTATTTCTACTATATCTTCCTACACTACCATTTATATTAGCAAAAAAAATATTAAGAATAACCTATTTTAAGTGCTGAGGGAAATACAAAGATAATGAACTAGAACACCCTCTTTTGAAAAAGTTTACAATTATTTGGGTTGGGGGAAATCAGGAATAAGAAGTACAGCTAAGTAAAGTATATATTAGCATGTAAATATGTAAAAAAAAAAAAAACATTCAGGAGTAGCTAGGTGGCTTCATAGAGAGCTGGGCTGGGAATCAGGAAGAGTTCAAATCCAGTCTCAGAAACTTCTTAGCTGTGTGACTTTGCCACTGGAGAAAGAAATGGCAAACAGAGGTCCATGGGGTTATAAAGAATTGGACATGTCGAAAACAACTGAATAATACAAAAATAGTATGAGAAGCTATGAGAGCAAATAAAAGAGTGAAGTAAGTCCCTTTTCTGGATACCCTTCCTTTGTTGCTTCCCAGTCCTAGAATCCACTCTTGTCTAACCTCCAACCCACTATTTAAATCTTGCCCATTCTTTGAGTCCAATTTAAGTCTTCTCTCTTCCCTAAGGTTTTCCTTAAGGATTGATTTCCCCAGGGAATCACAAACTTTATTTTTGCAGCCAAAATGAAACCTCCTTCCCCTAACTTTAGTGGAAATTGTTTTTCTTCTTCTTGTTGTTTTTTTGTTTGTTTGTTTGTTTTAACAGTGAGGGAGTTAGACCCCAAATTTGAAATTAGTTGATAATCTAACAAAAGAATAGGTGAAGAATGTTCCACTGGAGGTCAGGGTGGTGTGGGTATTCACCTTAGGCAAAACTGTGACCTAAGAAAAGGAAAGAAGTTACTGAAACTAAACAGGCCCCAGACATCTTTTATCATTACATCTGACCCTATATCCATTTTGTTATTATTTTTATTTACTCCCAAGATAGTACCAGAACCGAATTTTATTGTGATTTACTATTTGTATCTCAGTTTTATATTTGATTTATTTTAGCTAAATTTTCAAATTTATTTTAAACTTAAACTTAAATATAAAATGAGAAAAGAAAAAATAAATAAACAGCCATTACAGCAGAAAACAAAACAACAAATTTCCATTTCAAGAAAATCTATATAATAAATACTATACATTGTTTTCAAAACCACCCAGTTTTTCTTTGCTTCCTTATATGAACCTACTTTCCTTTAAAGTGCAAAAGTTCTTAGCCAGGGACTCATGAACTTTATTTATTTATTTATTGAGAATTCGATACAATTGATTTCCTTTATAATTCAATGGATTTTTATTTTATGCATTTAAGGGCATTATTCTAAAGAGGGGTCCATTGACTTTGCCAGATTTCTCAAAGAATTCATGACACAATAAAAAGGGTAAAAATTCCTGTTGAAGAGGATACGGGGTTTTTTTGTTTTTTGTTTTTGTTTTTTTGGCCTTCGGAGAAGGAAAAGGGAAGGGAGGGAAGGAGAGAGAATTATCAGATCAATGCTTGATATAGCCAGGATGAAAAATATTTTTTCACTTAGTATTTTTCCTCCAATTACATGTAAAGATAGTTTCCAACAGTCATTTTTGTAAGATTTTGAGCTTCATTTTTTTTCTTACCTCCTCCTTTCCCCAAGGCAGCAAGCAATCTGACAGAGGTTGCACAAATATAATTATGTTAAATACATTTTTATATTAGTCATGTTGTAAAAAAAAAATCAAAACAAAAGGGAAAAACCAGGAGAAAAAAATTAAAATTAAGTGAAAATAATATGCTTCAAGCTACATTCAGATTCCATAGTTCTTTCTCTGGATGTGGTTGGCATTTTCCATCACAAATATACTGGAATCGGGGCAGTTAGGTGTTGCAGTAGATAGAACACCAACCCTGAAGTCAAGAGGACCTGAGTTCAAATGTGATCTCAGACACTTAATACTTCCCAGCTGTGTGACCCTGAGCAAGTCACTTAATCTCAATTGCCTCAACCAAAATATATATACTGACATTGTCTTGGGAAGTAAATGTATCATAGCTGATCATCACACAGTCTTGCTGTTACTGTGTATAATATTCTCCAGATTCTGCTCACTTTATTTAACATCAGTCCGTGTAAGTCTTTACAGATTTTTCTGAAATCTTCCTGAATTATTCTATTCCAGGTCTATTCCATTACATTCAAATAATACAACTTGTTCAGCCATTCCCTAATTGATGGGAATCCTCTCAATTCCTTGACGTCCCAAAAAGAGCTGCTACACATATTATTGTACATATGGGTCCTTTCTCTTTTGGGGGGATACACATATACTGGATAAACCTAGTAGTGGTATTGTTGGACCAAGGGGTATGTACAGTTTAGTACAAAAGGTATAGCGTTTTGGACACAGTTCCAAATTGCTCTTCAGAATGGTTGAATCAGTTCACAATTCCATCCATAGTGCGTTAGTGTCCCAGTTTTCCCATTTTCCCTCCCACATTTACAACTTTCTTTTTCTGTCATCTCAGCTAATCTAATAGGTACCTCAAGTTGTTTTAATTTGTATTTCTCTAATCAATAATGATTTAGAGCATTTTTCTAAGGACTATAGATAATTTTAATTTCTTAATCTGAAAACTGCCTATTCATATATTTTGACCATTTATCAATTGAGCAATGGCATATTCTCATAAATTTAATTGTTTTCTATGTATTTGAGAAATGAGATCTTTATCAGAAATACTGTCTGTAAAAATTGTTTTCATCTTTCTGCTTCCCTTCTAATCTCAACTACATTAGTTTTATTTATGTAAAAACTTTTAGTGTAATCAAAATTATCTATTTTTGCATTTCATAATATTTTCTATTTCTTGTTTGGTCATAAAATCCTCCCTACTTCAAAGATCTGGCAAGTAAACTATTCCTTGCTCTCCTAATTTGCTCATAGTATTATCTCTTACATCTAAATCATGAACTCCTTATGACCTTAATGGAGAATAGGGTGTGAGATGTTAGTCAATGTGAAAAAGATTGAAAGAATACCTAAATACAGTTGCTTTAGGGAAGTTGTAGCCTTGTTAAATAAATAAATAGATAGTAGATAGACAGATAGACAAATAAATAAGAAGACGGGAGAATGTATTTGGAGTAGAAAAAAATGAGCCATCCTACAAATGGACAGCTCTTCTATCTTAATAGCTAGAGTGATGGTTTTTAACAAGGTCACATAGCATAAAGACAAAGCTTTAATGACCTACCCCTTGAGCTGAGTGAAAAGATGTGGAAATAGAATAGATACATTACAAAAGGGAGATGTTTCTTCCTTTACTGCTGTCCTGCCTTTGAAAAAAAATAGTCCAATAGAGAAAGAAGCACCCAATTATCTAAGGAGGCTGCTTCAAAAGGAAAATAAGTAGTTTCTATTATATTATGGTCAGAATATAGCCTACAAATGTAGAACCGGGAGGGAGCCAATTCTGGGATCGCTGCTCATATGGCAAATCTCAGAGCTGCTGAACTTGATGTTGAAGGAAATAAAATCAGATTCCTGTTTAATATTATGACAAGTTGAATATAATCATACCCAGCTGGGTTACTTTACTGAAATATTGATCTGTTCTCTAACATATAAGGGAGGAAGTCTATGCTTTTCTTTGCATTTTTGTATGAAATTCAGGTTTTTCTTTTTCACTCATGTGTCATGGAAATAACCATGAGCCAGGATTTGCAGCAAAAGTCTAGAAAACAATTGATTTCTTCCAAGTTAATCCATAGTATTTTCTGAATCACACTTTTAACATAAGAAAAAAAGGAAAGAAAAGGTTTACCTGAAGAGATCTCTGTTTCCTCTTATGCTTCTCAAGTAGGATTAAATCAATACACACACACACAAACACACACACACACTCCAACTCACTCATTTGCTAAGAGTTTTAAATCCCAAGGTAGTCTCAGATAGCAACTCTAAGTTTGGACTCTGAATTGAGACTTATTTCAGCCACTAGATTTCTAGTCTGCAGGAAGTAAAAAAAATGGGAATTGGGTATTTGGTGAATAAATCTCACACTTACTTCAGGTCAAATGAACTATCCCAAATCTGATTTAAGCACTGGAAAAGTATATTTCAAGAACCTTCAAATCATTTCATTAAAACCCCATTCTAAATGATGGAAGAAAATTCCAGAGAAGTAAAAAATATAATAATTATGATTTGTTCTAAGTAAAAGATGTGTGTGGAATGTCATGTCATGTATTGACCAAGCCAGAATTGAGGCATTAAACTAGAAGACACATCAGCCTATGGATCCTGCAAAGTGGAAACCAGTTTCACCTACTAATATAATAAAGTTGATCTCCCTGAAGGATATGTATGCAGGAGGGGGAAAAGTGGGGAGAGTCCAGTGAGTGTTTTAAGGAACTGGACCTGAAATAACAAGAATCTCAGGAATAGAGTTAAATCTAGTTATGGGAAAATGTGCAAGCATTTACCAGTCCACGAGTACAAAAACTCTGAGGCGTATGATTACAGAGGATAATCATACATATCTGTGCCTTCCTCATCTCTGAAACAATTTAAAAAGCTATCATCTAGGTCCAGCCAGTGGTCTTCTTCTTCAGCATTTTAGCAAATAAAGCCTACCTTTGGATTTAGAAGGGGATGATTTACTGCATACCCAATCAACAGCCAAGACCAGAGCGGCTAAAACGGCCAGCTATCTTTTACAGTAAAATCTTCCAAAGCACTAAAGCATTTTAACCTTACCACTGGCCCCACTGAGCTCACTCTACCAGTAATCAGGATCATAACTCAGGTGCCAGAGAGCCTTTCATCTCAGAGGATCTTGAGGTGCTTTTACACTAGACCATAAATTACTGCTTGGACAGGGATTGCTGAAATACAGTCACCTCTGGGATGAAATATAAGTGTCTGCTAAGCAGCCAGCAAGCAAATACATGGAGTCAGCTTGAAACAATGCTACCAGCAGAGTAGGTAGCCAGAAGGACAGCTGAGAAATAGAATACACACACACACACACACACAAATATATATATATATATATATAATATATATATATATATATATATATATATATATATATATATATATATATATATATATACTAGAATCTAAGTTGGGGGCATCTGGACCTAGAGTTGGCACCTGTATTGCTTTGGTAAAGCTTAGGAGATAGCAAAGCAAAGGCGGGTCAGAGCGAAACTGTGAAGTAGGCAAATTCTTATTTTTTGGAAGCTACAACCTTTCCCTTCTTTACCACCCCACCTTTTTGTTTAATAACCCGCTTTTTTAAATTAATTTTTTGTTTAAATCATCATCATTGCTAGATGTAGTCCCCCCACATACAACTGAACTTTTCCTTGTCACAAAGAAAAAATATTTAAGCAAAACTGCTGAAACCCAAACTGCATCTGACAATGGATTCAAAATTATGCCCCTAGTTGTCTAATCTACTTCATCTCTTACAAGAGAAGGATGATATGTTTTATCATAAGTTTTCTGAAACTATTATTGGATTTTTTTTTCAGTTACTCAGAACTCAGCTTGCTTAGTATCATAAATTTTGAGCTAGAAAGGAACTTGGAGATCATCAAGCCTACCTCCCCACTTCCATTTTATACATAAGGAAACTAAGACCAAGAGTGATTAAGTGACATCCCCAAGATTATACAGATACTAAACAGTAGCGCTAAACTTCAACTCTAGTTGTTTTGATTCTAAATTGAGAATTGTTGTAGTTATCTGCATTTTTCTTTAGGTTCTGCTGATTTCACTCTCTACTTATTTATATAAATTTCCCCACATTTCTCTGAATTATTCTTGTTTGTCATTTATTATGGAAAAATAGCATTCAGTTATATCCATATATCATAGTTTGTTCAGAGGAGACATTCCTCAGTCAATGGTCATCCAATTTGTTTTCAGTTCTTTGTTCCCATAAAAAATGACATCATTCCCCTTCTCAGGTACATCATGTTCTCAAAGAATGTTAGGGACAAGTTTTCTAACTCTTCATTCTCCAGTTGAAGACACTGTGGACAAAAAAAAGCAAAACATAATTGTTTCTCCTACATTTTGTGACTTCCCAGAAGAAGAGAGTATCATTAAGCAAGATTTGTTGAACATATATTACTAGGTTATATTTCCATACTAGTTCAAAGGAAATATTAAAGTAATTCACACTGAGGAGTAAGTGTCTAAGTGATTTATATGAATGACTGAAGAATGAAATCAACAAAACCCAAAGAATAATACTCACAATGACTATGACAATGTAAAGGAAAAGATCATTATTGGAACTATTGTTGGTCAGACTACTGGATCTGGAACTAAAGGAATTGGATTAGAAGCTTGGCTCTGACATTTATTGCCTGTGTAACCTCAAAAAAGTCATTTAATCTCTCTTGACCTTAGTTTATCTATTAAATGGAGATGGGAGGTAAGCTTGATGACCTCCAAGTCCTTTCTAGATCAAAATTTATCATCTTCAGCAAACTGATCTTTGAATAACAACAATCAACACTTTCTAAATCCAATAATAGTCTCAGAAAAGTTATAAGGTGCCATCTCATCCCATAAGAATTTTAATTTCGAGCAGCCTTGAAGCAAATAAGATCATTTCTGGTAAAGTTAAGTAATGAAAAGGGAGGGGGAAGAAGATGAACCTTTTGAATACTAATAATTTCATGATCATAAGTGCCTCCTACTCTGCCTATTTATAAGGCCAGCACTGTGTCAGGCTCTTATTTTTCCATTTTCTTTTTATACCAAGAGAGTATTCCTTTCAATCCATCTTTTTCACTCTGTTCAATTCCATTCCTGTTTATCAAACCCTTCTCTAAAGGTCATTTTCCCTATTGTTATACTAGGTCATAGATTCATATGTGACTATGGAGGTCATATCATTTTCTGTAACCCCTAGAGTTAAAGGTTCAGTCTTACTTAAATTCTAAACCTGGTCCTATCTTTTCCAGCTATATAGCCTTAGATGGAATTAGCTTTTTCTCCCCACATATTCTTTTATTAACTGATCATCTATTTTTAATTTTGGGCTAGAACTGACTCATTCAACCAAAGTTACAAGGAGTTAGTTATAGTTCAGTTCAAAGAATCTCAGAATGCCAGAGCTGGAGGAAACCTGAAAGATGATCAAGTCCAACTCGAGCATAAACAAAAAGCCCCTAGAGAAGGTCCCCCAACCATAAATGGTCACACAGTCATAAAGATCTCCAGTTCAAGATCCTCTCTTGTATCAAGTCCAATTCAGACGTTGCATCCTCTAGGAAATTCTCCCTGAACATCCAATTGAAAACAACAGCTCTCTCCCTTCTTAAATTTCTCATAGCACTTTATCTGGCCTTTCTCTTGCTCTTATCTCACCCTCCCCTATAATAGGGTCACAGGTAATAATATCATAGATTTGGAGCTATAATCTTAGAATTTAACAAATTCACCCCTCTCATTTTATAGAAGAGGATAGAGGCAAATAACTAGGTAGGAAGTCTCTAGGGCAGGTCTTCCTGACCCAGAGTTCTATTCACTATGTTAATGTCCTCCCCCACTTCCCATTAGAAGAGAAGCTCCTTATGAGTAAGGTTTATTGTATCTAAAGTATTCTGTATGTAGTTCCCACTGCCTAAATCTATATCTCAATGAAGTCCAGCCTGGAATTCACCATGATACCAATCTAGCTTTCTAGCTTTCTGCCCACCATTCCTCCACAATTTGTGGGTCCTCAAACTATGGCCCACGGGCCAGATGTAGCAGCTGAGGACGTTTATCCCCCTCATCCAGGGCCATGAAGTTTCTTTATTTAAAGGCCTACAAAACAAAGTTTTTGTTTTTACTATAGTCCGGCCCTCCAACAGTCTGAGGGACAGTGAACTGGCCCCCTATTTTAAAAGTTTGAGGACCCCTGCGAGTCACATGGTGTGGAAGAGACAGTGTTAGACTTATAATTTAAGTCCTCCAACAATTGTTAGCTGTGTGATCATGGGCAAGTCTTAAGCCTTGGCTTCCTCTATCTGTGAAACTGGTGTAGTATAATACCTATGTCACAGTGAAGGTTCTTGCAAAGGTTAAGTGAGGTCTATGTAAAATGCTTTGAGAACATTGAAGCATTGTGCAAATGTCAGCTATTTTTGTGAACCTCACGTTGCCTAAACTCGATTACCTGCTCTCTGAACATGCCCTTCTGGGCTGCCTTATTTCTGTGCCTTTACTTATGCTGTTCTCTGTGCCTGAGAGTCTCTTTCCTCCTTTTCATCTCTGATCTCTGCCTATTGAAGTCCTCCATATTCTCAAGGCTTATCTGTGCTCTGCCTTATACATCCCACAATGGGTGTGTTCGATTCCATCCTGGGGGAGCCACAGTTTGGAAAGGGCATTAATAAGTTTTATTGTATCCAGAGGAAAATACTGTTTTTTATTATTATACTACTATTATGTGAACATAAATGGAATATTCAATCGCATTAATATCATTTTTAGTCATTGAACTGAAGAAACTAAAACTTATCTAGACTTAATTTTTTAAATGAATCAAATATTACTTTTTAAATTTTTCTTTCTTCTTTTTGTTATATATTGAGTTTCAAGTTGTCTCCCTTTCTCTCTCCCAATTCCACATTAGAGAAGGCCAGCATTTGATATAGATGTATATGTAGAAACATATAATACATGTTTCTATATATCTTTTTCTGGAGGTAGACAAGCATTTTATTTTGAGCCTTTCCTAGTTAATTTGAATGTTCTTGTTACTCAGGACAGCTTAGTCATTCATAGTTACTCTTCAAACAATTTTGCTATTACTGCATACAGAATTTCCTTCATTTTGTTCAATTCAGTCTACATTATTTCATGGAAATATTTCCATGCTTTTCTATAAACATTATTTTTTTAAAAATAAGACATAAATTGAATACAGAGGTAGCCTTAGAGCCACAGAGATATTGACCCATTTCTGACAGCCTGACTGTGTAACCCTGGACAAGTCACCCACTCTAACGCTTTATTTTCAGACAGTATAATTAATTCACATACTATGAATTCAAGATATTAGGAAGAGGTAGAAAGCAGATAGGTTTTGAAGACAGAAGATCTGGATTCTAACCCCAGCCCTTTCACTCCTTCTCTACGGAATCTGGGACAAATCATTTAACCTCTGTAACCTTGATTTACTGATATGCAAAATGGGGATAAATATACACCTTCTATACACACTGGGATTGTTGTGAAGAGCAAATGAGCAAGTGTGCAAAAGTCCACATGTGTGCCATGTTCCCCTACTAAAATGGAAGCTTCTTGAGAGTAGGATTTGTGATGCACTTATCTTTGTATTTCTCACAACTCCTCTCACAGTATCTTGCACACAGAAGGCAGTTGGGAAAAGTTTCTTGAATTGCCACAATGACCTGCTCAGGGATTTTCTAGCATAAAAAGTTAAAATTAGTTAGCATGGGAGTCCACCTGGGAATTACTGATTCCACTTCTTTCTTAGGTGTCAAAGATATATTACCCCAATCAGAAAAAGGTGAGGCTCCCATGGTAGCTGCATTCATTTAGGGTATTCAGATTCTTTGAGCCAAGATCAGTGTCTCCAAAAACAACTACATGGAGCCAATTGTTATCCAGCAATCTGCGTAACACAGCACCAGCCATTCTAGCCTGTCCTGAGAACTAGAAACAGGGAATAGAAGAGATTTGTCCAAATATAAACACAAGATAGGAAAGAATAGCAGAGCCCTACAATCCCTGACCCAGAGGGTTTTATGAGGAAGAAAACAAGCAAGATTAAGCTTCAGAAATGGACCACAGAGCCCTGACAAAATAAACGTGCAGCTTGGTGGGAACTGTGTCTTGCTTGCTTTTTAAAAGGATGAATTTAAATATCCTTTCCTTTTTCTCTTTTACCCTAACCATTTCTAGGCAAGTCCAAGATCCTGGGCTTTCCCTTTATCCCTCCCTGTTCCAGTCAAGCTGCCTGATTAGCTGTTCCCAATATATATGTGATCTTGGGCAATATATGGCCCCTTGGGACTCAATTTTTTTCAATTGGAAAATGCAGATGTTAGACCAAAGATCCTGGTGATCACTTCTAGTCTAGACCTAAGATTCCATTATCATCTAGTAACTAGATTCTATTCCATTCCCTTTAGGGAGGTTAAGATAACCTCAAACATTCTTTTAAAATCCATGACCTTATGATATTCCAACTCCCACATCTGTCTTTATACAGGTGGCCCCTCCTATTGGGAATGCACTCCCTCTTTGGCTGTACTTCTTGAAATTTCTAGCTTGCTTTAAAGTATGTCTTAGCAAGTTCCTTTAACATAATAAATTTCCTTATTTGTATCCCTGCCTCGATTATTTGTGCCATTGTTCTTTTGAAATTACTTTTTTATTTTGTATTTATTTATCAGCAGATATGTAATCCATATAAGCTTCGAGGATTCTTCTCCGAGTTCCTTCTCAATCTGATAAACCAGGCTCCCAGAATAAGGCTGGCTGATTCTCTCAGTGCTCTAAGGATACCCCTAACAGGTGAGAGGTGATTCTGATATCATTAACTCAAGCATCCATTGCTGTATTTGCCATCAAGATTCTTAGTTGAAAATCAGATTAGTTAGCAATCCTTAAATATCTTAAAGGAGATATTTACTAAGATGGTACAAAAAAAAGTCAAAATAAAACATCCCCAAATATCTGTGATAAACTCTCCCACAAATACATACAGAGTAGAGTAGTAGAGGCAAAGAAGAAAGGCTTAAAAGGAATATTTTAATACATGAAAAGTATATGTCTAAAAATAAAAAACTAGTAATATTTGTAATAGGAAAATGTGAGAAACTTTCCCAATAAGTACAGGAGTGAAGCAAGGATGGTAACAGGTGGTACAGTGAATATTGCAGTGAGTTTGTAATCAAGAATACTCATCTTCCTGAGTTCAAATCCAGTTTCAGATACTTCCTATCTGTGTGACCATTAACAAGACATTTAACACTGTTTGCCTTAGTTTCCTCGTCTACAAAATGAACTAGAGAAGGAAATGGCAAACCATTCCAGTAGTTTTGTCAAGAAAACCCTAAATACACTCAAGAAGCATTGAACAAGACTGAAATGACTTAACAACAAAGCAAAAATGAGCCCTTTCCCCAATGTTATTTAACTTATTTCTAGAAATGGTAGTCAAATATACATGAAAAGAAAGTAAAGGCATAAAATTTTTCAAAGAGTAGAGGCAAAGTACAAAAAAGAGACAAAATCATCTTTATTTGACAAAATGGCTACATATCCATTCTCACAGGATTCTCACATGACTTTTGATAATTGCTTCTATTTTGTAGGGAAAACTGAAACTCAGATAGATTAAATAAATTATTCATAATCACAGAATTGAAGGAAAGAGTCTGGACTTAAGCTGCGTTCAACCATTACAGGGAGATTCTCTATGAATTGCATGGAACCTGGACATGCAATGGATTGTGCACATGCAAAGCTGCTGACTCTCTTGTGCCCCAATTCCCAAGAAAGACTAATATTGTGCTATGAATGATAAATGTTTGAAAGCCACTATGCTAGAAAATGCACAGTGAAATAACTATTAACCAGAATATTTGGTTAATCAGAATCATCTTTTTTAAATATTCCCAATATTTTTAGCAAAATGTGCAGTGTGTATACCAGGATGTGAACACTGGATTAAAAGCCACATAGAGACTTATTTATAAAGCTCAGAGGTTCTTTTTACATGCACATTACTCTTTTCTTTTAGTTTTTCTTCCTGAATCATCTCTCCAACTCAGCTTATGCAAGTATCAGAGAGGAAAGAAAATGATAGCCAGAGATGATCCTGTTCGCCTCAAAATCTGGTTGGTTCACAGAAAGTAATGTTTGTATTGTTTCTAATATCCAATATTAAATTATAATAATCAGTTTCTGTAAACAAAGAAAAAAGTCCTGTCAATCAACAACAGCTGATTGAAATATATAGGGAGGATTCTGTGAAGATGGCAGAATAGATCAGCAAATTTCATACTCTCCAGATTCCACTTCCCCTCCCCATTCCCCAAACAGAATAAATTTGTTCTTCAAGTTGAACATAGACTGGTAAAAAATCCAGAAGACTTGGGATAGAACAGGGGTCCTCCTGGGACAATTCTAGAAGCCCTAAAGAAAAGACCTGAGTCAGGGATTAACCCATGTGAAATGCAAACACTCTGAGCTAGCTCCAGAGAAACACCAAGTTGGGACTCTCAAACTAGCTAGGTGTGGCTGGAACCTCATCAGGAACACAAAAACTTTCACCTCCTGGAGTGCATCAGGAGTTGGAGTCTGAGTCCCACCAGACTGAATGAACCTCCACTGATTAGAAACATCAAGCTTAGCTGTGCTGCAGACCGGTCAAGTAGGAGCCAGAAGCCAGTGAGTGCAGAGTCAGGAGGGCAGGGTCACTGCTGGCTGTGGGCACATGGAGGAGAGGGGAGCTCTTGGTTTGGGGTTCCACGTGAGAATGGAAAGCACCACCCCCTCCCCACAATTAGAGATGCTTACACTGATACTTCTCATTAAAAAAAATGAGTTAGTAAAGAAGACCCCAACCATAGAAATCTAGTATGGGAACTGGAGCATCTTTAGAATAGAACACTGAATTAAAAAGAAAACTTCTTCTATCACAAAGAGTAACATGAAATGGGTCCCTGCCCAGAGAGAATTTATAGAAGAATTCAAAAAAGATTTGAAAAATCAAATGAGAGAAACTGAGAAAAAACTAAGAAAATAAAAATCATCCAAGAAAAACAAGATTATTGTGGAGAATAAAAAGCTAATCAACTAGAAAAGAAAATACAGTCTTAAAGAAAAAAAATCCTTTGAAAATTAGAAAAAAGGGGAAGCCAGTAAAGCTATGAGAGACCAAGAAATAACAAAATAAAGAATGAAAAAAATGTGAAACATGTTACAAGAAAACAGATCTGGAAAACAGATCAAGAAGAGAAAATATAAGAATTAGACTAACTGAAAGCTATGACCAGGGGAAAAAAAAAAAAAACCTTGATACAATAATGCAAGAAATTATCCTGGAGTGATAGAACATGAGGAGAAAGCAGAAATGGAAAAAATTGATCACAACTTGAAAGAGATCCTTTGTGGAAAACATATAGTAATATTGTTGCCAAATTTTGAAAGCTCCAGATCAAAAAGAAAATTTTGCAAGAAACAAGAAAATACAATTCAAATATGTTGGAACTACAATTAGAATTATACAGAGCTTATCAACAACCACAATAAAAGATCACAGATCCTGGAATCATATATGCTGGCAATCAAAAGAACCAGATATATTCAGCAAAATTATTGATAATATTGAATGAAAAAAAGGACATTCAATAAACTTGCAGATTTTCAGAACTTTGTCTCAATCAAACCAGAACTTAATAGAAAATTTAACATAGAAGAACCAATATCAAAGATTAATTTCAAGGAACTTAACATGGACAAATTTTTAAAAAATATTTTTACATGAAAATGTAAACCATTTGTTTAAGATTGACATCAAATAATGGAATATTATTGTTCTATAAAAAATGATGAACAAGCTGATTTTAGAAAGGTCTGGAAAGCAGAATGAGGAATACATTGCACAGAATAACAGCAAGAATTTGTGATGATCAGCTATGAAAGACTTGGTTCTTCTCAGTGGTTCAGTGATCCAAAGCAATCCCAATAGATTTTGGACAGAAAATGCCATCTAGAAAAAGAACTATAGAGATTGAATGTAAGCCAACATGTGCTAGGTTCACTTTTTTTCTATTTTTTTTCCTTTCCCACGGTTTTTTCCTTTTGCTCTGATTTTTCTCTCCCAACATAATTCATAAAGCAGTGTTCAGCAAAAATTAAAAAATAATAAAAAATAAATTTTTAAAAAGATTGATATCAGAAATTGGGTAGCTGAAAACAAAGACTAGAGTTGAATATGATCTGACAATAAAAACCAAAGGTTTCTAGGAAAAGGTAAAAATAAAAAAAATTAAAAAATAATTGTTTTATACTAATGAGACACAGAGGAAGAACAGACACAGAGGCAGTAGAGGTCTTGTAATTCTGAAAACCTAATTTAATTGGAAATGGGTTAAAGAGGCAATACTTTTCAGGATCTGTAGATTTGTGGCAATGGGACAAAGCGTATAGATTAATGGGCAAGGGATAAAGGATAAGGCAAGGTACAATGGTAGTGGAACAAGAAGTATAGATTAATAGGAAAGGGTTAAAGAGGGAAGGAAAGGGTGAGAGGAGAAGATAAGGGAGGGATTCATTGATGGGAGGAGGTTAAGTAATAGCAAGGCAAGTTAAGGAACAGAATTAAAGAAGAGTTGGCAGGGATAGGAAATGAGGGATACACAGAAATACTATGACAAGGATCAGGATAGAAAGGGAAAATGACAAATGTCAGATGGTATATAGAAAAATTGTTACACTAATATACTATTGGTAGAACTGTGAACTATTATTCCTTTTTAAAGCTTTTTTTTTTCAAAATATAGGCATAGATAGTTTTCAACATTCACTCTTGCAAAACTTGTGTTCCAAATTTTTTCTCGCTCCCTTACCTTACTCCCTCTCTTAGACAGCAAGTAATTCAATATATGTTAAACATGTGCAGTTCTTCTAAACATATTTCCACAATTATCATGCTGTACAAAAATCAGATTGAAAAGGGGAAAAATGAAAAAAAAAGCAAAATGCAAACAACAAAAAAGTGAAAACACTTTGTTGTGATCCATACTCAGTTCCCACAATTCTCTCTCTGCGTGCAGATGACTCTCTCCATCACCAGTCCATTGCAACTGGTCTGAATCACCTTGCTGTTGAAAAGGGCCATGTCCATCAGAATTGGTCATATGATCTTGTTGTTGCTGTATACAATGTTTTGTTGAGAACCTATATGTTGAGAACTGAAATATTTCTAACAGTTCTCTTTTATGATAGCAAGAAACTGGAAACTGAGAGATGTCCATCAAATGGGAAGTGGCTGAATAAGTTGTGGTATCGTGTTTCCCCGATAATAAGACCTATCCTGAAAATAAGCCCTCCCCTTACTGTGTAAGATTCCTCTAAAATAAGCCCTCCCCCAAAATAAGCCCTATTGAGATTGCTACTGTAGTGAAGGTGATCCCCTGTGCTACACACTACATTACGGTATTCTCTGTATGCACCGTCCCCGTCCCTCCCCTTCCCCCCCCCGCCCCATTCTGCCCGGTGAAACACACGCTGCGCTCCGAGCTGCATCCAATCAGAACTGCATCAGTGAGCGCGTCATCCTGTTCTTCCCCAGTGATTTGCTTGCTGGCGCCATTGAGAGCAGTGCCGCAGAGGAGAGCTGAGGCAGGACAACATAAAAACCTGGTATGTAAGCGGGAGTGAGGGGGCATGATGGAGGATAAAAGGGGCATGATGGAGGATAAAAGAAGAACTCAGGGGGCATGATGGAGGATAAAAGAAGAACTCAGCCAGCATTCACCGCGCTAAAGAAATGAAGAACTTCCTTGCAGAGAGAAGAATAGATCAAGTAATGATTCCTGCAGGAATGACTGCCTATCTCCAGACCCTTGATATTGCAATAAACAAGCCATTCAAGGACCATTTGAGCATGGAAGTCAATGACTACATTGAAAATAGAATGGAAAGAAATCAGCATGGAAACTTTGTGAAGCCCTGTCTGCAAGAAGTCGTGACTTGGGTGAAGAAGTCATGGGATAAAATTACTGGCAGCTGTGTCGCCAAGGCACTATGAGCAGGTTAACTGGACAAGACATGGTCATTTAAAGAGAGCTATATTGCTGGACATGACAGATTGGGTCCACTTCTTCTGAAGGAAATAGAGGCGCAAGACATCCAGGACGGAATTCAGGGTATGGACACTTATGACGATGTTGTTGAAGAAGATGACATGATCATTATTGAATAAAGGAACTTTTTTTTGTTCACATTTACCTATTTATTAAAATTGCTGTCAATGTTCATTAAAATAAGCCCTCCCCTGAAAATAAGCCCTCTGGTATTTTTCTGTCCAAAAAATTAATAAAACAGTGTCTTATTGTCAGGGAAACACAGTATATGATTGTGATGGAATACTATTGTGCTGTAAGGTTGAGTTTAGGAAAACATGGAAAGACCTGTATGAAATAGTGAAGAGTGAAATGTGCAGAGAACATATATGGTAACAGCAATATTGTTTGAAGAGTAAATGTGAGTGTCAAAGCAAGCTATTATGAATTATGTGAATATATAAATCAATCTCAAAGGACTGATGAACAAAGATTTTATCTGCTTCCAGAAAAAAAAGTGATATATGGAACTTTGTACGTGTATATATGTCTATATGGATATGGATATGAATATGGATGTGTATGTATGAATACATACGTGTGTGTGAAATATTGGCCTTCTCTAGTATGGAGTTGGGAGGGATGGGGAAAAACAGTTTGAAATTCAAATATAACAGACAAAAATTAAATAAAAAAGATGTCTCTTCAGCTCCAAGGAACCAAGTTCTCTTTCCTCTCCTCTTTATTATCTAAAAATCACATCATTCCTATACTGAAAACATATCACAGATGTTTCTGGGGGGAAATCAGCTAGACCAGTGATGTCTTCTAATTAGGCTCTCTTCCTTTCCTGATTTCTTATTTCTGAGTCATGGTGCCAGCCAGGGAAGGGGATCTGGTTACTTTGATCTCCTTTATCCAAGCACGTTCTGAGTAAAAGGAAAAATCCATACCCTTTGGAGAGGAATATGGAGTGGTTTTGCCTGGCTCAGTTAGAGAATGTCATCATCTTAGAGATTATCTAGGGCCTAGATACTAGTCCAACTCTCTCAAATGACAACTGAAGAAATAAGTTATTTCTTGTTTAAAGTCATAGTTAATGATTGAAGACCAGGACTCTAAATCTCTCAGTTCATCAGCTAGGAGAGACTAGTAGTGTAAGAAGAAATTTTCCTCCATTGTATGATTCACTAAAGTGAGAGGGAGAGATAGAGGGAGGGAGAGAGAGAAAGAGGAAGAGAGGAAGAAAAGAACAGAGGGAGGGAGAAAGGAAGGGAGGGAGAAAGAGAGGGAGAGAGAGAAAGAAGAAGGGAGGGATAGAGGGAAGAAGGAAAAGAGAGAGAAAGGGAAAGCGGAAAGGAAGAGAGGGAGGAAGGGAATAAAGGAGGGAAGGAAGGAGAGAGTCTCAGAAGCTGGTAAGCCAAACCAAGCTATTATGAAATAAAATTTCCCCCTTCTCCATCGTCTACCCCACCCCCAACATACCATTTTTCTAACTGAAAAGCCAGTTCAAGGTGACAGTTCAAGTTCAGGAGAAAGCACATGCTGGCTGGCCTTTAAGCAGATTAGACTCCATCACATGCATCTTATCAGGCAAGATTCATGCTCTGCTGGAATGGAATATGGACCTGGGAATTGGAAGACAATGACCTGGCTGCTGCCCCTGGGAGGATGCGGATGGGGGAAAAGAGCATGCAGATCTAGGTTGCTGCAGGATGAGCTACAGGGGTCTTTTTCAGGAATGGTTTACTATGTAGCCTCTCTTATCTTTTTCTTCTTGTTGAAAATGTAGCCATCGATATCCAGCTGTGTGTCAGGCACATGGAGTGCAGGAATATTGCAAATGTTTGCAGGGGTCCAATTTTTGTCTTTTGCCAATTTTCTCCCACAATCCTCTTAGGCAGAATGCATTTAAGAACAGAGGTTGTTATATGATTGAAAAAAAAAGTAGATAAGCCTTCTGTTGGGTTAACCAACTGGTCGGCAGTCAAGGTTAGGGATATTCTTTGAATTTGGTGGAATTCTTTGCTTCTTACCATGGGAAAAGTATTACTTACAGTTCAAAAGATTCAGAGCTGAAAGACATCATAGAAATCATTTAGTCCAGTACTCTTATTTTACAGTTAAAATGAGTGAGCCCCATTTGGGGCTTTCTTGGAAAATATACTGGAGTGGTTTGCCTTTGCTCATTTTACAGATGTCCAAAGTCACGCAATAAAAATAAAGTAGAAGAGTCAAGATTCAAACTCGGATCTCTTGACTCCAAACATAGAACTTCTGTCCCTCTGCCATTGCCTCTGTTATTTTTAGGAATTATTTATTCCAACCATCTATTTCTTAAAAACATACACACACACACATTGTGGTCATTTCCTGATCTATTACCTGAATCATTTTTTGTACTAAAGATTAATAATAATAGTTAACATTTATATAACACCTAAAAATTTCAAAATGCTTTACTAATGTAATCTCTTTTGATCCTCACAACAACCTTGGGAGACAGGCACTATTATCATTCCCATTATACAGGTGAGGAAACAGGCAAACAGATTAAATGGCTTGCCCAAGTGTTTGAGGCTGATTTGAACGCAGGTATTCCCAACTCCAGGTGCAGGTGCTCTATCCAATAAACAGCTTATAAATATCCAATGAAACTACCACGTCTAAAATAATATAAAATAAATTCTGTGGTCAAATAGGTTGTGTAATTGGTAGAGAGCCAGATAGAGTCCTGGTGTCAGGAAGACTCATCTATTTGAGTTCAAATCCGGGCTCAGACACTTACTAGCTATGTTATTCTGGGCAAGTCACTCAACCATGTTTGCCTCAATTCCTCATCTGTAAAATGAGCAAAGGCAAACTACTCCAGTATTTTTTCCAAGAAAGCCCCAAATGGGGTCACAAAGAGTCAGATATGACTACACAACAACAATATTCTGCACCTGAAGTTCCCATTTTCCATTAAGTGGAGGAAAATAATTTTGATCTTTGTTATTAGAAATAGCATTGGTCATTGCACTAGCTGTGTGAATACAATTCTGTAAAAAAAAGGGGGGAGGTTGTGTCTAAATCATCCCTTGCTCTTGCCATGTGGCCAGCTCTCCTATTTTTTCTGGTCATATATTTCTTTGATGGCATTTCTTCTACCTTCTTCTGAGTGGGTTTTTTGTTAACCATGTATATATCTGGTTTCAGGGATACGGTAGTGATACCAAATCACAAAATCCAATCTAATCTTAAGCACTTTATGATCTATTTCATGAAAGAAAACTATCTTGTAAATGATGAGGCATCAGTTTGCTATGAATAGAAATCCTAGGAACATGAAAGATTGATGTGGCTGGAAATGGTCAAAGAATCAAAGATTTAGATCTAGGAAGGACCCAATCCCTAATTTATTTAACAAAGGAGGAAATGGATGATCTATTCAGGGAGATTGTGTCTTAACAGGGTCATAGAGCTGGTCAGTGTCTGAAGGACGATTCAAATCCAAGTCTTCTCATCTTTAAGATTTATCTTTTATCCACTATATGATGGCATCCTTAGATAAACTTGTACTTCACAAATCTTCCCTTTCATCTATGTGAGCAATATTAAAATCTTTTTAGGACCTTGCTTTTCTGAGAGATATCTTTAAATCATAGTCATTATTTCTCACTGCTCTATAGCATACATCCTCTAGTCCTATCATCTGGTCTCTTTTGTTGCTCCCTTCACATCTCTTGCTGATTCTAACTGATCTCAGTGCCTTAGTTCTTGCTGTTTTTCTTGCATAGGAAGTCATTCCCTACGTCCTCCCTCCCAAAATAATGTGCATGAAAGTGATTAAAAACCTGTGAATTATTAGGTGACATTTTTATAATTATTAGCAGAGTACCAGCACATGTGATAATTGTTGAACGATAGTTATGTGTCCTTGGGCAACAACAACAACAACAACAAAATGGAACTTGTGCTAAATCTTGAAAGGTTAGTGGACTTTTAGTGGGAGGAGGCATGCAAAACCAGATCCCAATTAGTACGAAAAATGGATCCTCTGAAGTGGCTGTTATTTTAATTCTATGCTGCCTATTTCCATTAGACTAGGATCAATGACCTGTCTTGCATAATTATATGTTTAAATAGTGTCAGTTCAAATCCATGTAACCATTTCAGGGCATTCAACATTCATATTAATAGCAATCTTTCTGTAGTAGAAGAGGAAAGAATATTCTAGAAAAGGAAAATAAAGGCTTGGGATATAACTATCCTATGGCATTTGTAGGGAATGATGTGTAACCAAGTCTGGCTGGAGTACAGGCTAGGGATTGGTGGGATATAAAAGGACTTTTTTCTAAATACAAGATATAATTCTTTTTACATATCACTATGAAGACATGTTACTTTTAACATATATATGTATATTAGATAAAAGCAGGAATTTTCAACTTTGGGGGAATTCTGAAACATGGAATGAATATATGAAAAAAACATTTACCAAGCATGTAATATGAGGTGGGCATATGCTTTGATGGGGATATAAATATAAAAAGTAAGACAGTCCTTGTCCTCAAAGAATTTATATTTTAACTTATTCTGTGGTGGATTGATAGCTAAGAATGGTATTATAAATTGGGAAATCATAGAAATGATGGGCAGAATCATAGAATTGCTTGACATAGCCTTTCCTGAAATGATACGGTTAATTTTATTATTTGGTTTAAAAGAGGATGTGAAGAAATAAGAAAAGAAAAAATATAAAAATACCCTTAAAATAACTTTTCTGGGAAAAGCTGCAAATTGAGAGTCATTTAGGCAGTAGAAGAAAGAAAGGTGACAGGTCTAATGTATAAAAACTATTTTATAGAAGAAGGCCATTCCCTGAAGTTAAACTAGAAGAAAATAGCTTTAATTATATCTATATCTATATCTATATCTATATCTATATCTATATCTATATCTATATCTATATCTATATCTATATCTATCTATCTATATATATATATATATATATATATCAAGAAAACAGATTTACAAAAAGAAAAACTTTATAACTGGAAAAGCTTTAAGAAGTTAGGTCAGATTAGTGAATTAGTGTAAAAGATCCTGAGAAATCTATAAGACCAGAAGAAAGAGACATCTGTTTTGAATGTCCTGTTCTTCCATGCAGGAGAGAAGAACTACAAGGAAGAAAACTTTGAAGTCCTTTTCACACCTTTGATTTAGTGAAATGAACTGCTTTTTATTTTGATAGGAAGCTGCGATATCTCTTGAAATTTTTAACCTTGTAAGGTTCTTTATTCCCAATTATAATTCTGCTTTTTAATCTTTCATACTAATTATTCAACTATGTAAATTGAAATCCATCAACATCAAATCCATCAACCAATTTTACATATCAAATAATAATAGCAAAAGAGTTATCTTTGTTTTACTTTTGTAATTATTGAGAAAGCTTCTAGTGTTTCTCCATTGCACATGATACATTTTGAGCTTGGAACTATGCTCATATCAAAAATGACTTCCATATGCATACTTTGTAGAATTTTTAGTATAAATAAATATTATAACAGACAACTTTTTTTAAAATTTTAATATCTTTTTATTGATAGAACGCATGCCAGGGTAATTTTTTACAGCATTATCCCTTGCATTCATTTCTGTTCCGATTTTTCCCCTCCCTCCCTCCACCCCTTCCCCCAGATGACAAGCAGTCCTTTACATGTTGAATAGGTTACAGTATATCCTGGATACAATACATTTGTGCAGAACCGGACAGTTTTCTTGTTGTACAGGGAGAATTGAATTCAGAAGGTATAAATAACCCGGGAAGAAAAACAAAAATGCAAGCAGTTTATATTCATTTCCCAGTGTTCTTTCTCTGGGTGTAGCTGCTTCTGTCCATCTTTGATCAATTAAGGCTCTCTTTATCGAAGAGATCCACTTCCATCAGAATACATCCTCAAACAGTATCGTTGTTGAGGTATATAATGATCTCCTGGTTCTGCTCATTTCACTCAGCATCAGTTCATGTAAGTCTCGCCAGTCCTCTCTGTATTCATCCTGCTGGTCATTCCTTACAGAACAATAATATTCCATAACATTCATATACCACAATTTACTCAACCATTCTCCAATTGATGGACATCCTTTCATTTTCCAGCTTCTGGCCACTACAAACAGGGCTGCCACAAACATTTTGGCACATACAGGTCCCTTTCCTTTCTTTAGTATCTCTTTGGGGTATAAGCCCAGTAGAAACACTGCTGGATCAAAGGGTATGCACAGTTTGATAACTTTTTGAGCATAGTTCCAAATTGCTCTCCAGAATGGCTGGATGTGTTCACAATTCCACCAACAATGTATCAGTGTCTCTGTTTTCCCACATCCCCTCCAACATTCCCCATTATCTTTCCCTGTCATTCTAGACAATCTGACAGGTGTGTAGTGGTATCTCAGAGTTGTCTTAATTTGCATTTCTCTGATTAATAATGATTTGGAGCATATTTTCATATGTCTATAAATAGTTTCAATTTCTTCGTCTGAGAATAACAGACAACTTCTTCATGTATTTTTTATCTATTCTGAATGAGTGTTGTGCCCAAGATTTATTTGTGAAGGTTTATTTCCTTTTTTTAAAAATTTTTTATTTAATAATTACTTTATATTGACACTCTTTTCTGTTCCGATTTTTTTTTCCCCTCCCTCCCTCCACCCCCTCCCCTAGATGGCAAGCAGTCCTTTATATGTTGGATATGTTGCAGTATATCCTAGATACAATATATGTTTGCAGAACCGAACAGTTCTCTTGTTGCATAGGGAGAATTGGATTCAGAAGGTATAAATAAACCGGGAAGAAAAACAAAAATGCAAGCAGTTTATATTCATTTCCCAGTGTTCTTTCTCTGGGTGTAGCTGCTTCTGTCCATCTTTGATCAATTAAGGCTCTCTTTATCGAAGAGATCCACTTCCATCAGAATACATCCTCAAACAGTACCGTTGTTGAGGTATATAATGATCTCCTGGTTCTGCTCATTTCACTCAGCATCAGTTCATGTAAGTCTCGCCAGTCCTCTCTGTATTCATCCTGCTGGTCATTCCTTACAGAACAATAATATTCCATAACATTCATATACCACAATTTACTCAACCATTCTCCAATTGATGGATATCCTTTCATTTTCCAGCTTCTGGCCACTACAAACAGGGCTGCCACAAACATTTTGGCACATACAGGTCCCTTTCCTTTCTTTAGTATCTCTTTGGGGTATAAGCCCAGTAGAAACACTGCTGGATCAAAGGGTATGCACAGTTTGATAACTTTTTGAGCATAGTTCCAAATTGCTCTCCAGAATGGCTGGATGTGTTCACAATTCCACCAACAATGTATCAGTGTCTCTGTTTTCCCGCATCCCCTCCAACATTCCCCATTATCTTTCCCTGTCATTCTAGACAATCTGACAGGTGTGTAGTGGTATCTCAGAGTTGTCTTAATTTGCATTTCTCTGATTAATAATGATTTGGAGCATATTTTCATATGTCTATAAATAGTTTTGATTTCTTCATCTGAGAATAACAGACAACTTCTTCATGTATTTTTTATTTATTCTGAATGAGTGTTGTGCCCAAGATTTATTTGTGAAGGTTTATTTCCTTTTTTTTAAATTTTTTATTTAATAATTACTTTATATTGACACTCTTTTCTGTTCCGATTTTTTTTCCCCTCCCTCCCTCCACCCCCTCCCCTAGATGGCAAGCAGTCCTTTATATGTTGGATATGTTGCAGTATATCCTAGATACAATATATGTTTGCAGAACCGAACAGTTCTCTTGTTGCATAGGGAGAATTGGATTCAGAAGGTATAAATAACCCGGGAAGAAAAACAAAAATGCAGATAGTTCACATTCGTTTCCCAGTGTTCTTTCTTTGGGTGTAGCTGCTTTTGTCCGTCATTTATCAATTGAAACTCAGGTCTCTTTGTCAAAGAAATCCACTTCCATCAAAATATGTCCTCATACAATATCGTTGTCGAAGTGTATAATGATCTCCTGGTTCTGCTCATTTCACTTAACATCAGTTTATGTAAGTCTCGCCAGTCCTCTCTGTATTCATCCTGCTGGTCATTTCTTACAGAACAATAATATTCCATAACATTCATATACCACAATTTACCCAGCCATTCTCCAATTGATGGGCATCCATTGTGAAGGTTTATTTCCTGGGAAAAGTTCTGCATCTCCTTCCAGCTGTGAGCTTCAATTGTTTTTTCAATTACACCAACATCACTAGTTAAGGTGGGATACCCAAAGCAAGGTCCACTCTTCTTACATGTTTTCCCAATATTAATCAGATAAAACACCCAGACTTGAAGACTCAGCCTAAACATAACTCCAGTCTAGTTTCAGATGTAATCAATCAAGTCCTCCAGAGAAGAATTGAAATGTATAGTCTTCATCTTAATCAACTCAGGAAAGATTGTAGATTGTGTAGAACAAGACAAAACTTTCTCAGCTAAGAAGCAAAAAACTGAAGGATGAGATTAACCGAGAAATACTCAGTCTCCATGACCCATTTTTCTCAGGCAAAATGACATAAAGAATTGGAGATAGAATAACCCACATCTTTAGGTCACAAACTGGACACTCAGCCTAAAGATACCAATATAAAGTAAGTAATTGTGGCAAAAAATAACAAGAGGGGCCTGAAGAGCTAGATTATTAAGTTATCTCTGATTATCTTTGACTACAGAATTATAACCATGGGACAAAGAGACAGAAACTTACAGGACAATATGTGCTATCATAGACAGGAATTATATTCAGAAAATTAATGACTATATTTTGGGGTAAAGCAAGATTTTCATAGATTTAGGGTTACAAAGGATCTCAAAGGTCACAAAGTGTAAATACTGTAAATTTAGAGATGAAAAAAATTGGGACACAGGAAGGTTATGTCTTCAAAGGAGAGTGAGTAAACAGAGGAAGGCATTGAAGATAGGTATTCTGATTCTTCCCACAAGACTATTTGAGTGTATTGTTCATCTTGCTCAACTTTTCACTAACTCTCACTCATAAGCATCCCTGCCTTGGAGTCTCAATTTTGCCTTAAATCTCATCTATGATGAGATTTTTCTATTAATATTATAAAGGCTGGTGTCAGAAAGAATTTTGCTCACTTCACCTTGACTTAGTATCCCTTGATTATCCTCCAACAGTCTTCTTAGAAGGTAATCAACTGATAAATAACTGCCCTATACAATGCTACAAATAGGTTAGGATATATATATATATATATATGTATATCACCTGTGAGGTAGATACCATAAGGATTATTGTTTCATTTTACAGATGAGTAAAATGAAGCTCATAGGCACTGAGTAATTTGTACATATGTACCCATTATCAGAGGCAGAATTTAAATTCAAATATCTGCAGATTTCTACTCAGATTTTACTACATTGAATCATGCTATCTCTACATTGTAATAGGGTTGATAGGGAAGGCAAATTGTCACAATGTAGGTGTTTACCCTTCTCAAAGCTGACCTACCAGTCAAACTAACTACTTTCTAACCAGTCACCAAAATACAATGTTTTCTCTCTCTGGACTAAATCACCTTATGCTACCAATTGCAGGCTTGCGTTAGCTCATCTCTAAAGAGACAGGCACCATGACACTGAATTTCTTTCCCTTTGTCAGAATCAAGAATTAATTGAGTGTTTAAGATGAACTAGCCCATTAAGCTTGATGAAGGCTTCATGGTAGCCAGACAGTCCTGCTACCTCACACAGCATGGATCAAGAATAGAGGTCTTTGCTGTCCATCCATCTTACTTTACTTCTAAATGAACTCAATACTGAGTCTCTGAGTATATGAATAATTGGAGTAGAGAGTACGAGGTAATAGGGACAATAAAGAAAGAAAAAGTGAGAGAGGAAAATGAATAAATTTATAGAACTGAACACTGTATTATTGTGTGTCATGGCAGAGGGCAAATGCTTTTAGAATTGTATCTGTCAGATCCTAAATGTTTGTTTATAGGGTTTTAGGTCTTCTAACACATTTGGATACATAGAAATGTACCATTTCCAGAAGTCACCAGCTACTATATTCACTTTGGCAGTCTTGTTCATGGTTGTAAAGGGGACTGAGTGTGCCAATGATTAGGGCAGTCGCTGGCCTGAAGGGAAACCCTTTTCTGAAAAAAGAACAAGATCCAAAAGAGAAGTATAAATCAAAGGAACTCTGGGTCAGAACCATTTTTTTAGGAATGCTAAATCTAAAAAGTAAAATAGGAAGTCGGGAGCAAAAATAGAGGTACAAGATAAAGGTAAAGAGATGTGTAAAGAGACTAAAAGGCACAAAACTAAAAGGGTCAGCAAATTGTTTGCCATAATCCGTCTTTTTGAAACTCTACCCTTTATCAGATAAAACTAATACTTCCACTTTCAACCTTGTAAGTTACGGCAGCCTTGGCACCCATCAATACATGCCCTAGGATTATTCCTTGCTCCCTGATGGTAGCAAGCCTGAAAAAAAGATACATCCTCCTTTGGAATACTATTTTCTTTTCTCCCTCAAGTTATCCAGATATCTCAGATATTTCTGGTTCTGCAAACTGGCTTCTCCCAATTTAGTTTTTTCCTGATCTACTTCAGTCATTTGGTCAGTCAGTCAATAAATTTTTATTAAACTCCTATTATGTGACAGATGCTATACCAACTTACTTAAAATTTTATCTGTCCAGAATTTCTCTCCTAGAACCCTGCCTTTTGCTCAATAAAAATGAACAGAAATGGACAGAAAAAAAGCTAGAGTATGTAGGCATGAAACCTTTTTTTGCCCAAATATCTAGTGTTTAAAACTCATATATGTGCCAATGATATTTGAAAGACTGGATAACAGAAGCTGTACCTCAGACTAGAGAAAAGCAAGTATCATTCTTATTTAAGAAAAAAGCAAAAAAAGCAAAGAGTATGTAAGTTCAGTATGGATAATTCAGTGAGCTTAACTTTGATCCCCATGAAAATCATAAAATAGATCACTAAAGAGATGGTTTGCGAATGGCTAGAGAAGGAAACCAGAGTTACCAAAAAACAAGCATGACTTAATGGTTTGTCAACAGCAGTGGTTATAGTCCTTTATTCACAGAGGACTAAAATGGCATCACTATGTTTAGTCAAGGTACAGTATGTCCCACTGTGGCTAAACAAATCAATATGAGCCCAAAAGGTGCAAGGGTCCTCAAACTGCAGCCCGTGGGCCAGATGCGGCAACTGAGGATGTTTATCCCCCTCACCCAGGGATATGAAGTTCTTTATTTAATGGCCCACAAAACAAAGTTTTTGTTTTTACTATAATCCAGCCCTCCAACAGTCTGAGGGACAGTGAACTGGCTCCCTATTTAAAAAGTTTGAGGACCCCTGTAACTACAGGTTGAGGTTTAAATAGCTCAGATTATAATTTAGAAGAGAGATGGCTCTAAATGTACTTATCTCACATTTCTTTTGAACTACTGCAATTCTGTTTGGCTCTTAGAGCATAGTTCCTTCCTTAATGTAAGCCCGCCATGGTGGTCCTGTGTCAGTGTTTCCCATGTCTCACAATTGACTTCAAAGTTCTTTTGAGAGAACTTGAGAGTATCCTTGTAATCTTCATCATAGCAGACTATACCAGAGTAACCATATTTTCTTTTTTTGACTGCGTTACTAGTTATTTCCATCCCAAAATTCCATAATTTGATTGCTTCTTATGAGACAATGACAGTATTGAGGCTTAATACAGATCTCCATTAGATTTTGCCATGTAGGAGGCAATGTAAACCTTTGATGCAATAGGTCCAATTATTTTTGAGCAAGTTGTACAGAACCAACAATTGTGAATGTACAAACAGGTGAATTGTGGTCACATCAATGTGACACCACAAAGTTCAGGTAGGATAATTATTTCGAAATCCCTTGCAATTACACGACTTCATACATATAATGAATAATGCAGACATAATAGAAAAAATGTGTATGCACATAAATATCACACATATTTATGATTCCTTTGCTCTGGAATCATATCATAAATGAAACTATTGGGGTAGCTATTTGGTGTAGTGTTAAAGCATCAGCCCTGAAGTCAGGAGGACCGGAGTTCAAATCTGGCCTCAGACACTTAACATTTCCTAGCTGTGTGAACCTAGGCAAGTCACTTAACCCTAATTGCCTCACCAACAAACAAACAAAACAAAACAAAACAAAAAACTGAAGAGCAAGTGTTAAAGAATTACATTACAGATATCCCCAAATATAGACGGAATGTTACTAAAACTTGACATTGATCCATGGCACATATCGTAAAAGGTCAATAAATTAATTGAAAAGGTACATATAATCAGGATTCAGTGGCCTAGAACCTCATCTGATTCTGTCCCATTGAAAATATATGGGCTATCCTTAAAACTAGACTTAGAAAAATGAGCTACTCATCAAATATATGCTTAGCATTAAGTGTGATAAGAGTAATTTCATTATAAATTAAAGATTATGTGTCAGAATCTTGTGAATTCAATACCAAGTAATGTAAAATAAATGATTGCACTGTAAAACAGGATATATTACATATTAAAATTTTTTTAACAATGTAAAAGTTGAAAAGTGTAAGGGTCAAATGAGTTAACATATATAAAGCTGTTTTCAAAATTTTAAGTGCTATGTAAGTGCTAGCTATCATTATTATAATTTATTCTACTTTGTTCCAAGTAATTTGTATACACCTGAACAGTGGGGCAAAGTATGGTGATGGGGAAGGAGGCACTAATTATGAAGGCCCTTGAATTGAGCCCTCAAGAAAGCTGTGGATTTCAAGAGATGGAGTTAAGAATGGGTATTCCAGAACCATTTAAAGACATTGGAAACAGAGAATAGAAAGGATGCCAGTGTACCTGTAAACTTCCTGGAAAGGTTTTTCTTTGGAGACAGATTGTTACTGGCTTTAAATGTCGAACAGAGGAGTTTGTATTTTCTTCAAATCAAGGAAGGGAGAGCTTCTAGAATATAGACTGATATGGTTAGACTTACATTTTAGGGATACAAATTTGGTGTTTATGTGGAAGGTGGACTGCAGTTAGATAGAAGAAGCAGAATTCAGGGAGAATCATTAGAGGCTGTTGCAATAGTCCAAGCAGAGATGCTGAAGATTTGGGCCAGAATGGTTGTCGTGTTATGAGTAGAGAGTAGGAGACAAATGAGAGAGACCTGCAGAAGGTAAAATGAAGAACATAAGAGACAATGAACAGGAGAAAGAAGAGAAGATGGAAGTCTTTCTAGGAATCAGGGAGAATATCAGGCTTGAGAGCAGCTGACCCTTCTCCTAATTTATTAAAATGGCTTCTCTCTTTTGGACAGTAGCTATGATTTTTCCACCTGCCATTTTTTCCCTTGGCTGCAGCTTTTGAAGCAAGCCCTCAGGCTACAAAAACACATAAAATACCCAACTTTACAAGGAAACTCAGGACTAAATTACATCCTACCTTATAGAACAGTAAATCATTACTACCTGTTGTCAGCAAGAATGGGATGAAGCAAAACACCAACTTAGGCTACAGTTTGATATTCAAATACAATTTTAATCTTGTGACATGCATGCAGGGCAGTCATTGATTAACAGAATAAAATAAAATGTTGTCACTTAATGCAAGAAAAGGGCCCTAGTTCATCAAAGGAAAATTAAAATGCATTTTTTCTAACACTCTCAGTCACTGAAAATGGAGTGATCATTATAAATCTGCCTGATGCAGTCCATTTTCATTTGTCTGAAGCAAATGATGAGCAAAATCTTTTCAAGACTGGGGAGGAGGAAGTAGAGGCAGTACTAAGATTAGGCAGACAAATCACAAGCCTTGGGTCCTAAGGATGACAGTTAATTAGCCCAAACCACCTCCTCCTGCTGATTCTCCTACTGGAAACAAAATGAACAATGAATATTTAAGTAGATGATTCCAGGGAGTTCTCTCCACCCCCTTCTGAGACATAAATGACAGTGGCCAAATAATAATTTGTAAAGGGATTCGTCTAATTCAGATTTGTCTTCAGATTTGGATTTCCTCAGCAATCTCCAGAGGGAGCAAGTCAGACAGTTTGTAGAATGTCTGCTGCTCACAGTGGGCAAGCTGGAAGCATGGAGGTCTCAGCATGGAAAGCCAGAGACCAGGTCCCTGGCCCCCAACACAATAAGTTTGGGACAGTGCCCCTTGTGTCCCAGGAGCAGAGCTGAACTTTAAAAAATGAGCAGAAAACCAAAAAGAATATTGACTACTATGGAAAAGAGCAAAAACACAAACTTTTTGAAAATAATGATTTATTATTTTTAACATAACAATAGCTTTTTATTTTTCAAAATACATGCAAAGATAGTTTGCAACATTGGCCCTTGCAAAATCTTATGTTCCAAAATTTCTCCCTCCCTCCCACCCTTCCCCCTCTCTTAGATAGCAAGTAATCCAATATAGGTTAAACATGAAAACACAAACTCTTAAAAGGACAATAATGTCAAAATAGCTACAGGTGAAGCCTCAAAGGGGAATATAAATTGATCTCAAGACCAAAAAGTCCTCTTGGAAGAGTTCAAAAAGAATTTTAAAAATCAAGTAAGACATGGAGAAGGAAAAATGGGAAAAGAAATGAGAGTTATGCAGAAGAATTATATATTTAAAAAGAGTCAAATAAGCAAACAGACAAAAGAAGACTTCTACCAAATTCCTTTTATGACATAAGAATGGTGCTGATACCTGAACCAGGAAGCACCAAAATAAAAAAAGAAAATTATAGACCAACTTCCCTAATGAATATTGATGTAAATTTTTTACATCTTAGTAAAGAGATTACAGCAATTTATCATGAGGAAAATACCTGGGTGTGTATTATGCCAAGAATACAGAATTGGTTTAATATTTGGAAAATTATCATTATAATTGACCACATCAATAACAAAACTAATAGAAATAATATGATTAATTCAATAATTGTAGAAAAAACTTTTGACAAAATACAGCACCCATTTCTATTGAAAACACTAGAGAGCATAGGAATAACCACCAAAAGATTAATTCAAAATCAAATGTGTAATCAATCCAAGGTGTTTCTGGGAGCACTTGCTCATATTGGATTATGTGATTTCACTGTGTCTTAGTTTTAAAAGACATCACATGAGTACTTTGCACTGAGCCTGCATGAACACTGCTAGACCACACCACAGCTCAAATTCAAGATGGAGTCATGTAAAAATTTCTCAGGCAAAAAGGGGTTGTGAAGCCCTAAGATAGACAACATTATGAAATGCAAAATGGATAATTGTAATTACATTAAATTTAAAAAGGTTTGCTAACAACAACAAAACCCAACCAATACAACCAAGATTAGAAGGAAAGCAAAAATCTGGGAAACTATTTTTAGAACCAGTGTTTTTGATAAAGGACTCATTTCTCAAAAATATAAAAAATGGAATCAAGTTAATAAAAATACAAATCATTGCCCAATTGGTAAATGGTCAAAGGATACGAACAGGAAGTTTTCAGATAAGGAAATTAAGTCTATCTAGAATCATACATGCTGCCATGGGACATGGGGAAGGAAAGAATAGAGGGAGAAAAGTTTGGAACTCAAAATCTTACAAAAATGAATGCTGAAAACTATTATAAATTCCAGACTAGCTCCCTGGAGACCTCAGGATCAGCCAGAGACAAGATAAGCAAAAGTCCTTGGTCTTTAGGGGGAGAAGTGAAGGAGATGGACAAAATTGCCACAAGCTCTCCACCAACCTCCCTTCTCCTGGTCCTGCTGCAAAGTGAGTCTGGCTCATCTCATGCCACCCCCTAATCCCTTCTACAATTATCTATATACATCAAAACATCGATCAGCACAGAACAGTGAGAAAGGCCATTTTTCCAAACATATGCTAATAGTCATTATCCAATAGGTAATTAGCCTTAAATGCTCGGTTGTCTGATTCAAGCACACCTTTTAAGAGTTTCAGCCCTTTACAAACTATCTTTATTTGTAACTGGGAAAAATATTATTAAGTGCAAAAAAATTAATCTCAGAACAAAAATAACCTTATATAGTCAATTTTCAACTAGCTGGAGAGAAATAACAGATAATTGGCACCCAATGAAAATCCAAAAACTTTATTTGAGCCAATAGTTTTAAAATCCTTTTATTCTAGAAACCTTTTTAAACAATTAAATAGTCAGAAGTAGTTTATTATCAGCAATGGTATGTAGGAAAAATCAATATATAATTTTTTTTGCAAAATGATCATTCAAATTTTAAAATTAAGACAACTTTATATAATATGCTGGAGAAAGGGAGAGATAAGGAGGGAGGGAGAAAGGAAGAGAGGGGGAAAAGGGAAAAGAGAGAGAGAGAGAGAGAGAGAGAGAGAGAGAGAGAGAGAGAGAGAGAAAAGGAGGGAGGGAGAAAGAAGGGAAGATAAAGAGATGGAGGAGAGAGAGGGACAGAGAGACAGAGAGAAACAGCAAGGGAGGAAGGGAGAGAGAGAAGGAGGGAGGGAAAAGAGAGGGAAAAGAGAGAGAGAGAGTGTGTGTGTCTGTTGGTCCCTGACTCCAACTGAAACCATTATTTCAACTGAGAACCTCTTGGTGGAAGTGAAAGCAGCAAAGGTCACAGACCCCATTACTGTGGTCAAGCAGGTCAGATTGCTAATTAAACATAAATGGAAATAATTCAAGTTCAATCCCTAAGCACTTATGACCAAAGTGGAAAAACACTCTACCCAAGAAAGGAACTCATGCATTTCATGACCCCTCGAAAACACCATTTGTTTTCAGGCAAGGAACACCGTTGACATATGCTCCTAGAACAAATGATTATCTCTCATCTTCCCTACTCCCAAGAAGCTGTCCCAGGTATATAAATGCTGCAAATAAGAATGAAGAGCTTTAGGAAGATCAACCTTATCCAATAAATGACTCTCTATTCTGTCTTATCAACAGATATGCTTTGTGGGGTACTCAGAAGTGGCCACAACCCCAAATATTCCCATTCACCCTCCCACACTGAATAGAATTGTACTGTCATTTATTCCTTTGGGCCTGGGCAATGAAACTAATAATAGATAATCTAGGAGTTGAAAATGGGGGGAAGTGGTGATTCATCAGTTAGACGTATATTAAGTGCCTACTATATGCCAGCCAATATGGTAGGTGCTGGAGATGTAAATACAAAGAATTAAATAATCTCTACTCTCAAGTAGGGCATTACTATATGGGGCAGACAATAAGTATAGGGAATAGGAACTAGATCTATTGTTTCATGAGTATGAGAAAACTTCCTCTGCCAAGTTAGGTCAACACCTTCTCTGAAACTTATTGTTTTTGAGAGGTGTCTAGAATAGAAAAGATGTATCACAAAGAGTCATAGAGGCATGAGGTATTAGAATTCAGGTCTTTCTAACTTTTAAGACCAGCTCTCTATGCACCACACCATGTCGCATCTTAGTAAATATCTATTATATTTATAGAATATAGAATATAGAATTCTATATATAGAAATATAGAAAATAACCACATTGTCATTATCAGCCTTAAATATCTTAGCTGAATTAATATTCATTAAATTAGCCTAAGCACAGAACAGGATCTGAAGGTAATTGCTACAAGACTCAAAAGTTCTGATGAAAATAGAAGCTTGGGAAAAGGCTGAAGAGCTACCCAGAGTAGTGGGCAGACAGGAAGACAAAAAGAAAAGTTGTATGTGGCCCCAAAGTTAAAGTTTCTTCTACCTTTCTTATCATTCCCCTTCCCTCCAATACAGTTTGGATTGAATGATAGTGAAAATGACTTTGATCTATTTGCAATTAATCCTTAGCTCTGTAAAGGTAAAGAACAATTAAGAGGGGGATGAAGAGAAATGTGACTTTCATATTAAACGTCTTTATCCCAAAGGAAAATCAGAGTTTCCCTGCCTTATATTAAAAAAAGGAAAGAAATGAACATCTACTAAGCACCTATTATGTGCCAGACATTATTTAGCCAGACACGCTAAATATTTTACAAATGTTTCCTTTGATCCTCACAACAATCCTAGAGAGGTAGATGCTTTTAATATTCCTATTTTATAGATAGGAAAAATGAGGCAGGCAAAAGTTAAACCCTTTGTCCAGCTTCACAGAACTAGTATCTGAAGTCATATTGGAACTTAGGTCTTCCTCACTTCGGATCCTGTGCTCTACCCACAGCACTACTTACTACAAATCACTTAACCTCTCTAAGTTTCAGTTTTCCCAATTATAAAATGACAACAAGAATAACTTTAATACTTACTTTATGAGTTTATTGTAAAAATAAATGAAATAATGGATATAAGTGATGTTGTTTCAAAAAGATCTGGGTCAGTATGGGGACATCAGCATATGAATGCTTCTCCAAAATGATGGCCATCACTCACCCTTGTAAGCTCTTAAGCCTGAAAGACATCAGAATGAACAGGTTTTATCTATACATTCAAGACATAGAAAAGACCTGCACCTTTGGATGGATATTCAAGTACCTCCTTGCTCCCCTTCTAATGTTTCTCCACCTCTTTTCCAGGGATGTACAGATTGCTTAAGACTTGGGTAACTCTCCTATGGACCCTCAAAGAACTAAGAGTTTCTGAAAGAGAAAAATATCATCTCCATCCTTCTAATGGGGCCTCCCTTCTCAGGTATGTGAATAACTGATGTCACAGAATACTTCCTTGAACTAGGCGCCAATAAGGGTCAGGGATTATGCCTCCCAGTTAGTTATTTTGTTGGCTTTCCTCAATTCTTACAGCTCACTCTGCCTTCAGGGCTCCATTGTTTGGCCACTGATCTGTTTGGCTCAATTGCTCTGTCTTCATGACATATCTAGATTTTTTTTTTCTCATCAGTGTGCCTTCATTCTATATGGCTCCACTTCTCACTGGTGCAGCCATGGCCTCTGACCAATTCTGCCGTGCTCTTTCTTCTCATTCAGTTTTTACTGCCTCAACTCTTCACTGCCTTGTTTCTTTTCTTCAGGATAATATCCTAATTCTTGCAGAATGAAATAGCTAGGCTCGACATCTTTCCAAGTTCTATTAAAACCCCTGGTTCTTTCTGGCAGGCACAGAGTTGTAATACCTCTGGGCCGTTTAAGATTTTCTATTCATTTCCTCCGAACTTCAATCTTCTCACAAAAGATCTTGTCAGGTGGTTAAGGTCTCTCTGCCCATCCTGCACTACAAAAGCGGAGGCAATCTTAAATAGAAATGGGGCCCACCGATCTGTACATAAGTATCTCTGACAGTACACAATGACTTAGTTTTAAAATGTGATGTTATCTATGTTTTATTGTATTTTCATTTATTTTGTTAAATATTTTCCAAATACATTTAGATCTGACTCTAGTGGCAATCAGAAATTGCTGTGTGTGGCAATGGGTATTCTGTTTGACCCCTCTGCTACAGAATCTCCAATTTTTTTAAATATTTTTTTATTGACAGAACCCATGCCAGGGTAATTTTTTACAACATTATCCCTTGCACTCACTTCTGTTCCGATTTTTCCCCTCCCTCCCCCCACCCCTTCCCCCAGATGGCAAGCAGTCCTATACTTGTTAAATAGGTTACAGTATATCCTAGATACAATATATGAGTACAGAACCAAACAGTTCTCTTGTTGCACAGGGAGAATTGGATTCAGAAAGTATAAATAACCCGGGAAGAAAAATAACAATGCAAGCAGTTTATATTCATTTCCCAGTGTTCTTTCTTTGGGTGTAGCTGCTTCTGTCCATCCTTGATCAATTGAAACTGAGTTAGATCTCTTTGTCGAAGAAATCCACTTCCATCAGAATACATCCTTATACAGTTTTGTTGTTGAGGTATATAATGATCTCCTGGTTCTGCTCATTTCACTTAGCATCAGTTCATGTAAGTCTTGCCAATCCTCTCTGTATTCATCCTGCTGTTCATTTCTTACCAGAATCTCCAATTTTCATTTGTGAGTCAAGGTCTCTCTCTCTCTCTCTCTCTCTCTCTCTCTCTCTCTCTCTCTCTCTCTCTCTCTCTCTCTCTCTCTCTCTCTCTCTCACATTATGTGTCTGCCAATTGCTCAACATTTCCTGCTGAACCCAGTAACTCTCATTCAGATTCCCAGTCCTTAGTATCCCACACATAAGTGCTTCATACATGGCTTTTCATTCATTCCTTCATTTTTCCCTTCCTTCATTAATGAGTGCATGCACTAATGCATCTCATTCCTTGCTTCATTGTTTTCCCATCCCTCTTTTCTTCTATAGCATCTGGATTGGGCTATGCTAATTAGCCTATTGCTGCCATGAAATAGTATTGGAAACAAAATTGGATAAGATCAGAGCTCGAAAGTGCTCCCGAGGTCCTGTACCACACAAGTTGGGCAGAGGAAATTGGCCATACTGTTGTGATCACAAAGATCCATCCTATATCTATACAAATACTTAAATGCTAGACAGATGTCAGTGACTATTATTTTTTTCTTATTATTCTTAGCCATCCTGAGCTTAATATCCTTAAGGGACCTAAAAGCAGAAAGGCTATTAGGGACAGCACCTTTGAGCTGAGTGACAAGATGGTGGTAGACACTTCCATGATAAATTCTGAGAGAGGTGATGAGAATTGGGAAACTAGACATATTCAAGGAAACTTCTGTTAAATTTTAGCTACAAAGCTCATCCCTGGGAAAAATATGGTAAGATGATTTGAACAGAGGCTGGTAGCTTAAGAGACCAATTCCAATTCAGTCTGATTCCCAGTGTTATTTTTAATTGGTATTCCCATAATTATTTATCTGAGGGGCTGAGTAAAAAAAATTACTCCTTGAAGGCAACAACAACAATAACTCTAATATCCCAGAAATCTATAGAAATACAATCTCCCTGTGTAGATAATTCTGTGTCAATAACCTATGTAGAATCTTAGCATCAAATGAATCCCAGAAGTGTCTGCTCCTGTTTCACAGTGGAGGGAATATTATCTTCCATTCTAAGGACTCCTACCTGAAAGATGGCCCCCAGTCAAAGGATTAACTTAATGCTTCTAAATAGAAGAGAATTAAAACACATTTGAAACCAATAGAAATAGACCTTTGGAAAGTTGTAATAAAGCATTTCATGTTTTAACCAATAACATATATGATTCTTACAGTAATTCCATTTTACTAATAGCATATTGCTTATAGGTCTTGCTGTGAAAGTAATCATTAACTAAGTAAAGGCTTCTGTCTCCTAATGTCTTCTCCCAGTCCCACCATCCAACTCAAATTGGGGAGGTAAGACATGTTATTCTTCTAATTTAATCAGGTTTCTGATTTACTGGAGTCCAAATTTGGAAATTGTTACTATCATATACTGGAAAAGAAAATGGCAAACTACTCCATATCTTTGCCAAGAAAACCCCAACTGGGATTGCAAAGAGTTAGACATGACTGGAAATGACTGAACAACAATTATCACATATGGATTATACCAAAATTATGTGTGGACATGTGAAAGAAGGCAAACATCTGTGAGGAGGGCTGCATATTGACTCCATGTTCAGCTTCCTTTGTTATCCCAGGATGTAGATAGTAACAGAATCAGGTTAATCTTAGCAGAGAAATATATAAAGATACTGGTAATCTAGGGGTTAACTCCCACTGAACTTGTGTCAAGAGTGGAATTAGGAATAGAAGGATGAGAAAGGAGCAAACTGAAGCTCTAGGATACAGAAAGCAGAGACTAGGAATCGTAAAGCCTTCAAGGTGAGAAGAATACCAAGGAAAACTAAAGGTTAAGAAAGAAGTGAGAACTCTCTGGAATCCCTGGCCAGGAGCAAGTCAGCAATCTGGAAAGTGAAAATAGAAAGGGGAAATCAGGTCCCAGTGATGATGAAGGCAGGTAGAAAAATACCAAGTCCTGGAGGTCAGCTAGAATAAAATCATGAAACATGGGTAGGACTGACCTGAGGACAAGGACAGGTTACCCCTGACCTGCCCTATATTTCCTGATGAATATGAGTTGACCTGAACAGATAAGTGGAATGTGAGGAATAAATATGATGTTCTGATTTTGGCTATTGATACATTCAGAGAGCAGGGCTGGATGGCTGTCCAGCTGTTCTTACAGGTGTCTTGAAATTCTGCTGTTACCATGTCTCAGAAAGTTTCCTTATACCTTCCTATGTGTCCCTAGACCTTGCTTCTTTCCCAACTCATCATTGATCCCGCTTTGGTCACAAGGGTTCCTTGCTATATTTACATATATCCACAGTTTCACCCAAGAATCTATTTTCTCTTCAAGATATGGGTATCCATAGTTTGTAAAAAGAGCCAATGAATCTGGGGTTACATGTAATCTATTGATAACTTTGAAGTCATTGTTCTTAATAGATGAAAAAAGTTATCTTTTAAAAACCCTTCCCACTTTATAGCAAGTTTGGTAAATTCTGGCTCTTTGGACTAGCGGAGAATGTTAATCAACTGTCCAGAGACTCATTTCCTGTCTAATTGCTATTTACTATCTTGATTATATTTAAGACTTGGAATTAATTTTGCTCATGTGGTCAACTTTGTAATTAAATGGAGTGCATGGAAAAGCTTCAGTGTGTCAATGGAGTTCACAGAATCAGAGAAGAAAGCATCCTCAGAGATCATCTAATCCATCCACCTCTGAATGCCCTGAACAGCAACTCCCTCTGCTCTTCTGCTATTTCCAGAATCAATCATAGTTCTGATCTCTGGGTCCCAACAGAACATGTCAAATACATCTTTCATAGTTCAAATCAGTGAAGGCAGCCCTAAGCCTTCTTGTCTCCAAGTGAAGCATTCTCAATTTCTTCAGCCCATCCTCGTGTGGTCCAAAATTTGGTTGGGGTTTCTATTCAGGTCCCCTTTCTCTAGATGCTCTCTAAGTCATCGATGTCCCTCCACAAACACAGGAACCAGACCTCAAATTTTCCAGAGGTCGATTTTTCCTTAAAGCAGCTGCAGCCACTCCTTAAAGGAAGAAAACAGCTGGGAGAATGAAAGTTCAGGGCACAGCATGTTCCCTCTGTTTCCTAAAATACAGGCTATTAGGACTACTGAGTATTCAATTTACTAAGAAGTAAAAGTGACAATCAGAAGAACCAAAATAAAACTAACAAAAGCAGGGATGACAGGGCTAATCCTGCATTCATTGCCAGCTGTTTCTGCCCAGCTGTCTGGAAAGCATACAGGAGTAAGGATTCAAGAATCAGAGTTGTCCCTGGGAATTCTGGGAGTGTCCTCCCCACTGGATTCCTAGAATCAATTTTCTGGTTCCGAGAATGTTCACAGAGTGTCACGTAGAAGAAACCTTGAGAGTCTCATGTGGACTTTTCTCCTTTGCCATTCTACTACATAAAGAGGAAAGGATACAGCACATTTCTTATTCTGGCTGTTGAGAGGTTCATCCCATATCTCACATCCAATGGAAGAGCTCATTCACTCTTTATATTTTCTGATATAATTCCATCTGCATATCTGCTCTGATTTCTGATTGCTACTAGATTGGATAAATGAGCTGACTTGCTCTTATTTGTTTGTTTGTTTTAAAAGCGAGTTGATACTTTAAAAGATAACAAGGTGCTTGCTCTCAGTTTGATTATTTTTGCATTCTTTTTTAAGAGTTTACACATACATGTGTTAAGATCTGGATCCAGTTTTACACAAAATATCCAAAGAATATGAATGATTGCATACAAAATATATACAATAAGAAATCCTTATACATTGGTAACTTCCCAGGAACAGTCAAAAGAACTACACAGGAAATTGCCTCTGTGGTTGCCATAGATCTTACAGTTACTCATGTTTTCCCATAGAATAGCATGGTACCTAGAGTGCTAGATTTATACTCAGGGAGACCTGAGTTCAAATCCTACCTCTGATACCTCTTAACCATGGGGTAAAGCTCTGAATCTCAGCTTCCCCATCTATAAAATATGGACAAATCATATCAATAGTACCTGTCTCTGGGGTTTTGAGAATTCATTGAGATGATGTATGTAAAGTCCTTTGAAGCTCAGAAAGTAGTATGTAAATAGCAACATTATTGTATTTCTTTCACTATCTTATTTCCTTTTAGGAGAAATACATTGAATTAATTTAACTTTAATATAATGCTTTCAAGTTTGTAAGTTTTTAGACATATCTCATTCAACCATCATAATTGTAGGAGGTATGTGATATAATTGTTTTACAGATAAAGAAACTGAGGCTGATGAAAGAAGACCTAATTTATGGATCTTAGAGGTAGTAAGTATGTGAGGCAGTATTTGAACTCACATCTTTCTAACTCTGAGTCCTCCTTAAAGGATATTCCATAAACTAAAGAATCTTTTCTAAATAACATAGCATTTTCTAATAACATATGGGCAAGGGACCCTTAAACCTTTTCACTTATTCATGCCTGCTGTAGTGCAGGTGGGGGCCGTTAAACAGATTTCCCCTGTCTCTTTCTGCAAAGACAAAAGGGAGGAAGTTCCTCAATAAAGCTGCTTCTTTATTCTCCACAGCTGAGACCACGATTCTAACTACTGCCTCTTTGCTTCCTAGTAGCTTCAACATCTTGATTGTGGTCTCTGACCCTGGCCAGCTGTCTTGCAGATGTGCACATAAGGTCATAGAACACAAATTCATCACAACTACTGGAAAAACAATACAAAGCCCATATTCTATTGATGGCAGGTCAGGAGCCTTTCCCTCACTCTATAAAGGAGAGTCATTACTTAAAATGATAAACAGAGTGGGATTTTGGGGAGCTTGATAACAGACTCTCTGCCAAAGCCGCATGGTGACGCCTGTAGTCACAAACGGGAGTTCTACTGAAAGGTTTCAAAACCTGCCTCGAGACACATTATGAAATTGTGGAATTTACCAATCACACTACTGCCATTGAGGGAAGGGTACAAGATGGAACCTTTCAAGAACTGGCATTTCAGTATTTAAAATAGGTCCAGAATTTCTATTTCTGTTTTGTCTATTTTGTTTCAATGTCTAATTAATTGCCCAGGATGATTTTTATTAAGAAAAGCACAGTTTGGAACACCAAATAAATATTTGAAATACTTCCCCAGATCATTCTGCCAGAGTGCGTGTCTTCCTGTTGCCAACGTGCTGCCCAAGAAAGGGGCCTGTTGTTTTCAGGGGGCTGCACTTGGCAATCCCTAGGCTTGAGCAGAGCCATGAAAAGGAGCAAAGCTCTTCAATGGATCCTGCCGTTCTGGTTTTTCCTTTATTCATCCTGGAAGAGTCCAAGATATTCCTGCTTGGAGGTAGAGAATTGCACAGGTTCCAGTCCCTCTGCTGCGGCTTGGCGTGTATCTTTGACTGCTGGACTTGGAGTAGCATACTTAATATTCTGTTTGGCCAAGCACAATCTCTAGAGTATAAGGAGTCGAAAAGGAATGGATGACCTTACTAGCAGCCTTGAGTCAACACCATGCTTGAATCAAATGAGAACTCCCCAAAAGATGATTCACCATCTCCTTCAGTGTCCCAAGCCAACAGGATCTACTTGAGCTTGTCATTTGCTTTGAATGGTTCTTGTGCCTTTTTTTTCATTATCTTCTCCACCGTATTCCTATATCCCCAGATATTTAGTGCAATAGGTTTGATAATCCTCTGTCTCTCTCCCCAAAAATTAGTTGTTTATAATTTATGGTGTTATCTCATACTTTCTTTGCCTTTTAACAGAGACCTATGCAAGCCTTCAGAGAAGTTAGGTGATGCAATGGATAGAGGGCTAAGACTGGAGTTAGGAACTTACCTTTCTGCTGCATGATCTTGGGTAAGTCAGTTAACCCTGTTTGCCTCAGTTTCCTCATCTGTAAAATGAGCTAGAGAAGGAAATGGGAAATCACTTTAGTGTCTGTGCCAAAGAAACCCCAAATGGGTCATGAAGACTCCTATACAATTGAAATGCAAAATCCAAAGAAAATCCAAAAGGCAATCCATGCATGGGTGGAATTTTGGATAGGATATTTTGAATGAGGAACTCCCCAAAGGACTTTATAGCACCATGTTGTGGCAGTTCAGTCTCATATTCTAGTGAACTGTCCATTCTTCTGTAAGACTATTTGTTTCTTGAAGACAAGAACATGGAATTTTTAATATCAGAACACTGTGATATTTAATAAATGTTAAATCATCACCATAATTAATTAATTAACTGCCCTATTTATATAGGATAATCAGTAAATCAATAAACATGTAAATGCTTATTATGTACCATGCACAAAGACAAATGACCATTCCCATTCTGAAGGAGTCTACAACCTAAAGGGAAAGAAAAGAAAATATATACAGGATTAACTGAAAACAGTCAACGTTAAAGGGGACCAAAACTCACAGTTAAATAAAATCACAGAATTGCAGACAAAGAAGGTTTGTCAATGGTTGTTTCGTTTAACCTATATACCCCCAAAGAATGTCCATCACTGAATATATGACAAGTGGTCATTCAGTTTTAAGTTTCCCACTGAAGAAGGATCCACTACCACTTTAGGCATAATAGGAGTTAAAATTTAGTGATTACAGGAAATACAGCTCAAGGAAGAGACCCTGGGGTTCATCTAGAGATCTAAAGCCAAGTTAATATCAAGATTGATAAAGCACTTTCCTTATTTCCCTGTGGCAGAGATAACAGAAGTATTATTATTTATGTTTTCCAGATAAGAAAATTCAGATTTAGAGAGTCAGGCAACAACTATTTGTTAAGTACTTACAGTGTATTAAATACTTACCACAGGCACTGTGTTAAGCACTGGGGATAAAAATTAAAGCAAAAAAGAAAATAGTTCCTGTCTCAAAGGAGCTTTCTACTTCAGAAGGGAGTAGAAAAAGGAAGGAGGCAAAGGTTCCCATGGAGGCAGTCCTGGAGTCACAAAGACCTCAGATGCTCACTATCTGACTGTGGAGAAGTAATTTACCTTCTGTTAATCCACTGGAGAAGGGAATGGCAAACCACTCTGGTATCTTTACCAAGATAACCCATACAGTGAGCCACAATTCAGCAACCAAACAACGATGACACTGATTCCCCATATGAGTCTGGAAGTCAGAAGCAGAGCTGAGGGTGGCCAGTCTGGGCTATTCCCCATAATCTTGGAAGAAACTCAGCAGGAGGCAAAAGAGGGGCCGGGGGACTTAGGGATATTGAGTGAGGTTATATGACTTGTCATTGATCCTCCACTGAGTGAGCCTCAAAGCAGGATTCAAATCCGTGTCTTCTACAGTTCTCCTGCCATCTTGTCACCCCGTCTTTCAGGCAAACACGGTGAAAGGTAGCAGCACTCCCCCAGAGCTCAGTTTCCATGAACTTTGATTTCCACAGTTCCTGAGACACATGGTTTCTACATTTATCAGGACCACTGGCTGGGAAATGAAATGCTTCACATCCCCCATGAACATCATCCAACTGTGATGTGAACATTGGCAGATGTGCTTTGTAGTCTGGCAGGTCTTTCGCTCTCCCATTAATACGTTTGGCTTCTTTGGAAGCCGGGTGATCATAAGAGCATTTATCAAACCCTTCACTAATTGTAGGTAGGTAGCTAGCTACTGTATATCTTCCAGAAAGAAATAAGGAACTTCCTTTCTGTCCCAACACTGGGCAAATAGAAAACATAAATCAAACCTTCATAGATTTGGGGCTGGAAGGGATCTTATAATCAAATTTCATTGTGGAGATGAGTAAACAGAAGCCATAAATAATTTGCCCAAGGTCACATAAGCATTATGTGGGCCCTAGATTCTAAATCTAGAATAACTTTCCTTTGTCTTGTGATTTGATTTAACAGTCCTAATTAAGTCAGGTCAATAAATAAAAATGAAACAAGGGGGCAGATAGATGGTGCAGTGGATAGATTACCAACTCTGAGTCAGGAGGACCTGAGTTCAAATTTGGCCTCAGACACTTAACACTTCTTAGCTGTGTGACCCTAAGTTTTGAAGATTGAAAAATCCTCAAACCTTCTCCATAAAGTCATTTAACCCCAATTGCCTCAGCAAAAATATATATGTACACACACACACACACACACACACAAAGCATCTACCACAATTCTAAGCACTATGCCAAAAAACTTAGGATCGGAAGAAAGACAACAATAATTTTGTCTTCAAGTAGCTCACAATCTAATAAATCAATTTTTAAATAATAAGACTTTTTTTCAAAAGACAACTTTTTCCATTCACCTTTGCAAAATCTTATGTTCCTAATTTTTCTCCTTCCCTCTTCTCACTCCCACTCCAAGAACAAGTAATTCAATATAGATTAAATGTGCAATTTTCCTAAGCATATTTCTACATTTAGTAAAACAAAGTTTAATAAACTTGATATATTTTGATAATATTTGATTAATAATTATACACACACACACATATATATATTGATGTTGCTCAGTCATATCCAATATTTGATTGCTGCATTTGGGGTTTTCTTGGCAGAGATCATGGAGTGGTTGCCATTTTCTTCTCCAGCTCATTTTACAGATAAGATAACTGAGGCAAATTCACCCAAGATCACACAGCTAGTAAGTATCTGAGACCAGATTTGAACTCAGGCTCCCTGATTCCAGGATTGGTACTCTATGCACTGAGCCATGTAGCGGCCCATAATTATATATAACAGTAGTCAAATCCAAGAACATAGTCTCTATTCTTATATGAATAGAAATTAAAAAACAAGACAAGGTTGTAAAGCCTTGAAGCAAAAAGCACTCATGTTAAAATTTGGCTACCTCGTCTCCATCCACACAAGCAGAGTCTCTTGTTACCCTACTTAGTGGGAGTCTGCAAATCCTAGGCAAGGGACCAAAGGATTTGTATTGAAATGGGGACTAAATGAGGAGGACGGCATCTCTTCTAGACAGCTGTAACAACAAAAGCCCTCCAAAGAATGCCTTTCGGGATTTCTGCTGCCATGGGGGTGATAACTAGATAAGGAACAATTTTCTTTCCCTTGCAACCGTTCCAAAGATGACAAGGTCTGCAGGAAGCCCCTGGTACCCTGGATGTGTATAGCTGGTTCCCACCGCTAGTTCATTGGAACTTCTTGCTAATCAGCCCTCCATCATCAATGAGCTCATCCAACGAGCAGGAAGGGAAAACAAGAAGAAAGCTACCAAGTTGAAAAATCCTCAACCCCTCTCCATTTCCCAGAGCTCTTTCTAAGCCAAGGAGGCCCAGCAAGAGGCCTGATGGATAACACAGAGAAGCAGCAGGGAATATGTCACTGAAAGCACTTTCTCTAAACTTGGTTCAGTTCATCTTGATTATGGTTCATTAAGTGATCAAAGTCTTTGCTCTCCTTCCCTCCCAATAACTTTTGAATTTTAAAAAGAGTGTGAGAAGAAAAAGCACAGAATGCTTGTGTAATAATAGTACCTAGCATTTGTATTCCACTTAAAAGTTTACAAAATACTTTATAAATATTGTCTTTAGCCTTATAGCAATCCAGGGAAATAGGTAGTATTATTCCCATTTTATGGGTGAGAAAACTGAGGCAGGTTACAGAATTTTGCCCAAGGTCCCATACTAGTAAGTAATTGAAGTTAGAGTTGACTCAGGCTTTCCTGATTTTAGGTCTTGTGTTCTAACCACTGTGTCATCTTGCTGACTTGTATACATTATGTATGTGTATCCTATGTATAAGCATTTTATTTCTTTTTTTTACTTAATAGTATTTTTTTCCATATTACACATAAAACTAGTTCTCAACATACATTTTTTTTGTAAGATTTTGAGTCCGAGATGTTTTTTCCCCCTTTTCCCTTGCATTTCTCCGTCGTCCCCCCCCCCCTTCCAAGGCAGCAATCTGATATAGGTTATATATGTACAATCATTTTGAGCATATTTCCATAACAGTCATGTTGTAGAAAAAATTATAATAAAAGGGAAAAATTATGAGAGAGGGAAAAAAAGTGAAAATAGTATGCTTCAATCAACATTCAATCTCCATAGTTCTCTCTCTAGATGTGGATGCCATTTTCCATCTCAAATCTATTGGAATTGTCTTGAGCCACTGTATGGCTGAGAAGAGCTAAATCTGTCATAGTTGATCATCACACAATTTGCTGTTATTGTATACAATGTTCTCCTGATGACCACTTTATTCCCCAACATAGAGATGCTAACTATACCTGTAATTCATTGATATAAAGAATTCCTAAGAGAAAAGGAGAGACAGAGCAAGAGCAAGATCTTGGTGATATCTGGTCTTGTACATAATAAATGCTAAGTTAATGTTTGTTGACAGATTGAATAGATTTCTTCAGCTAGCTCTTTGGAGGTAATAGCCACATTTATAATTGCTCTTTGGCCTTCTTATGCTAGTCACATTAAAAAGATACACCTTTTCTCTTGTAAAAGTTTGAGATTTGGGCTGACACTCAGCTAAACTTAATCTCCTTTAGAAACAGATAAGTAAAGGATTATCTTATCTCTATAAACTCAAGGCCTGGTAAAAAAGGATGACCAATTATATCCCCCAGGTACTAAAAAAATCCCACAGAAGAGGGAAAAATGCTGATCTGAACTCTCTCAAGTGAATATCCAAAAAGTGAAAACCATTTGAAGAGGCTTTTGGATCTTTTTTTTTTCCTTCCTAAATCTTGGTAGGTTATAAGAAAGGTTGAATGGTTTGAAAGAATTAGATCTACTTTCCTTTTTTCAGACATATTATTTGGTGCTAGAAAAATACTTCAGGAACTATGTCCAAAGGCTAATCAAGCTGTGCATACCCTTTGATCCAGTAATACTACTATTAGTTTATATCCCAAAGAAATCATAAAAAGGGGGACGGGGAGAAGGACCTATGAAAATAATTACGTTTTTAGGAGTTCTTTTTGTTTTGGAAAAGAACTGGAAATTGAGAGGATGTACATAAACTGGAGAAAAGCTGAACAAGCTTTGTGTTATTGTAATGGAATATTATTGTGCTATAAGAAATGATGAAAGGAGGATTTCAGGAAAATTTGGAGAGACGTATATAAATTGAGGCTAAGGAAAGTGAGCAGAACCAGAAGAATACTATACATAGTAACAGCAACATTGTGTGATAATCAACTATGATTGACTTAGCTCTTTTCAGCAATAAAATGATCCAAGACAATTCCAAAACAGTCATCATGTAAAAATGCTTTCTACCACCAGAGAAAGAACTATGGAGTCTGAATGCAGATCCAAGCCTACTACTTGCACTTTTTTTGTTGTTTGTTTCTATCATTTTATTTTTTTCTGATTATACATGTACTTAATTTTTTTTAATATACATTTATTCATGTTAGGAGAGAGAAGTTACAACCAAAGAGAAAGCCACAAGAAATAAAAACAGGAGAAAAACAAAAAAGGTGAATATAGCAGATGTTGACTTGCATTCAGTCTTCATAATTTCATTTTTTTAAATCATAGTTTTTCTTTTTGTTCTGTTTCTTCTTTCATAACATGACTAATATGGAAATGTTTTATATGATTACATATACATAACCTATATCAAATTGCTTATCATCCTAAGAAGAAGAGATAGAGAAAATTTGGAACTCAAAATTTTATAAAAAAATTAATGTTTAAAATTATTTATACATGTAACTGGAAAAAATAAAATACTATTTAAAAGAAAAAAAAGATTAGAGCATTAAAAAAAGAAAAAGAAAACATTTTCTAAGCTCTGTAGAAGTTTAAGGGGTTCAATCAATAATTACTTAGAGAAAGTAAATTCAATGATTATGAATTGAGCTTATTCAAAAACATTTAAAATTCGCCTAAAATACCTTTTCTTTAAATAGCTCAGGAACACTAGATTGGTTTTGATTTTCAAATTCAGAAGCAGCTCAGGAAAACCAATGCCCTCAAGTTTAGATTTATTCTGCAGAGGGAAGCTACAGATAACAAGAAAGTCTTTGATGATGTATATCAGGCAAAACCCAAAAGTTCCCACCTTGCAACCTTATTCTTCCTCTGGCCATGTTGGGAGTCAAGAATTTCATTTGATTGGGCTGCTTTATTATAATTCCCGAGAAAGGCCTCAGTCTCAGGAAAATAAAAAGTGGAGGAATAGAGAAGGCTAGACTAGATTACCTCTTAGACCCTTTTCCAGTTCAAGATTGATGATCTTAAGAGGTTTTAAGGTGTAGAAACAACTTTAAACTTCAAGGCCCAATAAACCAACTTGATAATTCATGATAGAAGTAAATTCAGATGAATTTGGTTGAGTGGGAGAGGGAATTAGTTCCCAAATGATTTCTAACAACAACTTCTGATAACTTCCTCATTTAACTAATTATTCTTACTAACTACAAATCAAGCTCAATTGTTTTATCTACCAAAAGGGAAAGTACATGTGTTATATGTGTGCTCTAAATTTCAGAGTCCTAGGACAAAACCCTGATTACCCCTATCAAGTTACACTTCTGAGAGGGTCTCCAAAATCCTCCTCTAATACAGAATGGAATCTCGGAATGGTAGATAAAATGTCAATTGACCTTATGGTGAAAGATCAGGGGGTGTGCTGGATTGTTAAATATTTAGTATAAGCATTATACCTCTGTAATTGGCCACGACTACAAATCAGGGATTGATTTATGGTTTTGTTAATTGTCTCAACTAAAGCAAATGTTAATAATGTAGATTAAGGCTTTTAAAAACTAGGTATCATGCACATTTTCTTTTTCTGGAGAGTTAGTTGTTAAACCATGATCAGTATGCTTCTGTTAAGGATCTGTTAGAATGAATCATTTCCACCACTGATGAGTACTCTCCTTTCTATGTTAGTCCCACAAGGAGCCCCCCTTCCTTTTTGGACCAATTTCTATGGGGATGGAGGCTGTGGGTGGAGAAGATTGGGGGAGGGTAGAGGGAATAAATAGCAGACATAAAGTAGGAGGTAGAGGATTAAACTGTTTCCCTCCCATTTTAGAGAAGTAATTCACTGCATTTATCCAAGCTCAGCCAGCCAGTTAGCAATGCAGCTGAAAAATGATAAGCCCAGGACATGGAATTTCTGTTAAACCAACCTTCCAAACTCATTCTGAGCACTGGGCAGTCAACATTTCTATCTGCTTTAAAGACTCTCAGTAATGGATCCCCTCAGAGGCCCAGGTCCCCACCCTAATCACTAGACCACATTGTCTCCCTTCACCTCCTCGATTGCCATGAAGCTGTTTGCCAAATAAAACCACTAAAAGCCCATTCCCTGCCTTCCCATTCAAAGAGCAGAACTGCATGGAATGTTCACTTCCAGGGTCATTTTTATTTATAAATTCAAAGTCTTCCACAAAGAAAACATGATGGCCTGCAGTGCAAACCTTATTACAGCAAAATCTAGAGGATAATTTATTTACCCCATGCCTACATTCAATTGCTGTGTTTCATTGACTACACTTTTATTATCTGAAGAGCAAATCTCCTGGAGGTGAAACATTTATGACTCACATTAATTCAATGTCCTCAGTCCTCATGTTTCTTAGCTCGCTGTTGAGCCACGGGCATGTCATTTTAGAATATATCTGAGTGAAGCGGGTTGAGATGCTGATCAGTGGCAATTTATAGCAAGACTTCCCAAGAACCTCCTCAAATGCTGGCGAGTTCTCCCCCATATCTCATGGCCCAGATGCCCAATGGCGCAGATAAAGATGGGCTGCTAGGGGCAACAAGCCACAACCATAAAAGGATGCTATCTCAAGAGGGGACTTTGTAGGAGACAGACTGTTCCTCACTGACGCCTTGTACAACTCTCTTTGGTGTTTTCCTGACCATCTTCTGTGTTGATATTCCCCCCTAATTCCCCAAATTCCTAACCACTTCAAGCCTTCTGTCTTCAGACTCAGGCCCCCTTTTCATGACTACTGCCTAACTCTGGGGATTTGTTTATTCTGGTGAAATCTTGCCACTGCCCTGACATGGAAAGACCATTACTTTTAGAATTTATGGCCTGAACCATGTCTTTTTTGCCCCTGGTGTTTTATCTCCCTCCAGGCCTATTGGCTAACCCTAATCACTAGCACATATCTGCCTCATCTCCCCATGAGATAGGGAGCCAATAATCAAGACTAAAAAGAAAAACATACTCTGAGTAATGACAGAATTCAGGTTTTTCGCATACTGTTCAGGGACTTGTGCATCTCTGAAGTGTAGGCTTCTCTCTCCTATTTCCCAGCTACTTTATATGGAAATGTGTACTGTGCAAAAAGAAATTAAACACAATGGCAAAGAGAACAGAGAGGGTGACTGACGTGATCATGAGGCTTTGAGGACATTTCCTACATAACATAATTGTTCCTTTTGCAAAGATTGACCATGTGTAAGGCATTAAAAAAATCTCATAAACAAATGCAGACATTAAACACACCCTTTACTGACCACAACAAAAAGAAATTACATTCAATAAAGGGACATTGAAGAAATGATTTAAATTAACTAGAGACCTAATCCTAAGGAATTGACAGGTCAAAGAACAAGTAATTTCATTAAAGATAGTGAAAGCATTGTGACACATAGCACAAATTTTGGAGAAGTAGTTAGACAATAACCTTAGGGGGAACATTTATGCCTCTGAACATGTTTCTTCAACAAAATAAAGGAAAAAAACATATCAATGATTGTGACAGAAACTAAGAAAAAATACTAGAAAGCCAACACATTTAAAAACTTAAACATCAAAAGAGAAGTTTGAAAAACCACAATATAGGTGCTCAATAAATGGTTATTTGTTGAATGAATAATGAGGATGTCAGATTTGTGACAATTTGCATCAAAGGGTTTAATTTGGGATTCTTCTCACCAAAATGAAATTCTCTAAGAAGTCATCTATCCCAACAACCTGAGTAAGTCACTCAATAAGGAAAAGAAGGCTTAGACTATTCCAACATAGATTACAAGAGGCAATTGGAAAACAACCATGAGTTTAAGAAGGATGTTAATGAATGAGTGTAGAAAAATAATCAGAATGGAGAAGGTCCTTGGATTTATATTATATGAGGATCATTTGAAGGAACTGAGGATATTCTGCTTTTAGAGGACAATACTCAGTAAAGACATGAGAGATATCATCAGGAATTTGAAGGGCTGTCACATGGAGGAATGATGAGATTTGTTCCTTTTGGCTTTAAAGGAAAGAACCAGAATCAACGGGTGAAGGTCACAAAGAAATTAATTTTGGTTCAATGTAAGCAAAAAATTCCTAGCAATTAGTGGTGTCCAAAAAAAAAGGGGGGGAGGGTGTACTTCCTTAAGAGATGGTAGTTCCCCTTCAGGCAAAGGCCAGATGATCACTTATCTAAAATATTATACTGGAGGTTTCTTTTGGATACAAGTTGAATTAGACGTGACTATTTAGATCCTTTTTAGATCTCAGTTTCTGTGATTATGGAAAAAAGAAATTAGTGGAGAAAGTAATAAAAATAAATCTACTTCTGGAGTAGAAATCTTTAAGGGCAATCTAGAAGAGAAGAGAAGACATTTCTGATTAAGTTTATATTATTCTTTAATCAAAGCAGATGAAAGCTTACCTAAAAAAAAAAAATAAGCAAAATACATCCCAGACCTTTTTTGATTTCTGACAGATAATAGATAATTAAATGACAAACTTAAGCCAACGTCTTGTAGGTGCTTAGTAGACATTGGCTGATTTGAATTTTATAAACATTATCTTAGGGGGATAATATAAAATTTAAATATCTCAATTATTTAACAAGAACTAAGAAATACATTTAGGTATGCCTCAGGTAATACAATAGGTCTGAGCTCAAAAAGCAAATTTTGTAAATTGTCACATTTAAATGGGATAAGAAGATTCATGAAGTAGCTGGAAGCATGGTAGCTAGAACACTGGGTCTGGAGTTAGAAAGACTCAGTCATCTTTTTGAGTTCAAATCAGGCCTCAGACACGTAATAGCTATATGATCTTGGATAAGTCACTTAACCCTGTTTGCCTCCATTTCCTCACCTGTAAAATGAACTGGAGGAAAAAATGGCAAATCATTCCTGTATCTTTGCCAAGAAAACTCCAAGTGGGTCACAAAAAGTTAAATGACTTAACAACAGCAAAAGAAATTTCAAAGAGAAATCCAATGGTGTACTGTTTTGTAAAATAAATAATCATTCTCTATGCATTCTTGAGTTTTGGTTAGAAACAGAGACGGTCTACTGTGAAGATCTGTCATAATAGTGGGCTAGAACTTAGATAGGGACTAGACCTTAGTATAAGGTATATGGAAACCTCAACTATCACTGCAGATCATTGCCTACTCTGAAACACATATACTTAAGAGAATGTTTTAGGGAACTTCAAGATTAAGTGACTTGGTCCAAGTCATATAATCCCTGTGTGTGTCAGGAGTAAGAATTAAATTCAAGTCTTCTTGACTGCAAGGCCTTCCCTCAATTCTCAATGTATTTTCTTACATGTAAAAATACAACTCCAAGCCCATTTCCATTGATATAAAGAACAGAATTATTTTCAAGTTGACGTCTCACCCCATACTTACACACATAAATATGGCAGACACCTATCCCAATGTTTTCATTAGAAAGCACATCTTAGTGAGTTGGGGAAGAAGAGCTCACTCCAGAATTTGAGACAGCCAACGTCCTGCAATTAATTCTTCAAGTATCCAGCAAAATACAACCAACAAACCATCTCCAGTCATAGAGCCCACTGTCCTCCAAGGTTTTACCCCCTGGCAAAGCTAGACAAAAGTAAAACAAAACTTGTTTTCAGGCTTGTTCTTCATTGGAGTGATGATTTCAACTTTTATACTCCAGAAACCAATTTGATTTCATTGCCCATCAGATCACCTAGCTTGTTGAATGCAACATCTGGAAGAGATACATAAACTGATCACTTTCATAGAAAAATAAATAGCTCCTATCTAAAAAACTCAGGGAAAGGTGGTATTTGTTTAGAAAGTGGACTTTTTTTTCTTTTTTTTCTCATCTGGGAAAGCCAAACAGACTTTGGAACTTTTGGCATAAACAATGAAGAAACTAAAATAAACCCTTAGAAAGAATAAATGATAGGAACATTTTTTCCCCTTGAATCATATGCTAATTATTGTTCCTGAGAATGTAAACTAAGTTAATTTATCCTCTGTCAGCGAGTAGAATACGGAAACTCTTGTACCTATCATAGGAATATAGGATTTTTTTTTACAGGAGTAGGAAGAGATCTTAGAAATTATCTGTTTCTTATTCCCCATCTTTTCACTCCATTGTAAGGAAACCAACCTTACTCAGGGTTGCACAAGTAGAGGCAGGTTTTTACCACAGAAATTCATAGAAACAAAAAGTCACATTAATCGAAGTTAGAACTGGAAAAGATTCTCAAGAGAATCTAGTTTAATCCTTTCATTTTAGTGAGAAGGAGACTGAAATCCAGAGAGAGTACAAGACTTACTTGGTATTAAACAAGAAGTAAGTGGTGGAGCTGAGACATGAACCCAAATCTCCCAGTTTCAAGACCAGGATTCTTTTTTGCCTTCTTCAAATCAGACAGAGATAAGGAGAATTGGAATTATTATTTGGGTAAATGAAGTAAGTTACAGTTTGACTTCACTTGGCCTTTGTTTGCAAGGATGCAAATTCTAGTTTTTCCTCTGTCAGTAATGATTAAGATAATAGTGATAAATGTAGAGTTTACCTTTGAATACAAGAAGTTGATTTCACAAGTACATGAAGAAGGGAAGAGGGAGTATAATTAGAAAACAGCTTCCTGGAAAATAGTTGAGCAATTTAGTGCTCTGCAAGCTCAATATGAATTGATGGTGCAAAGTGATAGCCAAAAATGATCATGTAAACTTGGGCTGCATTAAGAGGGACATAACTTCTGGAAATAAGCAATGAATTGTACTACTTTTTGCTCATCAGATCATATCTAGAATTTTGTGCTCAATTCTAGGCATTTTGCTTTAGAAAAGACATTGATAAGATGGAAAATGTCCAGGTGAGAGCACTGGTTAAGGGTTTGGTATATATGCTATACAAGGAGCAGTCCAATTACATTAAATAAACATTTATTAAGCACTTACTATGTGCCAGGCACTATGCTAAACACTGAAGTTGAAGGAAATAAAGACGAGAAGGGGAATAGACTATTCAGGGTGGAAAATGATTTTTGTTTGCTTATTTTGAGGCACAAAAGGATAGCATTAGGAGCAATTAGTGGAAGTAGCAAAAGTGGCCCATTTAGGTGAAATGTAAGGAAAACCATATAACAATGAGAATTAATCCAAAGTGGACTTGACTACCCCAGGAAATAGCAGGTTCCTCTCTCACCAGCAGTCTTCATGAAAAGCCATTGAGTATATTATAGTAGAGACTCTTTTGAGGTTAGGGGTTAAATTAGAGGACTATTGAATGCCTTTCCAACTCAAGTTCTGTGATTATGAGATATCACAGTTAGAAATAATAAAAAAGGCTAGTGTTTGCTTCTCAAAAGTTTTCCCCCACTCAATTCATAATCTTCTCCCTAGATAGCATTTCTAAATTATACCATGTTTCACTATCCAGCCAAACATATATTAAGTATCTATTATGTGTCAGTCACTGATTTATATGCTGGAGATACAAAGACAAAAAGTAAACAGTTCCTGTCCTCAACAAGCTTACATTTTATTGGGGAACATTATAACTATTTATAAAATATTTACAAAGAAATACAAGGAGGACTAGAATTGGGGGAGAGATTTCCATGTTTGATAAGAGACAGGCAATTAATGAATTAAGAGGGAATAGTTGAACAATGAGTAGAAAAGCCTGATTTCAGGAATGGATAGAGAAACAGAGGAGGCAGCTAGTGGCTCAGTGGATAGAATACTGGGCAGGGAGGGAGAAAAATCTGGATTCAGTTCTGGCCTCAGACATTTATTACATGTGTGATCGCTGGGCAAGTCATTTGACTCTTTGCCTCAGTTTCCTTTGGAGACAGAAATGACAAACCACTCCAGTATCTTTGCCAAGAAAACCATATGCAGAGATCACAAAAAGGCAGACACAGCAAATAGAGTGTATAAAAACAGGAGAAATAAAAGTATTTCTCATTCTCATATTGGAAGGCAGAAGTCTGACACGATCTGTGTACTGTCCAAAGCTGCCTGAACTCCAAGACACATGTACCTTCCCACACAAAGCATATATACACACACGTCACATACATATCATACAATACCCCCACACACTACATTTTCCCTCTCATCCAAATACTTGAAGCACTTTCTTTTCTTTATTACTCTGCCATCAACCCTAACCCGCACACAATATGTGCTTAGGATGGGTCCTCTCTATTTCTGGTACATTAATGAAAACTTCACATAATGAATGTCAAATTGGAAAAGATTCCCTGAAAAAACAATGGATGGAAAAGAATCTAATTCCATTTTAAGTGCTTCCTATTAACTTAAATAGCTAAACACCAAGATCAACTTTGTGCCCACTATCACTTTCCTATCCAAGATCTCAGTACAAATTTCAGCAAATGTTTTTAATAAATTTGGGCTTACACATATGTTCTTTAATAGAAGAATACAGGGGAGAAAATATTTTGGAGACTTCACACATTCCAGGGCTCCAACCGCATTTGTCTGAGGAGCCACATTTGTCTGTCCCATAACTTCTGAGTCAGTCTCTGGTGCCATTGGGGAAAGCTTTCACTCCAGAAGTTTGAATATCTTTGATTGTAAACCTAACAGGCTTTCTTGGGCACGGGGCCAGAGCAAAAGGGATGGACCAGATCAGGACACACTCCAAACCCCACAGAGTTTCCTCAATTAGTCACTTTAAACAGGGCCTCCATATTAGCATGCATGATGAGATGCAGCTTCAGAGGACCCAGGAAGAAGTAATAAAATATTCTGGAATATGTTCAAGGTCTCAAGCTGAAATCTAAGGCCTTACAAACACTCAGAAGCCCTTCACATTTTGGCTGCTTCTTACATTTCCAAACTTTTGACATTTTCCTCTCCTCCACAGATTCTGCAGTCCAGCTTCCCTGGTCCACATTTTATCTCTCAGTTCTGTTTTTTGTTTTTATACAATTCCCCTCTCCCCACCATTTCTAGCATTCTTTCCTTCCTCTCTTCTGCCTCCTGTCTTCCTTAGCTTCCTAGAAGATTCAGCTAAATCTGAATCCCTAGTCCCCTTCTCCCTCCCTCCTCAGACATTATCTTCCATCAATATATCTCTTGTATATATATAATTATTTACATATAATGTCCAGTTAAAATGTGAGCTCTTTGAAGGCAAAGGTTGTGTTTTTTTCCCCTTTTATACTAGTTCTTAACACAGTATACCTTGTACAAAGTAAATGTTTAATAAATGCTTAGTGACTGGTGGACTTTTCTCAGTCAAGGCTGGCTTGGGCCATGATGTGAGAAAATACTCCATGGTTAACGTGTTCCAAGATTCTTTTTAAAAGCCACTCTGTCCTATTCTTTTTGTACAGCAAAATAACCGTTTGTACATATATACTTATTTTGTATTTAATTTATATTTTAACATATTTAACATGTATTGGTCAACCTGCCATCTGGGGGAGGGAGTAGGAGGAAGGAGGGGAAAAATTGGAACAAAAGGTTTGGCAATTGTCAATGCTGTAAAATTACCCATGCATATAACTTCTAAATAAAAAGCTATATAAAAAAGCCACTCTGGAAAGAACTATCCCCATTGGGTTTGGAGAAGGGACCCATTGTGGGGGCTTGATTTCAATTCTCCAAAAATCCAAAGGACTTGATGACAAGAAGATGAGACTACTGTCTCTTCTATAATGTATTCCCAGTTGGGTCCATTTAATTAATCTAAAGGCATAAATAGGTGATTTCTCAATCAATAATTATTTATTAATATTAATAATAATTAATAAAAAATTAAGTGCAAAGATTGTGCTAGGTGATGAAAAACAAAGACATCTAAGATATGGTCCTTATCCTCAAAGAAAAAGTTGAAAAGACAGGGCACATGTCTTACAGGAAAATAAGATGGATGTGATAAGTGATTATTAGTAGTGCAAAAAAAAAAAAAAAAAAAAAAAAAGGAAGATATGTCTGTGAGTACAAGACTGTGATTGTTTTGAGATCTATAACCCAGCCCTAAGAAAGGCTTGACTTCAAGAACTCCCAATGCTGCTCTTGATTTGGAGAGACTCTGGGTAAGTTTGGAGTCCTCAGTCCACTCTTCTACAGAAGTCTTTCTGTATCCCCAATCCAATCTTGTTAACACTAACAGCTCAGACTTCTTCAGGAGCCTCAGCCCACATAAGCCCCACAGGAGCTAAGTATGTATTGATATCAGGCTTCTCAGTGATTCCAAGACCCCCTGAAGGATGGAGTTTCAGTTCTCAGACTGGATTTCCTGATGTGGGGATGATTAAACCAGATTCCTAACATTATTTAATGTGGTAGAGGTTGATTTTTTTTTAATTTTGGTATAAGAATACTATCCAAGATGGTCTGGAAACTGAAAACTTCTGTGCTGGAAGGAAAGGAATGCTGTGTGTGTTGTGTGTGTATAAAACATACACAACACACACACTTTACACTGCTGTTCTAATTTACTCTCTGAGAACAGATAACAGTTCAAACTATCTTGTCTGGAGAAGATAGAATTACTGGGTTTTGGAAGCCATATGTAAATCATTCAATTTTCTTTCTTCCTTCCTTCCTTCCTTCCTTCCTTCCTTCCTTCCTTCCTTCCTTCCTTCCTTCCTTCCTTCCTTCCTTCCTTCCTTCCTTCCTTCCTTCTTTCCTTCTTTCCTTCCTTCCTTTCCTCTCCTACTCTATGTGTGTCTCTCTGTCTTCATGTCTGTCTCTCTGAATTTCTCTATTTGTTTCTTTGACTCTCTGTCTCTGTCTCTCTGTCTACTCCCACCCCCACAAAAAAACCTCAATGAAACAAACCACATACAAGAAAGTAAAGCCAATCAATACATTAGCCATCTTATCCTAATAGGATCATTCATCAAGGCCTTAATGAATTGAACCTTTTTATTTCACAAATGTAGAAACTACATACAAAGGGGGTGAGTGATTTGCCTAGGGTCACACAGTTAATAATTGTCTAGGTCTTTTTGATTCTAAGTCCAAAGCTTATGCATTTTTGCCATGCTATACAGTAGAGGGAATGAAGGTCCATAAGTCACATAAGTCGCAAGCCTCAGAGCTGGGATTTGAACCCAGATCATATCCAATTGTCTGTCCACCACAACATTAGGTTTAAAATTTGCTCCAGGTCCGTGGAGTTGCCCAGCGGGACAGCAAGAAAGTAGGATGGAGAGATTTCTCCCTGCTTACTCTCATTCCTCCCAACATTCAGCATCTTGAGCTGCTTTCTGGACAGCATTTGAAGCTAGGGGCAACAGAGGCTTTCTCTTCTCCTTTTTAGGAGACAGTGAAAGCAGGTTTATGCTCTTAGGGAAGGATTTCTTCATAAATATGTTTTCCATTACATTACACAGAGGCAGAGCAACATAAGGGTCATCCTTCGGGCTCTCTTTTGAAGGTTTTGGGATCAGTTCTCTGCTCTGATTATTTTCTGAGCATTTTAGAAATTGGGAAACTTACAACATGCTAATGAGACAGCTGAAAGTTCTTCATCACAGTTCTCATTTCTTTCTGCCAAATTCCCCCCCCCCCATTTATCTTTTCTTTTTCTTTATCTCTCTTCCTCTCTTTGGCAATCCTCTCCTCCAACTTATTTTCTCTGATATATATATATATATACATACACACACACACATGCACATGTGGGCATATATTAGATATGTACATAAGCAATTTGTTTTGTTTCTGTGAGGTGTGTGTACATGTTGCCTTACATGCTTGTACATGCATGTATGTGTATATGTGTGCACCTATGTCAGTATTTGCTATATTGTGCATGTGTTGCTAGAGTACATGCACATGCAAATATGTTTTACATGCATATACATACATGTGTGTATACACACACATGAAATTTTTTTACCTTGCTATTCATAGCTCACATGAGAAATAAGGTGAAGTAGACAGAGAAAAATACAGAGAAGTATGAGTTTAAGCTCTAACTGGTTCATTCTGGTTGTGGAGCCATGGGGGAGTCGCCTAACATCTCAATTGTCTTAGAAAAGTGTCTAGGATTCTAAGTCAAGTTGTCAGTCTGCATTGAGAGATCCACTTAGTGGAGTTCCCTTAGCTAATGAAATCCAAAGTCCTGACCAAACAATAAAGCAGAATAGTGGAAAGAGAACAAGATGAGAAGTCATAAAATCCTGGATTTGGACCTAGAACAGACCTTAGAGGCTTTATAGATGAGGAAGTGAAGCATACAATATCCCTGAGAGGTTATGATTTGCCCAGGGTCACACAGCTAGTAAGTGTTTGAGACAGTCCAGTCCTGATACTTTGCCCTGCCACTATGAACAAGAAAATCACTTTTCTGAGCCTTGGTTTCCTTATCTATAAAATGGAGATAATAATATATTTAAATCTTCCCTCCTAGGTTGTTCTGAGGAAAATTCTTTTTTTTTTTTATTAAAGCGTTTTGTTTTCAAAACATATGCATGGATAATTTCTACATAAAACCTTGTTTCCAAATTTTTCTCTCCTCCTTCCCCTTCCCCTCTCCCCTAGATGGCAAGTAATCCAATATATGTTAAATATGTGCAATTCTTCTACACATATTTCCACAATTATGTACTGCACAAGAAAAATCAAATCAAAAAGGAAAAAAGTGAGAAAGAAAACAAAATGCAAGTAAACAACAGCAAAAAGAGTGAAAATGCTATATTGTGATCCACACTCAGTTCCCACAGTCCTCTCTCTGGGAATAGATGGCTCTCTTCATCACAAGACCATTGGAGCTGACCTGAATCATCTCATTGCTGAAGATGGCTAGGTCCATCAGAGTTGATCATCATATAGTATTGTTGTTGAAGAGTATAATGATCTCTTGGTTCTGCTCATTTCACTCAGCATCAGTTTATGTAAGTCTCTCCAGCCTTTCTGAAATCATCCTGTTGGTCATTTCTTACCGAACAATAATATTCCATAATATTCACATACCACAATTTATTCAGCCATTCTCCAATAGATGGATATCCACTCAATTTCTAGTTCTTTGACACTACAAAAAGGGCTGTCAAAAACATTTTTGCACATACAGGTCCCTTTCCCTCCTTTAAGATCTCTTTGGGATACAAGCCCAGTAGAAACACTGCTGGATCAAAGGGTATGCACAGTTTGATAGTCCTTTGGGCATAGTTCCAAATTGTTCTCCACAATGGTTGAATCAGTTTACAACTCCACCAACAATGTATTAGTGTCCCAGTTTTCCCACATCCCCTCAAACATTCATCATTATCCTTTCCTGTCATTTTAGCTAATATGAGAGGTGTGTGAGGAAAATTCTTTAAAGAAATCTGCTATGAAATTAAAAACAACTCTGAGGCACCATCTCAAACCTATTAGATTGCATACCCTTTGATCCAGTAGGGTTACTATTGGATCTGTATCCCAAAGAGATCATAAAGAAGAGAAAAGGACTCACATGTACAAAAATATTTATAGCAGCTCTTTTTTGTGGCAAAGAATTGGTAAATGAATGATGGAATAACTGAATACTACCATGTTTCCCCGATAATAAGACAGTCTTATTATTTTTTTGGACAGAAAAACACCAAAGGGCTTATTTTCAGGGGAGGGCTTATTTTAATGAACATTGACAGCAATTTTAATAAACAGGTAAATGTGAACAAAAAAAAGTACCTTTATTCAATAATGATCATGTCATTTTCTTCAACAACATTGTCATAAGTGTCCATCCCCTGAATTCTGTCCTGGATGTCTTGCGCCTCTATTTCCTTCAGAAGAAGTGGACCCAATCTGTCATGTCTAGCAATATAGCTCTCTTTAAATGAATATGTCTTGTCCAGGTAACCTGCTCGTAGTGCCTTGGCGACACAGCTGTCAGTAATTTTATCTCACGACTTCTTCACCCAAGTCACGACTTCTTGCAGACAGGGCTTCACAAAGTTCCCACGCTGATTTCTTTCCATTCTATTTTCAATGTAGTCATTGACTTCCATGTGCAAATGGTCCTTGAATGGCTTGTTTATTGCAATATCAAGGATCTGGAGATAGACAGCCATTCCTGCAGGAATCATTACTTAATCTATTCTTCTCTCTGTAAGGAAGTTCTTCATTTCTTTAGCACGGTGAGTGCTGGCTGAATCCCAGATTATCAGACCTTTTTGGTTACCTCGCATAACAAATGGCAGCATTAAATCAACCCATTTTCTTATAACAGCTTGTGTACAGCAGGCTTGTGTACACCAGGCTTTTTCGGTTTCAAGAACGTAATCTTATCTTTCTTGCCCTTACTGATGATAAGAGGTGTGGCTTTCTTTCCATCCAAACGAATTGCCAAAACACAAGTGACCTGTGCAGACAGAATAATAAAATTATGACCATCAGTCCTTCTTTTCACTCCATCATGCCCCTCAATAATGTTTTAACCCCATCATGCTCCCTGAGTGCTCCTTCTATCCTCCATGATGCCCCCTGAGTTCTTCTTTTATCCTCCATCATGCCCCCTGAGTTCTTCTTTTATCCTCCATCATGCCCCCTCACTCCCACTTACATACCGGGTTTTTATGTTGTCCTGCCTCAGCTCTCCTCTGCGGCACTGCTCTCAATGGCATCAGCAAGCAAATCACTGGGGAAGAACAGGATGACGCGCTCACTGCTGCAGCTCTGATTGGATGCAGCTTGGAGCGTGTTGTGCGTTTCACCGTGGGGGGGGGAGGACGGTGCATACAGAGGGTACCATAATGTAGTGTGTAGCACAGGGGATCACCTTCACTACAGTAGCAATCTCAATAGGGCTTATTTTCGGGGGAGGGCTTATTTTAGAGGAATCTTACACAGTAAGGGGAGGGCTTATTTTCGGGATAGGTCTTATTATCAGGGAAACACTGTAAGTTATAGTATATAAAAATAATGTATTCTTATTGTGCTATAAAAACTGATGAATAGCCTGATTTTAGAAAGGCCTGAAAAGATTTAGATGAACTGATGCTGAACAAAACAAACAGAAGCAGAAAACATTGTATAGAACATTGGCAAGATGGTATGATGATCAACTATGATACACTTGGCTCTTCTCAGCAATTAAGTGATTCAAGGCAATTCCAATAAACTTTAGATTGAAAATGCCATCCACATCCAAAGAGAAAACTGTGGAGACCAAATGCAGATCAAAGCATGCAATTTTCACCTTTTTCTCCCTTGTTTTTTTCCTCGTGGTTTTTCCCTTTTGTTCTGATTTTTCTCTCTTAACGTAACTCATATGGAAATATGTTTTTTTTTTTAAAAAGAATGTACATGTATAACCTTAAAAATAAATAAATACTAAATAAATGAAAGAATTAATGTCTGCTATAAGTTATTATTAGCTCCTTTATTTTCTTTCCCTTGGGAGAAATTGTGGGAAGATGGCAGGGTAAGACCGGAGACTATTTGTCTGTCCCAAATTTCCCCCAAAATGTCTCAAAATAAAATTTAGAGTGACAGAAATAATTTTTAAATTGGGATAAAGCCATCATCCAGCCTAAGACAACATGAAAAGATTTAGGAAAGCTCTGAGTTTAGAGTGGTTTAAGTATGGATATTTCTACAGACCACCTATAGTCAATAAACAGTAAGTCCTGGGGCAGCTGGTAGATCCAACCTTCCTTCAGGAGCTGTCATCCACTGTGGGTGTGGAGGTTGGGCACCTGATTAGTGTAAGATTGTAGGGGGTCCCACATTGATGTCCAGCAAGCATCCTAGGTGTGCTGACTAGAGAGATCTCAGGTTGTCAATGAGGCAGAGCAAGCCCATACCAGTGAGTGTGGTGACAGGGGTGGGGGGCTTGCTGGTGATTGTCTCTGGGAAAACTGAGCCTCTGATTTGGATTGGGCTGACACTAGCAGCTGCCTGAGAGACCTCAAGGAGTAAAATAATTTTCTGTGGTAAATATATTGGACGTCCTAATTGTGGCTCAGACAGAGAGGAATACCTGAGATCATTCAGGTGTGAGCCTGAGGAGCAATGGTTTACACCTGGTCTTGGATTATAGAACATTGAAAGAAACAAGACATTAAAGGCCTCCCTGGACAGAGCTCAGAAAATATTAGCATGAAAAAAACCTGAAGCTGAGATATTATACCCCACACTCTCTCAATAGAGCCTGTTTCTAACAATAAGTTAACAATTAAGAAATAGGACATTAAAAATGAATTTAAAAAACAACAACAAACAAACAGAAAAAACCCAACCACAGATGACCATTATAGTGATAGAAAAGAACAGGATTCAAAATCAGAAGACAAAATAATTTTTTATAAAGGTCCAAAGAAAAGTGTAAAATGATTACAAGCTGCAAAAGAGTTCTTGGAAAATGTTAAAATGGATTTTAAAACCAAATAAAAGAAATTGAGAGAAAATTGGAAAAAGAAAAGAGTAATGCAAGAAAATTATGAAACAAAAGTCAACCAATTGCTTACAGAAGAAAGTAATTCTTTAAAATTAGAATTGGGCAAATGTAAATTAATGGAACCATAAGCTACAATGAAATAGTAAAACAAATTTTTTTAAATGTAAAAATAAAAGAATATAAATGCTCTCATTAGAAAAATAACGGGGAAAATAGATTGAGAGGAGATAATATAAGAATTGTTGGGTTATTTGAAAGTTGTGATCAAAAAGGAATTTTTACACTATATTTAAGAAATTATTAAGGAAAATTGCCTTGAAGTTCTAAAACTAGAGGGTAAAATAGAAATTGAGAAAAAACTTTCAGGTGCCAACTACCACCTGAAAGATATCACAAAATGAAAACCACAGGAACATGATAGCTAAGTTTCAAAGTTCCCAGGTTAAGGAGAAAATATTACAAGCAACTATGAAGAAATTTATTTTAATATTGTGGCATTACAGTAAAGTTAACACAAGATTTAATGGCTTCTATGTTAAAAGATTGAAACACATGAAATATAATATTCCAAAAAGCAAAGGAATCATATTTGCAACCAAAAATAACCTGTCTAGCAAGGGTGAGCATAATCCTGCAAGGAAAAAAAAAGGATATTTAATCAACTAAAGAAATTTCAGATATTCTTAAGGAAAAGACCAAAACTGAAAAGGAAATTTGATTTAAAAGAATCAGGAGAAATATAATAAGGTAAATATTGAAGGCTAATTATGAGGGATTTAATAAGATGAAATTGTTTATTTCTTGTATGCAAAAATATTTGTGACTTTAAATTTAAAAAATTAATAATAGCTTTTTATTTCAAAATACATGTAAAGATAGTTTTCAACATTCACCCTTGCAAAACCTTGTGTTCCAAAATTTTCACCTTTTCCCCCCCTTCTGTTCTCCTTCCTCCATCTTCCCTTCCTTAGATAACAAGTAATCCAAAATAGGTTAAACACATGCAATTATTCTAAACATATTTCCACATTTATCATGTTGTACATGAAAAATCAGATCAAAAAAGGGGAGAAATGGGAAAGAAACAAAGCAAGCAAACAACAACAAAGAAGGTGAAAATTCTGTATTGTGATCCACATTCAGTCCCCATAGTCCTTTTTCTATATGTAGATGACTCTCTCCATCACAAGTCTTTTGGAATTTGGATTTTGGAATGAATCATCTCATTGTTGAAAACATCCAAGTCCTTCACACTTGATCATCACATAATCTTGTTGTGTAGGATGTTCTTAGTTCTGCCCTTCCCATGTAAGTCTCTCCAGGCCTTTCTGAAATCATCCTGCTGATAGTTTCTTATAGAACAGATATTTGTAACTCTTAAGAATGTTTTCATTTCAGGCCAGTTGCAATGGTCTTGTGATGAAGAGAACTATCTATACTCAGAGAGAGAACTGTGGGAACTTAGAATGGATCACAACATAGTATTTTCACTCTTTTTTGTTTGTTTTTTGTTTGCATTTTATTTCCTTTCTCATTTTTTTCTTTTTTGATCTTATTTTTCTTGTGCAGCATGATGATTATAGAAATATGTATAGAAGAATTGCACATGTTTAACATATATTGGATTAGTTGCCATGTAAGGTAGATATGAGGGAAAGAGAGGGAAAAAATTGGAATACAAGGTTTTGCAAGGGTCAGTGTTGAAAAATTATCCATGCATATGTCTTGAAAATAAAAAGCTTTAATAAAAAATATTATCATTACTAGGGGAGTTTAAAAGAATATACATAGATATAAGGCTTGGGAGTGGATTGATCATAATGGAAGGATTCAATAAAATACAAAAAATAAAATTGGTTAGGAAGAAGTAAAATGAAGCAAATTATTTTATACAAAAGGGGCATGAATGGAAAAACTTACAATGGAGATGAGGATGGGGTGGAGGATGGTAGTGGAAGACCATTATTCTCATTAGAACTGGGTTAAGGGAATAACACATATATTTAGTAAGGTCTAAAAGTCTTCTTAACTTACAGAGAAATAGGTCAAGAAGATAGATAATAAAGGGAAGAACTTTTAGAAGGGTGTGAAGATGGCAGTCAAAAATAAATTATATTTCTGAGGAGAGACAGAAGGGAGGGAGAGAGAGACAGACAGAAAGAGACAGAGAGAGACAGTAGTGAGAGAGAGAGAGGAGGGAGGAGGAGGAGAAAGAGAAGAAAGAGAGAGAGAGAGAGAGAGAGAGAGAGAGAGAGAGAGAGAGAGAGAGACGAGAGAAAGAGAAAGAAAAAGGAAGAGAGAAATAGAAAGAGAAAGAAAAAGAAAAAGAGAGAAAGAGAAGAGAGAGAAGAGAGAGAAAGAAAGAGAAGAGAGAAAGAGAAAGAAAAAGAGAGAAAAAACGGTGAGGAAAAATAAAATAATGAAATACACAACACTAACAATTCTAACTCTGAATACAAAGGGGATGAACTCACCCATAAAACTGAAATGAATGACAGAATAGATCAAAACTAGAACCCAACAATATGTTGTCTAGAAGAAATGCATTTTAAAATCAGAAAGACACAGAGTAAAAATAAGGGGCTATAGTAGAACTTATTATGCTTCAGCTGATTTATTTTCTGTTCCTTGGACTATTCATTTGGAAAAGCACTGCTTTTCCATTTCTACAGCAACATTATCCAAAATATACTTTTTCTAATGAAAGTGTCAATAATCTCCCTAATCCCATTAGTAGATTCTCTTATCATCTGCCCTGGGTGAAATGCAGACTTCAGAAAAATTTAAGGCTATAATAAAGAAAAAAATCTTTTGGATGACTATTGCATTTTATACAATTTTCATTTAAATAATATCTTCTCCAATAGTAAGCACAATTTTACGCCACACGAAGTAGTCCTGCTAGCTGCTACTTTCAGAGTTGTATAGCTAGGGGGGAAAAAAAACCCATCAATTTTGGGATGAATGGGATGAGCCTGTAAACTCAATGGGGATGAGAACCTTTTCATTTTGCCTTTTGTCCTCAAAAAAGAGCACTGTACTTGGGACATCAGAGGTGTTTAATAAATGCTTATTCATTTAAATGTATTGAATTACATGGCACAGAAAGGAATGAAGTAGACTCAGTTACTAAGTCTCCCCTATCTAGAATTCTCTCCCTTCTCATGTCTACTTCCTGGCTTCTTTGACTTCCTCTTGGTCTCAGCTAAAATCCCATCTTCCTTTCTTGATTCACATTAACATTAGTGCTTTCCCTCTGTTGATGATTTCCTATTTATCCTGTATTTATTCTGTTCATACATTGTTGTTTGTATGTTATATCACCCATTAAACAATAAACTCCTTGCAGGGGTCCTCAAACTTTTTAAATAGGGGGGCCAGTTTACTGTCCCTCAGACTGTTGGAGAGCCAGACTAAAGTAAAAACAAAAACTTTGTTTTGTGGGCCTAAAGAAACTTCATAGCCCTGGGTGAGAGGTATAAACATCCTCAGCTGCTGCATCTGGCCTGTGGGCCATACTTTGAGGACTTTTGTGACCTTGAGGTAGAGACTGTCCTTGACTTTCTTTGTATCCCTATCCTGGCACAGTGCCTGGCAAATAGTAGGTGCTTAATAAATGCTTTTTTCTATCTACATATGGTCTCTAAGTGACTATTTTCAGACTAGGTCCTCTTTGTAAATGTGTTATGAATGGTGATCATCCAGCACTCAGTCCAATCCCAAGTGGTTGGTTTGATGTGGTCCTTAATATGGCTAAAATCAGGAAGCATTTATTAAATGCCTACTGCAAACACTCACCAAAAGAAACAAATTTAATATTTCGGTGCTACATTAGCAATCATATTGGGTAAACTATATGGTTATTGAATCAATAGCTTGGCATTGATTCAAATTCCTCTGAAAGCACTTGATTGCCTGTTTAGTTCAGGCTTAGCATCTCCAAGGAATGCCCTTTGGCCTGTGTGAATAAAGCAGGGTTTTAAAGGTGCCAAATCTTCCAGAATAGATTTTAGTGTCTGGAGAATGGGGTTTAACAATACATAAAACCCTTTGCTAAAGAGACAAAAGGACCTGAATCTGTTATGTACATTTGTAACCGATATACTGGGTAATTTCTGGATGAATCACAATTCATAGTTAGTAATTTGTTCAACAGACAAGTTAATATAGAAGCTCTGCTAAGTAAACAGCTATATACTGGGCACTGTGGGACATTTAAAGAGTGAAGAAATAGTTCCTTCCCTCTGGGGCCTCCTACTCACAATTTGTCTCCAGACAAGGGATAACACATGTTTGTTTGAATGCATATAAAAATGCATAAATACTTATGTGTATTCATATATCTGTACAAATACATATGTGTATGCATACATATATGGATGTCTGAATTTCCTCTCCAGAGAACTGCAACAATCCCACAATACTTTGGGACCAGAGCAACTCTCACCCTAGGAAGAGGGAATTGCTGGATTTGGGAGGCTACTAGTGCCTGTATAGCGTGCTGAAGTCCCTCAGGTGGAATATTTTGAAAGGAATAATGACAAAACTGAAAATGAATGGAAAAAGAGATGGCAAGAAATGTCAGCAAGCTATGGAGAATTCAGTTCTTTCATTGAATTTGAGGTTAGGAGATGATCTGGCAAGGCTGTTTGCAGATGCTAACTCTTTTTACAGACCAAATTGATGCAACAGAACTTTGAAGCCCTTGCTCCAATGCTGGGGAAATGGTTCATTTTGGATCCTGTCCAAGACATCTTGGATCTAAAGTTAAAAGATAGTCCCATATTCTAAGTTTCAAGATTTCAGCATTTGCCCATTGCCAAATCCCCTTTCTTCCCCTTGCCTGAAGCTCCTCTCAGTTGAGTTATATTAGTCCTGGAGGTCTGGAGGAGGTACCCTTGGGAAATGGACCATGGAACTGACCCTGCCTATTTTAGTTCCTTGTTATCTTCCTAGAATTTTAGTCTCCTTCTCCATTTCCCACTCCTTCAGTCTTTTGAACTTGTCCTTCATGCCCACAAGAACTTGATCATCTTCAAGATTAAATCAGCCTGGCACTCACATTTCATCAGTCTCCTGTGAATGGAAAGTAATGCAGAGAGCTTCTCCCCAAACCTCCATGTAAGAAGGGCTCTCAAGCCAGCCATCTTTGCTGGTTTTACTTCTTTGGATTTGTCCATCACATTCCTGCCAAATATTTCCCCCACACACACTCTTTTTTTCAGCTTCTTTTTGTGTATTTTCTTTTCCCCTTAGACTGAAAGCTCTTTGAGTACAAGGACTGTCTTTGTTTTTTTGCATTTAAATTCCCAACATTTAGTACAATGCCTGATCCATAATAGGTGAACCTGAATGTATATGTATGTATGTATTGTATGTGTATATATTTAGGGAGGAGGAGCTCCTATGAAACGACTTAGAAGCCAAAAGCACAAACAAACCAGTCAGCTCAAAAACATTTGACCCAGTTGACAAAAACATTTTCATTTTCCTTTTTTCTTTTTTTAATTAAAGCTTTTTATTTTTCAAAACATATTCGTGGACAATTCTTCAACATTAGCCCTTGCAAAATTCTGTGTTCCAATTTTCCTCCCCTCCCCTCACACCCTCTCCTAGATGGCAAGTAATCCATTGTATGTTAAATTATGGTAGAAATATAAAACATTTTCATTTTCATTGCCTTGGCCAAGACTGCTGACACCACTTTAAGCCCAGAACCTTTTTTCTGTGAGTACTGTTTTCCTCTGCTTTTCCTGCATGGGATCCCCTCTATTCTGCCTGCCAGAAGAAGCCCGGGAGGATGTGTCAGATCCTCCCATGATGCTCACATCCCAAGCTCTCTCCAAGGAGTTCAGGAAGGAGCTGGGGGTAGGGAGGGACAGGTGCCAGCAGTGCAGGCACGTGTGGCCCATCTGAGCTGCCATTCTCTGGTTTATTCAAGCCCCCTCCTCATTTGCTGTTGTGGAGCTAAACAGAGAACTGAATAAATAAATAAATATCCCACCCATTGAGAAGATGAAATGTCTCAGACTCTGTGGCAAAAGAAAATGAGCGGCATCTACCGCAACTATCTGAGCCCTCCCTCAATCTGGTAAAAATTAAGTCGATGTTTCAGGCCTTGAAGGTGTTTTTTTCCCCCCTCCAAGCTTGAAGTCACCAAGCAGACGCTGAGACAGATGCAAACACACATACAAATATACAAAGAATCCCGGAGACTCTCTTCTACAACTGACTGATAAGCTTCTGGGAAGCATCTGCTGGGGCAGGGCACACAGAGCACTCTTCTCCAGGCTGGTGACTAGGTGGCTCACGTTGGAGGAAGCAGATGGTGGCACCTGACAGGAGGCTGCTTTATAAGGTCTGGAGCTGGGAACTTTTGGGTCTGCAGTTAGCTACGTGATGGAATGACCTGACAGCTGGGCTGGGATGTTGGGAGTTTGAATCTTTCTCTTCCTGCTCCAGATGTTCCATTTTCTCTGTATCTCAGTTTCCTTCTTTTCTCCACTAAGTTGAAAACGTTTGCCATCAATGGAATGCTAAGGATGGTCCACAGACAAGTCAGGATCAGAGGTCTGACTTAAAATGCAAGGATCCCCACAAGGATGTGGAAACCCCATGTGATTTAGCTCGAATTTCCACTTCCAATCTTGCTTTTCCCCTTTCAACAACAACAACAAATCACAGCTCATTTGTTATAGTACTTTGAGATGTGCAAAGCATTTCCAAGTATTATTTATGGAGAGACATCTGGTAGTAAACATTCAGAAGACCCAAGTTCTAATCTCAGACACTTACTGGCTGTATGACCCTGAGCACCTCACTTAACTTGTCTTGTTTCCTCATCTGTAAAATGGGGTTATCATAGCACCCACCTTCTATGATTATTATGAAGATCAAATGAGATAATAGTTGCAAACAAGTCATTAGCATGTGTCTGGAGTATATTCCCTTCTTCTCATCTCATTTGAACCCTAAAAGGTGGGTCTAAAGTCTAAGATTAGAACTCAGACCTTCTTGTCCCCAGACCTCACTGAGCCTTGGGTTGTGACAACTTTAGTGAAGCTAATTGGAAGGAACTCCATTTCTATGTGCCCAGCTCTTTGGAGAGCAGTGTTGAAAGCACCGTCTTTTTTTAAGCCAGAGCCCATGTTTGCATGTTTGGGCAAAGCTCCCAGAGATGTGAATGTCTGCCCACAGTTTCTTGACAGGAGTCTGCCCCTTCTGCACATCATCCCCTAAGCATGAAAGTTGAATGGAGCTCAGCTCTGCCAGTGCCTCGGGCATTCTCTTCTGTCCCAGTCTGATTTCCATCTCGTCCAAGAACTTGGTCAGATGTTCTGACATCTGGAGGAGTCCCAGGCGAGGCACAGTCCTTGCAATTTAGGTGAGGCATTGAGTGGTTGCAGGATGCATCAGTTAACAAAGGAAAATGGACGCTGAGGAAGGTTTTTTTTATTCCCCCCCAGCTGCACTGGAGTAAGGAGGAAATGTGAATCATACAATGCTCCCCCAAAAACAATTCAAGGAACTATCTAAAGGAAGTGACCAAAATAACTCGAAAACTTGTCGCTTATGTTTGAGGAATGAAGAGAACAGAAGCTGAGATCTCTGGAGAAGGGGTTGGGGGCAAAGAGGGGGAGGGGAGTTGGGAGGTGACCCATGGTCGGGATGAAATTTCTGTGAGCAAAGTTTATAAACTTTTATTGCCATATAGTTGTTTGATCTCTTCCAACCCCAGGAAAGACCAGTTTATGGCTGAGGAAACGGATTGGAGGGAGAAACGGGGGTTTCCCTAGGAAATTGAGCCTTTCCCTGTGGGGACTAGGTCATGTCATTTATGTTTTGACTCGGATTAGAGTGCCCAAGATGTCCAGGGTGTATGGTCCATAGAAAAGAAGCCTTTACCCAGAAAAGGTTGGACTACAGAATCCTTTTCGACCATGTCTGTTCCTTCTTCCTCTGCTCTGCCAGAGTCAATTAAAAAAAAAATCCCTCCGAGCAGTGAAAGAGTTTTAAAGTCTTTGGGACCCCAGCTAACCAAACAACAAGCCCAGGAGAGGATAAACAGTCCTCTGTTATCACACTCATTACCCTTAGCTTCAAAGGATTCAAGAGTGTTTATACAAAGAACACGAGAATTCTCTGTGTTTATTTTAAAGCCTGGACTTTAATAAACAGTCTTAAAAAAAAAAAAAAAAACAAATAACACAAGGGGAAAAACCTCCAGCTCTCCCTCTTTGTTTTACACATCAGTCAAAACATAACACTCCCCTTGGCATTGGCTTTAAATACATTTTGTTTCTTTGCAAAAGTTCACCATTTATGAAATAGGGAGACTTTATTACCTTTGATCTCCCCCACTGGCCCCTGCCTGGGTTTAGTTCAGAGTTCTCTGGAGCTAAGTACAACCACATGTGGATGAGAGCTGCTGGTAAGCGGCATTGGCTGCCGGAGAAGTCGAGATTGGGTCTGGAAATATTAGAAAGGCCAAGGATGCCAAGTGGAAGGGTGTGCCCCCTTGCTCTAGGGAGATCTGTGCCAAATTCCCCCTCTTCCGTGGCCTCTTCCTATTTTACCTCCACTTGTGTCTGGATGGAAAATTGATCTAATCAATCAAGGGCCCTCACAGTCTTTCAATGGGAAGGAGAAAAAAGACAATTAGAGACTGATTCACATGGGCAAACCATTTTTTCTAATCCCATATTCATGATCATTTGGAGATCTCCGGGAAGTGTAAGGAGGGAGGAAAAAAATCACCTCATAATCAGACAGAGTCCAGTGTACATGTAACAACTTCAAAGAAAAAATGATAGAATCACATGCTATGGGAAGGCAGTGGAGTTATTATTCTTTGAGTCCTCCTCCCCAGGAAACATTCCTGAATGTCCTCTGGTAGTATTATACATGACTGCAGGTTGATGAAAGGTAAACAGTCAAAAGGGTCATCTCCTTTTTCTCTATCATCAGTCATGTGGTCCAATGTACCCATCAGGGTCTCTGTGTACCAAGAGTCTGAGGACCCAGTTTCAAATCATTCCTTTGATGGATCTTGAATCCATCACCTCTGTTCCAGCAGGTGAGGAGAATGCTTCATCATTAGTAACAGCATGTCTTTGGGGTCATTTAAGATAGTCCAGAGAATCCAGCTTCACACCAGCTATTTACTACATCTGGAATCTTGAGCAAACATTTCACTGGACCACCATCCTTCCTCTGCAATACAAGAGAGATGGACTTAGCAAAAGTCCTCTTAGCTTCTTTAAGCTTAGCAAAGCTTCTTTAAACTGAATGTGGGGGTTGTGAAATTATGATTTATTATCAATAAATATTTGATTTGTATACCTAATTTTATATACCAATATACCAGCGTGTCATAAAAATTTCTCAGGCAAAAGGGAAGAAGCCCTAGAATAGATGACCTCAAAAGTTCCATTTTATTCTAAATCTGTGATCCTAGGAATATCAAACTGAATTATTTAAGGAAAGGTGTTCTTATGGAAAAAACATTTATGTTCTTATACTCTGCTTTCCAAATGAGTGGGAGACTTTCTTTTTTTTTCAGAGTTATATCAAAAATAAGAAGCTCATTTTTTTTTTTTTTGCTATTCCCAGGTGAATATAGATTCAATCCAACTTCAGAAATATTTATTAAGCATCTAATTGTGTATGGATTCAAATTAAATAGGCCCTTGAAAGCCAAGAAAGCTTCTGAATTTTTTCCAGTAGACAAGTGGGAGCCATTGAAGACTTTGGAGCAGGAGTAATGGACCAGATCTGGGCACAAAGCAATAGCAGTATGAAGGATGTGTTAGAAGAGGGAAAGCGGTCAAAAGTAGGAAGACTAATGGTCTGGCAGGTAGTAATAAGAGCCTATAATAGGAATGTAGCAGAGGGAACAAAGAATAATATATGACTGACCACCCACTTGTATTTAAAATAATTGTATGCATATAACCTATATCAGATTACTTGCTGTCTTGGGGAAGGTAGGAAGGAATGAAGTAAAGGAGAAAAAAAATGGAACTCAAAATCTTACACAAGTGAACACTGAAACTATCTTTATAAGTAATTAGAAAAAATAAAATACTATTAAGTGAGGGGGAGAGAGGGAGTGCATGATGACTTCCCAGACCTTTTGACTCCCCCATTAGAAAATAACTGCCTCGAGGGCAGAAACTGGCTTCCTTTTCTATTTGCAAGATTTGAAAATCCTTTCACTTGTCTGACTCTTCAAGACTTCATTTGGAGGTTTTCTTGGCAGAGATACTGGAGTGATTTGCCACTTTCTTTAACTCATTTTACAAGTCAGGAAACTGAAGCAAACATGGTTAACTAACTTCCTCAGGGTCACACAACTAGTAAATGTCTGAGGTGAGATTTGAACTCAAGAAGATGGGAATTACTGATTCCAAACTCAGCACTCTATCTACTGCACTACCTAGATCCTCATTGTATTAGATGCTCATTTGTATTGGCATTAGTATTGCTAAGTGTGGCACTATTTGACAGAGTGAGCATAATAGAGGAATTTGGGAATATCTTAAAGAATGATTTATTTTATCCCTATGGGAAATAAAATCAAGATAGCAGGAAAAATTATCTTTAATTTAAAGTAAAATTATATCAGTTATGATTGTTTTTATTTAAAATATATTTGCACAGATGGGAGAAATGGTAAAATTAGAAAAAATATTTTTAATCATTTAAAAAATTCTTGTTAATTGATATACTTGATTGTCGGAAATTTGCTACAAAGATAAAAAAGACTCAGGAATGTATGAAGCATGGTTCTTGCAAGAAAAAAGGTAATCAGGGGTAGTCCTTGGGCAATCCACCCCTGCAGACTCAGGAATGAACCTTTTATTTCTCATCCTGAAGTGCAAGGTCCCTCTCTCATTGCCCCAATTGGCTGGGGATGATAAAATTAACAAACTTCTCGGTCCTGCCATTGCATGTTCCTCCTTGCTATGTTCCCACTCCCTCATCATACAACTCATGCTCAGAAATGACAGAAAATTCTACCTTAGGGGAGGAGAAGTTAATACTAATTAATTTATTAAGCTCTGTCACTCAGTGCTTGCAGTTACCTTTCACCCACTTCTTGTTTGAGGGTAATTTTCAATCAGTTTATCAGTACTGCAGCTCAACATCTTGTTTTGTAAAACTCAGCTATTGTGACCTCTTTCTAAGTCTTTTGTCATACAGAAATACAATTCTACTGATATCTCACACTGATTAATCAATGTTTTTCATTCACTCATCCATCCACTCATTTATTCATTCCCAGGAGATTATATAAACAACAGTACCACTAATAAAGGTGAAGTTGACCATTTTAGAGGAAAGATAATGAATTCAGTGTAGAATATTTTGGTTTGAGGAGCCATCAGGAGATAGAGACATCTACTCCAAAGGCAATTACAAATGTTGATCTCAACAAGAGATAATCATTTTCTACACAGAGATGATAGTTGAAATCATGAGAATGGATGAGATATCAAGGAAGAAAATTTAAGGAGAAAAGGCAAAAGGGATAAGGATAAAACTTATGAAATATTTACCTTAAGAGGCTGAGAAGAGAACAAGAACTTATAAAGGAGGGAGAGAAAGGGCAGACCACTCACTAAGTGGCAAGTGGCAAGAAGTGGCAACCTTCTTTCTGTAGATTTTTCCACCTTCTTTCCTTCTCCAATTAGGTATCTTCTCCCATTAGTAAGAAAGCTTCTTGAAGATAGATAGGATTCATTGTTTTTCCTTGAATTTGTATCTCTAGAGCTTAGCACAGAGTCTGGCATGTAGTAAGTACTTAAACACTTTAATCAATTTCTCTTCCAGGTCAGCATTAATATAATCTTATACATAGGATCTTAGCAAAACAGGAATCCAAATTTGTGGTTACAATTGTGAATCTGGGGATGGTTGATAGCATCAGAAAAGAAAGTTTTGGGCACTGTTTACATGGAGAATGAGACAGGGAGTCAAGTCATTAAGAGAACTGGATAAAGATACTCCCAGAGGTGCCTTCCTGCCTTGAGAGAGAAACAATGAGCTCTGTGGGGTTCCAGAGGAGAAATCTTCCCTAAAGCACTTGATTGGTTTTCCCATTTCCTCCTTTGTACTAATTGCATCAATCCCCCTCGGAAACATACTGTTAAAACATCACCTGGACCAAAATATCTGCCATTTTGCTACTGACCCATCATAGAGAAGACTGACCTACTTAACACATCCAGGAAAACTGGCTGCATATGTTTTGCCAATGCTTGGCTGAGCTCCTTTTTGTTGGTTTCTATCCCCTTCATTCCTGACCCCAGATATAAAATTGGCCATGTATTGAAAGTGAAAGCAGTAAGTTCTTGCCAAAAAGAGAGGCTAATGGTTCTAGAAGACTTTTCAAGCTGTGATAGGAAGGGGAGGAATAAAACCTGCCTAATGCTTGCCCGCAATGGGGCATGCTTGATTAGTGGGCCAGCTGGAAAGTGTTCTCCACCAGATCATGGGAGGAAGCATGGTGGTACAGTTAGGGTAAGCATTAACAATGGGGCTATCAATAATCCAAAGGACAATGGGAAGATGCAAGATGGATTCAGGGAGATAGCTTCCTTTTGTCAAGCATTACTTTGGCATTTTAAAAAGCTTTAAAATACATGAAGGATATGTATGATCAGAAAAAGTGGCCCAACCATGAAGTAAGAACAAGAGAATGTGTGAACAGTCCCCTGTGATTGTTCACAGGGTCCCCTAAAAATCTTAAAAAAAAAAAACAAAATAAAGCCTCCCATGCATTGAGTCCATCTTCCAAAGAGCATTTTTAGAAGAACACTGATAAGAATCATGGATGAAGGGAGAGGGGATTTCAAGAGAGGAGATCACAAATCCCACAAAGTACCAAATCAAATTCCAACCTCTCCTCAGCTGAAGCTATATGAACTTCACTGTTTTCAGATCCAGTCTGCATCTAAGAGGACAGTATCTTGCTGTTTGAACTTTCTTTTTTTTCTTCAGTGACCGTTTTACCTCATCTCACAAGGATAAGCCAAAAGTCTGGGCTAAATTATGGACTAGTTCACCAACTCACACCTACTCTGATGGCATCAGAACAGTGATATCCCCAGCCCTCAAGAGGTTTTCACAATTTTAGACTCAGCTCTGGTATGGATAAAGGCCCCTTTGACCTCCTATTATAGAAGATATAATTCAGTTCAATTCATAATTGTTTATTAAGTAATAATTGTGCTAAGTGATGTAAGTCATACAGAGTTCAAATAAACTTTCTTGAGGCTTATAGTCTAATGATGAGAACACCATGGGCAAATAAGTATGATTCAAAGAATTAGCCTTGGGGATCAGAGGAAGGGAGTGGTATGTGACATTCAAAGGATGAGCAGTCTTAACCAACTGAGAAGACCAAGGAAATGGAGGAAATGTCATTTAGGTTGAACTTTGAGTAAGAATTCAATTGTCAGTGAAAAGCAGGGAATAGCACTGACAACAGTCATGAAATCTGGATGGAGGAGGAGGAAATGTTGTGGAATAGGTGAGTAATCTAGCTTAGTTGAAACATAAATTGGATAGAAGGGAATAATGTTAAATAATATTGGAAAGATCGGGCGCCATCTGCTTGGGGAGAAAATGGAATGCCAAGAGGAAAGGCAAAGGAAACCCCGAAAGGATTCTGAGTAGAGAAAGGACATACTGGATCTATGTCTTATGAAGACACATAGCAGAAATAGCTTAGAGTTGGGAAGGGGCAGCCAAGTGGCCCAGTAGATAGAATACTGGGTCTGAAATCGGGAAGACATCTTCCTGAGCTCAGATCCAGAGTCAGACACTTAGTAGCTGACTCTGGGCAAATCATTTAACCTGGTTTAGCTCAGTTTCCTCATCTGTAAAATGAGCTGGAGAAAAAAAAATGGCAAACCATTCCAGTAACTTTGCCAAGAAAAACCCAAAAGGGATCATAAAAAGTCAGACATGACTGAAAACAACTGAACAAAAACAACAATGGGTTGGGAAAATATTATAAATGGGCATTCAGGCACCAAGGATTTTCTATCCTTTTAACTCAAGAGTATGATTTGGGAATCAGGCAGAGCCCAAATGGGGCATTGGGCACAGCACGGGCAAGGTTTGAAAATTGTACTCCTGTAGTCTATGTTACTATGTGTGGGAAATTTTGAGTCCTCATTGCTCCTCACAAATAGAACAAAATAAATATTTACATGAATATAAATAATTTTGTAAGAGAATATTAAATCATGTTAAACAATGAACCTCTTGGTATTCTTCCCATATGTATTACACTTCCAGTGTCTATCAACTTTAAAATCCTAGTCCCAGATTTTGATTCCAGAGACTGGCCTCCCATTTTGTCATTAACTAAATCTATAACCTTGGGCAAATTGTTTCATTTGCCTCAGTTCATTCACTTGTAAAATGAAAGGTTGGTTTTGATGACCTTAATGGTACCCTCTGGCTATATTGGGTAACAAGTGGAACAAGGTGGGATGGTCTGGCTCCTATCAGCTGGCAGCACCCTGGAGGCATGGAGCTTTCAACCAGCACTTTATTTGCTACTGCCAAGTCACTATTATCCCACAGATTTTTAATCTAGGTGGATGACTCATCCCAACTCTGGCTCTTCAGGCACCTACTTAACCATATGCTCAACCCTCTTCTTCCATTTGTTTCATTTATCTACCTTCACTAAAAGTCCATAAGTTAAAACACAGTTTAATCAGATTAATAAAGACATAGTAAAAATAGAACCTTAGTTGCTTATAACATAGAAGGTATGTTCTCTTCAGAATCTTTTTCCAAGACAGCAATTACTTTTAAGCTAAAAATCACTCTTCCCATCACATCATGGCAGTGGTAGAGAACTTTAGTATCTTATCATAGACCTTCTATCTCCCCATGAAATGTACACTGACAATTAATTCATTACTGGATTAGAGAACCTTGTAGAAACTTTGCTGATTCTCATGGTTGTAGCTACCCCAGCAAACTGGGACACTCTTCTTCCAGGATACTGGAATATATATTTCTTATGCCCCTCTCCATCCCCACAACATAGGTCACAGATCAAATCTACAGAGACTAACACTCATGTGCTAACACCTGACTCTCAAATCGTATACAGGGAAATAGACTTCTCCCAGCTGTACCATATCTCTTGGAGGCTATTATCTTTCACTTTCAAAGTCAACACACATTCCTGATGTCAGCCTTTTCCATCTGCTCATCTGCATTGAAACAGGAGGCCAAAATGGCAAATGGAGTCATAGCAGAATGGCAGAATATTACAAAAAAGACTAAAAATCCTTTCCTATTTATTGGCTTCATCTTTCTTTGCTGCCCAAGTCTTCATCCTCTAAAAATTCTCACTGGATTCTAGCATCCCATGCAGCAATTGTTTTTTATCCCTTTTTGACAAAGAGCTTAAAAAATTCATCTGTACTTTATGGTTCCATTTTTTTTTTCTCCCTCTTCTAACCCACTGAAATTTGGCTGTCAACTCCATTGATCAACTGAACCACTGTTTTCAAAATTACTCATAATTGCTTAATTGCCCGACTGAATGACTTTTCACAGTTGAAATACTACTGATTATCTCTTTCTACTGTATGCTCTAGCCAATCTGATCCTTCTTGGCCACCAATAGGTCCTAAGACAACTCCTATTTGGTCATTGTTTGGTTCCTGACTGACTCAAATTGAATATAAACAGCAATCATTTCTGTTTTGACCAGAAATCCTGATTTATTTAGATTTTTGGAGGGACTAGGTAAAAGAGGTCCTTTGCCTCAATTGGTACCTAGCCTTAAATCACTGAATGGGTACAGCCTCAGTCAAACTGAGACATGTTGAAGACTTTAGCTTAAAAAGGCTAAGGTTTTCCACTGTATCCAGGGGTATCTCCAGTCTTCCTGAACTATATCTGGCCACTGGACCTAGATGGCTTTGGAGGAGAAAGTGAGGCAGGCAGCTTTGCACAGCCCTCTTTCGCTTAAATCCAATTCACTTGCATGTCACAGTATCACCTCCCTAATGTCATGGACCTCCTTGAAAAAGAAGGACAAACAACAACCCTTCTGTGTCTGATTATTTAGTTGACTGCTCCTCATTCTCTTCTGCTAGATTTTCAATCTTTCCCACTCAACTAAGGATGTCCCCAAGGCTCTTTCCTGGAACCTCTATTCTTTTCCCTCAATACTAACTTGATTGGTCATCCTATAGGCTCCCACTGATTTGATTATCATTTTTAATGATGATTCTAAAGTCTATAAATCCAGCCTAAAATTCGTTCTGAGCTCTCTTCCCATATTTCCAATCATTGGTTGAAGATATAGAAAAGGATGCTCTGTAGACCTCTCTAATTCAGTAATCTGAAAACGGAACTTCAAACTCTCTATTTGTCTCAACTTTCCTATTACTTTTAAGGGTAAATTAATCTCCCATTCTCCTAGGGAGAATAAGGTGGTGCAATGAATAGAGTGACAGACCTGGAGTTAGAAAGACCTGAGTTGAAATCCAGCTGTGTTACCTTGGGCAAATCACTTACCCCTTTTGCTTCAATTTTCTCAGCTGTAAAATGAGCTAGAGAAGGAAATGGCAAACCACTCCATTATCTTTGCCAAGAAAACCTCAAATGATGGGCAGTTAGATGGCACAGTGGATAGAACGCCAGTCCTGGAGTCAAGAGGAACTGAGTAAAAAAAAAAAAAATCCAGCCTCAGACACTTAACACTTACTACCTGTGTGATCCTGGGCAAGTCACTTAACTCCCAATTGCCCTGTGAAAACAAACAACAAACCCAACAACAAATGCAGTCATGAAGAGTAAGATACAACATAATTTAACTTCTGGGTAAGTGACTTGATCTCCGTGGACTTCAATATCCTCTTCTGAAAAATTCTACAAAATCTTGGAATGGATGACCTCTAAGATTTCTTTCACCTCTACAATTTTATGATTTTCTACTTCTATTCATTGCCATGGATGTACATAGAGAGTCACTTCTGAAAGACAATTTCACGGGAATAATTTCATTAAAAATTGTAAAGATTCATTTATAAGTTCTCCAGGTGATTATCTGTGATTCAAAAATATGTTTTGCTGCAAACTTGTTCTCAAGCCCATTTTCTCTCACAAAGTATGAAGCAAAGCATGGAATGTAGGCTATGAAATTAACATGGAGATTTTCCCGGCTTACAATACATTAATTAGAGAACAAAACAAGAGACAAGAAGAAAAATGGTATTTGTGATTTTTCTCCTTAAGATTTTCATTTGGATACATTATTCTCCAGTCCACCAATTATCTATGCACTAGAGATGTGCCTGTTTTGTCTGTCCACAAGAATTATCTTATTTACCTTGGATACAAATGAAAGATCTGCAAATGGTAATGTTGCTAACGTAGAATGTACCAGTTCAAGAATCTGCCATTCTGTGTGCTTGACTCCTTTCTGCCTTGACCTAAGTAGGCCTAGATCAGGATTCTCCACTTGTATTCCAGTGCTGATGAGTGGAAGAAGTCACTAGAATGTAAGCTCCTAGCAAGTAGGGATTATTTCATTTCTTGTACTTATATCCTAAATGCCTAACATATTGTCCACCCATAGTAGATGCTTAAAAATACTCATTAGTTTATTGAACCATGTGATTGGGTCCAATGTAAATCATATTATCCAACCATTCTGTAACCTGTCCTTCAGTACTTATATCAAACCTTTTCTTTGGAGCTATCCTATCATCAGAAATTCCAGTGATACTGTACCCTTTCCTTTTAGTACATTCTCAGGCCTGATCCAACTCCACACCAGCTGCTTGGCCCCTTGGGGATGATAATCTATCTTACCTCATTCTTCAAGGATGAGTTTACTCCTACCCCATCATATTTTCCCCATCCCAGGGATTCCAAAAGCAATGAGTTGTCATTGTACAAATTCCATCCCTCCTCCTACATTATCTGGTTCAACTCCAAACTGACCACTTTCCTGAGTCCCTTACTCCTTTATCTTATCACCAATTTTTCCCTGTCAAACCTTACATTAATCCTATCAACACGGTCTTCACAACTATCCCCAAGCTTACTGATGAAACTGGAGAAAATCACAAAACCTTACAAACTGGATCCATTACATATTTTTGTTACATATTCTTCCCTGCACCCTTACTTGCAAGGCAATCCTTTTGCCTTCCTAATAACTTTCTTACTCATCATGGTGGCTTTTCTGAACTTTTTTTTTATCCTCTTCTCCCCCAAGCTTGGTTCCACAATCTTCCCACATCTCTCAGCTGAGAATCTTGCCTCATTTTTTAACAGAATAATTGAGATCATTTGTGGAAAGTTCCATTTTTTCCCTCCTCTTCATCTCATTTCACTCAAATGCTTCCTCCAATTATGTCCTCCACCCAGTCTCACATGAAGTGGATCTTTTTTCACCAAGGCTAATCCAACAAGTAATCTGTAATCTCCAAAAGACTTTTCTCTCTCTATCATGCCCATACTTTCTCTAAGTTTCAAAGTTCTCCTTTTTACTGGCTGCTTCCCTATGACTTAACAAAATGACTATATCTTATCTATCATAAAAATACCTTGCCTTCTGAAGAGCTGGTTAAATGTCAGAAAAACTATTAACATAATTGACTATATCAATAAGGAAACTAACTGAAATCATATGATTATATCAATAGATGCAGAAAAAGTATTTGACAAAAACAATATTCATTCCTATCAAAAACTCTAGAGAGCACAGGAATAAATGGAGTTTTCCTTAATATGATAAATAGCATCTATGTGAAACCATCAGCGAGTATCATAAGTATTGGGATAAACTAAAACATTCCCAATAATATCAAGGGTGAAATAAGCTTGTTCATTATCACCATTACTATTCAATATTGAATAAGAAATGTTAGCTTTATCAATAAGAGAAGAAAAGAAATTGAAGGACTTAAGAGTAGGTAATAAGGAAACTAAGTCCTCATTTTGCAGATGATATGATGGAATACTTAGAGAAACTTAAAAAATCTATTAAAAAACTACTAGAAACAATTAATAACTTTAACAAAGTGGCAGGATATAAAAATAAAGCCACATAAATCATCAGCATTTCTATATGTTACCAACAAACTCCAGCAAGAAATAGAAAGAGAAATTCCATTTAAAATAACTGTAGATAATATAAAATATTTGGGAGTCTACCGATCAACACAAAACTAGTATAAAACACTTTTCACACAAAGTTAGATGTAAACAATTGGAAGAATATCAGATACTCATGGGTTGGCTGACCTAATAAAATAAAAATGACAATTCTACCTAAATTAATCTACTTATTCAATGCCATTCCAATGAAACTGCCAAGAAAGTATAGAACCAGAACAGAATAATAAAAAAAATTCATCTGGAAGAACAAAAGCTTAAAAGTTTTAAAGGAATTAATGATAAAATGCAAATGAAATTGGCCTAGCTGTACCAGACTTAAAACTATATTATAAAGCAGCAGTCATCAAAACCCTCTGATACTGACTAGAATAGTTGATCAGTGGAATAGGTTAGGTTCACAATATACAATAGTTAATGACTATAGTAATCTAGTGTTTGATAAACCCAAAGACTCCAGCTTCTGGGATAGGAACTCACTATTTAACAAAAATTGCTGGGAAAATTGAAAAATAGTATAGTAGAAAGTAGGAAATGACTGACACCTTACACTCTATACCAAGATAAGGTTGAAATGGATTCATGATTTAGACATAAAGGGTGATACTATAAGCAAAATAGGAGAGTAAGAGATTGCCTAGCTCTCAGATCTGGGGGGAAGAAAGAATTAAAGGTGAAAAAAGAACTAGAGAACATTATGGAATTTAAAATTTATAATTTGATTATAATAAATTAAAATGATTTTGTGCAAACAAAACCATAGAAGCAAGATTTAGAAGAAGAACAAAAAATTGGGGGGAAATGTTTACATCCAAGGGCTCTGATAAAGGCTTTATTTCTAAAATAAAGGGAGAAATGACTCAAATTCGTAAGAATATAAGCCATTCCCCAATTGACAATTTTCAGATAAAGAAATGCAAGTCATTTCTAATCATATGAAAAAAATTGCCCTAAATCATTATTGATTAGAGAAATGCCAATCAGAAGTACTCTGAGATATCACTTTATATTTCTCAGTTCAACTAAGAGGACAGGAAAAGATAATGATAAATGTTCAAGGGGATCTGGGAAAACTAGGATACTAATACATTGTTGTTGAATTTGTGAAATGATCCAACCATTCTGGAGAGCAATTTGAAACTATGCTAAAGGGCTATCAAGGTGTGCATACCCTTTGATCCAATAGTGTCTCTATTGGGTCTGTATCTCAAAAAAAAGCAAAAAAGGGGAAAAGGACCCACACGTGTTAAAATGTTTGTAGCAGCCCTTTTTGTACTGGCAAACAATTAGAAATTGAATGGATACCCATCAATTGGAGAATGGCTGAATAAGTTATGATATATGAAGGTTATGGAATATTATTGTTCTATAAGAAACAATCAACAAGATGATTTCAGACAGGCCTAAGGAGACTTATATGAACTAATTGATGCTAAGTGAAGTATGTGGAAACAAGAGAAAATTATATACAGTAACAACAAAATTATGTAATGATCAATTGTGATGGACTTGATTCTTTTCAACAATGAGGTGATTCAAGTCAGTTGCAATAGACTTGTGATGGAGAAAGCCAACTGCATCCAGAAGAAAGACTATGAGGATTGAATATGGATCACAACATATTATTTTCACCTTGTTGTTGTTGTTGTTTGCTTGCTTGTTTCTTTTTTCTTTCTCATTTTCCCCCTTTTGGTCTAATTTTTCTTGTGCAGTAAGATAAATGTGGAAATATGTTTAAAAAGAATTGCACATGTTTAATTTACATCGGATTACTTGCTGTCTAGGGGAGGAGGGAGTGGGGAAGGAGGGAAAAATTTGGAACACAAGGTTTTTCAGGGTGAATACTGAAAATTATCTTTACACATATTTTGAAAAACAAAAAGCTATTATTATAAAAAAACATCCTTGCTTTCCTCCATCCATCCTCATTAGCTAGCATCCTTTATATCTGGTGTTTTTCATGGCTAAACCCCTTGAGAAAGTGATTTAAAAATCAATGCCTCTACTTTTTTTCGCCTCTTATTAATTCTCTGCAGTTTGTTTTCTGACCTCATCATTCAATTGATATTGCTTCTTTCCAAGTTACCAATGACCTCTTACTTGAGAAATCTAATGACCCTTTATTATCATTATGGACTTCTCTGCAACCAAGGAAACTGTTGCTCTCCTTTTTTCTCTTGAAATTTTTACTCTTTTCTCTAGATTTTTGTGAAAATACTTTATCCTAATTCTCCTACCTTCTTCACCTTTCCTTTTTCAGTATCCTTTACTGAATCTTCATCCAAATTGCCCCTCTTCTTTTCCCTCTATACTACTTCATTTGGTGATCTCCTTAGTTCCCTTAGATTTACTTGTCATTTCTGTGCAGATGATTCCCAGCTCTGCCCTCTTTCTTGAGCTCCAGTTTTGCATTTGCATTTGCCTAATGGACATTTAGAATTTGATGTCCCATTGATATCTTAAACTCAATATGTCCCAAATTAAACTCATTCTATTTTCCCCTAAGTTCTCCCCCTTTTATTGCTTTATTATTATTGAAGGTATCATCATCTTCTCAGTCACCCAAGCTTGAAACCTAGATGTCATCCTTAAAGCCTCATGAACACTTATCCCACACATCCAATCTGCTATCAAGTTTTATTTCAAATTTTGCATTCTCACCACCCATATAGCCACCATATTGGTATGGGCTCTCATTGTATCACACCTGGAACATTGCAGTAAGATGTTATTCTTCCTGCCACAATCTACCCTCACTCTGGTTCATCTTCCATTCGAGTCTCAATGTAATCTTCCTAAAATACATGTCTGGTCTGCATTCCCTTATTCAGTAAGCACTAGTGGCTCCCTATTATCTCCAGAATCAAATGTAAAGCCCTCTGTTTAGCTTTCAAAGTCTTTCACAACCTAGACTTTTCCTATCTTTCCAGGTTCTTTATATCTTCTTCCTTCATACTCTAGGATCCAGTGATAATGGTCTCCCTCTTGTTCTTCAAATGAAACATTCCATCTTTTGACTTCAAGACTTTTGACTTCAGACAAAAGACTGTGATCTTTTGATCACAGATTATCCTTCATACCTAAAATTTCCTCCTTCCTCACTTTCTTCTCTGGCTTCCTTCAAGCACCAGTTCAAATCCCACCCTTTATATCAAGTTTTTACCAGTCTCCCTTAATACTAACACCTTCCTTCTGAGATTGCCTCCAAATTATCCCCTATTCCTCTTGTCTATACATAGATGGCTGCATATCATCTCTCCATTAGAATGTAAACTCCCTAGTGGTTTTTGCTTTTCTCTGCATAAGTATCTGGTACATAGGAAATAGTAAGTAACAATTGGCTTACTAAGGAATTGATAAACTCAGCTCATTCCCATTATTCATGGAATGTAGATTCTAGATGAAAGATTACAGACTCAGTTTAAGGACAGGTACTCTTTCATGAAGCCTTTTCTGACCTCAGTAATATAGCTTTTTTCCTTCTTCATATTATCCTGAATTTATCTATCTTTGTAGATGTTGTTTTCCAAGAATGGAACATAGTTATCCCTATGACAATGATGATGACAATAAAGATAACTGGTATTTATATGGTCCCTTATGATTTACAAAAAGATTGATATAGTATATCTCCTTTAAGAGCAGAGATTGTTTTGTTTTCTATACCACATAGGAAAGGAGGGCAGATAGAGGAGGAAAAAGAAAGGGAAATATGAAAAACAATATTGAGAAAAGTAATGGATGGACAGAAAGAGATTCATCATTGAGTAAATCAAGGTAAAGTTTGGAGAAAGTAGATTGTGAAAGTTGACTTTGGTTAGATATCTGGGGATGGGGGGAGGAGGTAAATTCCAAGCATGGGGAAAACAAGGAGCAGCTAAGCAATGCAATGGACAGAGCACTTGAGTTTGGAATCATCATTCATCTTCATGAGTTAGAATCTGGCTCTGGATACTTTCTAGCTGTGTGACCCTGGGTGAGTCACTTAATCCTGTTGGTCTCAGTTTCCTCATTTGTAAAATGAGCTGTATAAGGAAATGACAAACATTTCTTTCATTTCTGCCAAGAAAACCCCAAATGGAGTCCTGAAAAGTCAATCACAAGCAAATTACAAAAAGAATCAGGGTTGAGTGGAGGCTACTTAGGAGAGCCTGTGCCCAATCTTGATGGTACCCAGCCTGAAGAACATGTTCTCAAGAAGCAAAGGGTGAGTGTTGCTGTGATGTAGTGGACAGGACACTAGCATCAGAGTGAGAAGATTTGGGACTAACTGCTGACCTTGCCATTTAAGCTGCCATCAGTGGGATTTGGGACTAGTCCCCATCTCTAACTTCTTTTTCCTGTGGAAAAAGCAAACATATTAGATTAGATGATCTCTATATTCCTTTCCAGCTCTCCATTGTATGGCTAAGGATGAGGCAGGGTATAGCTAAGAAATCAGATTTAGCTGCTAATTTGGGAAACATTGAACTCTGTAACTAAATTTTGTACCTGTTATTTTCCTACCTATGTGTATATTTTTATACTCAAAACACTAACAGATTACATGCTGACTGGTTACTTCACAAAAGAGGAGGGATGCCGGAAAACTTAATGGACAGACCTCTATTCACATGGCTAATATTTAAATAGAAATCTCCAATTCTGAGTGTAGTGAAAGGTAGTGGTTAGCATAGGAGAATGCCTCCATAGGGAAACTCTTCCTCTTGACTTCTCTTTTTAATATTTCCCCCATCAGGGATCTCCCAAAACACAAGAATTTCAAGGAGTCTCTCATATGACCACTAGGCTTTTCTCCCCTCATCTACCTTTTCCTTCTTCCTCTAGGCTTTCTCTTGAGGTCTAGAGACCAAAATCCATCTAAGCAGCTTGACCAAATACACAACTTAGAAGAGATAAAACTGAGGTTCTTGAGATTTTAACATCTGAGAACTTCACTCAAAAAAATTTTAATGAATGTTAAAAACAAATAAATAAATTAGCAAACAAAAAATGAATAAACAAATAAATGAATGGATAGATAAATGAATGAGTGAATAAATAAATGAGTCAATAAATATTGAAGTGGGGTCTGGTCACAAAATTTAACTTAAACAAAGTTCCTATTCTTGCCAGAGTTTAACAATCTCACTGATTACATGCCTTTTACCTATGTTCTCTCATTTGAGGAATAGAATGAGCATATATATACATAATGAGGATATTATTATTCTAAATAATGGAAGAAAGTAAGACTTAGAGAGACAACATGATTTGCTCAAGTTGACATCATGGAGCCAAAACTTCTTTTTGAATCCACTAGAGACAGGCCACGACTCACCCAGGGACCAACTCCTTGCAGCCATCGTCCTAGGAAGCAACATTTATGGAGAGTCAGCCCAACTAACATCTCCTGAAAGTGCAACAGTCACAACTACCAAAGACCCAAAAAAGAAAGTTCTTGCCACCAAAGTCATTGGCACTGACCAATGGCTCAGTTCAGAAACGTGATTTCTTCAAGGAAAACTGCATTAAAGAATAGGCATTACTGCCTACTTTTGCCACGGCACCCTAAGAACCATGGAGCCTTTCCAACTGACTTGTAGCTAAAATCTTCCATGTGTATAGGCTCCCCCATTAGAATGTGAACTACCTTTGTTGTCCTGTTTTTCTATCTATTTTCACAATGCTTATTCTTTTGCGTGTAATAAATGCTTAATAAGTGCTTCTTTCATTCATTTATTCATTCAGACTTAAGTTTCAATGTATTTTGGACTTCCCTTAACTTCCTAGATCAACATTTCTAGCAATACAAGCAAAGATCTTACCAGACTCCATTATAACTAACAACAGCAGATGTGGTGAGCTCCTACTAGTCATCTTTGAAGAAGACTGGATCATTCTAGGTTCTAGCCAGTCCCTGCAGGATACTAGTGATTATTCATATTTACCATTATTTAAAATGATAACGGCCATCATCCCTTCATACATCCTGAGAAAGGGTTGAATCGGATATACTATGGTACATGTCTATGAAGTCACCTTGGAATAAATGAGCCACAATTAAGATGATCCAAGATTCAGATGCTAAAGGAAGGAAGTGTTGAATCTCCCAGGCTTCCCATCATGGCACCCAGCCATTTGATGACTCATGACCAAAAAAAAAGAAAAAAGGGATGAAGACAGAAAGACTGAGTGCTTAAGGGAATTAGTCCAACTAGGGCAGGAAGCACAGTGAGCTAGTGAAAAGACAACTGGATGCAGTCAAGAAGTCTGGGTTCTGGACCTGTTTTTGCTACTAATCAGTTGTGTGACAGTCGGAGAATCCCTTTGACTCATCGGGTTTTCAGATTACTCTCTATCATACCTTCAAGGACAATTGGAAGAATACCGACTGGAATGGGAGGACCTGAGCTCAGAAACTGCCTTTGACACTTACTAATTCTGTGACTTTGGGCAAGTCCCTTTCTGGACCTCAGTTTGCTCATCTGTTAAACAAAGGGGTTAGCAGTTTCAATTGTTCAGTGAAGAGAACCATCTACACCCAGAGAAGGGACCATGGGAATTGAGTGTGGACCACAACATATTTTCACTCTTTCTGTTGTTGTGTGCTTGCATTTTATTTTCTTTCTCAGTTTTTTTTCTAGATCTGATTTTTCTTATGCAACAAGATAACTGTATAAATATGTATACAAATATCGGATTTAATATATAATTTAACATATTTAACATGTATTGGACTACCTGTCATCTAGGGGAGAGGGTAGGAGGAAGGAGAGGATAATTTGGGACAGAAGACTTTGCAAGGGTCAATGTTGAAAAATTACCCATGCATATATTTTGTAAATAAAAAGCTTTAATAAAAAGATAGATAGATAGATGAACAAAGGGGTTTAAACAAAGGGGATAGACTAAATGGCTCTTGAGATTCCTGACCATTCTAGTGCCCTCAGTCTGTGATCCTATCCAGAATATTCCTTGCCACCATTTCTTTTTTTTTTTGTCTTTTTTAAATTTATGCTTAATGCAAGGAAACAACAACAACAACAAAAAAAAAAACCTCATACAATCTATTCCAATTTTAAGTATTAGCCACCATTTCTTCTGAGAATTCCCAGTTCAGCGAGAAACAGTCAAGTTCCCTTTTCCAGGAGAGGATGCCTTGACCCCAACCAAATAGTTGGTAATTCATCAGAGGTTTCTCTGAGAGAACCATCAAGAATGAATAAAAGGAGGATGGAACTTACAGCTTTAAATACATACTTTAAAGGTTGCAAAGTTCTTTGATAAAGACATGGACACAGGCAAATATAATACATTATATAAATCAAGATATAAGAGGGATTCCTTTCATAAATGGGCTGAACACAAGGGACCAGTCCCTCCCAACTCTAAATTTTATGATTCTATGAGGTAAATCAAAGAAGCAGAAGGTGCTGATATCAGAGGAGGGAGAAATCACTTCCATCCCATCTGAGCAGAGCTCAATGGCTAGCGAAGACTTCAATTTCTTTTCATTTTTTTAATTCAAAAAGCTGTTATTAAGCACTTATCATTATGAATTATCCTGTGTTAGCCTCTGAAGGAGATATAGAAGAAGAGCCTGTGTTCTTAAAGAGTTTACAATTTAGTAAAGGATCATAAAATTATTCCATAGCTCTGTCTCATCCACTAGCTTTCTAACTCTTTACCAAGGCATCTTCAAAGGTCATCTTCTCCTTGAAGTTTTCTCTCATCCCCTTAATAGAAAGGACTCTTTCTCTCATCTAGTACCATATCATTGTTCTTGCATTTTTTTATATTCAAGTTTGTATTATATTTATGAACATATCTTTCTTTAAGATCTTTTTCAGATCTTCAATGTTCTTCTAGGAAACTTAGAACTTTGCTTTCTTGTTCATCCTATGGATTCTTTCCCAGGGCTATCCCTAGTAATTTTTTGCCTAGGGCAGGGAAAATAAAAAAACGCTCTCTTAAACATTGCTGGAGAGGTTGGTATGAGTAGGGGGAAGGAGAGGAAGCACTATCTAATAGTTTCCTGTTTATCTAAAATATTCTTAACCAACTCTGTGCTCAGTTTAGTTATTTTTAGCTACTAAAAAACTTCAAATGCTGTCAGCACCCTCTTAATTTTGATGCCCATGGGCAAAATCCTTGTCATTCTGCCCTAGTTATAACTCTGATTTTCTCTCAAGAAAGCCTCTGGCGAATCACCAACTATGAAGTGGCAGGCATCCTCTCTAGGAAAAAATGAGCTTGGCTGCTACTAGCTGAGTTTGGGAAACTCAGAACAAAAGATATGAAGAAATATGCTGCTCCTTTGAGAAGCTCTGACAGCAGCAGAGACTTACACAGGGACAGGCATAATTTAGAATGACTAAACTGGGCAGAAACTTAGAAATGATATATTCTAACTAACTTACCTATTTTTCATATGAGGAAACAGAGGTTCACAGAGGTTGTGACCAGCTTATCCCAAGCAGAACCAAGGTTTTCTGAATCCCATTCCAACTTTCTTTCTACCATACTGTGTTCCCTCCCATCTTTTGAATTTAAATTTGAATGTAAAATTCTCATTTTTACAAATAAAAAAATCCACTTTAATTAAAAAAATATGCAAACTCTGGGTTATGGTTGGTTGGGAGCCCCTAGACTCTTCATAATACATCCATTTCATGCAGTTAGGGACCTTAGGGATCTGCAAACATAATCTTTGGTTATGTCAGAAACAGGCACAATCGTTTTATTAAACAATTAAATATTATATCTGTTGTCTAAATTTAGATTCCAAGCTAAAATATCACTGAGGGGCCTTCTCACTGTTAATTGCCAAATACTTCCATTGGGAAAAGCATCCAAAGACATCATAGGCTTCAAAAGGAAACTGTGCCAGACTGAAATATTCTACACAGTCCCAGATGTTTCTATTCCTCTGCTATTTGAAGTATTTTAACAATTAGGATCACTTGTTGATTTACTAAGGCTTAAAACATGTGATATGTTAAAAGTGATTTATTTTTCAGTCATTTTTTTTTAGTCAATTTTAGTCAACTCAGATCTTCCTCACAAGGCAATCCACAGATCAGTGCAGTACCACAAAGTTATATCATAATAATCATGACAATTAACATTTATATAGCACCTACTATGTGTCAAGTGCTTTACAAATATCTCATTTGATCTTCAAAGCAATCCTGGGATATAGGTGCTATTGTTATCTCCATTCTTAAAAGCTGAGGAAACTCAGGCAAACAGAGGTTAAGTGAATTGTCCAAGATCACAGAGTAAAAGTCTGAGGGTGAATTTAAACTCAATTCTTTTTTATTCCAAATCCTGTGTTCCACCTGCTGCACCACCCAGGTAAGTATTTATAGTCCTGAGTTCTAGTTCTAGTTCTGCCATAAGCTCACACAAGTAGCTAGTTGGCATAATAGCACTGGCTTTGGAGTCAGGAAAAACTGGCTCTAAATCTGTTCTCAGATATTTATTAGCTGTGCAATTCTGGGCAAGTCACTTAACCTTCTTTGCCTCAGTTTCCTAATCTGGAAAATGAGTTAAAGGAGGAAATGGCAAATGCCTCTAATATCTTCGCCAAGAAAATCCCAAGTAGGGTCACAAGAGTCAGACAAAAATGACTGCATGACTATAATCCTCTGAAGTTAAGGAGGTTTTTTATCTTCCTGGGACTCAGTTCTCTGATCTGTAAAATGTGGTGGTCAAGATCCTTGCCTGTTCTCAAGATCTGTAATGCATTAAGTGTGTGATCCAGTTACAATTTCTAGAACAAAAATAATAAACACAGCTAGAGACCAGTGACATTATCATTTCCATTTTGGTGATAAAGATGCTGACATCCACAAAAGTTAATGATTTGCTACAGAGATAGAAAGCAATAGCAGAATTTGAACTCAGATCTTCCTGACTTTGAGGAAGGCACCCTCACCACCGTTCTCCTAACTGCTTCATAATTGTCCATTCTGGATAAATAAGTTTCTAGGACTCAATGGGCCAAGAATTGAATGAAAAATTTTCTAAGAAAGTTTGCAAAACAGTACTTTTTGGATTAACCAAGAACTATGAGTTCAATGAGGCTTTAGATATAGTTGGAGGGTCCTATCACTGTGGTAAATAGACAAGCGCCCATGGTCACATTGCAGCACATTAACAAAAGATCTGAATTGAATAAAGAAATCAGTAAAATCACCAGATACTTTGCCTAGTGCCTACTAAATAAGCTTCATGAGGACCAGCACCATGAAGGTGGCAGTGTCCTAGGAGAAGGATATTACAAAGGTATAAATTACAATTTGACAACTAATTAGATGTGAAGGATGAGAGAAATTGTGGAGTTAAAGATGGTATCTAGCTTGTGAGTCAGTCAAATAAGAGAATGATAGTTAGTACCTTAAAAATAATAAAGAAGTTTGAAAGAAGGCAGGTTTGGTGGAAAAAATAGTGAGTTCACTTTAGAACAATGTTAAGTTTAAGATGTCGAAATAAAATTAAATTTGAGATGTCTATTAGGCAGATGGAGATGCAAGACTAGTGGTCAAGAGCAAGGTCATGAAGGAGAATAGAATAGAGTTTGGGGGACCCCCACAGTTAATAGGCATGTCATGGATCCAGCAAGGTATACTGATGAGAGGGCATTAAGAAGAGAGGATTAAAGTGGCAAAGGCTGCAGAGAGATTGGGCAGGGTGAGCAGGGATAATAGATCACTGGATGTGGCAAACCTACAGAGTTCTAGAAATGTGATTATTATTAATAGAGTACTTTTGTTGCAGCCAAATCACTTTATTTTTTTTTTTTGTTTCCCCATCATTATAAAATAAGAGTTGAAAAGTGCTTGAGTCAGAGTTCTCTCTGATCAGCTGGGAAGCTCAGTTGGCCAGAATCTCTAAAATTGCTTATAAAATTTTAATAAACGTGTCTCACACATTTTGGCCAAAACAGAAGGTAAAACCTATTCCTTCCACATCTGATGCAGCAAAAACTTTTCTTCCCTTGGAGCCAAGAGACCTAGATTTGAATTCCAGCTGTGACACTTACTAGATGCTAAGTGACATTCAAATCACCTCACCCATCTGAAGAGTCATTTCTTCATCTGGAAAAAGGGTTTAACAATGCTTATGTAACCTATTTCTAAGGGTGGTGTTGAGAAAAATACATAATAAATTCACAATATTACATAAATGTGAATTATTGTTGTTGTTGTTGTTATTTTCTACTAAGGGCTCAGCATCCGCACTAAGCTAGAGCACAGTTGGTCAACAAGCATTTGTTAAGTACCTACTATGTGTCAGGTACTGAGCTAAGGATGACAAAAACATAGTCCCTACCCCCATGGTGCTCATATTCTAGTGGAAAGGACATGTAAAAAGCTTTGTACATCCATAATATAAAAAAGTAATGAGTAAATGGAAAGTAGTCTGAGATGAGAAGGCACCAGATGAGGCAAGAGGAAAGATATCCTACAGAAAGTGAGATTGGAAATGAGTCTAGAAGGAAGTCAGGAGTGAGAGATAAAAGACTGAGAGCATTCTAGGTATGGAGAGCAGTGCAAAGTTAAGTTAGGAATGGAATATAAAGTGTGAGGTCTGCAAAAAGGTCAGGGTTGCTAACTAGAATAAGAGGAGCTTTAAGATGAATGGAAAAGCAGCAAAGGGCAGATTCTAAGATTCAGGGTTCACAAAATCTGTACCAGAGAACACAAGCTCGGGCTTATTGTTGTTCATCCTTTATTTTTGAAGAGGACAAATGATATCAGGGAGATATCTTTTTTTCCTTTTTTATTTTAATATAAAGCTTTTTATTTTCAAAACACAGGGATAGTTTTCAATATTCACCCTTGTAAAACCTTGTGTATCAAAAAAATTTTTTCTCACTCCCTTCCCTAGATGACAAGGAATCCAATATAGGTTAAACATGTGCAATTCTTCTATACGTATTTCCACATTTATCATGCTGAACAAGAAAAATCAGATAAAAAAGGAAAAAAATGAGAGGGAAAACAAAAGCAAGCAAATAAGGACAATAACAGGAGTGAAAATGCTAGGTGGTGGTCCACACTCAGTCCCCACAGCCCCGTCTCTGAGGGCAGATTGCTCTCTCCATCGCGAGCCCATTGGAATGGGATCAGAGAGATATCCTGACTCGGGTAAGAATTGGATCGAGTGAGGCACGGTTGCAGAGTCATCAGTCTGAGAGCAGGTGGGATTTGGTGAATTTGGGGGCCACTATAACTCTTGAAAACCCAACCCACTTTGGTGGAAGGATGTCCCAGTGAATCTATGGATCTCGACTGGGAAGCAAGTGGAGCATGGTAGCTCAAAGTGAAATTTTAGACCCAACTCTTGTCTATCTCCCACACCTCAGAACCCAGGAGTGTGACTTACGGGCATAGAAAACAAGATGGCACCTGGAAAGAAAAGATTCTGGAACCAAAGAACTATCCATGTGACCTTGACCAAACCATTTACTATAATTTTTTCCTCTAGAAGATTTAGATAAGGGGAGCTAGGTGGTGCAGTGGGTAGAGTACCTGCCCTACAGTCAGGAGGACCTGAGTTCAAATTTGGGCTCAGACACTTAACACTTTTTAGCTGTGTGACTCTGAGCAAGTCACTTAACTCCAGTTGCCTCAGAAAAAAAGAAGAAGAAGAAGAAGGAGAAGAAGGAGAAGAAGGAGAAGAAGGAGAAGAAGGAGAAGAAGAAGAAGAGAAGAAGAAGAAGAAGAAGAAGAAGAAGAAGAAGAAGAAGAAGAAGAAGAAGAAGAAGAAGAAGAAGAAGAAGAAGAAGAAGAAGAAGAAGAAGAAGAAGAAGAAGAAGAAGAAGAAGAAGAAGAAGATTTAGATAGATTTAGTTGGATCTGATAGCCTCTGAGGTTCCTTCCAATTCGGAATCAGAACACCTGATCTCTAGGTATCCCTTTGTCACCAGACACCGTATGATCCCAGACAACTCTGTGTCTCAGTTTACTCATCTGTAAAAACAAGATGGCATAACCTACCCCCACTCCACAAAAGATATTATTTGACTCTCATGAACACGAGAGCCCAATGGAAACCATAAAACTATGTGAGGGGGGATTGTTTTCATTTCTTTGTTTTGTTTTAATGAGATTCCTGCTGGTACCTCTGTCATTTTTGGTGTCTGTTCTCTTTAATCATCACTGCTCCTGGGCCATCTCAGAAGCAATCTGTCACCGCCAGCCTCCCAAAGACAGCTGATCGCCGCTCCGGGCAGCGCTGCCCTTGTTAAAGGCAAGAGAGGGACCGGGCTGGAGACGGTGCGCTTTCCTAATGCCCTCCCCCTCCTGGGACTCAGCTGTCACAGCACATCCTGGCCCATGCAGAAGAGGACTTCCTGACGGGGGCAGGCAGGGCTCCACAGTCTGAAACTTGCATTTGTTTTCTGTTGGGAGGACAAAGCAACTGCCTCGTAACTTCCTGAACCCCTTTCTCTGGGGCTTCATCTTTGGAGGGAAACGCGGAAATTGGGGAGGAAATGGCTTTGCTGAGATGGGGGGAGGGGAAGTGAGTCAATGCTCTTATTAATTAAATAATTATTAATTAACCAAATATTTTTATTCCTTGAGTTTGGCAAATTACAACGCATCGGAGCTACCTGTATGTTCTGAAACATGACCGCTCACAAGTAATAGAATACCTAATGCATTCTGGGTACCGTATACTGGGCACTGGGGGAAGGGAGGAGGAGCTGGGAAGAGAAGGAGAGGGTTTCCAGATATGAAGAATCAAGTCTAGTAGAAAGAAGCCGTTAGGGGGCGCCAGAGTTCTGGATCTGGAGTAAGGACAACTCAGGTTCCTGAGTTCAAATCCAGGTTCAGACTCTTACGAGCTGGGTGACTATGGACAAGTCTCGTCACCCTATCTGCCTCAGTTTCCTCATCTGTAAAATGGGTTGGAGAAGGAACTGACTCACCACTAGGGTATCTCTGCTTAGAAAACCCCAAATGAAGTCGCAAAGAGTTGGATACAGCTGAGAAATGACCGAACAACAAACAACAGAGAAGGAAGAAAAAGCTCCTGAAGGCACTGCCCGATTCTGTAGCCCCAGTACTCAGCACCATGCCTGGATACCTTGTTGTTCAGTTGTTTTTCAAGCGCCTATGATATGTGAAGCTTAATGTTATCTCATCTGATTCTCGGCTCTAGAGAGCAAATATTTTTCTTTCTGTCCTCATTTTGTAATTGAGGGAATTGAGATCAACTGGGAGTATGTGATTTGCTTTAGCTGGTAAGTGTGTGAGGTCAGACTGAATAGGTCTTCCTGAGTCCAAAGTGAGAAGCCAGAGCTTCTGAGCAGCCCTCTGTTCTGGCCACTCCTCTGTGCTTCCATTTCCTTCCACTTTACTCAAACACCCAAAGTGGTACCCATGTTTTGTAGTCAACCCAGTTTGATTCAGCAAGAGAGATCCTTGAGGAAAGGGAGAAAGCTGTATTTGTTTAAAAATAAATAAATAAAGTAAAAATTAGGTACGGATATGGTGACGGCAACAGAAATAAAGATGGCGACCAAGCACTTTCTGCTTACATAAGCATGCTCAGCCCACATCCATAGGAAAGGAACGCAACCTGTTCCTCCCATCCATTCTTGTATCTAGAGATTCTGGAGTGGCAGGACTTTGGAGGGTTTAACTTCATAAAGCTGGGTCCTGCCCACCTCAGCCAATTGTTATCTTTCAAAACAGCACAATGTTCCAAGAAAGCAGATTTGAAAGGAGGGAGGCCAAAGGCAGAGGGGGAAGAGAAAAGTTTCCAGGTCTTGAGTTGGTGTGTGTTGTGCACAAGTGCTGTGTGTGTGCACCTTGGGGGTCAGGGTGAAGGTAGGATGGGGTGGGGGTAAGAAAGGTACAAGTAAAGCAAAAGACAGCTGGGATAGGGGACAATTCTTAGCAGAAGTATTCAAATTAGAGGTATAGGGAGTGTGGGGTGAGGAAAGCTGATGAAAAATGCAGATTTGAATGCAACTTCCTATCCCCATCCCACTTTTTATTAAAATTTATTTATAATTTATTTGTTTGTTTATTAGATTGGAAACTTTAGCCCCTGAAGACTTTTGAAAGCCAATGTAGATTTATTTTTCTGAGTCTTCTCCTTTCCTATCACATATTCTTTTCCTTTCTAATATATCAAAGTCTATTCACCTTCACAGCTATTACCAAAGCAGCATGGTACTGTGAAGAGTCAGAGGACCTGAATTCAAATTCTATCTCTACCTCCACCTATGTGATTTTATGAGTCACAAGGACTCAGTTTCTTCACCTGTAAAACCAGCCTCTAAGATCTCTTCCCCGTCTATATCCAAGATACTATTAAATCATTCAATCAGATGTATGAGTAGACATGATTGAGGCCAGGACATTTCTATTAAATCAATCACCCAACCTAAAGTGGAGTGACCATAACCAATGACTTTAGCCAGATCAGAATACAGCCACCGAATCAATCACACAAGGATTTAGGCAAGGCCTGAGAAGTCCATGAAAGCCATTGAATAATATGATATGATGCCATGTGGGAGATACAATGGAATTTGCTAAGAGGATTCAATCATATCTAGATGATCTATAAAATAGAAAGCTAGTTTGAAACCTGTGCATTCTAGTGTCTAGTCAACAAATAGTAAAATCAATCCTTGTTAAGCCGTAAAGAAGAAAATGGTAGGGAAAGGAGGAGGAGGAGAGAGAGGAAGAACATCTGAGAGAATGGTGGTTCTCCATAATACAGCCTGATCTTGTGAACTAGGGTTAGAGAATTTGGACTTCTCAACCACATCCTAGCTGGTATCCCCAGCACAGCATCAGGGACTGGGTATAAATTAGTCACATTAAAAAAAAGGTAGCTTCAAAACTTTATAAGGGGTCCAGAAGAAAGCTATACTACCCCTAGGGTTTATTTTATGAATAATCCAAAAAAAAATGATCTAACTACTGAAAGCAATGATTTATCTCTTCTACATATGTTTTCTATGCTTGAGTTCACTTTTCTCAGTAGTGAGGGGAGAGTATACCTTCAAAAAATTTTTTAATCAACTGTTTTTACTTTAACAACTTAGGAGTTTCCAAGAGGTAATTACATCTGGCTGACAAATTGGTATCAACTAATAATGAGGAGACTACACTAATGGGGGCTCAAGAACTACAGAGTCCCCTTCCCACATTGTTAATAGTTAGCATATTGCTAAATCCTACAAATTCTAGCCAGCTCCCTTCCCAAATAATCTCTCTAATTCATTAAGAGCCGGCCTACTCCCCAGAGAGCTTCAAAAGAAGTATAGGCAGCCCCTAGAAATTGTTGTGAGAGAGTACTATGTGATGTCATGGACAGCTCCATAGCCTCAGAGAAAGAAGACCTGGTATTTATCCTAGTTCTTCCACACATTGGTACGGGACCTAGTGCAAGCCGCTTCCATTTGGGGGCCTTGGTCTCTTACATGTGAAACGTAATAGGACCCTCAGTGCCTCCTTCACGGGGCCATTGTCAGTTATCTTGTCTTGCCACTGGACTTTGATGACTCTGGAAGACAGAGCGAGGGTGGTGACTTTTGCAATTCTGCTGCACTTAAATTTGATTCACATGCAAGTCGAACCATTTTTATTCCTGCTTTACCTCCAACTTATACATCTATCAGATTTTGCAAATCTTCCACTGCATTTGATCAGAATTGACCTACGGAAAAGAAATAAATGTCTGTTGTTGAAAGGAAATGGTTGACGTTGGAAAGACAAAAGGGGTGATCCCACTTGATATGAGTTCATTGGAGCACAGTAAGCTATATATCAGAGTCAAGACTCTTGTCAAGTGCAAACTGAGATTAGTAGAGAAAAAGGATAACAGGCCAGAGGCAGCCACAGAGAACCCCAAGATCCAGGGATTGTTTATGGCATGGGCTCATTGGCTCTCTTCCTTCTGAACCAGTGGCAGTCGAATATAGCCAACTGTGATCTGAGGGCCAGATCCAGCCTTTAAGTTTGGATTTTTTCCCCCATTTTTATTATGTTAAGACTTTGTTTAAAAACATGAAAACCATCCTTTGTTCACAGAGCCTACAAAAATAGGCTGACCTTAGGTCAAGTAACCCTGAGTAGTTTGCTGACCCCACCTCTGATGTGAGCCTTCTGTGAGATGTAATAGCTTCATTTTATTTGAGTTCAACGCTGCTCTAAGCCTATAATCTCAGGTTCCCCATCCCCAGTGAATACTCATCATATGCTAAATATTAGAGACTCCGCTTTCCTGTATACACAAGTGGAAAGGCTCTTCCAGGCTGGCTGCAAATAATGGCAGAGAATGTTCAAACTCAAAGTGGGGAGGGGGGAGAGCACCAGGACATGGTGACTAGAGCGTTGGATTGGGCAGCAGGAAAACCTGGCTTCAAATTCTTCCTCTCACACTTAGAAGCTGAATGACCCTGATATGTCCAAATATTCATCTGGACAATTTGCGCCCAGCCTGGGGTAACAACCTGGGGTAGATCCTTGAGTTCCTATTGATCCCATCAGCCACAGTTATACCTTGACATCATTTTGATCCTTTTCAAGAACCAGCCATGTTTCACAAAGAACTCCCTATTTATCTACTATGAGCCCACTGGGAATTCCTAATCCTGTCCAACAAACAGCATTCTTTGCCATTTGGCACCCCACTGTCACCACGGGCCATTTGCCAGGGGCTCAGTGTTGAAACTCACAGGACCAGAATCCAAGTTCAAGATCAATGTGTCATATCCTCATACACTCATTTAGATATGGAAGGGAACTCAGAGACCAAACTCAGCCTTTTTTTTTTTTTTTTTTTTTAAAGATGAGGAAACTGAGATTTAAAGAAATTAAGTGCTTTGCCTGGAGTCATACAACTATGAATCGAGAGTGAGATCTGAATCCAGTTCTTGGGGTTCCCAGATCAATATTTGATCCACCACAGTGCAGTGCTGACAGAAGAAAATTCTGGAATATTTGGCAAGCCTCTCTCAGGACTCCAGACCCGAGCCAGACTAGCAATACTGTCAGACTAACTAGATGTCCTTTAGTTTCTGTGCGACTCAAAAATTACCCAGGGCAACAATGGAGGGACCATGTAGCCCTATCCCCTCCTCATTTTTCTCAGTTTCTCCATGTAGCAATAAATGAATAATAATCCTTTCCAGAGCACTTCACAGGGCTTCTAGATAATGTCCACGTAGCACTTTCAATTCCTTGGGGGGAAAGGGGTGGTATGAGGTAGATGGAAAAAGAAAGAGCACAGAAAATCTTACATGGGGCTGCCCCCTCCTTGTTGGGCTCCCATGAGGATTGGAGAGTAGATGTCAGGAAACAGCTCTTCCCCTCTGGCACTGTGGGCTGTCAGGAACATTGCAGGGGACTCCTGGAAGACTCCAGGGTTTGTTTAAGCTGCATTTAAAGGCTATGAAGGCTTGGACATTTAGTGGTGATGGTGCTTACACCAGAGCCCCTCTGTTGTCACTTGTGGTTACCATTCCATGTGCAAACCCGCAAAAGAAAGGCACGCAGAAACCCTGGACTTCCTCCTCCTCACCCCCAGAAGCCCTGCAGCTGACAGCGGCAAGAACTGGGGGACATACCCACACAGGTGTGCTCACCCAGAGACACGTGTGTTCCTACACATGTACACAGACACACACACACATACACACACACACACACACACACACTCATCCGAGCTCTCCCAAGGAAGCCTTCTGTAAATAACTAACCAAGAATTCAAGTTGTGAAATTTTGTTTTGTTTTGTTTTTATCCCCCCCCCCACTTTGCTTATTTAAAGCATAAATTAGGAGCTGATCTTCAGACAAGCCAGAAGCCGACATGACTTTCACATCTCTGCTGATCCCTCTCAGTGGAATCAAAGGAGATTTGGCCAAATATATATTAATATATATATATATATATTTTTTTTTCCTTTTGTGAGGCAATTGGGTTTTGACCAAAATCTATATATAAATCAAATTTATGAAAAGTTATTATATAACAAATATTTATTGATTATATCAATCATATATTGAAATATATTAATATATCTATGATATAATAAAAACAAATTTATATGAAATTGCATTGATGAGGGGAGACATGAAACGCAGCCTGTTACAAAAGAAAGAAGGCCAGCCTCGGTGTCAAGACAACTTGAGTGGACGTCCTCTCTGTCACATCCCATCTGCGTGGCCATGCAGAAATGACAAACTCTCAGTGACCCCAGGCAGCTCTGTGGGACGATAACTGCGCCAGGAATGGGACTTCTCATCCTGGGAATTTCCCCCAGATGAATGATGTGCTCCAGACTTGCCTTCCTTTCCCTCCCCGCCATCAATAAAATCACCCTCTCTCGATGGTGTGTCTCTAATGCCGAGGGAGCTCACATTATCCTTGCATCCCAGAACTTTCTCCCTTGTGTTTGTCATCATTAATGCCATTCTTTATATGGGTTAGGATTTTGGCCATCAGAGAGGGCTGAAACCATGGGTCTTTGGAAGTAATTAGTGAAATCATTTGGCCTAGTTACAGCTTACTCTCAATGATTTGTTGTTGTTGTTGTTGTTGTTTTTTAAAATTATTCCACACAGAAAATAATCCCAAAGTCTTGTGTGGATGCATGTATACTTTAGTGCTCATTATAAAATGCCACAATGTCTCCAGAATATCTACATATGAATATATGCATATAAACAGGGGCATGCTGGTAAATATATATAACACTAGGTTATCTTTTAAAAAAGCATGAACTATATATATATATATATTTTTTTTTCCTTTTGTGAGGCAATTGGGTTGTGACCAAAATCTATATATAAATCTAATTTATGAAAATATATTATATAATAAATATTTATTGATTACATCAATCATATATTGAAATATATTAATATATCTATGATATAATAAAAACAAATTTATATGAAATAAATCTATAGATATCTAGATATACATTGACACAATATATACACATGTGCATATATAAAACTATATATGCACATACATACATATTACATACACACATACACATATACATACCACACATATATAGGCACCAAAATCTATATAGAGATGTAAATACATAAATAAATATAACATATGAAAATGTAATATATTACATAATAAATGTGCAAATCAAATAAATATATCAATATATTATATATTAAAATATCTTAATATATTACTATAACTATTATATAAATAAGAACACAAATCTACATGAAATAAATCTATAGATAGATATACAGACACATATATATGTATATAAAGAACTATATACAAATATATATGTACACACATACATATATAGATACATATATATGATTTGAGATATAAGCCCACATCAGTGATTTTGCAGGTTCAGTTCCAGACTACCACAATAAAGATCACAATAAAATGAGACACTAATTTTTTGGTTTCTCAATGCATACAAAAGTTACGTTTATACTATACTATAGTCTATTAAATGGTCAATAGTATTTTACCTTTTTAAAATGTACACACCTTAATTTAAAAATACCTTATTGCTAAAAAAAAAAAATGCTAATTAGCAGTTTCAGGGAGTCATAATCCATTTGCTAGTGGAGGATCTGGTCTTCATGTTGATAGCTGTTGACCATGGTGGTTGCTGAAGGTTAGGAGGGCTGCGGCAATTTCTTAAGATAACAATGAAGTTTGCTGATCTATTGACTCTTCCTTTCACTTGAATATTTAGCGGCCATTGCAGTATTATTAATTGGACCAATTTCAATATTGTTGTGTTTCAGGAAATAGGGAAGCCATAGGAGAAGGAGAGAAACACGTGGAACATATGTATAAATAATAATAATAGATAATATAATAGTACTGTTGCATATAACATATTAACACAATATTAATAGAATATGTAAGTTATATATATGTATATAATATATAGATAGATTATACTTATACTTTAATGGAGATGTGTATCTCCATTAAAACTCTTCAGAGGCCTTTCTTCTCTTTGATGATTGTCCTGACCTGTGGCTACTCTTCAGGGACCAGTTCCACCTAGAACATTCATCACTTCCAATTCTATTCCCGAAGTTTCTCCCCATATAACCAGACTGGTTGTTGCCAGATGCTCTCATCCAAGGACAAGGACAAAGCTTTACAATTGATTGACCAACTTCACTTCACTACTAGCCTTTTGCTCCCAAATAAAATGTCTGCCCTGAGGCAGCTGCTTTTGAGTTTCCTCACTTTCCCCTCAACTCTCAAAGGTTGGAAGGTCCTTAATGGTCATTCACTCTCACTCCTCATTTTATAGAGGAGGAAATGATATTCAGAATCACATAGTTAGGAAATGGCAGAGCTGAGATTTGACCTCAAGTCCCACAAATTCAAATTCAGTTCTTTTCCCATGATACCAAGCTCTCCACTATGTCTGTGCTGGGCTTCTTTTCTCCACCTTCATCCTAAGCATTAGGATAATGGCCTTTGAATTCAAGGTCTTATTATTACACTGACATTTGTAGTTCATCTTGTAGACATGCTTAATTAAGCACACAGTGACAGATTGTCAGCTCTGTTTTTGATGCTCCAAGACATCAGCTTGTCTCGACACCAAAGAACAACTCAGAAAGTCTTACTGAACACAGAAAAGTTATGCAGCAGTGACAAAACCCTTTCTTATTTGCCTTTAGCATAGTTTGCCTCTCTCCTGAAATACAGAAAATTTATTTGCTCCTCTGGAACCAATCGAAGAATGACTGGGATTGTGGGTCTTGTACATAATTTGATTTTTAGATGAGTATGTGATCTCATAAGGATGAATACTCCCTAGTGAGGTGGATGGCATTCACCTATTCCTTGTCATCTTGGGTCACCACATCCCTTTATACTCCTATGACTAGATACATCTTTCATAAAGGATCTACCCAATATGATGGCAATTTTCCTCAGAGTATGTGAATCAACTTGCTGGTTGTTGGACAGATCTCAGAACTATCACAATAATAAGTGAATATCTGTAGATTATTTGCCTTGCTTACCTACCATTCTGCCTTACTTAAATCCAATTCATGTGCAAGTTAAGACATCACTCTTGTGATATCATTGGTCCTCTTCGAAAATGAAGAATGAACAACAATATCATTCTGCCAACATATACACAAGAAGGAGGCTGTATCTTTTATTATCTCTTTTATTTATTTTTTGAGTTATCATTATAGCACTTTATAGACTATTGGATCCTCATCCTAACTCTCACTTACCATAGCAAGTTAGAAATCCAGAAGGCAGTTAGCAACATTCCATTCCCAGGGAATCAGGGATATCGTTAAGGAACAAGGAGCTTCTTCATGTACTATTGGCTGGAGTCTCCATTCTGGTGTGCTTACTGTATCAGTTGCTAGTTGCAATTATTATCTTTTCTATATTATCAATTGATATAGTTTTTAGTACCTCACTTTCAATTTAACTGTTTAATTTCAAGTGGCTTTTTACAAGGGAAAAACTAAAAAGATATATAAAGATCAGAAGTTCCAAAATATTTCTCATTAATGAAAGGGTGTACCCTCTCCAAAATCACTAGAGTCTCAGGAACAGTGGTCTCAATTTTTAAGTGGTTGTTATTGGACATTTTCTGCACCAAGTCACTTGTAAATGTAGCATAGCTGCTGGCCAAGCCCCTGCTTTGCTACAGGACATAACATTGACAGTCCCCTTGGGTTACTGGCTCTTCAGAACTGCACCATCATCTTATTGAGTTCAGTTGCTGGAAAACTCAAATATGGATCCCAGTTTGTGAAACTCTAGTCTTCTAGAGTTCTCTTCTGAACTTTTCTGAACTTCCAGAGTTCATACGATATGACCATTTCCAATATCCCTTCATCTAAGAGCAGGAAAGAACAAATTCAAAGAGGAAAAGAACAAAGGTATCATGATGTAAATCTAAACAAGGAAAATAAACTCTTGATTCTAGCTCTTTGCATCTAGATGCTCCAAACAGTCCTTATCAAGCAAACAAGAGTAAGGTAGAGTCACTGGGACCTTTTGTATGCCCCCCTTAGTTCTGGCTCAGCAGCCACTCAGAAGCCCCTTTTTTGTTATATGGTAAACAGATAGGAAATTATCATAGCAGATCTGGACTTGCTTCAAAGTATATCCTAGAACCCTCTATTAAGTATTTCTGGAAGAAGATTCATCAAATATCCATTTGAGGGAATGGCACATTGCTCGTGTTCCTAAGAATTGGTTTCTCATTGGACCTTTCCCAGTAGCAATGATATATCATCTGTTGGTCAACCAATTGGTGATAGGCCTTTCTAATATTAGTTCTGTGGGATCCTCAAATACAGTCAAAAGAACTCGGCAGAACCACTGAGGACCTCCACAAGGTAATGAGATTAGAGAAGGACTCTTCTGGAGGACAATTTGAATAAAAATGGCCCTTACTTATTAAAACTACAAGCAGCTTAAAACCAAGGATTTTCTATCTATAGTGACTCATTGGGAATGCTTATCGTGAATTATAGGATATTAAACCCAGGAAGGGAGGTCAAATAGTCCAGAAAGCTCACTCATATAAGAAGAAAGCAAGAGTCAGGGAGTTTTTGCCCAAGGTCATAAGGATAGTAAGTAGTAGAGGGAGGATATGAATGTCAAGTATCTGCTGTCAGAATCAGTTCTTCCCCCCACCACACACACACACCACGCTGCTTCCAGCTGAGGTTTTTTCTATGAGCTAGCCTATGAGCTTACATGTAGGTCATTTATACATCACCACATTTCAGCCGTGATGCTGTGGTGTGGTAATAGCATAGCCACGATCTAGAGAAGGAAATGGCAAAGTATTAAAGTGTTTTTGCCAAGAAAACCCTAAATGGGGTCATGAAGAGCAAACACAAATGAAATGACTCAAAGAGGAAAAATTCTATCATCTAATGACATAAAGTGGAGATGATTTAATTCATTTCAACAAATGTTTCTTAAGTAGACATGTCAGACACTGTGGTAACTCCTAGGGATGATAATTCAAAAAGAGAAGCTGTATCTGCCTTAAGGGAATGTATGTTCTACTGGGGAGTGGGGGGACAGATTGAGTGTGAAATAGTCACAATTTAGAATTTTGTTGTTGTAGAGTCATTTCACTTGCATCCACTTTTCATATCTTCATGTGGGGTTTTCTTAGCAAATTTACTAGAATACTTTGCCATTTCCTTCTCTAGCTCATTTTACAGATGAGGAAACTAAGATAACAGGATGAAGTGACTTGCCCAGAATCATACAGAGAGGAGGTATCTGAAGTCAGATTTGAAGTTAGGGAGATGAGGCTGCCTGATTCCAAGTTCAGCACTCTATCCACTGCACTAATTGCCTCCACAATTAAGAATAATACAAGGAAAATTGAGAAGGCATAGAATAGTAATCACTAGTGGAAAATGACATGTGAATTGATCCTTGACTGAAAAAGAATTCTGAAGTGGGCCTGCTCACCAGGCATGGAGTTCAGTTGGGTTTGGTTGTGCTGTTCAGTTCGTAGGAGTTTGGCACCCTTAAAAATAGCCAGTTACTCCATAAACTTTCCTGTATTTCCCTGACTCAGTAATTCCCACTCTTAGGAGGAAGTTATCCACTGTGGGAGTTGATAGGGTCGTGAATGCTGGCTTACTATCAGAAGTTATAGCCTGCTTTGGGACTTATCTGCTCAAAGCAATGCCTGTAATTTCTGATAATAGATAGTAGAAAATAGCCACAGAAAAGAGAGCTTGATAATGATTCTTGTAAGTGGAATTGTCCTCCAGCAAGAGTTTACTAGTGAGGCATCCCATCTGCAATGCAGCAAGGATAATATCAGGAGCATCTATTCCTTTTTAAGCTGTGAAAGGAGCCTCACCTAAGCAGGGCTGACATCTCTGGTTATATGAACAAAACTGACATTTAGAGAGTGACGGGCAAACTCTGCAAAGCATTCCCATGTCTCCTCTGATTGTCACAACAACCCCTGGGAGGTAGGTACCAGGAATCCTAGTGTCCCCATTTTGAAAAACAGAGTCACTCAATGATCAGGGCCACACAACTAGTGTCAGAGGTAGATTTAAGTTATTTATGACTCTTAAGTCTACATTCTAGACTATTATGCCACAAATACTTTTAGGGAGAGGTGGGAGATGGGAAGGCAACAGAGATTAAGTGGTTGCCCAAGGTCACACAGCTAGTAAATGTATAAGGTCACATTTTTATTTATTTATTTGTTTGTTTTGCTGAGGCAATTGGGGTTAAATGACTTGCCCAGAGTTACACAGCCAGGAAGTGTTAAGTGTCTGAGATGACATTTGAACTCAAGTCCTCCTGACTTCAGGGTAGTACTCTAGTCTTATCACAAATACTTAGCAAGGATTCTTAACCCTTTTGTGTAATGGATCCTTTTGGCAATCTAGCAAAGCCTATGGACTCCTTCTGCAAATAATATTTCTAAGTGTCTAAAGTAAAATACAGAAGAGTACAATGGAACTGAAATGTATCAATATAGCATTGTCAAGATTCTTTTAAAAGTAAATTTCCATATTCCAAGTTAAGATACTCTGCCTTAGAGTGTCTGAACTGTCTTTTGCCCATGGTTGAAATGCATTCCCTCTTCATTTCCCCCAATGGAGTCCCTCTCTTCTTTTAAGACTTGGCAAAGAATTGGAAACTGAATGGATGCCCATCAAGTGGGGAATGGTTAAATAAGTTATGGTATATGAATGTTATTGGAATATTATTAGATAGAATATTATTGTTCTATAAGAAATGATCAGCAGGATTTCAGAGAGGCCTGGGGAGACTTACATGAACTGATGCGAAGTAAGTAGAACCAAGAGAACATTGTATATGGCAATGACAAGATTATATGATGATCAACTGTGACAGATGTGGCTCTTTCCAACAATGAGGTAATTCAGGCCAGTTCCATTGGTCTTGTGATGGAGAAAGCCATCTTCACCCAGAGAGAAGACTGTGGGAACTGAGTGTGGATCACAACATAATATTTTTGCTCTTTTTGTTGTTGTTTGCTTGCTTTTTTTTCTTTCCCATTTTTCATGATTTTTCTTGTGCAGCATAATAACTGGAAATATGTATAGAAGAATTGTACATATTTGACACATATTGTATTATTTGCTGTCTAGTGGAGGTGAAGGGAGGGAGAAAAATTTGGAACACGAAGTTTTGCAAGGGTGAATATTAAAAACTATCTTTGTATGTATTTTGAAAATAAAAAACTATTTAAAATTTATTTTCCTCTTTTTAAAAAAAAATGTAACTTTTTATTGACAGAACATATGCCTGGGTAATTTTTTTTACAACATTATCCCTTGCACTCACTTCTGTTCTGACTTTTCCCTTCCCTCCTTCCACCCCCTCCCCTAGATGGCAAGCAGTCTTATACATGTTAAATATGTTATAGTATAACCTAGATACAATATATGTGTGCAGAACCGAACAGTTCTCTTGTTGCACAGGAAGAATTGGATTCAGAAGGTAAAAATAACCTAGGAAGAAAAACAAAAATGCAAGCAGTTTACATTCATTTCCCAGTGTTCTTTCTTTGGGTGTAGTTGGTTCTGTCCATCATTGATCAACTGAAACTGAGTTAGATCTTTCTTTGTCAAAGAAATCCACTTCCATCAGAATACATGCTCATACAGTATCATTGTTGAAGTATATAATGATCTCCTGGTTCTGCTCATTTCACTTAGCATCAGTTTATGTAAGTCTCTCCAAGCCTCTCTGAATTCATCCTGCTGGTCATTTCTTACAGAACAATAATATTCCATAACATTCATATACCATAATTTACCCAACATTCTTCAATTGATGGGCATCCCTTCATTTTCCAGCTTCTAGCCACTACAAACAGGACTAAATTCGCGCTCTGCCCCCTCCCACTAATCCTTAGCTTAAAGAGCCTGTTTCTTCATTATAATGTAAGCCCTTAGCATATAGTAACTACTTACTAAATATGTGTGTGTGTGTGTGTGTGTGTGTGTATGACACAGTTATTGGTTCATATGAGATGTTCCATAAATGCTTAGTGAGAGATTGGCTATCTAAGCAAATTTGCAATTACCCTGCTTCAGAGTAGTGGGATTATGGAAAGGTATCCTGAACAATTTATTAACTCATGGTGGAGGGCAAACTTTGTTTCCTTAGAGTAGCATATAATTTGGGAACCTATCTCCTTATATGTAAAATTTAAAGTGAAGTTCCCCAGGAAGTATTGAACCTTCTGTCTTTGCCCCTGTGGTTATTCAACATCTTTCTCAGTGACCTGGACAACAAACATAGGAAGGATGCTGATTGAATTTTCAGATAAGTCCAGAGGAATAAAGAAAAAGCTCTGTGATGTATAAGATTAAAAATTCGCAATAACCTTGGTAAAATAAGTAATCAGCATGGCACCAATAAAAGTTATAAGGTCAATCTCTATGTGGTTCATCTAGCTCATGGATTTAATTCAATTAAACACCAGTTATTAAGCTTTACCATATAAAAAGTGCTCTGTGACACATCAGGGAATAACAAAGTTTAGTTAACACATGACTGCTGCCCTTACTAGGCTTAGAGATATTATGTATATTTGAGTAATTGTAATAGAAAATGATACATTGTACAAATAGGGCCAATGTATCACAGAGCTGAGAAGTATGGCTTTGGCGTTAGGAGAACCTGAATTCAAATCCTACTTCTGACCCATACTAGACAAGTTATCATGGACAAAGCATTAATCTTCCACTGTCCCTAGTGATTTTAAGACTATAAATTACAGATAAGTAGACAATCTCCATCTTGATGAAAGGATCATAAGAGTTTTCACACTAGGCGTTCCCTTCCCTGATGAAATTAGAAATCTAGGCCAAAAAAAGTAGTGTATTTTAGTAGGCAAGGGAGAAGAGGTCATTATTGGATAGAACAATCAAGGAAAACTTCCCAGATAGAGATGGTATTTTGATTGTATATTAAAGAATAGATAGAAATCCAATAGTCAGGAGCAGAAGTAAGACTTCCAAAGTAAGAAAAAAGAATTAACAATGGATGACAAAGTCCATGGGATCATAAAATCTTAGGCTGGTAGAATCAGACATTTAGAGTAACAGGGATTTTAGTACAACTCCCTCGCTTCATAGATGAGGAACCTGGGACTTGGAGAGCTTAAGTTATTTGTCCAAGTTCAAACATATAATTTATTAAGCATTGTGCTGTGTGCTAGCGATACAAATAGGAAAAAGAGACAGACTCTTTCTCAGTGAGCTTACAATCTAAGAAGGGGAGATAACATATTAAAGAAAATTGAAAAAAGCATTAAGCAGAGAAGCTGATTGGAAATAGCATTACCAAGAAGATTTGGAGTTCTCTACACCAGTCAGCACTATGCTAAATGTTAGGGACACAAACAGGAAAAAGACAATTCCTGTCCTCAAGGAGCTTACAATCTAACAGGGGAAAATAATGCATAAAAACAAACTGAAAAAAGAGCCAAGCCAAGAGAAACTGATGGAAATGGCATTACCAGGAAAATAAAGGAAGGCTTAGAGGAGAATTTAGTTCTCTGCCCTCCAGCCCTCCAATCAGAGAGCAGCAATGTAGGGTGAGTTGAGAAAGTCCAGAGTATCAAAACCTGAGTCATTCTTCATGGGGATGAGATTTCAGGTGATCATCTTATGGGGGTGAGGGAAAAGTTAAGCCTTTTCTATGGAGTCCAAGCCAAGAAGAATAGCATGGAAAATGGGGTATATGTAATAAATGATAGAGGCAAGTTTTGAACTCAAATGTTCCCATCCTATATTCTGTTCAATATACTGTATTGGGGAGGACCAGGAAGACCAAGGAAAGGAATGGAAAATTTACTAAGTGGGAAATAAAATGCCACTAAAAGATTTTGAAGAGAGGAATGATATGATAAGCAATAGTTAATGATGAATGTTAATAAACAATAGTTCAAAGGTCTGCTCTCCTCCACTCTGGTTATGTCATCTGGGAAGTTGTGTTCAAAAATAGGATGTCACATTTTATTTTTTTTTTAATTTTTTTTTTAATAATTACATTATATTGACACTCATTTCTGTTCCGATTTTTTTTCCCCCTCCCTCCCTCCACCCCCTCCCCTAGATGGCAAGCATTCCTTTATATGTTGGATATGTTGCAGTATATCCTAGATACAATATATGTTTGCAGAACCGAACAGTTCTCTTGTTGCGTAGGGAGAATTGGATTCAGAAGGTATAAATAATCCGGGAAGAAAAACAAAAATGCAGATAGTTCACATTCGTTTCCCAGTGTTCTTTCTTTGGGTGTAGCTGCTTTTGTCCGTCATTTATCAATTGAAACTCAGGTCTCTTTGTCAAAGAAATCCACTTCCATCAAAATATGTCCTCATACAATATCGTTGTCGAAGTGTATAATGATCTCCTGGTTCTGCTCATTTCACTTAGCATCAGTTCATGTAGGTCTCTCCAAGCCTCTCTGTATTCATCCTGCTGGTCATTTCTTACAGAACAATAATATTCCATAACATTCATATACCACAATTTACCCAGCCATTCTCCAATTGATGGGCATCCATTCATTTTCCAGTTTCTAGCCACTACAAACAGGGCTGCTACAAACATTTTGGCACATACAGGTCCCTTTCCCTTCTTTAGTATTTCTTTGGGATATAAGCCCAATAGAAACACTGCTGGATCAAAGGATATGCACATTTTGATAATTTTTTGGGCATAATTCCAGATTGCTCTCCAGAATGGTTGGATTCGTTCACAACTCCACCAACAATGCATTAGTGTCCCAGTTTTCCCGCATCCCCTCCAACATTCATCATTATTTTTTCCTGTCATCTTAGCCAATCTGACAGGTGTGTAGTGGTATCTCAGAGTTGTCTTAATTTGCATTTCTCTGATCAATAATGATTTGGAACACTCTTTCATATGAGTGGTAATAGTTTCAATCTCATCCTCTGAAAATTGTCTGTTCATATCCTTTGAGGATGTCACATTTTAGAAAGGTTCTTAATAATTCAGACTCTCTAGAGGAGAGCATCAAGCTGGCAGAGACCCTAAGATCTGCGCCATAGGAGTATCAGGTGAAAGAACTGGTGGTGTTTGGCTTGGAGAAGAGAAGACTTGTGGGGAGGGAAACAGCTGGGAATATCCATTTTCAAGTAAACTATGAGCTGTGACATTCAAAAGGTTTAGGTTTGTTCTCTTTGGCCCCTGAGGACAGAACTAAGATCAGTGAGTGGGGGGGGGGGGTGAAAAGTGGAAAATGAAGTCTGAACAATGGAAGGGACCACCTTGGGGAAGGGCAGTTTCCCTTCCATGGAAGTCTTCAAACAAAGGCTGCCTGATTGGGAAAATTTTAGAGGGATTCTTCACCAGATGTGGATTGCACTGAATGGTTCTGGGCATGGAGATTTTGCCATTCTGTGAAGGATAGATTGAGAAAGGATCCATTAGGTAGAAGTGAAGCAGTCCAGGTATCAAGTCAGGGACCTTATACTATAGGAGAAGCAGCAAGAATTAGAGAAAGAATGGATGTGGAAGAGAAAGATGACATGGTGTCAACAGGAATTTGTAACTGATTAAATATAAAAGATGAGGGAGAAAGCAGAGTCACAGATAACACCAAGGTCTCAATTCCCCGAGACTGGATAAAAGGTGACACTACTGACAGAAACACTGAAGTCAGAGGGAGGAGCAGGTTTGGGGAGAAATTGAATGAACTCAGTTCCCACAAGGGGAAAAATACTGTTTGTGACTACAAACTAGCCCCCTCCCCAATCAGCCATTTCACAATTGTTACACACACACACACACACACACACACACACACACACACGTGTATACTCTTTTTTTTCTCTGTCTCTGTCTATCTCTGAATCTTTCTCTTTCTCTGTGTCTCTATCTCTGTGTCTCTATCTCTGTCTCTATCTTCCTGTCTCTGTCTGTTTTTGTATCTCTCAATTCTCTGTCTTTTTCTGTCTATCTCTTTCTATCTCCTTGTCTCTCTCTGTTTCTGTCTCTGTTTCTTTCCCTCTCTTCCTGTCTCCCTCTCTCCCTCTCCCCACCTCTGTCTCTGTCTCTCTCTGCTTCTCTCTTCTTCTGTTTCTTTCTCCTTCTCTCCTCCCTCTCCCTCTCCTTCTCCTTCTCTCTCTCTCTCTTTTGGAGGAAACTAAATCAGGGTAAGTGATATCTCTCATCTATCATCTGTGGGAAAATGGCAGTTTTTGTCAAGCACTACAAACTATGGGCCAATAGGACCATCTTCATTTATGAAGGATGATATTTTGGGTCAGAAAGCATAAAATGAGGCTCAGTAAGGACAGAAGCCATGCTGTGCACTCACCAGACAAAGTCCACCTTTCACCTAGATCAAGCTCCTCCTGACTGGACAATAGTTGCCTCATCTTGCCTTGTCTCCAGCCAACCCCACCTCATTTTGCTACCATTTCTATTCTATTCTGAACTAACCTCTTCTCACCCTCCTTCATGTTTCAACTCTAGCTGCAGAAGAGTGCTCAGATCAACATTACCATTATCAGCCTTGCCATTTGAGTCATTCATCTCCTATCTTCTCTGCTCTCCCCATCCAAAACCTTTTTCCTGAGACACTGCTCTCCTTTGCATGTTGCATTCTCTTATTAGAGCATAAATTCCACGAGGAAGAGATTATTTTGCTTGTTTGATTTTTATTTCCAGTGTTTAGGACTAGGTCCAGTTTATGGTAAGCACTTAATAAATCCTTTTTCATGTATTCATTTATATTTTAGGCCCAAGAAATGAACACTAAATTGTAAATTGAATCAGCACATCAAATGCCCTTTTCTACCCCAAGCCAGCTGTAAGTAATGCTCTAACTCCTCTAGTCCACACCAAGGATGCCAACTAGACCACCCTCTTCCTCCAATATAGCAATGAAACAATAATGCAGGGTACAGCCCAAGAAGACTTGTCTTTTCCCTACCTTTAGCTAAATCTACACTCATTAAAGCATATTCAAGCAACTATTTCATCAGTCTATTTCCTCATTCTTTGGTCAAGATTTTGTTATCATCTTCATTCTTACTTTTTTCCATATTTGCTCTTTTTCTTTTTTCTTCCTCACTTCTTTCTTTCCTCCTCCCTCCTTTCCTTCCTTCTATTTCTTTCTTTCTCTCCTTTTTTGATTCCATTCTTTCCTCTCATTTATTTTTCTTCCTTCCTTCCTTGCTCCCTTCCTCTCACTCTTCCCTTTCCTCTCCCTTTCTCCCTCCTTACTGTATCCATTCTTCCTTCCTCCCCTTCCCTCAATACTATTTGCCCTCTATTCATATTGACTTCCAGTTTTCCTTTTTTCTTTCCCAAAATGCTATAGTAAATAAAGTGCTAGCCTTTAAGCCTGGAAGTTTCTGCCTCTGACACTTGTTATCTACTCTAGGTGACTGTAGGTAGAGCATAACTTCAGTAAGCCTCAGGCAACTTCTTAGGATTTCTTTACTAAGTCAAAGATTGGTTGAGATCTGCATCAATGAAGAGTATTCCTATTTGCAGAATTCCCAACACTGATACAGACTTAGTTTTTATTGTTACCTTAGTGAATTTAGCATATAATCAGAATCAATAGCATCTAGAGTTCTTTGTAATTGCAATGATGCATTTAATGAAGCTAAGTGTGTGTTTTTTTAACAAGAAAAAAAAAGATACACCATTTATGAACATTTTTATGCCTTAATCTATTATCTAATGGTTAAGATAGTAGCAATGGAGGCCTGATTTTTTCATCAGATAGGGTAACATTTTCCCAAGCTTCTTATAAAACCTCTTTTAAATTGAAAACATTAATTTTTACCATTTGTTTCAAGTTCTCCATTTACAGATACCTTTGCTTCCATTAATTCTACTGGCTTTAACTTATTTGTACTATATAAACCTTTAATCCCCTTCTCCCTCCTCCAAAGTTCTGTGGGTTTATTGCCTTCTTTGACTGGGGTGCTTTTTGCTTTGGTTGTTTCAGAAAGATTTCTATTAAATAATTTCAACTTAATCCAAAGCTTTCCCACTTTCCCTACATGGTGAGGAAGATATAAAGAAAGTTATCACTAGCTATTTAACTGGGCTAAGAAATCAAGAGCATTCAATTGCATGTCTGCCTCCAAAACATATTTATACTTTTCTCTTTCCTAAGAGGAAATCAGCCAGAAATTCTTAAGTTTTGTTCTCATAATTTACTTAAAGCTCTACTTGGTCAGTGGTTAGGCACTCAAAAGTTGTGAAGCACAAGAGACAAGGCACTACCGTATCTGGAGTCTGAGAGGCAGGTTGTGAGTTCTGGTCCTAATACAAGCTATCTTCCTAGTTATCATGATTCAGTGAATACCCATAGGACCCAGGTTTACATCTGAGCTCTGCCTCTCACTACTTATGGGACTTTGGCAAGATCTTATGGACTTCAGTAACTAAATGGCTCCTGACACTTCTCAATCTATGATCCTGTCACTGAATATTTCTGGGCCTCCATTTCCCCATCTGAAAAATGAGGCAGTGGACTAGACTGTGTTCCCTTCCATCTCAAAATCTATAATTCTAGAAAGGTAATCAATCCATGAAGACTACTGACAAAGATCATAGAGGGACATAGGTGTATTTTGTTTACCCAAGGAAGATCTCTTCAACAGCATGCTTTTCTCATTGTTCAGTCACTTTTTCAGTTATGTTCAATTCTTTATGATTCCATTTGAGGTTCTCCTGGCAGAGATGCGGGAGTGGTTTGCCATCTTCTTCTCCAGCTCATTTCACAAATCAGGAAACAAGGCAAACTGAATTAAGTGACTTGCCCAGGATCACATAACTATTAAGTGTCTGAGATCACATTTGAATTGAAGTACTTCAGGTTCAGCACTCTATCCACTGTGCCACCTAGCTGCCCAAGAGCTCTACTCATATACTGGGAGTATTCTTGCACAAGACAAATTCCTTGGGCTACATGTGAAAATTATTTACATTTGCTATATTTAGAATTAGCATATTTATACAATAGTTCTCTTCTCCAGATATCCTTCTATCCTTAAAAAAAATTAGCAAGAAACAAACCAAGAAGAATTAATTCTAATAATTGACATTTATATAGCACTTTATATTTTGCAAAGTGCTTTACCTAATGTCATTTGATCCTTACAACAACTCTAGAACATGGGTTCTATACAGATTGTTTAGAGTCAGTCTTTCTATATAGTGTTTTTATGTCATGGTTTCTCTTAGTAGTCTGGTAAAGCCCATGGATCTTTTTCTTAATAATGTTCTGTCTGGGTATTTTTTTTTTACATTTATAATTAAAGGAAATGCTAAATTCCAACTAGAGATCAACAAAAATAAAATATTTCCCATCCAAGTCCACAGACCCCCTGAAATTTACCCATAGGTCCTTTGAGGGTCCAAGACTCCCAGAGGTTAAGAACCTCTGTTCTAAGGGCATCACAATCTATTTCACAGAAGAGAAAGCAGATACTCAGAGATGTTAAGAGGCTTGTTCATGATCGGACATGACTTCTGAATATGAAAGGTAGGATTTGAATCCAGGACTTTCCAAATCCATATCCAGCATTCTATGCACTATACCATGCAGATTCCCAATAAAGGATGAACTTTATGGTACCAAGGCTGAGGATACAGAGTTTCTAGCAGTCCATTTCACTGAGTGTTTAGTTTGATTTTTATACTTTTGAAGAATATTTTCCTGCCAAAATATTTCCCTGCTCTAATAAATGTGGCAGAAAGATCAATAGTTGGGTGCCATGACTTGGAAGATTTCACCAAGGCAGGCAACCCTGGAATGTTTGTTTTGCCTTCTCTGTGTTCTGGGGAGTTCAGAGGAAGAGTCAGCATCCCAACACAGCTTAAACACAGAACCTATATCATGGATGCCCACCATGATTCTTTCCCTATCTCATAGAAGACTTAACATTATCAGGTTGTTTTTTTTTTTTTTCTTAAAGAAACACAACCTAGGACACTGGCTTTCTGAAGCCCTGAGAAGCCCCATTCATTTATTCCAAAGGAGGAAACAGAGCCAGGAATTTGTTTTGGGACACCAATTGTAGTAGATAGTCACAAGAGTATCTGAAAAGCAATTCAAGCTATGGCTAGTACAGGATCTTTATCCAGCGATGGAGTCAGAACTTGGGCTCAGAATCCTGGTTCCTCCATTGATTGCTCTGAGAAAGTCATTTACCTCTTTAGTTTCCTCATCTATAAAATAGAGGGAAGTGTTGGACTAGCTGATGTCTAAGATCTCTTATCATCCTAAGTATGATTTGTCCCCCTTCCTCTAAAACTGAATTTGATTGGTCACCAGGAGCAAAGGGATAAAGAAAGGGAAGTTGATGAAATACAATAGAGTTCAAGAAGAAAATGGCAAATGCTGGAGGAAATGAAGGAAAACATGCTTGCTTATGTGACCAGCCTGGCCCTTTTGGAACTATGCTTCCAAACTTACTAAACAGTGCATATAGCTAGATAGTGCTATCTATCTAGGGGAGTCAGGAAGACCCCAGACAGTAGCTATATGACTCTGGGCAAGTCTTTCAGCCTCAATTTTCTCATCCGTAAATAGAGATAAGAGTATCTACTTCTCAGGGCTGTTGAAAGCATCAAATGGGATTATATTGGTTAAAGATAGTATTTGTAAACTTAAAGCACTATATAAATGCCAGCTCTTATTATTACAATCTTTGATCCAGCTATACCACTGATAAACCTAAACCTCAAAGAGATCAAAGAATAAAGCATCTATAAACAAATATATTTATAGTATGTCTTTTCATAGTAGCTCCAAAGTGGAAACTTAAGGGGCAATGTCTAAACAAATTATGGTATATGAATGTAACGGAATATCATTGTGCCATAAGAAACAATGAAATGGGCAATTTCAAAGGAAATTGGGAAAATCTCTATGAACTAGAGCAAAGAAGTGAGTAGAACTAGAATAATTTATACAACAATATTATAAGAGAAACAACTTTGAAAGACTTGTGAAGTCACATCAACCCAATGATAAATCATGTGTCAAGAAGATTAAAGCTGAAACACATCATTCACCCTTCCGCCAAAAAAGTGACTTAAAATGGAGAGACATAGATTTCGGGGCATGACCAATGTGTGTGTATACTTTGCTGGATTACACATATAAGTTGTTTGGGGGTATGTGTGGAGGTAACATTATTAATAAATATATAAATAATATGTAAACATAACAATGAAATAGGAATTAAATATAAGTTAGATGCAGATATAAATAAAAATAATTAAATATAAATTTTGAGGTATAAATATATGAATGAATTTTTTAGAGAAAGTTACCTAAAGAAAACACATTTTAGAGCCACCATGATAAATTATATGACTACAGAGCCCCAGAAAGAAAATTCAGTTTTGAAATGCTAGGAGTGGTTTCTGAGCTCCCTCTGCTGGCCTAAGATAGCTTAAGCTAAGTGATTATTTTCAAAACTCTTTCTTGAAGGCCTCTTAAAGTCCAGTGACTCAGATTGTAGTTAAAAAAGATTTGATAACTCGCTTTCATGGCCAAGGGAACTTTTCCTTGCAATGCATCCTGGGGCAGTTGAACAAAAGTATAAAAAAACACATACGTACACACATACGTACATACATACGTACATACACATTAAAGCAGAAGTAGCCTGGCTCCTTTTCAGTTCCATGCATCAGGAAGTAAAAGTAAATTACCAATTAGAAAACAAAATTGGGGCAAGTCAAATTGCTTCCAACTCTGAAGGAGGAAGCTTTCCATATGGTACGATGTGGGGCTGGTAAATCAAAGAGCATTTGTCCCAGTCCCTGGGGTCATGCTCCTACTCTCCCCTCTTGCCTTAGAGAGGATGCATTTTCCCCTCAGGTTTATAGGAATTTTACCCAATGCTGCGGCTATACCCTCTCAGCAGAGTGCTGGTCCTGACATTATGAGGAAAAGATGCTGAGTGGGGGACCATGATGAAGGCAGGGTCCCACGATCCCAGTGGAAGCTCGGTTCCCAGCCTTTTTTCCTTACTGCCTTGGCTTCCTGAGGATGGTCTTTAATTTTTGTTCTTTACTAAAAGTTTACAAAAGCATCTGCTGAGGCAGTGTGAAACAGTGAGAAGAAAGTGGGACTTCCAATGAGCAAGAACTGAGTTCAAATCCTGACTCAGCCATTGACTAGTAAGAGGACTCCCTTGCTAACATCTCTGTGCCTCAGCATTCTTATCTGAAAGATGGACTTGATGGCTTCCAGGTCCCTCCCGGTTCTAAAATTATGTTCCTTTTATTTTTTTATTTTTGCTGAAGCCATTGGGGTTAAGTGACTTGCCCAGGGTCACACATCTAGGAAGGGTTAAGTGTCTGAGGTCATATTTGAACTCAGATCCACCTGACTTCAGGGCTGGTACTGAGCCACCTAGCTGTCCCTAAAACTATGTTCCTATAAAGTAAAATAATGCTACAAGTTTTAATATTTTGCTTAAATTTTAAGTTTTACTTTATGATAATTTTTAAATTATACTTTGCAGGGGTCCAGCTTCTGCAGGGAATTCAGGGGGTTGAGCAGGAGTAATAGGGTCAGCATCAAAGGAAGACAGGAGTTGTGGGGTAGTTTGAGTGAGGAACTGATGGAAGTGATGCTCCCACATCTCTCAGACTTTATTTTATACAACATCATGATCATATACTTTTCTTTAGGTCAACATAGTCTTCAGACATGTGTCTGACTTATTGATCTTTATATATTACTACATTTGACATTTACATTTGAGTAAGTTTTTTATGGTTAAGTGTTAATTATTGATTATATTATGTGAAGCAATTAATGAAAGATAAATGTTATACAACATTAAAGTCAGTGAATTGCGTTAGTTTACTTATATCTTCTTTGCCAATCCTATGTATTGTTTGATTCCTGACTTGAAAGAATAAAAATAGATATTTAAGGCAATTCCTAGTAATACTTTAACCATCTTTTGGTTCCTAGATATACTGATCTTTTCTGAATCTAAGTTGGCTATTTCTTGGACCTTTGGATTCTCTCCCATAGTGACATGGTGTTCTCTCCTTTATCATTTGTCTCAGTGAGAGATAAGTTTTATTAGGACAGAATATGCATGTGGAAGCATTGCTAGTTAACTTGCCCAAATCCCCCTTGTCACCAGATTTTTTTAGATAATGTTTGGTGCTGTAATCAAGCCAATTACAAATAATATAGGAAATAGTAGTCCGCTGATGAGAATCAGAACGAAGTGTTGTTCCTGCATGAGTGCTGGGCACATCTGATCTCAGTGCTGGGCTTTGCCCGTCAGCTTAGAGACCGCGGCTCCCAACAATTCTTAAATTGTACTTTGCTATGTTTAAGTTATACAGCAGCTAGTGGTGCGGTGGACACTGTGTCAGGCCTGAAGTCAGGAAGACTTTTCTCTGTGAGTTCAGATCTGGTCTCATTTATTAGCTGCGTGACCCTGGGCAAGTCGCTTCACCCTGTTTGCTTGTTTCCTCATCTACAAAATGAACCAGAGAAGAGAATGGCAGACCAGACTAGCATCTTTGCCAAGAAAGCCCCACGTGGGGTCACTAAGTCAGACACTCTCCATCCCTGTTTTCACAGGTGCTGTTTATCGTCTGTAAGAGTTCCTGGACCAATAATCAATGGATTAAAACCATCCCTTGCTAATGAGTTTATGTTTGAGAGGTAATGTGGTTCCACGGAGAGTCAGAATCAAACTCTGCCATTTACCAGCTGTCTAATCTTGGGCAAATTATTTAATTTCTCTGGGCCTGTTTCCTCTTCTGTTAAACGAGGGAGTTGGATCGGATGCTCTCTGAAATCCCTTTCAGGGCTAAAGCTATGATTCAGTGAATCAACAAGCATTTATCAAGTGCCGACTGTATGCCGGGTACTGCACTAAGCCACCAGGATACAGGAAAGAGCCAAAAACGGTCTCTGCCCTCCGGGAGTGTGCATTAATCTGAGCACCAACTTGAAAAAAAATCAGGACCGTGTGAGCGAGAGACGAAGTGGGTGATGGTCGTCAGAACGGGCACCGGGGAAAGTCTCCTTGGAAAGCTGGGATCTGGAGGCTCGTCGGGAGCAGGGAAGCTGGGAGCAGGAGGGAGGAGAGAGAGCATCCCCGCCCAGGGCACGGGCAGAGCAGAGGCAGGACTGAAGCTCGCCAGTGGAGGGAGACCATTAAGTGCGCGGAGGGAGACCATTAAGTGCGCAGAGAGAGCCGAGGGGTAAGAAGAGTGGGAAGGCAGGGAGGGGTCAAGTGCCCAGTGGCAGACTTTGTATTTGAGAATGGAATAGGAAAGTGCTGGAGATTATCGGGGGCTGGGGAGGGGAGAGGGGGATGCGTCTGAGCAGCCCAGGGACTTCGGGGAGCTCGGCCTGGAGGAGGGAGAGGCTTCAAGGAGGGAAGTGAGTTAGTACATCGCGGCGGCATCTTAGGTGAAAAACAAGGCGGGGCTGACTAGTTACCGCTCTGTGAGTGGAGATTTTACATGTATAGATATAAAATTGAACAACTATATATATATATATGTTTGAACAAAAAATATTTATATAGAATTGAACAACAGGAATATATATATGGACATATGTAAGTTCAAGGCAAGTAGTTTGAGATATCCAAGAGGCAATTATGAAATATGTTCCCACAGCTCCTGGAGAGGTAGGTGCACAAGAGGGCAAAGGTCAGCCACAGCCCCCGCCTGGACTGTTATTCAGTCTACAATCTCCTCATAAACCACTAGGGGGCACCTCAGCTCTCTGTCCTCCTTAGGTCAATTTCTCACATGGGCAGGTGTCACAGCACCAGGCAGGAGGCGGTCTGGGGCCCATGTGGGGCCCGTGTGGGGCCTGTCTGGGGCCTGTCTGGGACCCGTCTGGGGCCTGTCTGGGACCAACTTGGGGCCCGTCTGGGGCCTGTCTGGGGCCTGTCTGGGACCAACTTGGGGCCCGTCTGGGGCCCGTCTGGGGCCCATCTGGGGGCCTGTCTGGGGCCTGTCTGGGGCCCGTCTGGGGCCCGTCTGGGGCCTGTCTGGGGGCCTGTCTAGGGCCTGTCTGGGGCCCGTCTGGGGGCCTGTCTGGGGGCCTGTCTGGGGCCTGTCTGGGGCCTTCCTAGGGCCTGTCTGGGGCCCGTCTGGGGCCCGTCTGGGGGCCTGTCTAGGGCCTGTCTGGGGCCTGTCTAGGGCCTGTCTGGGGCCTTCCTAGGGCCTGTCTGGGGCCTGTCTGGGGGCCTGTCTAGGGCCTGTCTGGGGCCCGTCTGGGGCCCGTCTGGGGGCCTGTCTGGGGGCCTGTCTGGGGCCTTCCTAGGGCCTGTCTGGGGCCTTCCTAGGGCCTGTCTGGGGCCTTCCTAGGGCCTGTCTGGGGCCCGTCTGGGGGCCTGTCTGGGGCCTGTCTGGGGCCTGTCTGGGACCTGTCTGGGGCCTGTCTGGGGCCTGTCTGGGGCCTGTCTGGGACCTGTCTGGGGCCTGTCTGGGGCCTGTCTGGGGCCTGTCTGGGGCCTGTCTGGGGCCTGTCTGGGGCCTTCCTAGGACCTGTCTGGGGCCTGTCTGGGGCCCGTCTGGGGCCTTCCTAGGGCCTGTCTGGGGCCCGTCTGGGGCCTTCCTAGGACCTGTCTGGGGCCTGTCTGGGGCCTGTCTGGGGCCTGTCTAGGGCCTGTCTGGGGCCCGTCTGGGGCCCGTCTGGGGCCTGTCTGGGGCCTGTCTGGACCTGTCTGGGGCCTTCCTAGGGCCTGTCTGGGGCCTTCCTAGGGCCTGTCTGGGGCCTTCCTAGGGCCTGTCTGGGGCCCGTCTGGGGCCTTCCTAGGGCCTGTCTGGGGCCTTCCTAGGCCTGTCTGGGGCCTGTCTGGGGCCTGTCTGGGGCCTTCCTAGGGCCTGTCTGGGGCCCGTCTGGGGCCTTCCTAGGACCTGTCTGGGGCCTGTCTGGGGCCTGTCTGGGGCCTGTCTGGGGCCTGTCTGGGGCCTGTCTGGACCTGTCTGGGACCTGTCTGGGGCCTTCCTAGGACCTGTCTGGGGCCTGTCTGGGACCCGTCTGGGGGCCTGTCTGGGGCCTGTCTGGGGCCTGTCTGGGGCCCGTCCGGGACCCGTCTGGGGCCTTCCTAGGACCTGTCTGGGACCTGTCTGGGGCCTGTCTGGGGCCTGTCTGGGGCCTTCCTAGGACCTGTCTGGGGCCTGTCTGGGGCCTGTCTGGGGCCTGTCTGGGACCCACTTGGGGTCTGTCTGGGGCCCGTCTGGGTTCTGTCTGGGACCTGTCTGGAGACCGTCCAGGACCCGAGACCCCTGCTTACCCCACTCCTCTGCCCCCAGTCTCTGCCACGGCTCTCCCTTTCTACTCCTGTCCAGGTGCTACCTCGCCATCTTACTACTCAGGGTCCTTTTGGAGTATCACTCTTGAGAGCCTGTGGATACCTAAGCATGATGTTTTAAAATGCATAAAACAGAATATACAAGGTTACAAAAGAAAGGATTTTGTATCTAATCCCAGAAGTAATAGGAACTAACTGGGGTTTATTGAGAACAGAGGTGACACAGACCCACACTTTGTGAAGCAAAGAAAGTCAAATTCATATTATGGATTATAACATGCTACCTGAATAGGAAGTAGTGAAAATGTATATAACATATGACATGTATAACATATACATATGTATATGCATATATGTACAAATAACTCAATATATACATATATGTGACATTAAAATTCCCAAATAGTTGTACTATTTCATGAAAAAAAAAATCCAAATCTCAGTTTTACTTTTGTCAAGGGTACCACTGCATAGAGACCCTTCTAGAATGGGTCTAACAATTCCCCCCAATATCAGACTCAACAAGAGGGGAGCCCTGAAGGACCACAGAGGTGGCCACCATTGCTGGGAAGAATGCCAGAGGAACTCTGGAGTCACATGGGTACTAGAGTTTCCGCAGACATCACTGAGCGGCTCTCCCTGAGCACAGGTCCTCAGGATATTATGCTGCAAGCCAGCTTCATCTAAAGCCAGTGTATGATATCCTCATCATGGTCTCTTCTGGCATAATTGCCACAAAGCAATCTATTGTCTTTATTTTAATGATTCCAACTATGGCATGAAAAGAAAATTGTGTTTTTGTGGCTCAGTTTATATGAATATAAATTCTTTTCCATTTTGGTACCTTCCAGTTGGGAAAAACACAAAAGAATATGTAGAAGGAAAGTACCTAGCTAAATAGACACTCTGAACGGCCAAGGGCTGGTGCAATTTGAAGACGTTTGAATAATAAAAATTTGTTCTAAAGGAACAAAGAGCCCATCTTCCGCTCTTCTGGGAGTCAGCCCTGTGGGGCCACTAGGCACCTATAGTCTCAGCCTTGGCCTGGTAAGAAATAAGAGCCCTAGCATGGCACAAGGCACAGGAAGCCCAAGCTGAAGAATAAACAATCTCGGTGTTCTCTAAAAGTGTGAGTTTAAGTGGCTAAAGCCATTAAGAATGAGTGGGAAATAGGAATAATGAGCCTGTCTCTACTCACACTATACACTGAGACAGACCAACAGAATGAATTTAGGAAGCTACCACTTACCTCAGGCCCGTAACTAACAAGTATTGCACATGGACCAAGTGGCACAAAACTTGCCAAGGGTTGAAGGCAGGAAACAAGCTCTTAAGTCAACTTTTTCAGACATATTCAGGTGGTGATGGGAGCCAAGCTGGGTCTCAATGAAGGAACTCACACAGGGTACACAGTTGCTAAAAGGGGGAAATACTATTGCTAAATGGGAGTTTTCTATTCCATTAAGTTCTTCAAACTAGGTGGGATGATCAGTTGCTTCTGTTACCAAAGGGCTCATAGACTGTCTGTCAGCACTCTAAATTTCAGCATCTTGCAGTTCGTTAAGATGCTTTACACAGTGAGCACAAGATTCCCATCCAAAAGTAACATCAAGGGGGCTGTTGATTGGATTCGTGGGATTTGAACTTCACATGGACAAACATTCACTTTCAAAACTATGAGTTTATTCGGGACTGTGATGTCTTTGAGTAAATTTGAGTCATTTCTCATAGAGGAGGGAAAAGGAAGAGGAATTAGTAAGGCACAGCAGCTGGTGAGGGAGTGAGCTGAAGTGTGACAGCAGCTAGTCCCAGATATGGTGGGTGACTGAGGCAAGTGCCCCACTGGATGACAGGGTTCCAAGATGAAGGTTTACTATGTGCCAAACATTGTGCTGGGAATATAATGCGAAAGTATTAAAAGATAGCGTCTTCCCTGAATGAGCTTCTTTTGAGGGAAGACAGCATTTAAAATGAAGCTGAAAGGGGAAGTCCAAGACCAAGAGAAAGATATGAGCCTGGAGAAGAATGAGAGATGATTGGCTGGGGTGTCCCTGATTCCTGCTCCCAAAGTTCTGTCACTCTAAAACCCTGATGAAATAAAAAGCTGTTATTTATCTCTGCTCTGCACCTATCTGTGTGAAAAGCAAGAGCTTTTCACCTGGAATTATTGGGAGAAGGGTTTATTCAGGTTAGGGTTCAGGTTTGGCTTATTTTTTTAAATAAGCTTTTATTGATGTCTTTAGATTTTTACACCATCAAGTTTTTTCCAGTAACTCTCCCCATACATAAATAGATAAAAATTCCAAATAAAAATTTATTTTTTTTAGTCTGGTAATTAAGTTTATTTTTTTAATTAATTTTTTTATTATTATAGCTTTTTATTTACAAGATATATGCATAGGTAATTTTTCAGCATTGACAGTTGCAAATCCTTTCATTCCAACTTTTCCCCTCCTTCCCCCCATACCTTCCCCCACGATGGCAGGTTGATCAATACATATTAAATATGTTAAAGTATAAGTTAAATACAATATATGTATACATGTCCAAACAGTTATTTTGCTGTATAAAAAGAGTCGGACTTTGAAATAGTGTACAATTAGCCTGTGAAGGAAATCAAAAGTGCAGGCAGGCAAAAATAGAGGGATTGGGAATTCTATGTAGTGATTCATAGTCATCTCCCAGAGTTCTTTCCCTGGGTGTAGTTGGTTCAGTTCATTACTGCTCTATTGGAACTGATTTGGTTCATCTCATTGTTGAAGAGGGACATGTCCATCAGAACTGATCATCATATCGTATTGTTGTTGAAGTGTATGAGTGATCTCATTTCACTCAGCAGCAGTTCATGTAAGTCTCTCCAGACCTTTCTGAAATCATCCTGCTGGTCATTTCTTACAGAACAATAATATTCCATAACATTCATATACCACAATTTATTCTGCCATTCTCCAATTGATGGGCATCCACTCAGTTTCCAGTTTCTGGCCACTACAAAGAGGGCTGGTTTGGCTTATTATTAAATCAGCCAAGCCCAGATGAGAATAATGAGCTGCAGAAAAAGCCCCATGAACTCAACTGCTTTGGAGCCAGACAACATCATCAACCTGTCCTTTATGTTTTCAGGAAGTGCCCCAATCTTCCAGTGAATATGATTTCTGATCTATAGCTCCAGCACAGCCTGCTGGTTCAACTGTTATAACACTGGACAAAAGAAAGCAGAAAAATTGAGAAGTGGTCCAAATTCAACTCTTTCCTTTCTGGATTTCTTTGGGGTTCTGCATCTGTATTAATCCTTCCATTGCTTGAAAAATTACATATTTAGATAAAAGCCACAGGCTATGAAACCCTGAGAGTGCCTTTTCTGCTGGGTCAGGCTTTCCTTCCCAGGAGGCAGCAGGGCATGGTGGACAGTGCTGAACTTGGAGCTCCCAAGGGAAGCCTTGGTTCCAAGTCACCAGCTACCCTTCCTCCTGGGTGGCTTTAGGCAAGTCTCTTAACCTGCTCTGAGCTAAAGTTTTCTCATTTATAGAAAGGATATGTAATATCTGAAGTGATTAATAGGGCTGTTGTGAAGATCAAATGAGAGTATGTGGTGTTTTCCAAACTTGACAGCCTTATTTGTTTTGTGTTTATTATTGTTAGAAGAAAAATAATAGCATTTACATAGTGCTTTAAGGTTTGTAAAGTGCTCTACAAATATCATCCCATTTTATCCTTCTAACAATCCTAAAAAGTAGATACTATTATCCCAGTTTTATAAATGAGAAAACAGAGGCAGAGAGTGGTCAAGTGATTTTGCCAGTCACATAGCCAATAAGTGTCTGAGGCTAGAACTGAATTCTGTTCTTTCTGACTCAGGTTTAGTACACTACCTACTTCATTACCCAGTTGCCTCATATAGATGTTTTTTGAGTGATTATATGTAAGTAGAACAAGATTATCTTAGTATTTTGGCACAGAATCTCCTACCTTAGAGATTATTTAGCCTAAATTCCCTCATTAAAAAAATTGACACCTTCTGTTTTCATCTCTCTCCCATTTCCAAATATATTTCTCCCTTTCCCCTATCCAGAGAGTCATTTTGAGTCATAAAGGAAGAAGAGGAGGAGGAGAAAGAGGAAGGAATGAAAAGAAGAAAAAGAGGAGGAAGAGGAGAAGAAAAAAGAGAAGGAGGAAGAGGAGGAAAGAAGAAGAAGGAGAAGGAAGAGGAGGAGAAAGAGAAGAAGCAGAAAGAGGAGAAGCAGGAAGAGGAAGAGAAGGAAGAAGAAATCGGCTCAGTCAAGACCAACTGAACATGAGAGTGTATGCAGTGACATACATCCATAGTTTTCCACCTTTGCAAAGGAGAGAGGAAGGCACATCTTCTCAATATTGCTTTCCTGGCCTTCTTCCAGATCAAGTTTAGTCACAGTAGTCAGTTTGAAGATTGTTTTTTTTTTTTTCTTTCAATTTCCATCACTATAGTCATTGCATAGACTCCTGGTTTTGCTTACTTCACTCATTTAACATTGATTTACGTCTTCCCTTCTCTAAATTCCTTGTAGTCATCATTAGTTATGGTATAGTAATATTCCATTACATTTGTGTACCACTATTTTAGTCATCTTAAGCAATACAAATTCACATGAATAAAAGTTAAGGAAACAGATCTTCAAAGAGTAATTTACTCAAGATGCTGTTGAGATTCTGATTTGTTGTGAAGATCAAATTAAGAAATGTTTGTAAAGTGCTTTGTAAGCCTCAAAGCGCTATATAAATATTAGCAATTACTATCTTTATTATTATTAGTAGTAGTTTTAATATTAAGTAGAACTCTTAATCAGGTCCTTTACTCCAGGAATTGAACTGTCTCCCAAACTCCTTCAACTACTTCCAGCCCTTCCCAATTCCCTTTTTAAACTTTCTAACTCAATAATTTGTCTAGGAGAAATAAAAAAAAAAAAAAAAAAAAAAAAAAGCTTCCCAGGCTGCCCATGCCAAAGAGAAAGTCATTCTGTCTTTAGCCCCTTTTCCATAACCTTTCTTTCATAGGCAAATGGCACACACTCAGTCTCGCCACCTTAACCAACCAAAGCTGGGATTTCTTCTCTGCCATCTGTCTCACAGATTCATTTAGCTGCCAATCTTAAGTGCATATTTACTTTGTGGAATATTAATAAATCATAATCTACATGACTTTGGGAGAGGAGGAGTGTGACTCTTTTCCTGAGCATTGATTTTGAACCTCAATACTAGGATAAAAGGTTTGAATATTTATGAAGGAAATCTAAAGGACTGTGTCATAAGTTGTATTTAGTTCCTGTGATTACTTAGGCTCATCATAGGATATCATAGGGTAACCAATTTTTCAAAGATTTTCTTCTAGTTTATAAAGGGGCTGAAATTTCAGTACTGTTTAGGAAGTACCACCTCCCTTCTCTCCTATAATTTCCTTCCCCCTTCATTTTCCCTTTCCCTCATTTCCCAATAAACCAATCATCCCAGAAGTAGTGAAGATGAAATGATTCCTTTAAAAACAAAAGAATGAATCAATACTATTGGCCAGATGGAGGGGGAATAATTGCATTTGAACTAAAAGATATGAAATCAAATCCTTTCTCTTTGGTTTCTTGAAGGATGTTCACTGAGCCTTAACAAACACCACCAAGGAGATATTGAACCAAAAAACTAAAATGTATTTTTTAAAGTTTTCCTAAATTTATGACTTGGTGAAATTTAAAGGATCTTGGAAATAAAAAAATTATGACGTACTCCCCATAAAGACCTTTAAAAAAGAGAGAGAGTAAAACAGATTGGAATTTAACAGGATTTAGAACAAGCTATAACTTATTTCACCAAAATGAATGGCTTAAAATATTTTCCCCTTAAAACAGGCTACACATGTTTTATTCATCTTAATGAATATTTCAGTTTGATGATGTATATATTTAATCAGAATGGTCAAACCTTTCTCTGTCTAGAAGAACACTAATATTGTCTAGATAATAGACAATGCAAAGGACGTTAAGAATTACTGAACATTTCTGAATCCATGGAGTCAAATATTGCTAAAATCCATTTTTATTTTAAGGCCTAAAGAACAAAAGTTGGCAGTGCTATAGGAGAGCAAAATGAGAAGCATCATTTCAGCTTCCAATACTCCCTGAAATATTCAAGTCTTAGAATTAATGTCTCTGGCAATGAGGCAGTACTGGTAAAAATATGGAGCAAATTAAAAATGGAATTGCAAACAAATCCACATAAAGATAGAAGCTTATTTCTCTCCCTACAGACACCAAGTTCTGACAGAGACCAAAAAATATGTAGTAAAAAAAGTAAACAAAACAGAAATAACTGACATGATTAGTAATGTTGGAATACCTAAGGTTTTTTTTTTTCCCCAATTGGTTATTTTGAAATAGTTATCCTTTAAAATTCCATATTTGTAAATAAGTTACCATGTTGAAATAGGTGTTGCAAAAAGAATTATGAAATGCCTTTCAAAGCTGATACATCTCCCAGAGTATATTCGTGCAGTTTCAGCTCAGGCCATGAGAATTTTGGTTAGTTTCATAAAGGTATTTTGGTATCTCCTCCTCGTTAGAGGAAAGGTCTTGTTTTTAACATTCTAAGCAAACCATTCTAGCTTAAAGAGCAGCTATTCACACATGGAATGAGTTTATACTTTGAACTTGGCACTTAATAAAGTACTCAATAAAGCATGCACAAATAGAAGTGAATGCTAAAATTGGAAGCCAGAGAGAACATCATAGGAATCCTTGCTAGATATTATTTTCTTTAGCTATGTGAAGTGGTGTAATTAAGACTGCATAGAAAGTCAGGAGACCTAAGTTAAAGTCCCAACTACAATCACAAGTATGTGAGGCAGTGGATAAAGTACCAGACTTGCTATTACAAAATCTTGAATGTGAATCCTGCCTCGTATGTAACTAGCTATGTGACAAATTATATAGGCTCTATCTACTACAGTTCCTCATTTGTAAAATAGGGATAATAATAATGTTGCAGACAGATTGGTGGCACAATGGATAGAGCACTGAGCCTGGAATTAGGGAGATCTGAGTTTGAACCTGACTTCAGACACTGACTACTCACTCAACCCTGTCTGCCTCAGTTTTCTCATCTGTAAAATGAGCTGAAGAAAACGGCAAACCACTTCAGTGTCTTTGCAAGAAAACCCCAAATGGGGTCACAAATTGTGTAAATCACAACTAAAAAATGATTGAACAATATAGTGTTGTTGTGAAGATCAAATGAGATGATTTTTAAAGTGATTTGAAAATTTTAAATGTTATCTAAATGGTAGCTAGCCACAATTACTCAATCCTTTGAATCTCAGCTTTCCACAACTGTAAAATGTCAGGTAGTTTTGCTTTGTTCTGTTTTTTCTGTTTTGGAGTTATGGTTTCATCACCTGAGGAAGTGTCAGAGAGAAAACTCCCTCTTACAATGCTGTTGTCATTTAGTTGTATCTGACTCTTCATCATCCCATTTGGAATTTTCTTGGCAAAGATAGTGGAATGGTTTGCCTTTGCCTTTTCCTGTTCATTTTACAGATGAGGAAACTGAGGTGAATAGGATGAAGTGACTTGTCCAGAGTCCCACAGTCAAGTGTCTGAGACTGGATTTGAACTTCAGATGATGAGATCTGACTCTAAGCCCAGAACTCTATTCACTGTGACACCCAGCTATCCATACTTTTCAATATTTATATTATTCACTCAAAGGTTTGCAGTAAGTTATGAAAAAGAAATTTGTAAAGCATGTAAAATATCAATGGGAAATATTTTGTTACTGTAAAGATCATCTAGAGAAGTTATAATTATTATGTTGTTATCAAAACATAGGGCCAAATGTAATAATGTGAAATTTAAAAAGGCGTGAGATAAGTTATCAGAAAAGGGCAAAATGTCACAAGTATAAAATGGAAGCACAGACAACAATTTGTCTCAAAATGTTCTTAGGTTTGCAATGCTTGCAAGTGTGTGTGATAAGACAGTAAAGCTAATGCCACCTCCTAGGAAGGACACTGATTGAGAATAAAGAATGGGTAGTGGAAACTAGGATCTGTGGGAACTGAGTGTGGATCACAACATAACATTCTTACTCTTTTTGTTGTTGTTTGCTTGCATTTTATTTTCTAATTTTTTCCATTTTGATCTGATCTTGCACAGCAAGATAATTGTATAAATATATTTATACATATTGAATTTAACCTGTATTTTAACATGTATAACACATATTAGATTACTTGCCATCTAGGGGAGGTGGAGAAAAAGAGGGGAAAATTTGGAACACAAGACTACACAAGGGTCAATGTTGAAAAATTATCCGTGCATGTTTTGAAAATAAAAAGCTTTAATAAAAAATATCAATTGAAAAAAAAAAAAAGGTATCATCATCCTCCCGCTCACTCAGACTCACAACTTCAGGCTTATCTTTGACTCTTGATCATTCTCACTCTATATATCTAATTTGTTTATCTCTATAACTCTTCTCTTATCTGTGCCTTTCTCTTAACTTATATAGACCCCAGCTTCTTAAACCATGGTTTGTACCTGATGTGGCACCTTGTAACTGAATGTGGGTATGGTGAAATTATGATTTAGTATCAGTAACAGATTGATTTGTATACCTATTTTATATACCTATATATCTGGAGTCACATAAAAATTTCTTGAGTAAAAAAGGGTTGTGAATTAAAAAAGTTTAAGAAGTCCCGGCATAATCTACATCATATTACAGGTCTTTACATCCTGCTTGGACTATTGCAGTAATGAGCTGGATTCTTTGCCCCTCACACATGGAATAAGCAAATATAAAGTCCTCCATTTGATATTTTAAAACTTTTCACAACCTGCCTCTTCCTATCTTCCAGTCTTCTCTCCATGTACTGTGATCTAACCATACTTACTATTTTCACAGGACACTCCCATCTCCTTAACTACATACATTTGCAATGGCTGTCCCTCATGCCCATAAATCTTTCCCTTCTCATCTTCAAGTCCCACCTTCCCTAGCTTTTTTCAAAACTCAACTCAAATCCCAACTTCTGCAGATAATTAGTTTATATTGGGAACCTGTCATGTGCCTATTGGACACTTTGCTATGCCCCCAAAGAAAGGCAAAAACAGTCCCTACCCTCAAAAAGCACATAGTTTAATAACCTTTAAGCAACTATGCATAGTTTAATAACAAACAACTATGTATAAACAAGCTATTCATAGAAAATCTCAGAGGAAAGGAAGTAACATTTAAAGGAGATTGGGAAAGTTTCTTGAAGAAATTTCTTCATGGGATAGGATTAGGATTTTAGATAAAAGGATTTTAAGTAAGATTTGCTAAAAACCAGAGAAAACAATGTACAGAGATGGGGAGAGAATTATACAAGCTTTTACTGTTTCCCTTGCTTCCTTTCCCACTCCCCATAGTACTTCCATCTAAGACAAGAGATCTGTGGTCTGTGGACAGATTCAAGGGGTTCATGAATTTTAAAAACACTTTGATAAGCACATTACTTATGTATTTAAAAACACCATGGATAGAATTTCATAGGTTTCATCAGACTGCAAAGAGTTCATGACACAGAAAAGATTAAGAACCCCTGATGATACTGTAAATAGCTTGTGTGTACATGGTTTCTTCCATGTTGTCTCTCCCAATAGAATGAACTGCTGGAGGCCAGGTTTCTTTGTTAATTCCCCTTGTATGGCACATGTTATTTGTCTTTTGTTGAAGAGAATCAATGACATCATAGGGTAATGTCTTAATTTGTTTTCAAACTGGATTTAAGTAAGGCAGAGTTGTGCAAAGTCATCAGCAGAATTAGTATGGTTTTTATGTTTCAAAAACCACATTTTTATAAGACTCATCTAGAAAAAGATATACTAAGTTTTTATTTCCATTTCACAATAAACCCATCTCATAATCTTTTAAGAGCATTTAAAGTAGTACAATGGCACAGTCTAAAAAAATAATAGTACCTAACTTTGAGCTCTGGCTTTGACACTTCCTAGCCACAGGACTATGTTTTCTCCATGGATAAAATGAATATGATTAATACTATCTCTTTTGCCTGCTTCACAGTTATAGAGATCAGAAAAGCAATGTATAAGAAAGTAATAATTTGTACAGTGATATACAAATATAGCATTCAGTTTTAGGGATGGAGTAAACAGAGGAATAGGCAACTGAAATTATTTTAGATGTCATAGCTTCTAACCCTATTCCTGCCTATTTTCCCAATATTTGTACAATTTATACTATAAAGGCAATGATGCATTTGGAATTTGTGAGCAAAAGAGATAATGTAATGCATTTTAAAAATCTTAAAGTGCTATGTCAGTTACTATTACTCAAATTTACATTTATTTAATAGGTCAGATTAGCTTATATGGATGTTTTTCATCCGGACTATATCATATTTCATTTCTGCTTATCACTCACTATACTTCCCAATTATTCTTAAGAAGATAGTCTCAAAAATTTCAAGAGGTCATGAGTTCTGTCTCACTAAGAGTCTTCAAGAAAAAGCTGGATAACCATGATTTAGTTATCCCTGCTTTCTGTCGAAGCTCCAAGGTCATCAATAAGGAGATCAATCACAATGGGAAGCTCATCTTCATTATCATCACCAATTATTGATCAACTGCCCCAAAGTCCAAAGCCACAGGAATGGCAGTATCTCCCAGACCACCAGCTCCGCTTCAAACGCTATGGAGATTAAGCCTGGCAATTACTTCCACGGGGTGCTACAGCCACAAGTACTGAAGGTTCAAGAGAAAGTTTCTGTCATCAAAATATTTTACAGTGCCAAATGATTCAATGTCAGAAAATAGGATTTTATCAGTGGAAATGACATCTTAAAAGAGGCAGTTTTAGCTGCACCCTAAAGACTTTTCCATCTGACTTGTACCAAAAGCCTCCTATTTGTATGATCTTTTCCATTAGAATGACAGCTCCATGAGAGTAGGTGCCCCCTGGGATTAGAATACATCATAAGCACAAGTGCTTTTTCTTTCTTTCATTCATTCATATAGGTTGGTATTAGCTGACTCTGAGGTACCTTGCAACTCCAAGATTCTGAGTGTTGCCATGAAAAGAAAATTATTTTAAACATATTGACAGTATTAGAGATTGGATTCCACTAGATTAGTCAAAAGTAGATATATAGAATATGGGCTTAATACAGTGTCTCTCACACAAGATGTGCTTAATAAGTCATGAGTTGACTGATTTTGGGAAATCATGTGAAAAATATGAAGTATATTTCTTAAAAATTTGTAGTAATTTTACATCCTTAATTATACAAATATTATAAAGGTTCCATTGAGAAGAGACATTTTCTGGGAGTTTTTCCATGGAAATTCCAAAGCAGTGATGTAATGTTTATATTCAACTGGAATTTGCATCTTCAAGTAATATAATACAGCTTGCAAACTAAAAAAAAGGTTCTTAGTAACTTCTGAAAAATATTCCTAATATCACAAGAAAAAATTTTTTCAATGTCCCACACCTGCAAATATAACTTTCCATAAAATTATATGAAATTCATAACCTGATATTCTTTTTCATGCTAAATACTAAAAATCTGAATCCTGACAATAAAGACTTTTAGACTTTATCCCTTGCTATTCTTGTGGTGATTATTTTGCTGAAAACAAGGCTAGTCCCGAGACCTCCAGAAAGCTAACCAGAACCTTACATATTGGCGCCCGAATGTGGACTAAGGACCCACATCCCACTGAGAAGATCCAGAAATAGGATGAATACAAAAATAGACAAGCAGGAAATTTTAAGGGATAAACTAGTGTTTCAGCTGAACTGGGACAGATGCTTAGAAAGGAACCTTCCCCACTTCAAAGGAATTGTGTAGAAAGCATAATTAGGGTAATAAAAAATCAAGGATTGAGTGTAATTTAAAAGTAAATCATTGAACTCTTTGAAACATTAAAATACATCTCCTTGGTTCTCTAAGGAAGAAGAATTAGAGCCAAACGAGTGGAAACTAGTAGGAGAGCAACTAAATGAATATTACAATGATTATGGTCCTGATTCAATTCCTAAAGATTCTATACATATAACTTAATACAATTGGCTTTATGGAATTACATAATTATTAGAATAAGGAAAAAGAAGAAAAAGCAGGAGGGAGGCTATTGATAAAACAGCTGAAAAGCATGAAGAATTAGACAAGAAAGGAATTAAATACAATGCTGATGAAATTAAGGCATGTGGTGCTTCACAGCAGGAGCCATTAGGGCATTCCCCATCCCCTGACCTACCCCCCTCAATTAACCCTTCATGGGTGGAGGAAGGAGGAGTGGGAGGGGGAGTGACACAATCAGCACCATCCATACAGCAGTTTTGTCTACCCCCTATAACATGATTACAAAAGGCACTAATTAAAGCTAAAAATGAAGGACAGGATATCTGATTTAAGAATAGAAGCATATCCTGTTATCCAAGAGTTTGACTCTTCAGATCAAGAAAGGAGAAGATACAAGAAGATACACTCCTTTTGATCTGGAAATTATCAAAGATCTGAAAAAGGCTTGCACTCTTTATGGGGCTACATCATCTCATGTTAAGATGGTATTAGAGATATTTGGCTTATGAAATTTTAACCCCTAGTGACTGGAAATCTATAGCAAGAACATGTTTAGAATCTGGACAAAACTTGTTGTGGCTTTCGGAATGCAGTGAACTATATAGAATACAAGCCCAACGAAAAAGGCAAACTGGAGTTAATATACAAATCATCTTTGATCAACTAGCAGGTATAGGTTAGTATGCAGACACTTTAGCACAGATTAATTACCCTTTGTTAGCATATGAGCAAATTGCTGCTACTGCTATAAAAGCACAGGGCTCCCTCCCAGGAAAACAAGATAGAGGGGAAGCCTTCACAAAAATAGCGCAAAGTCCAAATGAACCCTTTGCTTTGTGGGATGTCTGCAGATAGCTGTCAAAAGAACTATTGGTGAAAATGCAGCTACAGGAATAATGATAAAACAACTTGCTAGAGAAAATGCTAATGAGCTTTGTAGAAGAATTATACTAGGATTACACAAAGATGTTCCTTTAGAGGAGATCATAAGATGCTGTGCCACAGTGGGCACAAATACCTTTTATACCCAGGCTATGATGCAAAACATGGGAAGACAGGGTCCCTCCTGGCAAGAGACTTTCAGAGAGACTCATCAATGCTTTCAGTGTAGTAAAGTCAGGCATCTGAAAGCTCAATGTAGGCATAGAGACAGAGTGAGAAAACAAGATGGGAAAATAAGGCCCAAAACTATGTCCAAAATGCAACAAGGGCTTCTACTGGGCCTCAGAATGCAGATTGACTCAGGAAAATGAGAAGCGGGGCCCAGCTCCAGAGTCTCAGGCAAAAAAACAGGTGGGACATGATGGCAGCCAAGGTTACACCCAACGAGTCTCTAGATGCTCATTACTCTGATATGATCAATCAGCTAAGAAGCAATCAGATAGGAGAAAGATTACAATTGGGAAGAATATAGACTTTTTAACCCGACAAAAGAGCAGTGTCCAGTGCAAGCAGCTCCAATATAATTTCCAGGTGATGTGGAGAAATCCAGAAAATGGTGAATGGAATGGACCAGATAGGTTAACTGCTCGGGTGAGAGGGTTTGCTTGTATCTCTACAGATGGAGAAGGAATCAGATGGGTGCCAATGAGCCATATTTTCCTTGTCCATTGGAGAGAGGAGAAAAAGAGAAAAATCTCAAAACAAAGGAGAAGACCTAAGAAACATCTGACATTGAAAGAGCAAAACCTGTAAGAATCATTGAATTCCCCGAGATGAAAAATTGTTAATAAGACTGTTGCAAAACTTCAAAACCAGCAGGAATTATTGGATTCCCTGATACATGAAGTAATGGACAATAGACTGGTTTTGAACTATTTCTAGGACTTATGCACATGTATAATTCCTCATGTTGATTCATGTTGTTTGTTACATCACTACTAGACTGTGTTATATTACTATGTTCTTGTGTAATACCTCCCATGAAAAATAGATATATATAAAAATTAAAAAAAAAAACAGGTATATATAAAAATCCTGTTTCAAGTGAGACCTTTTAGAAATCCATTAACAAAATCTGGTTTGACTCCCCATTTCCCTTTGGTGTTTTCATCTCCCTTTCTGAGAAGTCAGGGAGGGCATGATCACCTCCTTTTTGGGGTTCTCACTTCCTTGAGAAGTCAGGGAAGGTGTGACCACCTATGTTCTAAAACGAAAGAAAGCAGGAGATGTAAAGGCCAGAACTCTGGAGAAGTGTATTTGAAACAAGGATTCTTACAACAAGGTGTTAACTTAGTGGAATTAAGATAATGGTTCTCTAGTTTACATGTACTTAGTACTTAATATAGTTCTACAAGATTGACACCTATGATAATGTATTTATAGTAGAGTATATAAGAGCCAACAAGGACTGGGAGAGACATTCCATCTCCCACCACGATGGTGCCAGGCCTGTCCTTCATTTCTCCACTGAGATCAAGGCCTATCTGAAGGCCATGAGAAAGCTAGCTGATTACCAGGTGAAGGAGACACACTGTGAAGGAGACAATAAAGACTTTTGGACTTTATCCCTGGCTATTCTCATGGTGATTATTCTGATGAAAACAAGGCTGGTCCCGAGATCTCAAGAAAGCTAACCAGAACCCTTATTTAGGATTTATTTAGGAATTAGCTTCTATATAAGAGAGAAATTTTCTAAGAGAATCTATTGAAGTGGTAAATAGTGCCTGTAATGGGGTAGATAGGCGGTGCAACAGATGGAACATTGGACTTGGAGTCTAAAAGACCCAAGTACAAATTCTGTCTCAGATACTTTTAACAGCTGTGTGACCCTAGGTATTTAAATCTTGTTTGCCTTAGTTCCTTATCTGTAAAATGAGCTGAAGAAAATGGCAAACCATTCCATATCTTTGCCAAGAAAACAACAAATGGGGTCAGAAAGAATCAGACATGACTGAAAAATGACTGAACAATAACCACCTATGATTGATAAAAAGGGAATTTAGGAATCCATTCTAGATCCAATTGACACACTACTCTTCCTAAGACTGCCTCCCATTATCTGTCTTCTTTGCTCCTACATACATCTGCTGCTGCTCTCATCCTCACCATTCTCATGAGACACCTTTACTCCTTGCCAAGTTTAACCTCTCTAGCAATTTAAGAGATCCCACTCCAGGGTAGCCCCTCTGGTGCCTCCCCCTTCTTTTGTTTTTCATCTTTCTATCTGGTGGCTCATTGCCTACTGCATACAAACAAGCTCATGTGCTTCTTCAAAAACCAATTTCTAATTATTGTCCTAGATCCTTTCTACCTTTCTATGGCTAAACTCCATAGAAAGGCCATCTACAATACATACTTACAAGTTCTCCTCTTTATACTTCCACTTTTGATTTTACCATTTCAATAAAACTGCTCTCTCCAAAATTAGCAAATATTTTCTTAATTGACAAACTCAATGGCCTTTTTTTAGTCCTCCTTCTCCTTAACCTTTCTGTGACCTTTGACACTATAATCTTCTCATCCTTGCAATTCTCTCTAGGCTAGGGACACCATTCTTTTCTGCTTGTCTTTCTATTAATCTCCTCTCTGACTGCTCCCTTTTGGAGATCCTCGTCCACATGACACCTCTAGGAGTCCCTCAGATTTTTGTCCTGGGTCCTTTTCCTCTATGCCCCCATCCCTATTCTCTCTGCTTGGTCACTTGATGACCACAGATTTGTCATCTCTATACTCAAAGGTAGATGCTGAAATATACCCACCCTGCCCCAATCTCTCTGCTGATCTCGCATTTCATCTCCGCTTTTCAGACATCTTGGTCTATATGTCCAGTAGCCATCTAAAATTGTCAAAAATTGAACTGATTATTTTCCTCCACCTACCTACCTTATTTCTGTAGAGGGCAACATCCTCCATGACCCTTGGAATGACAACCTAGGAGTCATCCCCAACTTTTCTCACCTGTCATTATCTAATCTGTTGCCAAGTATTTTACTTTTGCAAAATCTCAAATATGACCCCTCTCCTCTGACACTGTCCCTTCTTCATCACCTCAAGCCTAGATTATTACTAGCATGTGGTGTCTACCTGACTCAAGACTCTTCCCCACTGCAATCCATCCTCTAGCCAATGGAGCAATTTTCCTGAAGCACAGGTCTCCTATGTCAAACTTCTACTTAATAAACAATCATAGCTCCCTCTTGCCTCCAGGATTAAATATGATTCTGGTCTTCTTTCACCTTACTCCAAACCATCAACTCTCTGATCATGACTCTGGCTTCCATAAATGAGAGAATCCCCCTAAAAGGGGGCACATAATCTACTGGGGAAATCAAGGTTCACAAATAAGAATATAGAGAATATATGCAAAGCAAATGCATAGTGATTGGGAGAAGGAAGACTAAAAACTAAGAAATTCATAGAAAATCATACCCTGAAAGAATCTGAAAGTTCGAAAAGATGATGATGAAGAAAATCAGTCAAGGCACAAGGAATGGACTGAAAAAAAGTCTGGTGACAGGAGATGAGATACTGGAAAGTTGGTCAGTTTATGAGAAAGTAGCATTTTGTAAAGATGTGCTGAAGGCACAAAGGAAGGGCTCTAAAACAAGGCTTCCTAAATTGTAGTTTGCAAGCCCATATCAAGTCATGTAAACTGTATCTGGGATTGCAAAATTGTGACCTGTTTTATATATCTAGAGTCATGTAACAATTTCTTGAGCAAAAAGGTATCATGAATGGAGAAAGTATAAGAAGCCCTACTTTAAAGGACATTGAAGGGTCTATTTGACTCCAGCAACACTCAAGTTTCTTGAGTTTCAAAAATAACAGCCAAAGCTACATAGGGGCAGATGTAGGGAAGGGTTTGGATATGGGGGATCAATTAGGAAGCTAGTACAAAAGTTCCAATGAGAGGTGACAAAGGGTCTCAATTAGGCTGGTTGTAGAACTAAGAGGCTTTTTAAGAGATGTTGAACATCCACAAGACTTGGCAACTGACTGAATGTGAAGAGATGGAGGTGGCAGATAGGGGGCTGAATACGAATGAGTGAATAGCTGAGAATGACTTCTGATTGAAATTCTGGACTAGAGGAATGGTCATGTTTTCCATAGAAACAGGGAAGTGAGGAAGAGGAATAGGCTTTAAGGAAAAGGATAATTCTATTTTAGAAATGAGTTTGAGATGTATTTGTGATATCTAGCTTTGAAATACAGTAAGCAAATAGATTTCAGACTGCACTCAGGAGAGTTTCACATAACTTAATAATCTTCAAGAGTTGTCTGGCTCAGAGAAAGAGATTTAAGAGTCTTAGCCTAGGTCAAACAGTACATATCAGAGGCAAGATTTGAACCCAATCCTTTGAGATCAACCCAGGCCCTCTAACTATGATTTTTAGATTACTTCATGAAAATCAAAGCAGATGAAAATTATAGAATGAGATGGCAAAAGCAACAGTATCTAATACTTAAGAAAAACAGGGAAAAAACACTCCGCCTAAATCTTTCCAATTATAACTGCTATAAGTGCTAATAGGAAATAAAGAACATATACTATTATTTGATTCACAGATGAGTTGATTTAAATGACTCCTCATTTTAAGACAGACAACCCCAAACACTGATATATAGAACACAGAGAAAAAGAAAAGTAGCCAAAAGTTGTTCTATTTACTACAAAATGAACAACATACAAGGGACTTAAGATCAATGATATAACAAGGATATGTCAAATGGAAACTTTCATTGGTCAAAGTAACACACTCAAACACATTCTTTAAAAAATTTTAGTAAATTAAAAGGCTTTTGCTTTCAAAAAATCTATTAATTCCCAGCAATAATTATCAGCCTGGTAGAATGTCCCCAAATTACACAATTTTCTAGAAAGCTTAGTGGCTCTGTCCACATAAAAATAATTTTGCTGCTTGTGTGTTCTTTTCAATGAATCCAAATAACACTTCTATCATGGACAGATTTTTTTTTTCCTTCACAGCAATTTTGTTAGTATGTATGGGCTCTGTTCCTGATAGAGCTTATTAAGTCACTTGTTCACAATCTAAATGGAAAAAATATTTTCAATATACTTAGAATGTTGAAAGACCTTGGATTTCAGGAATTGTTATATGCTAGAGAGATTCAAGAAGAACAAACATGATTCTCCAAGGAATGTAGTATGAAGTGCATTTTAAAGCACTTTATTTTCTACAAAGGGTTTCTCAAATTCAAAGAATCCATTATAGTTTTGAAGTTTGTTTTTTTTTTTGATTCTGAAAAGGAAAAGAAAGTAATATGGTATCATAATTTCAAAAAGATTAGCAACACACCAAAAATAACTACATCTGGGTTGAGAAGATCTATAAATTAGTGGCTGAATAATTTATTATTCTTTTTCGCCAGCTATTTACTCATTCCTTAATATAGACCCTTAACATGGAAAGCAGCATCCAGTTGTTTTGTTTCATTTTAAAATAATAGTATTCTTAAAATGAATAATAATCTACTAAATTTTAACAATTGTAACAAATCCTAAATGCTTTATTGCATTTAAGGTGCCATACATAAGAGTAGTAAAAATAGCCATGAACATGAAAATTTAAAAGTTTTCAATCAATAAAGCTGGTAGCATTATAATCAATGAATTACTTTTAAGTTGTGATTTTATTAAAAGGTGGAGGCACCATCCCTCTCTTGTCCATTCATTTTCTTATTCCCCAACCTTTTTTCTCTTTTGTCATTTTATTTCATTCAAACAGTATCTGGCTTTGACCTCACACAAGTGAAAGATAAAGCTAAGTCTGGCTGCTCCAAGTCAAGTACATTGAGCTGGGTCAGATGAAAAGAATAAACCAAAGTTGAAACTTGTGGAAGGCTAAGGTCAGTTTTTCCACTGTATTTCAAGTGCATTTTTATTGAACATAATCAATTCTTAAAAGAAAGCAAATAGGCCTCACGACTGAGTACTAATCGTTGTTTTCTCCCTGGTAGCTCTGGGATCTTTTGTAGATTCGGCTTTTATGGACTCTAACAACTTTTTGACCGCTTCACTTGTTTGTCCTCTCCCTGCCTTCTTGGCTTTGGATTTGTTCGGTACAGATGGTAGCAGCAGGGCTGCCAGCCCCCAAGGCTCAGTACTTGGTTTTGAAGATTGACCTTTGTTCTCTTGTAAAATCCAAGCACTTTCTCTGGCCAGATGTACAAATCTTTCCAGCTGACTTTCATTAACATTTCTGCTGATGTTAAGGGAGATTTCAAAGGGATTTTGAATGTGTATAGGAGAGGAGTCAGGCTTGTTTTGTTCCTTTCCCTGTATTTTTTAAAAGAAAAAAAATACCTGTATGGAGTGCTTCAAAACAAGATTTTGCTTAACTTAATGAATGCATTAATACTGAACAGATTCCAATAATGGCTATACTAAATGCAGAATTTATTGCATAGAGAAAATTACTGGATGAAAACTCTATCGTTTTAGGGAAATTCTCTTTATATGCCTCTTTGGGGAATAACAAATTATGCTTATGAGGATGAATTAGTATCTCTGAAGGGTTCCAGGAATCAATCAATGAGTAAGAGAAGTTACAAAAATTATAAAAATCTACTTAGCATGCCATAGTTGAGAAGGAAGAAAAAGATAAATAATAGAATAGGAGGTAACATTCTTGTTAATACGCAAAAACTCTTATCTATGAAGGCTAGCTAATAGAAACATACCTATTAATCTGAACCCTATGGAGCACACTCACAACTGCAAATAATGAGAGTTAATAGTACCATGGTGCTTATGCACGATTCTGTCAATAGGACCAACTATTTTCTTTAGTCCCATGGCTCGGGCCAAGGCTGCCATGACTGACTGTATCCTCAAGGGACCAGAGAAAAAGAAGCATGAGTGTTTAAATGTGGGAATCCAATAATATACTTTGATGAATGTATTTATGCCAATTGGCTTCTGACAAAGTTCTTTTAAGTAGAAAATGTGCTAGAAAATAAAAGGCAAAATAAAAAAGAGCAGAGAGGAACCAAAGAGAGAGCTTGGGTATTAAGAACTATTATTATATTCAATATTCATATTTTGGCCTGGGCCTAATATTTCTTTAATATAGAGAACTTTTAGCATGTAAATTCTCTCTACCAATGCAGGTGAGCAATTGTTTTTAACTTTCGGTCTTAGGGATCAGTCCTTGGTCAAATGGCTAATTTGTAACAGAGGCCAGACAACACAAGTTTTCTTTCTCTAAAACCGGTCATTTGCCTACCTTACCATGTTGTGATTTCTTTATTGTCTTTCATAAGATATCCCAAAAAATCCTGATTAGAAATAGTAAACTCCCTACTGGAAAGACACCAAACCAGAATGAAGAATAATCTTGACAACCATCCCAGATTAATTTAGTTCCCTAAATAATAAAAAGGGTTTTGGGTCTCATCCACAGCCAACCCTAATTTGCTTTTTAAGATTTTTCCTTTTTTCTTATAATTATTTATACATCACAAATTTACTTTTCCAATGAAGCCTCACTATAAACAATGCAAGGGGATATTGTCAAAACAATTTTCTTATATAAGAACAATTTCACTAATGTAGGTACAATAGGAAAATGCTGTTATCTATGTAGAGTACTACAATAGTATATAAAAACCATGTGTTACCTACCAACTTTTCAGGGACACATCTATATTGTGTATTGAGACATATAATGCTTCAATAACTGAAGCTGGGATAGATAAGGTCATCAATCATAAAGGAACAATGCATATACTTACCTTTCGAATATTTATAGAATTCTTATTAAAAGGAAAATTTCCAAAATATTCAAAAAACTGACAGAGTAAGGTATCTGGAAGAAAAAATAGAATAGGAAAAACTGCCTCAGTTAAAGAAGTAACTAAATAACCTAGTACACAGGCCTCTCCACTACTGCTTTAGGCTCTCCTTAACACCTAACTGTTCCCCTTGGTGCCTGCCCTGCCTTTAGACCCTGTGACTCCTCCCCAACTCTCCTTTACTTCCCCTTTCAGAAAGACAATGTCAGTGCCTCCAGTTCCCTAATCTGCTCTATCATACTGTGTTAGTTTCCAATTCCACTTTCTTTTCTGACCTCTCATTGCCAGCTATCTCCTCCCTCACATCTTTCCTGCCTTCGCTTTCATGCTATATCAGTACTTATCTCCCTTTCTCAGCTCCATCTTCTTTGCCAAGTCAACTTCTGGAGTTTCTCTAGGACAGTCTTCCCTCACCTCCTGTGATGTCAATGTCGAGAGCCATCACTCTAGTCCAAGCCCTTACAACCAGACCTGCATCCTCTCATCCTCTCCAAGGAAGGCAGCAGAGGGCCTGGGTTCAAGAGCCTGTCTCTGCCACTTTCTAACTAGGGAACTCTGACAAGCCACTTCATGTGCCTGGACCTCAGCTTGTTCCCATCAAAGATGCTCTAGCTGGACTGGAAGGCTTTTTAGAACCCTCCCTGCTTTAAATCTGTAATTCTATTTTTCATTCTGATACTCAAATTCTGTAATGGCTCCCCAGTGTCAATCAGATGGAAGTCAAACTCCTTAGCCTAGCATTTAAAGCCCTTCGTGATTTTGCCCTAACCAGCCTCTCCCCATTAATTTACCATTTAAAACTGCCCTCATTTCACATCCAATGACTTCTTAGTCCCTGGAATAATTTCTCCACTTTGTTCACACTATTTCCTTCAACTGGAATAGCCCTACTGCCACACCAACCCCACCTATCCAATGTCTCCTTCTTTCAGGTCTTCCAAGATGCCTTCTCTCATCCTTTCGCAAGAAATTATCTCTTCTTTCTTTGTACTCCCAAAGTACTCTGCTCAAAGCTCTTAATGAAATTTAAAATTCTACCTTGATTATAATTTTTCTATATGTACATCTTACCTTCCCCACTAGGTGTAAGCTTCCTATGGATAATTACTTGTTTATTCTTTGATTCTCTGTTATTTGTTCCCTTCTCCTCCAAAAAATTGTCCCCTCTGTTATCCTTAGTCTATCACTTATCTTCAATCTCTCCCTGTCTACTTCTTTCTTGCTACCTACAACCATGCCCATGTTCCCCTAATTCTTCCGAAAACCTCACTTGACCCTTCCATTCCTGCTATCATTTTATATCTTTTCTGCTTTCTGTGGCTTAAAAAGTAGAGAAGTCCTTTACAACAGATGACTTCTTTTCTTTTTACTCTCTTCTTAACTCCTTCCAATCTACTTTCCAATCTCATCATTCCTTCAAACTGTTCTCCCCAAAATTACAATGATCCCCTAGCTGCCAAATCCTCATTCTCCTTAACTTCTCCATCGCCTTTGACACTACTGATCACTCTTATCTTCTCTCATTTATCTCCTCCTCTCTCTCCTGGGCTCATTCTCAATTTCCTTTACTGGATCCTCATTTAGGACACACCCATTAATTATAAGGTCCTAAAGGGTGCTCTTTTCTTTTCTCTCTGTGATCCTTCTTCTCCCTCTACCTGGTAATATCATTAACTCTTATGAACTTAATTATCATCCCTATGATCAAAGGTATCTCAAAGATTTGAGAACCTACCAATTCTGCCCTCTCTTCTCTGCTGACCTCCAATCTACCATCTCCAATTGTCTGAGACATCTTGAAGTGGACATCCAGCAGACATCTTAAAATTCAACATGTCCAAAATGTAACTCATTATCTTTCCTCCTGAACCCTTCCCTAAACTTCTCAATCCAAGAGTCATCCTCAACTTCTCATACTCTCACTCTCCAACATCCAATTTCTTGACAAAATCTGTCTATTTTCCCTCTATTTGCCTCAAGTCTCTCTTCATTCCAATCCATCCTCCATTTAGTCATCAGTATTTTTCCTAAAGCACAGCGATCTAACAGAACATCCCATTTCTCAGCCCTAAGAATTTTCTCTAACAGTCCTCCATTCCTGGAATGTTCTCCCTCCTCATATCTATCTACTGGCTTCATTCAAGTCTCAATTTAAAATCCTACTTTCTATAGGAAGCCTTTCCCAAACCCTCCTAATTTTAGTGCTTTCCCATTTGATTATTTCCTATTTATCCTGTATATAATTTGTTTGTATATATTGCTTGAAAGATGTCTCCTCTACTAGACTGTGAACTCCTTGAGAGCAAGGACAGTGTTTGCCTCTTTTTGCATAATGCCTAATACATAGCTGGTGCTTAATATAGAATTTCTGACTGATTGTTGTTGACCATTTAATTCATAAGCGCTCAATAAATATTCAATGGATAAAGCAACAAAAAACCAAGTTATTCTTTTGAAAATATCTACTTTACTGCTTACCTACTGTTTCTGTGTTTTCTGAAGGTTGAATTCTGTCCAAGTTACTAACAAATGTGCAGTCATTGCTATCTATTATACATTTGTCTTTTACATCTAAAAAAACAGGCAAAAGTGAAATAATTAGAAAAAGTTGAAAAAGACTTGTGATTTGTATTAATCAAAATAAGCATAAAAAGTGAATGTCTTTTTTTATTAATAACTTAAACATTTGAAAATAAGGTTTGTGTAATCTGGAACTATGCCCAAAAAGTTATCAAACTGTGCATACCCTTTGATCCAGCCCTAGGGGCTTATACCCCAAAGAGATACTAAAGAAAGGAAAGGGACTTGTATATGCCAAAATGTTTGTGGCAGCCCTGTTTGTAGTGGCCAGAAATTGGAAAATGAAGGGATGCCCATCAATTGGAGAATGGTTGGGTAAATTGTGGTACATGAATGTTATGGAATATTATTGTTCTGTAAGAAATGACCAGCAGGATGAATACAGAGAGGCTTGGAGAGACTTACATGAACTGATGCTAAGTGAAATGAGCAGAACCAAGAGATCATTATATACTTCAGCAACGATACTGTATGAGGATGTATTCTGATGGAAGTGGATTTCTTTGACAAAGAGATCTAATTCAGTTTCAATTGATCAATGATGGACAGAAGCAACTACACCCAAAGAAAGAACACAGGGAAATGAATGGGAAATATCTTCTGAATCCAATTCTCCCTGTGCAACAAGAGAACTGTTCGGTTCTGCACACATATATTGTATCTAGGATATACTGTAACATATTTAACATGTATAAGACTGCTTGCCATCTTGGGAAGGGGGTGGAAGGAGGGAGGGGAAAAATTGGAACAGAAGTGAGTGCAAGGGATAATGTTGTAAAAAATTACCCTGGCATGGGTTCTGTCAATAAAAAGTTATTTTAAAAAAAAAGAAAAGAAAAGAAAAGAAAAGAAAAAGACAAGGTTTGTGTTTATCAATTACTTCTTTATCAACTGATTTCTGAATGGTAAGGGTTTTTTTAATAAATATTTTTTCCAATTACACATAAAGAGCTTAACACTCATTTTTACAATATTTTTGAGTTCCACATTTTTCTCCCTCCCTCTGTCCTCTTTTCCCTCCCCTAGTTGGCAAGGGCAATCATGGAAATATATTTCCATATTACTTATGTTGTGATACAAGAAACAGAATAAAAGGGAAAAGCCACAAGGAACAAAAAAAAAATGAAAATAATATACACTGATCTGCATTCAGACTCCCTAGGTTTTTTGGGGAGGGATATATACAGCAGTTTCCACCATGAGTCTTTTAGAATCATGGATCGAAGGCAACTAAATGGCACAGTGAATAAAGTACCAACTCCTGAAGTCCAGAAGACCTGAGTTAAAATCTGACCTCAAAGCCTTAATATTTATTAGCTGTGTGATCCTAGGCAAGTTACTAAACCTCAATTGCCTCACCAAAAAAAAAAAAAAGGAATCGTTTTGGATCATTGTATTGCTGAAAAGAGCTAAGTCAATTATAGTTGATTAGTGCAGTGTTATCATTCTATGTACAATGTTCTCCTGGTTCTATTTATTTCACTCAGCATCAGTTCATTTAAGTCCTTCCAGATTTTTCTTGAAACCCACCAGTTCATTTCTTATATCACATATATTTCTTATATCATATATATAGTATTCCGTTATATTCATATATCATGACTTGTTCAGCCATTCCCCAATTGATGGGAATTCCCTCAATTTCTAATTTTTTGCTCTCACAAAAAGAGTTGCTCTAAATGTTTTTGTACATGTAGATTTGTATACAAATTTGTACACAAATCATTTGTTCACCTGCCTCTGAGTAGGGACAAAGTAAATGGATCTTCAAGTTCAGATTCATAAGATATTCAGTAATGGCAAATGGTTATCTGGTTAATAAAAAATATTAGAAGAAAAAAAAAGAAAAGAAAAAATCTTCAATTCTTACCTGCTAGATTTTTTAGATAGTCTAGAGAAGGAATGACTGGAGGAGATCTTTTCTGAAGAAAAAAGATGACCATGATTGTAAGGGAGAAATTTGTTAGCCAGGAACCAGGAATACTACTTGTCAATGACTGTTGACGGGCCCAGCATCTTATACTGAAGGCCAGAGCTCTTACTCGAGAATCCAGGGAGCCATATATATATAGAAGTTCTGAACTTTTCATAGCAATCCTAAATGAAAGCACAAACATTTTTTTTTAAGTTTCAACTATTAGAACTTTTAGGGTTCTATAAACCAAAATTTTCTATTAATTGAAAACCATTCTAAGTAAAAAATTATTTAAACATATCTAAATAATTTAACAAAGTCTACATACAATGAGATAATTATATCAATCACTAAATAAGCATTTATTAGGCATCTAAGTGCCAGGAACAGTGCAAGACTCTACAGAGACAAGTACTAAGAATGAAAGAATTCCTACTTTTAATTAGCTTACATTTTTATGAGAGACAAATAAGCCCATTAATATAGAGAGCATAAATATAAAGTTAATAAAAACAAATTAATCAAATATAAGCAGTATGGAAGAGAGGGTACTCGCTTTGTAAGCTCATTGCTTTGAAAGCTCATTGCTTTGAAATTGAAAAGAATTCATGCAGAAACTAGTGCTTAAAGCACAGTAAGGAAGAGAAGGATTCTGGGAGATACTGGTGAACAGGGAACACATTTCAAGTATGTTATGAGAGACATAAGACAGGAGGACCAATAGACCACTGCAATAGTTTAGGCCAGAAAGACAATTAAGATTATGTTTTGGTACATAAGAGCTGGATGAGATGCTATGAAAGTAGGTATATAAAAATTAGATACTTGGAGGAAGGGAGAATTTGAGTCCAGGATGTCAAGATCAAGAATCTGAGATCCTGGAAGACTGGTGGCCTTCTATAGTTTGGAAAAGGGGAGGTTTTTGAGGAACAAAGATAATAAGCTCAGTTTTGCACATGGTAAGTTTAAGAAGTCTCTAATTAAGGTATCAGTACAATATTTCAAATTAGACTGAAGTATCATACTTCATGGAATTAACTCAAGTAAAAACAAAACATCTGATGATAAATGATTAAATACACAATACATGCTTTATTTTTTAAATTTTGTAATGCAAAACAATATTAATTGTTTGGAAATATTAAGGATTTTTACACTCAACATTAAATATCAAATTAACTTAAGTATTTTGGCATAACACTATGATTCATTACTTTTAATATTCCCTCCAATGGCTTTAAACACATTCATTGTCTATCTCAAGGTTATTAGAAAATATACCTGATTTTATAAGTCACACATTTAGTCTAGTGGTTACCAATTATTATACTTCATAAATTGAATGGCTCTTCTATCTTTGTAGTACTGTTTTCCAATTATCTGTAGATGCTGTTGTGATTAATAGCATATAAATTCATTTCAAAACATTACTGAATCCAAAGTAATTTTTATCACTATATATTTCTTTAATTAATGGATGCTAATAACAGCACTAATGCTATTCCAAGAGTTCTTAAAGTTTTTTAATATCAGAAAGATTATCTTCATATAAGAAAGATTGAAAAACACCTATTGTCTTCAGAGAAACAAACAAGGGTGAAAAACTTAGGAAAACATCCTTCTTATTGAATAGCACTAAATGTTTTAATAACTTTCGATGTAGTTTCTAAATAAAATAAAAATTCAATAAGCCCAATATTTATAGGAAAAACTAAGCTATTAAACTAGTTTGACGTAAAGTAAAATTAGTAAGGAACTAGAATTTAATATCTACTTGAGTTCTCATGTCATTAATAATTAATTGGAGTTTCTCCAAATAAAAAAATCTCCCAAGTTTCATTCAATCCATTTACAATTTACTATAAGCACTAAAAGAACCAAGAGAGGACTCACAACTTTTTCAGAATAAGAAGCATTTTCACAATGTCCATAAAATTAACTTTGTGTAGCTGAAGCAACAAGAAAGGTCATGGCTTTTTGTATTTAATAAAATAAACTTTAGCCAAAGGCCAAATCCTATCTAAAGTAGAGATGACACGTTTTTCCAGTAAAATAACATTCCTAAAACAAATTTTTAAAAAACTTATCCTGTCCATCAATTGGAGAATGGTTGAGTAAATTGTGGTATATGAATGTTATGGAATATTATTGTTCTGTAAGGAATGACCAGCAGGATGAATACAGAGAGGACTGGCGAGACTTACATGAACTGATGCTGAGTGAAATGAGCAGAACCAGGAGATCATTATATACCTCAACAACGATACTGTTTGAGGATGTATTCTGGTGGAAGTGGATCTCTTCGATAAAGAGAGCCTTAATTGATCAAAGATGGACAGAAGCAGCTACACCCAGAGAAAGAATATACACTGGGAAATGAATATAAACTGATTGCATTTTTGTTTTTCTTCCCGGGTTATTTATACCTTCTGAATCCAATTCTCCCTGTGCAACAAGAAAACTGTTCGGTTCTGCACACATATATTGTATCTAGGATATACTGCAACCCATTCAACATGTAAAGGACTGCTTGCCATCTGGGGGAGGGGGTAGAGGGAGGGAGGGGAAAAATCGGAACAGAAGTGGATGCAAGGGATAATGCTGTAAAAAATTACCCTGGCATGCGTTCTATCAATAAAAAGTTATTTAAAAAAATAAAAATAAAAAACTTATCCCAAAGGGGAGAGAATAATTTACAAGTAACAAGTATGCTTAGATTATATTTTAAGCCTTACACATCAAAAATAATAATACTCTGAACATTTGGGGAAAAAAATCCTGGTTTAGCAGAAAACTCCAAGATTATGAAATACATTCATTTTACTTGAAGGTTACCAAGTAAGAAATGCATATACATTTTTAGCACATATAAAACTCCAACTTTTATTACTGATGAAAGTGAAATTCATATTAAGTTTACTGATTAAATTTTATTTCAGGGAATCTACCAACTATTTTCACCAAAAACCCCATAATCTCCCCTCCCCCAATTTCAAAGAATTATTCTAGGCTGGATTTTCTCAAGCTATCAGTCATCTTAATTACATTTAAGTAATAACTGATGAATAAAGTGAAATGAAAATAAAACTGAAATATATCCATGACAGTAAGATGCAAAAAATGAAGCTAATATCATTTTACTTACTGAGAACTGCTACAAAAAATTCTTTGTATGAAAACATTGTCTTTTTTTAAACCAAAATGGTTATAAATTTTTTTAGTATATAGAGTTTGGGCTAATAAAATAGAAACATGCTGAATAAATTTCAATATGTCTCAAGAATAGAAGCCAATTAAATCAGTAATTGTATAACTGACCTAAAACTACAAAAAAGAAACAAACTCAACATCTGCTAGGTACAAAAGACTAGACTTATAAGCAATAAAGGAATGAAAAAAACTATCTGTTATTTGATGACTTGATGGCAAATACTAGATTCTTTCTATATCCTTTTGCCAAATTGTGTTAATAAGAACAAAAAGTGCTCCCTTCCACAATAATAAACATTAATTTTTTCAATATTTTATTCTGCCTAATGTTTTAACAAAGAACTAGATCATAAATTATACATATGAGCATCAAATAAGTGATAAAAGATTAATCACATTTAATACATAATAATAAAATTACCAAGTTCAAATATGTAAAATGACAAATTCTGAAAAACACACCTATTGTTAGCAGTCAAATCACACTGAAAACCAGAAGCCTGATGAGAGAATCTCACCAATGGACAACGAGCATTCAGTATCTTCTGCACACTGACACAACCTGGGCCAAAGTTGTCCAGGCATTCTCCAATCACAGCCAGAATCTTCTGTGTTGCCCATCTTTCAGAAGGGACATTTTTCACCTGATATTCCATTAAAAATGATCCTTCTGTCTAACAAAAATATATATGTAAACATTAGTTGCTTTTTTAAAAGGCCATTTTGCAACTCTTTTGAAAAGATAGTAGTCATTTTATGAAAATAAACTAAATAATAAAATTCAACATTTTTGATGCAATTAGAAGAAATTTTTTAAAATAAAAATATTTTAAAATCCAATTCTCCAAGTTTATAAAATACTAGTAAAGTGAATATAAGTTTACCTTTTAGTTAACTTACTATCCATACAATATCATATACTTTAGATAGTATACATTGCCATTACATCTTTTACATATGGATTAAAATTCAAACTCACATCAATACTCCCAACATGTAACTCAAAAACCCCAATAACACGGTGTTTTCTCTATTGACAGTTTTTGATGTGCTTCAAGTTCTTTATTCAAGGAGAGAAAAAAGGATTGTTACTACTTTTTAGAAAATCTTCACAATTTAGCTACTCCCTACTTTAACATATTTTTGTAATTTCCCTGTTTTTTTTTAAATTATTACTATTTTGACATATAGAAGGGGAGAGCTGCTTTTCTAGCTCCTTTTCTTTAAAAAAACAGAAAAGAAAGAAATCTAGAAAGGATATAAGAAAAATAGGGACCATGATAAAAGTGGATGACATTTAAAGAACAGGACAACGTAGAACTAGATGACACAAAATAATCTTAAACAAGGTCACATGTGATCTGCACACAATTGGCACTTCATGCCTTTCAAATAAAGAAAAAACAAGTGGGAGAGAGTAGTGCCCAGTTCAAATGGATCTGGGATGTCATCCTAGTAAGAATCTTCTGTTATGAAATCTCCCTCCACAGAGGCAACTTGATAACCCAATTTCCTCAGTCTTAAAACAGTTGCCAGGAGCACTAAGACTTATATAAAGCTTGTATTGAATAGAGCTAGGCTCCAAATCCAAGGTGTCCCTTCAAGCATAAGTAATGGAAGTAGCTAGGTGGCTTACTTGATAGAGTACCAGACTTAAAGTCAGGAAAATTTATCTTCCTGAATTCAAATCAGGCCTCAAGCACTTTACAAGTTATGTGACCCTGGACAAATCATTTAACGCTGTTTGCCTCAGTTTCCTCAATTATAAAGAGTTGGAGAAGGAAATAGTAGAGCGCTCCATTATCTTTACCAAGAAAACCTCAAATGAGGTCATGAAGAGCTAGATATTATTGAAACAACTTAACCAGAGAGGAGTTCAATTAACAGACATTAATGTGGCCCCTACTATGTGCCAAACACTTTGTTAAGTGTTGGAGATACAAGAAGCAAAAAACATTCACTGTCCTCAAGGAGCTCACAATCTAATGGAGGAGACAACATGCAACAAATCTGTACAAAACTACATGCAGGATAATTAGGAAATAATAGAGGGAAGGAGCTAGAATTAAAAGAATCTGAGAAGGCTTCTTACAGAAGGTAGGATTTAGTTATGGATAAGAAAGATATTATTTCAAATTAGGATATGTGATTTAATTGGATAAGAAAATTCTACCAACATAGTAAGTAGAGTACTGCTCTGCCAAAGTCTAAGTTTTAAAGGTGGTCTGGATTCCAAAGATATTAAATGACCCGAGTCAGAGGCATGACTTGAACACAGGACTGAGGCCAGTTTGATATCAGCTACACCATGCTGCCTCTTCTTTTCATTCATTGTCACCATTCTATTTGTGGGAAGAATATCAAATGTGGCAAGAGGGTTGAAAAAGTAGGATTTTGAGCTACCAAAGAAGTTGAAAGAGAAAATTCACTTGAGAGTAATTAAGCAATTTCCCAAATATCACAGACCTAACTAGGGTCAGACCTGGAATAAAAAGCCCAGATTAGTAGACTGCTTTAATACTTTGTGCTATTTCCCAATATCTCTTTGGTTATTCTTACCTAATAATACCAGTATCACAAATGAAGGACCATTATAATTGAATTTTTTTCTCTATTTCCTACTTTGAAAATAACAGGGTCATCTTTAGGCAATGGAAACTTTAAACACCATTACAAATTAAATAGTTTAAGAATATAAAGAAGATGAAACCAAATCAATTAATGTAGAAAAGTAATGCCAAATTCTGTACTTACAGAAACAGTGAGATACCATTCAATGCATCAAGAATTCAATGATCTTGTTGGGGATATTGGATTTCCATAAAATAAAAATTCAGTGAGGACTGATAATCTCATTTTTGTAGAGGCACTCCCAATACTAACAAGACCTGGTACATAGTGAGGGCTTAATAAATGTTTGTTAATCAATTGAGTAAATTCATACTTCAGCTAAAAATTAAACTGTAGGTCTCCTGAGGCCTGTTCTAATTTAAAGATTGCGTGATTATAGTAATATTACTTAAGACAACAAACTTTTATTTGGCACTAGGTATATATACAAAAGCAAGAAAAAAGCATGTTTCCTTCCCCCAATATGCAATTAACTATATACATATAAGATACACCCAATATAAGTGGAAGGTAACTTCAGAACAAAAGGGAGGAGGAAAAAGAAGGAACATCTTAGAAATGCTTCTTATAAATGGTGAGTTTAAGATTGGAAAAAGAGAGAGAGAGAGAGAGAGAGAAACTAAAAGGCAGAGGTAAAGGAGAGCATTCCAGCCATCAAGAACAGCCAGTTCAAAGGAATGGACTCAGAAGAGAATGTCCTGTGCAAAGATAGCTAGGAAATTAATATAGGTGGGTTGTAGAATGAAGGGAGGGATGTAGAATATAAAAGATATTAGAAAGATAGAAGGAGGCTATCTTCAGAGAGCTTTAAATACCCAAATAAGTGTTCATATTTGTTCCTGGGAGAGGGGCACTGGAGTTTACTGAATTGGTGTGGGAGTAGGGGATAGAGAAACATGTAATCTAGGAAACTCCATTTCCTAAGAAGAGGACAGGCCCAGGAAAGAGAGAAATTAAAGGATATGACAATAGTGTAGGTGAGAAATAATGATGGACTATACTAGGACGGTAGCTTTGTGACTGAAAAGAAGATATATACGAGAGATGTGAACAGAGAAATGACAACATCTGACAATGGACTGGAGATGTGGGGTGACCTGGACAAAAAATTTGAGCTGATACTGAATCTGCAAGCCAAGTATAGCATACCTGACAGTAAGAAGAAAAGCTAGGAAGAGGATAGGGTATAAGGAGGAAAGATAACAGTCTCTCTTTTGGACATATTAAATTTCAATCAACAACTGAACACATGTGATTTAATAAAATCACCATAACAGTTTAGACATTATACTATATAACAAAGAGGAAGAGAAGAGGACGTAGAAAAGAACCTTGAGGGAACACCCGGTCAGTAGGCATGATCCAGATGAAGATTCAAACAAGGACTTTGAAAATGAACAATCAGATAAGTAAAGGTGAACCAGGAGAGAATCATGTAGGAAAACCTGCAGAGAAGAGATTATTCAGGAGGAGAGGGTTTTCAACCACATCATATAGTACAGATAGGTTAAAAAGGATGAGCAGTGAGAAAAGACTATTAAATCTGGAAGGAGCAATTTCAGAAACCAGATTGAAGAGGGTGCACAAGTGAGCAAAAGGGAAAAGAAATACCTTATATAAATAGAAAGGAGAGATATAAGAACAAGAATGGCAAGATCAGGTGAGAATATTTTATGATAGGGGAGACATAAAAGTATGTAAAACAGATATGAGGAACGTAAAAAAAAAAAAAAGGAGGATTAGAGTATGAACTCAATTTTTGGTTGAGAGAGGCCTTAGTAGGCTTTTTATGGAATTACTCTAATTTCTGAAATTCCAGTTATTTTTTTTTAAGCTACCTCTTTGGGGACAATTGGGTGGCACTATGGATAGAGCATCAGCCCTGGAGTAAAGACGACCTGAGTTCAAATCAGACTTCAGACACTTAATAGCTGTGTGATCCGAAGAAGTCATTTAACCCCAAATGTCTTCCAAAAAAATACGTTACCCCTACTGTGAGCAAAAGTAAGGTTTTTCTGAAATTATTTGGTTCTACTTTATATATTGGAACAATTCTTCCAAGAGATCAGAAAAGCAAAAGGCAACAGTTTTTACTCTGTAGAAATATGATTTTCTACAATTTTCAAATTCCTAGAGTTTTTAAACTCAGATTTAATATACATTCCTCCTAACAATTTTTACATAGAGCTAGCACTATTAATTCTATTTAAAAGTTGGGAACTTAACTAATGACCATGAAGATTAAGTGATTTACTTGTTATAATGCTGTAAAACAAAAGAATAATTTAGAACCCCTAGATTTCTAGTCTGCTCCTTAAACCCACCAATTCACAATCCTTCCCTAAAAGTAGGCAGAAAGACAGAATATAATACTAACAAAAATTCTAAATTAATCATATCAATAGCATTAACATTTCATTTGTAATCTTTGTAGATATTAAATAGGAACTACTACAAATGCAATATATCCAATGAACATTTGCTGTATTTTAAATAATAAATTTATTTTAATAAGTAACCTTCACAAAAAACAAAATTCTAGCATTTGAAACACTTCAGTGGCCAACTACTCTGAAATATATTTTAAAAAGATAATCCCCTTTGGGACACATGTCCAATAAGTGTTCTATACTTTCATTTTTCTATTGTCAAAATTTTAAATCTCAAAGTAGTATGCTCTATTTAGAAAGGTAATAAAGTAAGTTTTCCTGTAACAAATCTACATAAAAGGTAGCATTTAGCTAGTAAGGACTCCACAAAAATTTACTCAAAAATCTTCCTTTAATTTTTCAAGCATAAGACCAAAATTCAAAACTTCTCCCTCAACCAAAACCAAATTTCCCAGGTTCCTACTTTCAGTATTTTTCTCTTTTTTCTACTGAATTATTCAAAAAAGCCCTTAATTTAAAATAGTTCTTATTGCCTACGGCTGGCAGTTCCATCAAAATGAACTGTTTTAGATTAACCACACAATGATTGAGAACATTCCATTTACTTGTAATAGCTTCCTACTTCATAACCAGTTAACTCCTTGCTTGTCTCCTCTTAAAGACTCATTGAAAGTTTTTAGATACAAAGAAAGCCTTTCAAAATGCTAGTTAATTTAAACTGGTTCATTTCCTTTTGTTAATTTATTAATTTTAAAAATAATTATGACAGCATAGAAAGACGGATTCACACTTACCTTTGTAGTACTGTTTTTCCCAATGTCATCCAGGTCCAAAAACATGTCCAAATCACATCCTAGTTTCCCAAAAGTATTTACTGATGAGCCAAATGGTTTGATGGTACAAGATGGAAAATATGCCGCTGCAATATCTTCAATAAGAGAGCAGGTAAGATATCGAAGCCTAATATTCTCCTCTGTTAGTTGTAATATTTTCATCAGAGTATTTATTTGGCTTTCTACCTAGCTGACCAAAACAGAAATACATGAAACTCAAGAAATGATAGAAGGAACAAGTCAATTAAATGACTTTCTTGTTGTTTATAACTTGTTAATGCTCATGATCTGGTTATTTTCTAAGGATTAACTTTAAAATTCTTGAATTATTTATTTCTGAAGCCAAAAAACCCAATAAGCCTTAGTACTCTTTAAAATAATAATTAAAATGGAAAAATAAAAACCAAAATTATGATCACAATTTTCCTTGAGACACTACTATCTTTCCATTTCGGACCTCCCCACCCCCTAAAACAAACAAATAAAAAATCGTTGGCAGACTTGTTTTGGAAAAATAAAAATAAACAAGCGGTGCAAATAACAAAGATGATAATTTAAAAAATTAAAGGCAAATAAAATGCTATTTTTTTAAAAAAGAAACATAAAAATGATTGGGATTAAAAAATTTTAATAAAATAATAATAAAAAAAATACAAAACAAAATTTGAATGTTAAGGTATAGTTGAAATGAGCAAAGTGTTTAAAATTATGTAAGCAAAAATTCCAGTTGCTTGAATAATACTATATATTTATTAAGCTATTCGTTATTTAGTCAACTTTAAAAACAGAGCAGTTAATACTCTTACATATACCCACTTCTCCCAAAAAACAAGTAAAAATACACAACTTACACTTTCTGCATTACAAAGTGCCTTGATAATATTTGCATTCAAAGGGCTAGATTGGTTACTACATTGTACATCTGAAGTTTGGTTTGATGGATTCTTCAAGTTTAGATGAAAAAAACGAGATTTAAATGGAATAGGAAACTCTGTTTCTCCACGAGGGATAAAAGATGCATCCTGTAGTGAAGCTATACTTTCCTTTTTGGAAAACTCTATAACAGCATGAAGACCCTATTTAAAAAAAAAAAAATTAAGAACAAGAATTATTTGACAATAGATTTAATGTCATTTTCTATTTAATTTTTAATATAACTTCACATTATCAAATAATACTCTAATGTAATTATTAAATTATATACATTTCCTCTCTATAAAGCTTTCTGAAACAAATTTTGCACTTTCGTATGAAGATAGGAATAGAAGATAAATATATTGAAAAAAAAAACATTCGATATAAAGTGCAAAAAAAAAAAAAAATTGGATATTTAAGCATCAAACTGAAAGGCTAAACAAAGTTACCTTGTTCCATCTCAGACTCTGAATCAAGCAAATAGCTATTGTTACTTACAAATGATAAATCCTGCAGTTACAATTTCTATTTATTATAAGAAATAATAGTCAAAGAATACAAAGCATCCTATGTATCTCTATCATTCGGCAGAAATGCATTCCCGTTAGAACATTGTACACAGTAACAGTGGGATGATCAGCTACGACCAACTTAATTCTTCTCAGCTATACAATGATCCAAGACAATTCCTAAAAACTGGAGACAGAAAATGCTATCGACATCCAGAGAAAGAACTACAAAGTCTGAATGCATATAGAAACAACTATTTTCTCCTTTTTTTCCCCTCCTATAGTTTTTTTTTTTCTTTTGTTCTTCTTTCACATGACTAATATGAAAAAGTGTTACTTGATTGCACATGTGTAAGCTATATCAAAATACTTTACTGTCTTAGGGAGGCAGGAAAAATTAAAAAATTTGGAACTTAAATATTACTTTAAAAAAAGTTAAAAATTGTTTTTACATATAATTGAAATAAAGAAGATATCATTTTTTAAAAAGAAAGAAATGTCCTCCTTTGCTGAACAAGTACAAAGCAGTAAATGAACTGTCAGAGAAATCTAAGAGCACAAATCACACATAAGAAGTTCGTTGTGCTTCCTCATTCGGTCGAGCATTCTCTCAAACTCCGAACACTCTAAGAACTTACAAAACTTTCGAAGAAGAAATGATTAGTGATGTCTCCATGCCGACACAAATGCTTCAGCAGTTTTTTCTCAGGGATTTTCTTGGGACAGCTTATCAAAATGGACCTTTGCGCCTGCTCACGTCTTTCCTTTTGCACCTCAGAGAAAGTCTTTTTCTTGGTCGTTTCTTGTAAGTCTAGGACAAAGATAAAATTAATATTTAAGTTATAGCATTGGAGCCACAAAAACCTAGATTCAAGTCAAACTTCTGACATATACTACTTATTAAACCGGGACCAAGCAACTTAGCCTCACAACACACCAAGAAATTGTCTAAAACTTCAAGTTACAGGAAAAGTGCTAGTGAAGGGCATTTACAGACTAGAAGCTCCTTGAAATCACAGACCTGAATACTTCTTCCCTCTACAAAAGGCGTATTGTGGCTGCTACAGAAAAATCAATTAAATGAGTGTAACTGAAGTTATAATCATACTACTAAATAATATTTTTGTCTCCTACAAAACACTGTATCAACTTTCCCATATAGATAACCTTAGAATTATCCATAGTCTCCATTTTAACCTATCATATTTATCTATAGTGTTAATGACATTAAAGAACCATGAACAAAAAAAGGAAAATTCCATTTCTTGCCACAGATACATATATGTGTGTAGATATCACACAGAAGTCAACGTGCTATACAAGTTATATCTCCAGAGCACTATGTGTGTGTATTTATTTTTTAATTTAAGGAAAGAGTAAATGAGTTAAAAGAAAAAAATGTAAGAAATTTCCTATTTTTTATATTTGTTGGTAAATTTTTCATGAGACTTTTTTGGGAGTCAAAGATCTGAGTATTTGGTTATAGGTTTAACATAGAGGAAACAAAGAAAAAGGGATCCTTTAAGAAAAATGTAGACAGAGCCAATATGTCCATTCTGTAGCCCAATAGAAACATTTGAGGGCTCAAGTTAGTTTTTCTTCTTTAAAGTAACCACTATATCCAGTGATATCACTACCTTGACAAAAAAGGGTCAACAACAGAGAGAAAATATTCATGTATATAAAAAATGATTTTTAGCACTTTTTCGTGACAGCAACAAAATGGAAATAAATGACAAAAATCTGGGAAGGAGACCCCGTGTGTTAGATGAGGATTACAAACTGCCTACTGGACATTTCAAATTAAATGACAATCTCAAAGTGTGGAAAACTAAACCCATTAAGTTTCTTTTTAAAAATAATTTTACTTTTTTCAGATAACAACAACAACAACAAAAATCTACCTTTTCTCATTCCCATTCCTCAATTCCTCAACTGAAAATGAAAGAGAAACAAAATCCCTGTTACAAATAGATATAATCAAACAAGACAAATTTCCACACTGGACACATCTAAAACACACACACACACACACACACACACACACACACACCCCTGCACTTGGGATTCTCACCTCTCTATCAGGATGTGGGTAGCATATTTTAACATCAATTAGTTCCTAATCAGAGTGCCTAAATCTTCCAAACCTGTTTTTTTTCTACAATGCTATTGCCACTGTAAAATTACCTCTCAATTCATTCTGCATTAGTTGAATTAAGTCTTTCTAGGTTTCTCAAAACCTATCTTCTTTTCTTATAGCACAACAGCACATTTTCAAATGGACAATCCATTCAATTTTCTCCAAAATGGCCATGCCCTCAGATTCGACCTCAAAAAGAGATATATTTTTGTATACATTGTTTTTGCTCCTTCCCTCTCCACTCTTCTTTTAAAAACTTTTAAGATTTACCAGAAAAACTTAAAGGCCTTGTGTCTAATTAGACATCTTTCTATGATCTCTGATAATAGTGTTTAAAGGGGTGACATGTATAATGTGAAGGAATGTTAAGGGGTCCTCGGAACTTGTCCGTCTGAGCTACCATATTTTCAGAAACAATGGACCCAGAGTATGAAGGAGGCCCTGACAGCATCAAGAACCAAGTCCCACCCAAACTGACATGATATGCTATTTGCAACCCAAGCTGGACTCCCTGTGAGCCCTTGGGAGTCAAGACACAGCATCACTCAGTCTGCACTAGACTTGAGAAATTGCTTGTGCAGTTGGGACTCTTGTAGATAAGCAGACCCTCCTATCTTCATTCTTAATGAATTCATACCTTCCTTCTTAAAGGAAAAGAATGTTGCTTTGGTCATTACCTTGCTCCTTCCCTTCAGGAGGGGTTTTGTCTTTTTCCTACCTTTACTGTACCTTTATCCCTTACCACATTCCTTAGGATGGAGATTTATGTTTTTTTCCCTTTGTCCTACTGTTACAAAAATGCAAACTTCTGTATGGATTGTGAAGTCTTTCTATTCCACATCATTGTTCATTTCTCTTGTAAAAAAAGTTTTCATGTTAAATTTTGTGAAGCTATGGCTACCTGCATATTTTTCTCATATCAGAATAAAAGTAGTTTGTCTTTGTTTAGTCTTTCATAGTTTTATATTTCTCTTCACTCCCATGCTTGAACTTCAAAGAACTTCTAAGGTTTTGGCTTTCTAATCAAGAATGTTTGGAAGTCCTCTATTTCACTATTGCTTGAATTTTTTTTTTGTATAAAGTAATTATTAAATTAAATAAAAATTAAATTAAAAAAAAAAAGAATTTTTTTTTTGTCCTAAAGAAATTATGCTGTTTTGTTGGAGAAAGTATTTCTCATCTCCTTTGTTTTTAGTTCTTAACTCTTAACTTCTTTAAAGTAGAAGGTGCTAAATTTTATCTGATCCTAATTGTAACTCCTCAGTACTTGAAGTAATAACTGGAAACCATGTCATTTGAGGAATGAAGAAAAAAGGGATGTTTACTTTGGAAAAAATGCTTAGGATGGATTACAGCTACCTTCAAGGAGATGAAAGAGGGGAGACAAGAAGAGAGAGGGGCGAAGGAACAGAGAATGAGAGACAGAGACAAAGACATTAGAGAGAAAGAAACTGAGCACTTTAATACAGAAAAGAAATTACTTTAGGTAGAGCTCCAAAGGCAAGCATTGAAATCAAATGATAGTAGTAGTATCAGGAAGACAGGATTAAGCCCAAAGTGAAGAACTTTCTATCAATTAGAGCAGTTCCAACACTACTAGCTTATAAGCAATCCACTTTGCTTATAACTACTAGCTTATAAGCTTCCACTATTAACTGTTCAGAGGATCCACATTTCAGAGGTAATTTAAGAGAACTGCTACACATGGTAGCAGGTTGGACTAATAATAATAACTCATCTTTCAATGCTAAGATTTCAAGCCTATCCCTAATGAAATCAAATTACCCTCTTTTCAAAATTTTGAGTAATTCAGACAAGGAGATTGTTTTTAGTTACTGCCTATGTATGTTACTGTGCATTGTTTGGTTTGGGGTTTGGGTTTTTTTTGGTGGGGGGGGTTGGGTGGGAGGAGTATTTTAATACTTCATTAATACAGATCAGGAACTTTAATTTAGAGGTAGTTGGGTGACAAAATGAGTAGAGCACTAGATCCAGAATCAGGAAGACTCGAGTTCAAATTCAGACTCAAACATTTAATAGCTATATCAACATGGGCCAGGCCACGTAACCTTTTTTTTGCCCCAGTTTCCTCATTCATAAAAGCATCCATCAAATGAAGCAAACCCTAAAACTGTTGTAAAGCCCTTTGTAACATTAATGCTATTTACTACTATTGTTATTATTATAGCTTAGCGTTATTACATATGTTATTACATACATTATCTGGGGCACTTAACCCTTAAGACCATGAATTTGAAGCTGGAGGGTCATCTGCTATATAACCTCTTCATTTTACAGATGAGAAATGAAAGCCCAGAGGGGTTAAGAGCCCTGTCCTGCCCAACTTCATACAAATAGTAAGTGGCAGAGTTAGGATCTGGCTCGGGGGTCCTTTGACCCCAAATTTAGCACCTCAAGCTCAACATCCGCAGGAAATCATGCTGCTATGGCCACAGAGCTTATGGATGTCAGACAGGAATGAAATTAGGTTTTCCTGACTCCTAAGCTAGTCTTCTAGTTATCATTCCAAACTTCTTCTCAACCTAGTAACCTCGGTCTGCAAAATTATCTCAATGATACCAACATGGCAGCTCATCTGTCCCTATCAGTATATGTTCAAAATCACTAGGCTCCAGGGTAGGCTCTGAACGCACTTGAGTGTCCTTCCATACCCATGAGATGGCATCCTAATGACTATTTTGTTCCTTTCAAAGAACCTAGAAGGAAATTTTTCATATATTTTAGCAAAGTCTGTCCTGGACCTTTTTTTTAAACCACTGGACTTTTCTCATGCAACTCTTGTTTATCATTCCAGTAGACTAACTTGGCATCTGCTTTTATGTAATTTAAAAAACAGACACAAAAAAAACAAAATCTCAAGATGGAAATTAATGGGTTAGGCGATATATAGCAATCATTGATCTTTTTTTTTTTTTTTTTTTTTTTTAACAAAAGGAACCACCTACTAACTCACAAAATGCAATTAATTCCCTGTGTGAAAATACGACTGAAAAGTGATACCAATTTTTTCAAATTCATTCAGTGAATTTGTAATATATCAGATGCCTAATTAATATGTATTGATCGAGGTCGGAATGGTATCCCGTAAAGGTACTTAATTTTCTTTGGGGAAAAATACTAATTCATTTAATTCTGACAACTGAAGAACACTATAACTACTTAAAATTATACCTAGAATAGCATCAAATGGGTCTCCATGGGAACAGATGTAATGAAAAGTATCCCTAGTAATAATAATTAGCACTTACACCAATGCCTACTACTTTTCAAGGCATTTTACAAACATGATCTCACGTCATCAACACAGCCCTTCCGGATAGGTCCCGCTATGCCCATTTTACAGATGAGGAAACTGAGGCGGGCGAAGTACCATGACTCGCCCCGGGTCACACAACGAGTGTCTGGGGCCACACTGTGCTCCACGGGCAGCAGCAGGGGATGCCTCTGGCTCCGGGGCCTACGTAGCGGGGAGGGGGGGGAAGGTCCTGTTTGACCAGCTGCCCAGAGTCCCCAGGCCGGGTTCCTCCTCTCCCCCAGCACTAGCCCGGCGCGGCTCCAAAGACTGCAAGGTCAGAGAAGGAAGCCCCGGCACAGGACCGAGGGGACGCTGGCAGAGCCCAGTCCTCTCCCCTCCCCCCGTCTCCCCAAAGGGAGGCTCGGACGGGCAGGGCCTCCGGGACCTGGCCCTAAGGCTACGTGTTCCCTCCGAAGAGAGCAGAGGCAAGGAGGGTCCGAGACTCCCATCCGAGCCTTCCTACCTAGCTCCACGCAAACTGCAGTCGCCTCTTCTCGTCTGAGGATGGCAGTTCCGGAATTACTGAGATGCCGGCAGAGAGAGTCAAGGAACCGAGCTCTTCCCTGGGGGCAAAGAGGCAGCCGGGTCACCAGCCCCACGCGGGCCGCCATGGCAGCTTAGGAGCCGGAAAGGAGGAGGAAGGAAAACAGTTAAGGAGAAGGGTCAGAAGTCCTCGTGCGCATGCGCCCTCCGGTAACCCGGACGGAGCGGCGTGTGGGTCAAACGAGATCGCGCGCACTATATTCACTTCTGAAAGAAGGCTTCATGGGGGCCTATTCCTTTTGCTCCCTGACCGGGAGCCTCACGCCCTCCCCCAAGTCTCGTCCAAGATGTATATATACATCGAGGGGCGATTTTAAGAAATGCACGCAGAGGGACAGCTAGCTAAGAGCACGGGCCCGGAGTCGGGAGGACCCGAGTTCAAATTCAGCCCCAGGCCCTTAACATTAGCTCTGTGTGACTCGGGGCAGCTTTTTTAGCCTCTCTCCCCCTCAGTTTCCTCATGTGTAAAATGTGCTCACAGTAATTTTGTGAGGGTCAAATCAGTGAATACGGGACAAGTGCTGTAAGTAAGGTGCTGTGTAGCTACGAGCTACTGTCACGATTCTTGCAATCGGGGAGACTGGATGAGGAGAGGGAAACACAGGGAGGGTCAGCTTCTGAATCGGCGGCTCCGAAGTGAACGCAAGGTCCGGGAAGCTCCCGGCAAGCCTAGGAGCGCGGGAACCCTGAGAAACGAAACTGCCTCTTGGAACTGGCAGGGGAACTATTGCCCGTGATAGGGTCCTGGGGATTGTTCTATACATGTCTTGAGCTCTGTGACTCTAAGACTTTGCTTAAAAAAAAAGTAACATGATAAATAAATAGAAGTAAAATGGGAAAAAGACAGTAATTATTCAACATTTTTGAACATAGATTATGAGATATACAAAGAAGAAAAAGAAAGTCTTACTCTCAAGAAAATTAAGTCTAATTGAGAACTCATAAATTTGATAACTAATCTTTTTTTACAGCGGTATTAGCCAGGATAAGGTCTTTAGTCAAAACCCATAAAATTAGTATCTTTTAGATCTAACTCAGTTTCAATTGATCAAAGATGGGCAGAAGCAGCTACACCCAAAGAAAGAACACTGGGAAATGAATGTAAACTGCTTGCATGTTTGTTTTTCTTCCTGGGTTATTTATATCTTCCGAATCCAACTCTCCCTGTACAACAAGAGAACTGTTCGGTTCTGAACACATATATTGTATCTAGGATATACTGTGACTTATTCAACATGTAAAGGACTGCTTGCCATCTGAGGGAGGGGGTGGAGGGAGGGAGGGGAAAAATCGGAATAGAAGTGAATGCAAGGGATAATGCTGTAAAAAATTACCCTGGCATGGGTTCTATCAATAAAAAGTTATTGAAATAAATAAATAAATAATTAGTATCTTTTATAGGAACTCCTTTGTGTGTTCAGGTAAAATTAAATAACTGAATTCATCTTCATCGACTTCATTGACCAAATCCTCCTTTTGTCTGTTAAAGGTACCCATCTTCCTAGGACTGCCCCCTACTCTTCATTATTTTAGTCTCCCTCCCTCACACATCCAATATACTATCTCTCATCCAACCTTTTCTTCCTACTCACAAAACAAACAAACAAACAAACAAAAAAACTCCAAAACTTTGGTTCAAGCCCTTATCACCTCTCCCCTACATTATTGCAAAAGCCTCCTAATTGATCTCCCTGACTCATAGTCTCTCACTTCTCCAGTCCAGCCTACACACAGCTGTTGCCAAAGTAATTTTCCTTAAATGCAGATCTGATCATGTATCTCCTCTACTCAATCACCCTCAGTCATTTCCCATTACCTCCAAAATTCTTTGTTTAGTTTGTAAAACCACATACACACATACACCCATCTCTAGTATCTGCAGTTCACTCTTCATTGAATCCCTTTGTCCTTTAAGATGCAGTTCGGTTACCATCTCTAATGAAACTTTTTGATTAGCACAATTGCAGGTGTCCGCCCTCCAAAATGGCCTTGTTTGTAGCTACTTAGTATTTGTTTCTATTTACTCAGTATCCTGATTTTATATATATATATATAGCTACTTAGTATTTGTTTCTATTTACTCAGTATCCCTGATGATATATATATATATATATATATTTTTTTTCCCTAGCTGCTTCTCCCACTAGAATGTAAGCCGTTTGAGAGTAGGGATTCTTCTTATTCTTTTTTTTTTTTTTTTTTTGGTAGTAGTACTGGTATCCCACCAATTTAGCATAATGCCTGTCATTTGATACTTGCTTGTTGCTTAATTAAGCGATCCACCTATTTTCTCTCAATTGGATTTCATAGTTTAAATGACTTTTGACTGTATAAATTCCCTCATTGCTTTGTATGCAGTCAGCACTTAAGAAATACTACTTTATAATTAACTGACTTTGTAGTTCTTTTCTTTGAATAATAGAGGCTGACTTTAGAAATATTTAATACCTTTTAAATTTTAAAGAGGTTGCAGTAAATCTAATTCCACAAATTTGAAATTTGGCTGGACAGGACATTTGTGCTATGTACAGGACATTGCAGAGGACATTGAAAGTATAAACATTAGCAAATATTTAAGTTATATAAAGTTTTAAAGCTTTGAAAATCATCCTTCAGCTCTTTAGAAGCAGTGATTCTCCTACAATTAATTGTTATACGAATTATACATTACCTTAATCCCGATGAAACTTCACTTTAAAAAGTATATAACATATTTTCTTACTTATCAGATTGGTTTATTGGCACAGCTAGTTCAAATCTGTGAGATTTTGCTCTTATCAATTGATCTTCATCTGCTATTTGCTCTCCTTCAGTTTGGGATAGTCAAATAAGAAGAGCTTAAATTTAATCCAGATTTTCTTTTGCTTCATATTGTAGCAATGTTTGTTGATTTACTGTAAAAACAATGCATCTTCCTCCCTTCCCCACTCCCTTCCATCCTCCCTCCCCCACCAGGCTGTTGAAATACTCCTATACAGTATCTTGACAAGTGACATAGTCACCTTTCTGAACTCATTACTAAATATTGGGCTTCCTTAACCCTCCCACAATTCCACCCTGGGGGCCCAGCCAGAGAAATAGCTTAGTCTCAATCCCAGCATGCCAGTCCCTACCATTCACCTGTCATTCAGGCTCAGAAATTGCTAGGAATTTAAATACTCAGAAAAGTGCTAATGTGATTTCTCATATATCAATTGTGAAAGAATCTAGATGGAAGCATTGTTTTTATGTCCCTTCCTATAGATATAAATAACACCTCAAACTGCAGATAAAACAAAATTGTTCCCAGAGAATGATCCATCCATTCAGATCAGCTTGAATCATCATAAGATCATAGATTTAGTGTGGAAGGAATCTTAGAGATCATGCAGTTCATTCCTTTCATTCTACTGATAAGGAAACTAGGGTCTTAGGAGGTAAATGAAATGCTTAATTAAGGGCAGAGAATTAATAAATATAAGAGCTGGGATTGGAATCTAGGTCCCTAACACTGCTACCTACTACCTGAGTGAGCCTGGACATGTATAAAAACTTTCTCTCTATGAACCTGAAATTACCCATCTAAAATTAATCTTTGAGTTCCCTTCAGCTCTTATGTTCCCATGAATCTAGTGGCACCAGATCTTTCAAACTACAACGAATCTATACATGAGAAAAAGCAATGGCTAATAGAGCTCACCAGATTTCTTAGATCACTACAAAATGAAGAAAATAGAAAAGAAAACAAGAGAAAGTATTCAACCAATAAGCACATATAATGCACTTGCAAATTGCAGCTGTATGGCATAGCTCCAGGCCTTGAGTCATCAAGATCTAAATATAAATCCAGTTTCAGATATGTATTAGCTGTGTTACCCTGGGCAGGTCACATAATCTCTGTCTACCTCAATTTCCTCAACTGTTAAATGGGGATAATAACAGTCGTTACCTTCAAGGATTGTTGTGGGGATCAAATGAGAATATATCTGTAAAGTACTTTACACAGTGCCTGGTGTACCATAGGTGCTATATAATGTTTATTCTCTTCCTTTTTTCTATCAGGGGATACAAAAGAAAAAAAAATTTTAAATCGTCCATGACTTTAAGAGGCTGACATGATATTGGGGGAAACAACATGTATGTGTGAAACTAAATAGAAAATATATAAGCAGTTAATACAAGGCATTGCTGTATCATATCTCTCCTTACTCCAATGTTATCAAAGTGTTCTTTCCAAAACACTCAGTTATCAAAGTGTTCTTCCCAAATCACAGATCTGATCAAGAAACTCCAGTTTCTCCTTATTAACTCTAGGATTAAGTATAAAATCATTTGTTTGGCTTTCACAGTCTTCCATAAATAACCTTCCTACCTTTCTTTCCTTTTCCACCCTTCTGCCTTCCATATATTTTCCGAATCACTGGCACTGATCTTGCTATTCTTTTCAGAAGACACTATGCCCACTCTGTGTATTTCCACTGGCTATTCCCCAAGCCTACAATTTTCTCTTTTCTTGTCTCTGTCTTCTTGTCTTGTGTTTTTTGTGTCCTAATTTCAGCTCAAATCCCACTTTCTCTATCTCTTAATGTTAGTAACTTCCCATCATCTCCAACTTTATTTTGTATGTATCTCTTTTGTACAACATTGACTACCCCATTATATTTTGAATTGCTTATGAACAGGAGCTGTTTTGCTTTTATATCCCCAGCACTTTGCACTGTGTTTAGCACACAAGAGGTACTTAAATGCTTGTTTGCTTGATCATGTAACTCCAGCACAGAGTAGCTGGAGAGAGCTTTGATCTCACCAAAAATAATAACTGAGAGAAAGCTTTTAGCTAAATGAGGAACCCAGGAGGAACCCTTATTACTACTAAGGCCTTCCAAAAAGACACTTCTGTCTTCCTCAAAATAACTCACAGACTAGTCAAGAACAAAGCCCCTTAAACTGTGGGTCATGACCTTATATAAGATCACGTAATTGAATGTGAAGGGCATGGAAAATTTGACATCAGTAAAAGGTTTGAACACAATGAGCAAAAATTAATTCTAAATCAGACATGTAATGAATCAAATGTTTCTGGCAGCACTTGCCAGTCTTGCATTGCATGACCTCATTACAGACTTGGTTCTGAACACAACGTGCACACTTTGCACTTTGCCTGCACAACTGCTGCCAGAAACACCTGGGCTCAGATTCAAGTCGGGGTGGAGTAAAAATGTCTCTGGTGTTAAAAAGGTAGTAAGTGGGAAAAGTTTAAGAATCTTGGGTTAGAGAAATGATGGTTTCATACTATGAATCTCTATTTTTATTTTGCTTATTTATCACTTGGAACTGGTTTAGAAAGCTGTTGCAGGCAGACAGCACCACTGGAACTGTGAATTTCTGGGGAAACCCTGAGATGGTTCAAACCTCATTTAGATCTGATCCCCATTGCTGTTGCAGAGTGATTCTACTAAATTATCCAAATTGAATTTGCTCCCAACTTCTATCACCCAAATAAAAGCAAAGGTTGAGGTATTCATATTCAAGTTTTGTAAAAAAAAAAAAAAAAAAAAAAGATGGCCACAAAATACAAGGGGGCAAGGCAATAGGAAGAGCTGGCCTGCACAGCACATTAGAAATAGAATATTCAATGCAATATACTTCTCTGACCACAAGTATAAGACACCAGAGGGGACAGTTAATAAAGAAACTTTCTCTGAAGCTGAGAGTTTCTGGGAGGAAAAAGCAAATCCACTCTGCACAACACAGCTTCCTTCTCCACTATAACATCAATGTAGAGGCAATCCACTATTCATCATATTTTCTTTGAATCAAAGAACTAGAGAACCAGTTCTCTCTATATGTTCTCAAGAAAGAGAATACACTTCCACACTGAACTCTGTCTCCTCCTCCTCTTCCTTCTGGGGTCTTTCCCCCAGGATACCTTATAAACAAATCCCTTCACAAGTTCATGAGTAGAGGAGCTTATGAAATCTTAGGAAAATACCTGCATCTCCAATGGTTAATCTTTTGCAAGGTAATACAAGGACTCATCATCATCAAAAGACCCCAAAAAACTATGAACTCAGCTAGATTTATTTTGGATCTCCCTACCTTTCCCCTTCCCCAACTTCCAACAACCCTACATCCAAACTATTCCTTTTAATTCCTCTCTAGTCCCTTAACATGACCTTTGATTCAATATAAGGATATCTCAGATGAAGAAGTTCCCTCTATAAATGCAGACCTGCAAGATCATAAAGACTGTACAACATGAATAAGAGGAAGTACTTGAAATTTGGTTTTCCTGACTCAGAGGCTAGTTCTCTCTCCCCTGTCCTATTCTGTCTCTCATCCATTTCCTAACATAAATTATTCATAAGGGTTCCACCCAACATCATTCCAGTTTCGTTATTGTTTGGTCATTTCAGTCATGTGTGACTGAAGTTTTTGTGACCCCAGTTTGGGGTTTTATTGGCAAAAATATTAGAGTGGTTTAGCATTTCCTTCCCCAGCTCATTTTACAGATAAGAAAACTGAAGCAAACAGAATCTAGTGACTTGCCCAGGATCACACAGCTGATAAGTATCTAATGCCAGACTTTCTGTCTTTAGGCCCTGCCCTCTATTCACTGTACTACTCAGTTGCACATCATTCTAGTGAACCTTTTAAAATTACTTAGCTACAAAGTTTCAAGATATAAAACAAACCCACACACATCATCAGCATTTCAATATGTTATCAACAAAGCCCAGCATCAATAGATTGAAAGAAAAATGCTATTTAAAATAATTGTAGATAATATAAAATATTTAAGAATCCACCTGCCAAGGCAAAGCCAGGAACTATATGAATACAAATAAAGTTAGATTTCAAGTGCTCATGGGTAGGCTGAGCTAATGACAATTCTACCGAAATTAATCTACTTAATTAACACCATATAAATCATACTTCTAAGAAATTATAGAGTTGGAAAAAATAATAAAATTCATCTAGAAGAACTTTAAAAGGTCAAGAATTTCAAGGGAACTGATGAAAAACATGCAAAAGAAGGTGACCTAAAACTATATTATGAAGCATCAGTCATCAGAACCATATGGTACTGACTAATATAGTAGTATAGATCATTAGAACAGAATGGGTTCACAAGACCCAGTAGTCAATGACTACAGTAATCTAGTGTTTATTAAAGCTAAAGACTAGAGTCTTCTGGAATAAGAACTCACTCTGACAAAAATTGCTGGGAAAACTAGAAAATATTATGGCAGAAATTAGGCATTGACCAACATCTATGCCAAGATAAGGTCAAAATGGGCTCATTATTTTTTATTATAACTTTTTGTTTACAAAACATATGCATGGATAATTTTTCAACACTGATCCCTGTAAAACCTTCTGTTCCAAAATTTTCCCTCCTTCCCTCCAACCCCTCCTCTAGATGGCAGGTATTCCAATACATATTAAAATATATGTTAAATCAAAAATATGTATACATATCCCTAGTTATCTTGATGCACAAGAAAAATTGGATTTAGAAAGAAAAAACAAACCTGCAAAAATAATAGAAAAAACAAAAATGTAAGCAAACAACAGAAAGAGTGAAAATGCTATGTTGTGATCTACACTCATTTCCCACAGGCCTCTATCTGGGTGTAGATGGCGCTCTTCATCACTGAACAATGGGAACTGGTCTGAATCAATTCATTCTTGAAGAGAGCCATGTCCATCAGAATTAATCATCATATAGTCCTGTTGTTGCCATGTACAACATGGTTCTGCTCACTTCACTTAGCATCAGTTCATGTAAGTTTCTCCAAGCCTCTCTGAAATTGTCCTGTTGGTTATTTCTCACAGAACAATAATAATCCATAACATTCATATACCACAATTTACCCAGCCATTCTCCAACTGATGAGCATCTACTCAGTTTCCAATTCCTGGCCACTACAAAGAGGACTGCCACAAACATTTTTGCACATGTGGGTCCCTTTCCTTCCTTTGAGATCTTTTTAGATATAAGCCCAGTAGAAACACTGCTGGATCAAAGGGTATGCACAGTTTAAAAAATTTTTGAGCATAGTTCCAAATCACTTTCCAGAATGGCTGGATTCGTTCACAGCTCTACCAACAATGTTTCCAGTGTCCCAGTTTTCCCACATCCCCTCCAACATTCGTCATTATCTTTTTCCTGTCATCTTAGCCAATCTGAGAGGTAGGAAATAGTACCTCAGAATTGTCTTAATTTGCATTTCTCTGATCAATAGTGATTTGGAGCACCTTTTCATATGATTAATAATAGTTTCAATTTCTTCATCTGAAAACTGTCTGTTCATATCTTTTGACTTTATCAAATGGAGAATAGCTTGATTTCTTATAAATTTGAGTCAATTCTCTATATATTTTGGAAATGAGACCTTTATCAGAACCTTTGAATGTAAAAATGTTTTCAATGGGCTCATAATTTAGACATAAAAGGTGATACTATAACGAATTTGGAGAACAAGGAATAGCCTACCTCTCAGATCTGTGGAAAAGGGAGAAATTTATGGCCAAAGAAGAGCTAGAGAACATTATGAAATATAAAATGAATAATTTTGATTACATTAAATTAAAAAGGTTTTGTATAAATAAAACCAATGCAGTCAAGATTAGAAGGGAAGCAGAAAGCAAGGATTTTATAATCAGTGATTCTGATAAAGGCCTCATTTCTAAAATATATAAACAACTGACTCAAATTTATAAGAATACAAACCATTCCCCAATTGATAAATAGTCAAAGGTTAAAAAATTAAAGCCATTTCCAGTCATATTAAAAAAAAAAGTTCTAAATCACTATTGGCCAGAGAAATGCAATTCAGAGGTACTACTTCACACCTCTCAGATTGGCTAAAATGACAAGAAAAGATAATGATAAATGTTTAGAGAGCAATTTGAAACTATGACTAAAGGGCTATTAAATTATGTGTACCCTTTTTTAATATTCTTCTCTAAAATGTAATCTTCTCTTGTTGGGGTTTCCTTGGGGTCTCTGGAGACGGCCTTCATATTAGTTCAGTAATAATCCCCAATGCAGCCAGGTATTAAAGTCCAAATCCTTTATTGTCTCCTTCAAAGTCTTGTCTCCTTCACTTGGGGCTCGGCTAGTTTTTCTGGAGGCTTATCTCTTTCTTTGGTTCCAAGAGCTTCTGCTCCCATCTGCCTTCTCTGCCTTCTGAATCTCCCTGATTGAATCCTGGTTGAGGCTCCTAGCTTATATATGCTCTCTTAAAGGTGTGAATCTTGTGGAACTATAAAAAGTACTAAGTACATGTACTGAACTAGAGAACTATTAAGTACCCTGCTAAACAACCATTATCTCTATCAATTCCACTGACTTAGCATCTTGTTTCAGAAACAAGATTATCTTGTTTCCCATAACACCCTTTTATAGTGTTCTTGTTGCTTTTCTGGAGGACTTGGGAGCAACCTTCCTTTCAGCAGGGTAATCACCACAAGAATAGCCAGGGATAAAATCAAAATTCTTTATTGCCTCCTTGCCTGGGGCCTGGCAGCTTTTTGAAGAGCCTTCCAGACTGGCCTTGGTCTCAATGGGAGAAGTGCAGGAGCACAGCCACCAGAGTGGTATGAGATGAAATGAATGAATCTCTCCGAGTCTGAGGGCTTGTGCTTCATGGAATGAATCTGTCTTTCCTTGGCTTCAAAAGCTTGAGCTCCTGCCTCTAGTCCCTTGTCTCCTCTGGCTCTGACCCTGGCTGAGTTTGTCCCAGCTTATATGCTTTGCACTGAATATAAATCAATCATTATATCACTAGGAAACCATTATTTGTTGTAAGATTAAATCAATCATACTGAATTTAGAGAACTATTAATCACCAAGCTAAACTAGATAACGATTGTCTCATCAATTCCACTGAGTTAACTAACACCTTGTAAGAATCCTTGTTTCAAGTTCAGAGTTCTGGCCCATAACACCTTTTGATCTAGCAGTCTCACTACTGAATCTGTATCCCAAAGAGATTATAAAAAAGGGACAAGGACCCACATCTGTAGCAACTCTTTTCATAGTGGCAAGGAACTAGAAATTAAGTGGATGACCCATCATTTGGAGACTTCCTGAATAAGTTATGATATATAAATTATAATAGAATAATATTTTTCTATAAGAAATGATAAGCAGGCTGATTTCAGAAAAGCCTGAAAAGACTTACATGAACTGATTTGAAGTGAAGTGAGCAGAACCAAGAGAACATTGTATACATCAATAAGATTATGTGATGATTAACTATAATGCACTTGGCTCTTTTCATGGAAATTCCAATAGATTTGTAATGGAAAGTGCCATCCATATTCAGAGAGAGAACTATGGAAACTGAAAGTAGTATTTTCACTTTTGTTTGTTTGCTTGCTTGTTCTTTTTCATGGCTTTTTCCCTTTTGGTCTGATATTTCTTGTGTAGCATGACAACTATGGAAATGTGTTTAGAAGAAGGCACATGTTTAACCTATATTGGATTGTTTGTTATATTGAGGAGGATGGAGTAGAGGAGAGAGGGAGAAAATTTTGGAACACATGGTTAAACAAAGGTGAATGTTGAAAACTATTTTGCATATATTTGAAAAAATAAAATACTATTAAAAATTAAATAGTGGCTGTCTCAAGGAGATAATTCACATTAATTAATGCAGAAAAAGCCTTCAACTTAAGTATCACTCATTTATAACAAAAACAAAAGTAATAACAGGAATGAAAAAATTTTTCTCAATAAGATCAAAAGTGTTAGCCTAAAACAGTGATAATTCTGTGTTATGAAGAAACTGGAAACTTTTAAAATAAAATTAGAAATCATATCCATTTAAACCAATTTTATTTTAAACCATACTAAATAAGATATAACAATAAGAATAGGAAAAAGAAACCATCGTATAATTAACAAAAGCAAAGCACAATTATTTCTACTCCTGGATAATATAATGATATATTTAGAAAACCCTAAAGAAGGAACAGAAAAACAATCAAGATAATACTGATATTTTAATGGATTTCATAAATATAGTTTACTAACAGTAGTGCTATAGATCACAATCCATCCATACCTTCTTTTGCTATTTTTGTCCATGTCCTCCTATAGGACATTTGCCCTAAAGGAGCTCTACTCTTCCAGCTTTTTGTGGCTTTTCTCACCCTCCCATTATCCAGCTCTCTGTATTTTTTATACATCTCATTGGGAGATGAATTCGACCCTGAGTTTGCCTTCTAATAAGATTAGATTGCAGAACTGGCACATCAACCTTTTAAGGAATCTTTGGACATGACCATATTTTTATCCTAATCAACCTTAAGCTGCTCCTTTAATTCCATCAAAGACAGATGATCACTTAAAAGAAAAAAGATAGCCAAATGTTAGCAGTTTAACTATAAAAATTGCTAGAAAATTTCTAACTTATTTCTTCCATTTAAAAAAAAAAAAACTGCACGTTGTCCCTCTTCTAGTTTCAGTCTTAAATGCTTTTAGGATGAGTTTGCTTAATTGAGTTTCTACCAAGTTTTTTAAAAACTAATTTTCACTTCACTGCTTCTCACAGCTTTATTAAACAATATTTTTCATAATCTTCCACTATTCTTTGCAAATGATATTACATTCTAAAACAATATTGCCTTTGATTGTTTAATTTTTCTCTGTTGGCAAGAAGATCAAAGTCTGCTAGTTTCAATAGCTTTTTTTGTTTTCCTCATCTTGATAATTGAAATTCTGCATTACATAATTAAAATTATAAATTAATGTTACTAATAATGTAACATATATGTAATATAAACAATTATAATTAATCATTGGATTTATCTCCATCTTTTTAATAATATAATTTTTAAGTGAAATACTGACTTAGATATAGACTTTAGATACAGACTTAGAATAGACTTTTGATAAGAATTGTAGCATTTCTACTCCAAATTCTAGCGTAAGAGAAGATCTGGTCTTAGGAATTAGACAAAAATATAGTTTAAATTATAGAAGCAGACCATATTTTCATATTTTTCCCTCCTAAAAGAAGTAGTTCATTTGCATAAAACAACTCTTATTTATTGCAAAGGATTTTTCTGTTTCTCTTTAATCCAGTATAGCTATTTTCTTACTTTGACCTATGTTACAAGTTTGTTTGTTTTGTTTTGTTTTTCCTTTTAAAATGGCTATTATCTCTCTAAGTAAGGATCAATAAAATGGTATAATTTTAGCTGTCACAGCCACAACCTCAGTTTCCTTATCTGTAAAATTTCTGTATCTTTGAAATACTTGTCTTATTTACTTATCGTATTCCTGTGCTGCTCTAATGAAAAATATTAGAGGGTTTTATGTGTGGGTTTTGTAAGATTACAATTTATATCTCTATGCAAATCATTATTAATAATCATTATCATCATTTCATTTCTTTCATCTTCTCAGTGGATCTCAAATAAAGATCGTTTGGGGTCAAGCTACCATCCTACTATCATTCTTTTATGTTTAATGCTTCACAGACTCTTACATAATAAATATGTTAGGATGCAATCTCATCTTCTGTATGTTCACTGAAAGCATCATCAAGATGTCTCTATTGTCTTCAGAATCTGGGATCCTAGAAAACAGAATCATTTCCAAAACATAATTGCTGATAAAGAAAACATCTTTTCATATATAGCACATTTAGAGTCTGGAGCCACTTTCTCAGCCCATTTGTACAGCCTGATTGGATTTTCCAAAGGGCAGCTGCTATGTGTTACTTCAGAGTCTAGGAAGTAACCTTAAGGAATTAGTGGTTATTTTTTTCCTCTAACATTATAGTTCATGAATTCCCATGGATATGCTTTCTGCCATGAGTATTGGTTGATATTCATTAAGCAGACTTAGGTTTTAGAGGTATATATTTACAGTAGTATAATTTGAACATAATATCCTCCATCTAAAATGCGTGAAACACTTCTACTGGTTCACACCGAGTACAGTGGAAAATGAGTGCAAGCTTAGTAAGAACTTGAGGCAAAAGGGTAACTTAACAATTTCTGATTGCTGAAGGTTCTGTCCTCCCTTTTGTTTTGTGCTCATAAAATTCCTTTTAGGCATTGTATAGCTTTTTATTTGGAGATACTAACAGAATCTTGAATCTGTCTTTGCTCATTATATTCATTTTAGTATTGACTCGCTGGCTATTATACTAGGACACTGATGAGAAGTTTAGAATACTCTATACACTTTGAACTCTTAGAACCTTTATGTGGCCAGTTGGTTGAGAGTGAGAAATGTTGGGGTAATGAATAAGACCAAGGCCAAATGCAAGATACTTTTCTTGCTTCCTGAGTGACACCTTCTTGGATCATCAACCAGAACTTCCCTCTCCTGGTTTGTCATTTGCTGGAACCTCTTGGATTCTGAACCAGTTCCTGGTTTTAAATAGGCCTTAGAAAGAATACCAATATTTGAAAAGACTTCATCCTTAGGGAAATATCCAGACCTTGTTTATACCTGGTGTCAAAGAGATATGTTCTCATTTGACAAACATATCAGAACTAAGTAAGGATGATTTCAACCCCATTGTTACATATATATAATGTCAGTGTCTGTTCTTAGGATATATATGAGCGACTTGAAATTTTTCTTTGTATATTTTTTCTCTAAAGAAAAAGAAAGAAAAATACTTTTTCAGTAATAATTCTAGATTTCCAGTATGACAATCTTTAGTACTCAGTTGCAATGATGTATCCTTCCGCATAGTTCCACATCTATATTCTTGTTTGTCAGTTTTCTCAGTAAAGTCTTCTATAAGCCATGAGTTTACATAATATCCAAAATAATTATGTTCTTTACCCTTTATTCTTTTTTTTAATTGAGGCTTTTTATTTTTCAAAACATTTGCATGGATAACTCTGCAACATTAGCCCTTGCAAAACCTTATGTTCCAGTTCTCACCCCTCCAATTACCTTCCCCTAGATAGCAAGTAGTACAATATATGTTAAACATGGTAGAAATATATGTTAAATCTAATATATGCATACATATTTATACAATTATCTTGCTGCACAAGAAAAATCAAATCAAACCAGGATAGAAAACAATGAAGAAAATAAAATGCAAGCAAACCACAACAAAAAGAGTAAGAAAGTTATGTTGTGAATCACACTCAGTTCCCACAGTCCTGATTTTGGATGTAGATGCTTTTTTGATCACAAGACCTTTGGAACTGGTCTGAATCATCTCGTTGTTGAAGAGAGCCATGTCAATCAGAATTGATCATCATATAATATTGCCATTGCCGTTTTACCCTTTATTCTATAAGACATTTTGCTTCCTGCCTAAACTCAAAATGGCCTTTTTAATATCTTTTGGCTCTATACTCAAATTTGGAATGAAAAACACAGATTTAGACTCTTCATACAAATATAAAAAGAATGTTTGGTTCATTGTGTACATTGTATATTAAGCAAATGAAGCTTTTAGTTCTCTGAATCAAGCAAGAGAAGAAAAAAAATTGCTTTGGTCACATTACTATTCTGAGCTTAAATGCTTGCATTTCTTCATCTGTAAAGTGAGAGAAGATATCTCCTGATTTGTGAGAATCAAATGAGATATCTGTGAAAGAGCGCTGTAAGCTATAAAATGTCAAATGCAAAACACATATTTATATGTCTGTATATGATTGTCTATCCATGAAACTGTAGCTCAGGAAACTAAAAATGACTTGTCCAAAAATACCCAACTATTAAATGTCACAGTTGGGATTTCAGTTTGAATTTAAGTATCTCCTGACCCTTGAATTTAACACTATTTCCAGTAACTTCATGTACAGACATTTAAGTTATTGTTATTATAATGAAAGTAATTATCCTGGTTCTTAAGGCCTTTCACAATGTATCACTTAATAGATACAACCTTATTACTCTTCTTAGAAAAGAAGTACAATTGAAATAGTCCTTAACTCTAGTGAGGAATTATCTGAGTTCCAATTCTACCTGTGATATTTTATAGTATTATTATCATGGCTATGTCCCTTAACTTCTGAACCTCAATTTCCCCATATGTAGAATAAGAATGATCATATCTGTGAAATTTACATCACTGAGTTATTTTGAGAATCAAATAAGAAGTATGCAGGCACTTAAATCTTTAGGTACTAATATAAATATCAGCTATTATTAATAAAAACCTTTCTCCCCAGCCAAAAGTCTATTAATTTTTCCTGGGACATAACCATATATGTTCCTACCTCAATAGTTTTGCTCAAGATTCATCACTCCTTTGGAAATTCCTTCCTTCCACCTTACAACTTAAGTCATATATTTTTTAAAAAGCTGGAGGTAGTTTCCATTCAATTCAACAAATACTTGATATAGACAAGAAACTTAAGATGGGCCGCTTCCTTCAAAGAGCTTATCTTCTACTTTAATGAGTCAGGTCTGATGTACTGAAAGGGACTGGATGTAATGTTGTACTGTTGTACTAAATTTAGAATCAGAAGACCTAAATCCAAACTCTAACTTTCATCTCAAATACTTTTTGTGACTTTAAAGATAGTCTCTTAATCCTTCTGGCTCTCAGTTTCCTTATCTGTAAAGTGAGGACTTTAGACTAATCAGAGATGTAAAACTTATGGTCATGGCCAATGTGCCTTAAACCAGATTAAATGTAACTGGAAAATGTTTAACAAAACAAGAAAAATATAATGCAACATAAATAATGTTCATTTGTTATTTTCTAAGTCAAAATGCAGGCTGGCAAGAATCAATTTCTACTTGAGTTTGACACTCCTAGCATACAATCTCTATGCTATGCCCTGTTATGTCTTGAATTGTCATGCCCTGAATTGCTTGTTATTCTCTGAATAAAATTATTATGGCCACCCTCCTTCCTTGCCATTAGGACTGGGAGAAATGAATCAGGAAAATCCTTGGCATACCATTGATTTATAAAATCTAGGTGCATTATCTTGATCCTTGCTGGGATAATTCTCTCTCCATTTGAGTATTGCCCCTCACTTCGATGTCCCCTGCCCTCTACCTTCTTATCTTGATCCTTATCCTGTCAGGATTAAGTTATGATTCTTTCCTGGAATTATGGCTTGTCAGCTCACCCAGTGTCCTCACCCCCCTTATCTGCCTTTTTCCCCTATAAGATTGTGTACTCAGGTTATGTATTCTGTTTGCAAACCCTGTTTAACTAAAACCCTATAAAAGGTCCCTGCCTCAGTTCCTCAGCCCCGAATGATCTTTGAACAAGAGTTCCATTCCTTCAGCTAGCTTAAAAAAACTCTCCACATTAAAAGATTAAAAATCAATCTCTGTCTTGCCTCAGTTTCTTTGGCATTAAACCATCACCTTCGTGAATATTTTTCTAACTGTCCAGCCTTCACTATTCATATCTTGTTCAGAACTCCTCCAGGATCTTAATGTGTTTACCATTATTTTCACAATACCACCTTATATTCTTGTTTTTTTTTTTTTTTAACATCTTTATGGACAGGTTCTCAACTAAAAGGGAAGCACCTTGAATTCAGGGACTATATCTTTTTATTTCTTTTCCATCCACAGCACTTATTATACTGCTTTCAATGTAATGGCTAGTCAGTGTTTCATGATTGTTTTCAGCACCCAATTTACCTATCTTCTTTTGTCCTTCTCTTCCCTCCTAGTAGTTTATCCCCATGTGTTTGTGTTTCCTTTTTACTAATCAATACTACAATATTCTGGCTGGAACCTCCTTGTCTAAAGAATATCATCCTCCAAAATGACTACTCTTCCCAACACACACACAAAAAATCCATTCCCTCAGTTTTTATTATTTCTATTAATAAGTGAGATTATGAATACAATAATTTACTCTTATTTGTGAATACCTAATTGACCTAACTCAACTGTGGGATGTTTGCATTAATAAGAGAAATATCCAATAATCCAGTGAATTTGAATTAGTGCAATTAGTTTGGGGTAGACATTTTAAACAAAAGGAGTTTCTGTAGCACTTCTTACTTTCTTTGGTTGGGAGCCTCATTTTGCTGTACTTTGCCCCCAAAGAATAGAAGCCTGAGACTTGGCATCTCATTTCCAAGAAGTTTGTAATCTCCAAGATAATCTATAATTTATCCAGCTGGTTTAGAGGCTTTTCTCTTTGTTAAAATTAGCCATAGGGAACAGAGCCACCATAAGCTAGGTGGCCCAGCAGATAGAATGATAAATAATCTTTTCTGAAGAAGGGTGAGTTCCCCTTTGACTTTCAGGATTCCACAATTCTCAGCATAATAAAATACTTCCCTTTAACCTATGGCAATTAGCTAGGTCAGAGACTTCCCTGCTTTCAACAGAAATGGGGAAATAATACTAATCCAGCAGGCTAGAAAGAGAAAATCCCAAGGACAAGGAAATGAGAATTCAGCTCGTTTCTTCTAGCTTGAGTGTCTTGAACTACCAGACAAAAATTTGAGAAATTTAAGAAAATGAATTCTTATATATTTCAAAGATTGTTGTTTGTTTTGTCATCAAAATGTTATTATTATATAAATTGTTTCCTTGCTTCTACTCACTTCATTTTGTAACATTCATACAATTCTTCCCAGGATTCCCTGAAATCATTATATTCACCATTTCTTACAGCACAATAGTATTTCATCATATTCCTATATCATGACTTATTCAGTCATTTCCCAATTTATGAGCATTTCCTTTATTTCAAGTTCTTTGTTACAAGAAAAGGAGTTATTATTACAGAGCTTTTTGTTATTCTTTGATATCTTTGAGGGCACAGGAGGTTGATACTTAAGAAAATAAAGTTTGAAGGACTGCTGCTTAAACATTTTATACTTCACCTCAGCTTTGTACTGTCTCTCTCAAAGTCTGTTTTCTGGACTTAGGTTCCCCCTCTTTTCAGTGTTCTTTGAAGAAACTACCCTGACACTAGGCAGCTTTATTCATAGGATTTAGGACCTTAAAACCTCTCTAACTCATAAGATTACTTCCAAACCTAGATATATTCACCTCATGATTGCTTCTTGGTCACACACCCAGGAAAGAAAATTCAGGGATCTAGGTGTGAGATTGCCTAATGGAGTCTCTCTACTCTAGCTACCACATTAGAGGCAAGATAGAAAAAGGTCAGTCCATCCTTGTCTCCTCATTTAAAAAAAATAGCATCAGATTATATATTTTTATTTATTATTATATAAAGATTTATAAGACTTTGAAGATCTCTATCCCACTCTCATTATTTTGCAGATTAGGAAACTAGCATATCTCTTCCTCAAGGTCTTAAAGGTACTACACATCCAATCTTTTCACTTAGTTGTGCTACTTCTTTCATATTCTATAATGTTGAATATCAGTTAGGACTCTGCCAGCTAGGTTTAAAAAAAATAGACTATTTTTTCTGAGTTGACTATTTCCTCTTTCTTGTTGATTTTCGTGGTGGAATCTGGTACACTGGGGATAGTGGCAGAATCCATTTTCTGTGGTTCAAGTGAAATATTATCACATGCCATGCCAATTATGATGCTATAGAAAAAGCAAACACAATAGCAATATGCAAAAGGAAACTAATGCAATGACTTAAATTTCTTCTTTTGGCTACCATGGTTTCATTATGCATTGAGTAGAGATTTCAGTTTCTAATTTTACTATTTTTCACTTGAAAGAAAAAAAAATCACCTACTGAGCACCAAGGTGAAGAATCCAGAGCATTTCTTTTTTTTTTTTTTTCTACTTTAAAAGGCTAACATTTGCATGCTGAGATATTTTTCCAGGTTTGCCATTAGTTAAAAAAAAAAATGAAACAGTTACATAAATAATGTGTCAGTAATGATGATGTGATGGAGTTACAAAAACAGTATAAAGTTAGACTGCTGTTGTTGGAAAGGAAGTCCCACAATGTAGTGAAAGTTTCATTAGACAGAGCCTGAAAACAGCACTGCAACTGTAGGAAGCTGTTCACTCACTGACTGTTTCTTTTCTAAAAAAGATAGATAATTGGAGTTTGGGATGGGGCAGGTTAGACTTCTAAAGTCTCTCAAAGCTCAGTTTTATACTAACTAGTGTCTGTGTGGTACTTTAAAGCTTGAAAAGAATTTCAGAAATAAGTCCTCCCAGCAGGTAGGTATACCCATTTTACAGATAAGAAAACTGAGACAAACAAGTTAAATTACTTGCCTAACATATTCAAGGGAAGTAAGTGTCTTAGACTGATTTGAAGTCAGGTCTTCCTGACTTGAGATCCACTATGTTATCTGACATAACATAATGGTCCCATGAAGGTCAATTCAAGAAAAAAATGGATTCATCTTTTAATTTTTTTTTCTTTTAAATTAAAAATGCAACAACAACAACAAATCACTAACAATCCAATAAACAAAGAGCAATAAATGATATTCTATGTATTTCAGGGGATTGGCCAATAAAAGTTTGGAGTATGTTGAACATAGTCTGCTTAATAGGGAAGATTTGGTGAGCTCACTTTTGGAAGTTTGTAAGGATGGGGTAATGGAAGATTGCTGGTTAGTACAGATCATGGATTGTGGGTGGGAGAGAAGGAGGAGGAGGAGTGAAACTCTTGTCTTTTTTTCTTCCCTAATGTCAGGCAAGGAGGATAAGCTGCTCTGGGTCTCTAATTAAGGGAACCCTTAGACCCTCTCCTGCCAGGAGAAGGCACAATGTCCTCAACATATAGCCTTGCTATTGTTGAGAGAAGTAGCAACCAACACCTTCAGTAGACCCAAAGCTAAAAGCACTCAGCTCTGCCATTTCCTTTTTGTCTTGTCTTTCCTATCTTGGGCAAGGAATATTGGGAATGGAATGGACTATGCTGCAACTTTGGGACTTTTGAAAAGTCAGAAGAAGCACAAGAAGTCTGGGAGTTGGTATCTATTACATCCACCCAGAGACTCATAGCAGCTTGCCCTTCTTCCTGTACACCACTGAAGGAGCTGCTTCTGGCTCAAGTCTGTTTCTTCACTACTAGGGGATCAGACCAGAACATGCACAAGCTTTGAAGAGCAGATCATTGTTCTCTATTGTATCATTAACTTCCAGAAACAGTTTTACCAAACCTTCCTCTGTGGGGATAGGGGAGGCATGCTCTGAGAATAGTGGTCCCATTACCCAGGATCCCCTGTGGTAAAGATAAAACTATAACTTTCTGTTTTCTTTATCAGTGTTCTTTTCTGATTTCCTTCTGCTCTCTTTATGTATCATTGAGTTCTTTCATTTCTCCTTTTTATTCCATATAACTCTCTCATAATAATAATAATAATAATTAACTTTTACATAGCTCTTACTATATATCAGATACTATACTAAGCATTTTACCAATATTATCTCATTTAATGCTTACAACAACCCTGAGAGATAAATCCTATTATTATCCCCATTTTACATGGAAGGAAACTGAAGCAAACAAGAATTAAGTTACTTCAGTACTCTACTATGCCACCTAGCTGCCCCATTATTACATTATTATCCATGGACATCATGATTGATCACTGCACTGATGTGCCAGCTTTTACAGTTTTAAGTTACAACCCCTCATCTCTAAGGTTTGACTCATACTTCATAGTGTTGTAAAGAAAGTTCTTTGTAAAACCTAAAACTTGTGTCAATGTGAGCTGTATTAATATACTCTAAATAAATGGTGAAGTAAATTCCCTTCATAGTGCATGGTGGGTAAATTCCCTTTGTCTTGCCTCCTCACTGGCCCACAGATGAGTCCTTGGGTCATAATCTCCATAATTAATGATTTGATATTTTAGAAATAGTCCAACTTCCCAAGCCCATTGTGGTCCCTTGGGTTTGCAAAATTTGGGATCTTTACAAAAATATATTTTTGGGGACCTAGGATCTAGAAGGTCTATAAATCTTCTTGAGAACCAAATACACTAAGGAGTCACTAATATTCATATACCACAAATTATTCAGCCATTCTCCAATTGATGGGCATCCACTCAATTTCCAGTTTCTGGCCACTATAAAGAGACCTTCCACAAACATTCTTGCACATACAGCTCCCTTTCCCTTCTTTAAGATTTCTTTGGGATATAAGTCCAGTAGTAACACTGCTGGATCAAAGGGTATGGACAGTTTGATAACTTTTTGAACATAGTTCCAAATTGATCTCCAGAATGGTTGGATGTATTCACAATTCCACCAATAATGTATTAGTGTCCCTGTTTTCCCACATCCCCTCCAACATTCCGCATTATCTTTCCCAGTCATTCCAGCCAATCTGACAGTATATAGTGGTACCTCAGAGTTGTCTTAATTTGCATTTCTATGAGCCTAGTCTTCATTTTCTGTGGCATTAAACAAAATTGTTCTATAGCTGATATCTTATTAGCCTGATTGCTTTGAGGGGAGCTAAGAAGAAGAAACAGAGTTAAATTCTCCTATTTCCTAGGAACCCAAGGCATAAACATGAGGCAACAGTAAGCTACAAGAGACCTGAATGTTGAATTACAGGGTCTAATTAACACACTAGTTACATGTATTTTCACACCAGACAAGTGAAATAACATTAATATTATTTTTCCAATTATCTTAAGGAATAGTTTTGTTATTTTAATAAATAGTATAAAAATGATCAACAAGGCTAATATAAGGGAAAGTATTCCCAAAAGTAGTCTTGATTTAAAAAAAAAAAACCTCATTTGGATTTTGTTTTTCTTTTTCTTTTTTTAATTTGGGAATAAGGGGGAAAAGCATAATTGACAGAGTTCCCAAAAAGAAAAGGAAAAGAAAAAAGAAGCAATGGTTATTTTTTGAAATGCACAGAAGGTAACAGAGGAATGTCAGAAGGACAGTAGTGGTATAACTTTGAAAGTTGTTTTCCACTGTATTATAGATTAATAATTAATATTAAGTGATTAATAGAACCCTTCTACCTTACTAGGAAAATGAAGTACAGAATAGTAGGCTACTTTTATTCTTTTCGTTGACTTTATGTAGGTCTGGGAAAGATGCATTAAAGTTCCTCCACTATTACAGTTTACCATCTCTTCTTTTAATTCATTTAGCTTTTCTTTTAAGCATTTAGATGCTTTGAAATTATATATGCATATATAATGTGTGTATATATACACACACATATATAAATATTTATATATATGCATACATATTAATAATTATTTAATCATTTATGGCTTTTAGCATAAGGAAGTTTCACTGTTTATTTCTTTTAATTAAGTCTTTTTCTTGGTTTTGTTATTGTTATTATTATTTATTTGATTGCTTTTAGTTATTGTTTTATCTGAGATAGAGATGGTTACTCCTGCCTTCTCCCACCCTTACTTTGAGTTTTAAAAGATTGAAAGACAGCTACCAAAATAAGATCTTTCAACTACTTCACAGTTTTGGTTGGGGTCATTCCTACTTCATTGTACTAGTAGAAATAGAAATTATGTTCTGAGGTAACTTTTTTCTAGGATCATATAGATAACCTAGATACATGCAAATAACTAGAACACTGCTATTTTTGCTGAATTCCAATGCTGATTTGCACAGTTTATAGAGGTTTTTTGTGTGTTTTAATGTATTTTTTATTTCATTAAATAGTACCCAATTACAATGTAACATTCATTTTTTAAAAATTTGAGTTCTAAATTCTCTTCCTCCCTCCCCCAGTCCTCCAATGCTTGAGAAGGCAAGCAATATGTGATTGATTATATATGTGAAGCCAGGAAAAACATGTTTTTATATTAACCACACTGCAAAAGAAAGTGCGCGCACCTGCGCACGCGCGCACACACACACACACACACACACACACACACACACACAAAACAGGAAAAGTAAAGAGGAAAAAAGTATGCTTAATTATGCACTGAGAGTTCATCAGTTCTCTCTCTAGCATTTTTCATCATGGGTTCTTTGAAATTGTCTGATTCTTGTCTTGATCAGAGGAGCTAAGTTTTTCCTCAATGGATCATTGTAACAATATTCCTGTTACTGGATACAATGTTCTCTTGGTGTTCATTTTGAAGAAAAATCTTCCTAGGTTTTTCTGAAATCATTCTGCTTGTCATTTCTTATAGCGCAATAGTATTCCATCACAATCATATACTGCAATTTATTCAGCCTTTTCCTAATTGATGGGTACCCCCTCAATTTCTGATTCTTTGTCACAAAAAAAAAAAAAGAACTGCTATATTTTTGTACGTATGTGGCCTTTTCATTCTTGGATCTCTTAGGGATGAAGACCTATCTAGTTGTGGTATTGCTGGGTCAACGGGTATGCACAGTTTTACAGCCCTTTGGGCACAGTTCTAAATTGTTGTCCAGAATGACTGGACCTGTTCACACTTCTACCAACCGTAGTGTGCTAATTAATGTCTCAATTTTTCTATATAGCTTCCAGCCTAATTGCTCTCTCCCGTCACAGAGTCAGTTGGGAGAATTTTCATTTTCTGTCATGTTAGCCAATCTGATCAGTATGAGATGGTCAATTTATGGTGTTTTTCAAAATCATTTTTGTAATCTTATTCCACCCAAGTCTGGGCAACAACAGCTTAATGGTATTGGGAAGTATCTAGTGGAATGGAGAAGAGTTGAAATGATTCTGGATTGATCTTTTTGCCCTCCAAGCTTCATTCCTGAATGAATGAAAAGACTCTTTTGGATAAAGAGAGGAAGAAAAGGAGTTGGAGGCAGAGGTAGGACCATGCAGATACATAAGAAAGCTATCCTCCAACATGATTCTTTACTTCAAGGTACTGAAATTCTACTGATCACTGGAGAATCTTTCTTATCCCTCATGACTTCCTCAATTGAGCTGAGATTATCTTGCTACCCAAGGACTCATTTTTGTGCATTCATTTGCCTAATGTATAAAGTCTCTGATTTCTGAATTATATTTACTGGTTTTTTTCTGATAAAGAGATCTGCAAGTTATCTGTTATCTTTTCACATAACCAGATGGGAAGGAACTAAGCTGGTGAGAGTAAGCTAAATGTTATGTTCCCCTTTATAGGAATAAGGGAAAGTACTTTTTATTCTGAACCTCTAAAAGAGAAAGTATAATAGATTTAGACTACAAATATTTGAGATGTGGCATATATATATACATGTATATCAATTCTGGATTAATACTCTCAGAAATTAAAGAATGAGTTGTGCTCTACCCTGCCTGTCCCAACTCTACTAGGATATTCAATCTCTTATTCTCCACAAAAAATGAAAATCAAATTCTCCCTTTTAAGGCATAGGTACAAGGCTTCCCAGATCCCAAATCAGATATCTTATCTATCTATAGAATGCCAACCATGCTTCTATTAGAAGCATTCACATGAGAGTTAGGAAAACAGATCTTTAGTCTGACTTCACTTATTTTTGAGGAAACTTTTGTTTTTATTTTAGAATGTGTCAATCATCACATCACCATTCCAAAAAAAATTTTCTTTTGGCTTTGTTTCTTTTTAATTAAATTTTTTTCCCAATTAACAAGCATTTATTTTTCTTTTTTTCCAATTTTCCCTTCCTCCTCCTTCACTGAAAAAAAAAAACCCTTTGTAACTAATATGCAGAGTCTAGCAAAATAAAGTCTGATAGTCACCATATCCAAAAACTATATCCTGCATATTTATTTCATTTTTTCTGTCAAGAGATGGGTAGCATTCTTCATCATTGGTCCTCTACAATTATGACTGATCACTATATTAACCATTGTATTTATCAGAGCAACAAATTTCTCATTTGGGAGCCTATTCTTCATTTTCTGTGTTATTCATTTGGGAAACTCTATTTTCTACACACCACTACTGTCCTGGTTCCTTAGAGGAGTCAGACGGTCAGAAAAGGATAATTGTGGTTAGTTTATCTTTAAAAAAAAAATCTAAAAGGAAAGAAATAACCTTGGTTAAATTAGCTTTTAAAATTAACAAAGCACCACCTGGGGTGGATTTTTTTCCTTCTATTTTTAGAGATATTAAATACTTCAGACCACTTATTCAAATGGGGTTGGAAGGGTGATGGTGACTTTTTACAAGAAAGAATAATGGAGCCATAACAGACTACCCTCCACAGAATCAGCAGGGAGGGTTTTCATGATATCAAGCCACCAGGCAGCTGGAAGGGGAGACAGGGTGCTATTTGTGGTGGTAATAATAGGCAACTGTTGTTATTCCTTCCTCTCCATTATTTATTTAAAAAGTATGTTACCCAATGGGTCAGAGACCAACTGTTGTATATTGTCTTTAGGAAGTGGTCCTAATATAGTATTTGCTGACATAGTCTCCTTTAGATTGAGAAACACTGAACTAGGAGTTTTTGTCAAGGAGCAGGAGGTGGAACTGAGAAGTAATTGGAGTTTTGCTTTCAGTTTGACAGTGTGGTCCAAGGTCTAGGGTTTGCAGAAGTGATGGTATATAGTAAGATAACACAAAGGCAGCTCCTTTTATTACAGTGACAAAAAAAATGCTGTAATGCTCAAATGGATCTGTGATATTATCAGTATGGATGATCCCACCCATAAAAACTTTACAACCTATCCATGCCTGCCAATCCTGTTTGGTCTTTGTTCATGTCCTCATGTAAGTCTAGCACAGGATTCCACCCAACCAACTGAAGGCCTTTGGTGATTTGTGTTGACCTCATAAATGGAGCATAAAGCTATCCAACATTTATCCTTGTCTCTTAACACATGACCACACTATTTTTCTTTTTTGGTTACATATTTCTTTGATGACATCCTTTACTTCAGCTCTTTTGTAAAATTTCTTGTTTCTGTTGTGTGAGGCTATATGACATAGTGAATAGTGACTAATATGGAAATGTTTTACATGGCTGCGTATGTATAACTTATATCTAATTGTTTACCATCTTAGAGGGAGTGATAGAATTGAGGGACCCACAGCTTCATAATATTCAATTAGTTGCTTTCCCACTATTTTCTACATATCTGGCTCTAAATAATAATTGGTATTCTGACAAGGGTAGCATGGCATGATATGCAGTGGCAGGAGTTCTTTATACCAATGAAATCAGAAGTGCTTCTCTCTTCCCTCCCACAAAAAAAGGTACAATGTAAACAGAAAAAAAGAATATTGGCATTGACTATAATAATTTCACATAGAAGTTCAGCTGTCATGAACCATCTGCTCTTATTAGGTGACTAAAAAATAGATTTCCTTCTTAAGCAGAGAAATATGGCAGCCAAGAGTAACGTTGGTTTAGAATAAAACCTTGGTTGTAAAGCCTTATGGAGCAGAATGGTGGAACATTATGAGTTGTATTTTCCTATAAAACAGCAAAAGAAAGAAGATAAGAACACTGTAAAGAAAGATTGGTGAAGGAACCAACCAATTAATGGCAATTTGAGGCCATTTTTAGGATGAAAGTGGAAGGACAACAAGAAGATATGATGGAATCCTTTTTCAAAGACTTTTAGAACGAACTTTTTTTTTTAACCAAAAGTACAGTGGAGTCACCATACTTGTTCTTCAACATCCTGGTCCTAGATGTCCTTAGAAAGGAAAGAGAAATTATATGGAATATAAAAATATGAAAAGCAGCTAGACTAGACCAAGTGTAGGAAGACAAACAGATGGATCTATATCTACATCTACAATTATATATCTATGTCTATGAATAGATAGTTATGCTTATTTACTTAAGCCCCTGCCAGGTCCATACATAAATGATGTTGTATTGATATAATGGAATATTATGTGCTGTAAGAAATGATGAAATTGATAATTTCAAAGAAACCAGGTAAGACTTTTATGAGTTGATGTAGAGTGAGCAGAATCAGGATAACAATTTATTTTATACAAAGAAAATGTTATAAAAATAAACAATTTTGAAAAGTTAAAGAACTCTAATTGATACATCAACCAACTATGCTTGTAGGTTATTGATAAATACCATTTACTCCTGTCAGAGAGGTGGCAGACTAACTATGCAGAATAAGGTACTTATTTCTTGATATAGTCAATAAGAGAATTTTTTTGTGTGATTCTGCATATTTGTAACAAGGATTTTGTTTTTGTTTTTCCTGGAGATGATAAGGGTAGAAAAGAAATTGGAAGTGGAAAAATTAATTAGAAAATTGGAAAATTTAGAAAAAGTAGTAATTAGAAATTAATTTGGGAAAAAATTAGTTTGTGGGACACTAATACATTGTTGGTAGAATTGTAAACAGATCCAGCAATTTGGAAATATACTCAAAAAGTTATCAAACTGTCCATACCCTTTGATCTAGCAGTGTTTCTACTGGGCTTATATCCCATAGAGATTAAAGGAGGCAAAGGGACCCACATGTACAAAAATGTTTGTGGCAGCCCTTTTTGTAGTGGCAAGAAACTGGATATTGAGTGGATGCCCATCAGTTTATTATTCAATGGCTATGGTATATTATTGTTCTATATAGTATGGTATGGAATATTATTGTTCTATAAGAAATGATCAATAGGATGATTTTAGAGAGGCCTGGAGAGACTTACATGAACTGAGGCTGAATGAAATGAGCAGAATCAGGAGATCATTATACACGGCAATAACAAGATTATATGATGATCAATTCTGATAGACTTGACTCTTTTCAACAATGAGATGATTAAGGCCAGTTCCAATGATCTTGTGATAAAGAGAGCCATCTACACCCAGAGAGAGGACTGTGGGAACTGAGTGTAGATCACAACATAACATTTTTACTCTTTTTGTAGTTGTTTGCTTGCATTTTATTTTCTTTATCATTTTTTTGATCTGATCTCATGCAGCAAGATGATTGTATAAATATGTATACATATATTGGATTTAACATATATTTTAACATATTTAACATATATTTGATCACTCACCATCTAAGGGAGGGGGTAGGAAGGAGAGGAAAATTTGGAACACAAGGTTTTATAAGGGTCAATGTTGAAAAATTATCCATGCATATGTTTTGAAAATAAAAAAAAGCTTTAATTTAAAAAAAGGAAAAAAATAGTTTGACAAGATTAAATGGAATCACTGGAGCTCTTCAAATAGGTTACATCTTGTCAATAATAGAAGGGATTCCTGACTAGGTGCATATTATATTTAGACTTAGAGGTCCCCTTCCAACTTTGGGATTCTGTGATTGGGAAACTCTAAACATATATCTCTTACTTACCAATCATCTACCTAACTAAATGGCTGCAGAAACTCCCCATCCTTCCCCACTGTTTTTGGTGATTTCCCTTTCCTTTCCCTTCCCCACCAGAAGCACCACTGCTGTACTCCTCTTTCCCCAACATTGATTCTAGATTTTCACTTCTCTATAGCAAGATCTGTAAGGCTAAGTGGGGGGTAGGAACTTGTAGAGATGGAGGAGAGAGGGAAGAGAAAAGGCTTTTCCTCATCATCAACTAGCACTTGTTTGTGGCGCCAAGTAGGAAAGAAAAAAAAAAAATCCATGCTCTAGGCAAGTGTACTTTGCAAGGTGGGACAGGATGTAATAGGAGGCAGTATATCCATGGTATTCCAAATTAGTTATTTTTGAATGCATTTTTCCATAGGAAACAACATTATACTTGATACGTAGGTTCTTTAGAACTCTCTATGTGATAACACTGCAGTTGCAAATGAATTAATTCATCTATGTTCTGCTCTGAAAACAGAACCACTAGATGGAATCACTTCTATAATGATGATGACAATGAAGTTGGTTAGGAGGTAGGAAAAGGGCTTTGGAAAGAATATGGGATTTGGAGTCTTGATTGGGTGACCTTGTGTGACCTTAGGCAAAGTTACTTGACCTTACTCTGCATTCAGATTCTTAAACTGTTCAATGAAGGGACTGACTAAATAATCTCTAATGACTCTTTAATTCTATGATCAAGTGACAATGAGGTTCCATGTGACAATAGAACATTACTCTGTTCCTCTATTGCAGACTTGAAGATCTATCTGTAGTCAATTGGTTGCTCTCTCCTTTGAGAGTGAATTCTGGCTGCTTCAAATACTACTTTCCTCAGTTCTTCCTACTGCATCTGCCTTCTCTGAGTTCATTCTGTATCTTGTAACTAGTTGTGCACACATTGTTTCCCCTTAAGGATCCTGAAATCAGGCACTGATTGGATCTTTCTTTGAATCCTCTGTGCTAAGAATTAGAAAACTAGAAACCTCTTGTTAGCCTCCTCAGCAGTAATTGGTTAAGTGCCAGGGACTGTACTAAATTCCCGCAGATAACTCAGCCTAAAAAACCCTCAAAACCAGTCCCTGCTCACAAAGATATCACAGGCCAATGGGGAAGACAACATAGAAAGAATTATGGGGTGTGTGTGTTTGTGTGAGAACATTGTTAGTGGAAAGTGATCTTAGAGGGAAAGTGGGGAAGAAGGACTAGAAAGGCCTCATAAAAAGAAAGGATTTTGATTGAGTCTTAAAGAAATGGAGGGAAGTCAGAAGGGAGAACATTTCTCTGAAACATTTACCCAGTATCATCTGGCTTTATAGTTTTTTGTATGTGACATTCTCATATTACCTAAAAGTAGAGATACTTCTGTTCTTCCTGCCTGCTCCTACCCTCCCCACTATGATGCTTGATAAATGATTATTAGATTAAGTTGAAATTGTTGCATCCTTTGGGGGAAGAGGAGGGAAAATGAGCACAGTGTTTCAGGGGCAAATGAAACTGCTGAATACCTCAATATTTGACCTCCAGATACCATGGAGCCAGAATCTGTAGAGAGGGAAAACCATCCTCCCAATCTTAGTCACCAGTGTGGTTCTGGTCAAATCAATCCCCCCAGTTATGAGTTAGAGTTGTCCTCTCTTCATTGTAGTTTAGAATGGAGGCCTGAATTGGCTTCCTAGATGGGCCTCTGGACTATGTTCCCCAGGCCCATGCTACTCTTGTCAGAATACCAATTATTATTTAGAGCCAGATATGTGGAAAATAGTGGGAGAGCAACTAATTGAATATTATGAAGCTATGGGCCCTGATTCAATTCCTGAGGAAACATTCCTTATGTACATATATATAATTGGTTTTAATATAATACATTTGGTTTTAAAGAATCTCACAAGTTCTAAAATAAGGAAAAATTTTAATTTGGACAGCCAGACAAGGAAGTGTGAGGAGAAAGAGCAGGGGGGGGGGGGTGGTATTGACAACACAGCTGGAAGGCATGGAGAGTTGGGCAGGAAAAGAGTTAAGTACCTTAAGGGCAGTGCTGAGGAGCTTAAGCAGGAGTCCTCAAACTTTTTAAATAGGGGGCCAGTTCACTGTCCCTCAGACTGTTGGAGGGCCGGACTATAGTAAAGACAACAATTTTGTTTTGTGGGCCTTTAAATAAAGAAATTTCATAGCCCTGGGGGAAGAGGATAAATGTCCTCAGCTGCCGCATCTGGCCTGAGGGCCATAGTTTAAGGACCCCTAGTTAAAGAGTATGATGCTTCTCACTTTCACAGCTCAGCTTCATTTCCACCTACACCTGAGCAGGTGCCCGTAGGCATTCCCCATCTCCTGACCCTCCTCCCTTAACTTCTCTTTGGTAGGCGGAGGGAGGAGGAGGAGTGAGAGGGACAGTGACACCATCAGCACTACCCATGAAGCAGTTTTGCCCACCCTCTTTGTCATCATTACAAGAGGATACATCTGGCTTGAGATAGAAGCTTCCCTTGTGATTGAAGAGCTTAACTCTTCAGGCCAAGTCAAGAGCAGATCCACTCCTTTTAATCTGGAAATTATCAAAGATCTGAAAAAGGCTTATACTCTTTATGGGTCTACATTGTCTTATGTTAAGATGCTATTAGAGAATTTGGCTTATGAAATTTTAATCCCTAATGATTGGAAATCTATAGTAAAAACATGCTTAAAACCTGGACAAAACTTGTTGTGGCTTTCTGAGTACAGTGAACTCTGAAGAATACAAGCCCAATGAAATAGGCAACCTGGAGTTAATATACAGTCACCTTTTACCAACTAGCAAGTATAGATCCTTATGCAGACATTTTAGAGCAGATTAATTATCCTTTGACAGTATATGAGCAAATTGCTGCTTCTACTATCAAAGCATGGGGCATCCTCCCAGGAAGACATAGAAGGGAAGTCTTCATGAAAATAGAGCAAGGGCCAAATGAACCTTTTGCTGATTTTGTGGGTCATCTGCAGACAGCTGTTATATGAACTATTGGTGAAAATGTAGCAACAGAAATTATGATAAGACACCTTGCTAGAGAAAATACTAATGAGGTTTATAGAAGAATTATACTAGGACTACACAAGGATGCTCTTTTAGAGGAGATAATAAGACATCTCCATAGTGGGCACAAATACCTTTTATGCCCAGACTATGATGCAGGCTTTTGAACATGAGAAAACAGGATCCCTCTTGGGAAGGGATTTCCAAAAGGACTCATTAGCGCTTTCAATGTGGTTAAAAGTAGAGCATCTGAAAGCTCAATGTTGGTATAGAGACAGAATGAGAAAACAGGGTGGGAGAACAAGACCCAAAAGTCCATGTCCAAAATGCAACAAGGGCTTCTACTGGGCATCAGAATGTAGATCTAGGAAGTGGGGCTCGGCTCCAGGGCCTCAGGCAAAAAACACTTGGGGCATGATGGTGGCCAATGCTACACCCAGAGAGCCTTTAAAAGTTCGGTATTCCAACATGATCAATCAGCCAAGAAGCAACCTGATGGGGGAAAGGGATTGCAATTAGGGAGAATAGTGCTGTATGCTGCTGGGACTACTGAGATATCCCCTGAAAAGCTGAAATCTGTCCTTGTCCAGCCTATAGATCCCTTGCCTCCAGGCACAGTAGGCTTGACTATTTCACCTTTTGAGAGTGGTTACAAAACAGTGTCTAACCGATTTGGGAAACTGGGGAATGTGTAGCTAGTGTCCCAGTCACTAATTCAGATAGATAATATGTGATCTATCAGGAGAAGTAGTAGCATCTGGTTTACTGACACAGACTCCTAATAGGCAATGTGGGGATATTTCCCCAGATTCTGACTCCAAGCAACAAAATCCAGGAATATCTGGACTACAGCAGTTACAGCTGACCATCCTGTGCTCTCTATCTATGTAAATGACATACCATTGAAAGGGTTGGTAGACACATGTGCAGATGGTACAGTCATTAGAGGTGACAATTGGCCCAGTCATTGGCCAAAAATTATAGCAGACACCCATATGTTTGGCATAGGCTGAAATTAGTATTACCTCTTTGAGATGGAAATTTGAAGATAAGACAGGAGTTTTTACTCCCTCTGTCGGTGAAAAAATCCCCATCAATCTGTGGGGAAGAAATAGTTTACAAGAGTTTGGATTACAATTGAGTACTTCGGGTTTTTTAGGCAGGGCTGCTGTTGAAGGCCTGCTAACACTCTCACCTGTTCCTATTCAACGGGAAACTGATACACCAGTGTGGATAGAACAGTGGCCCTTAGCTAGTGATAAAATTCAGGCCTTATTAGATATAGTACTGGAGCAACTTGACCAAGGACACTTACAACCTTTTCTAAGTCCTTGGAATTCCCCTGTATTTGTTGTAAGAAAGAAATCTTAAAAATGGAGGATGTTGACTGATTTAAGAAAAATAAACAGATGGAAACTATGGGAACTCTTCAGCTTGAACTTCCTTCTCCTACTCAATTGTCTAGGGAATAGCTTCTTTGGGTTATAGACATTAAGGATTGTTTCTATTCTACCCCTCTAGATAAGGAGGACATGAAAAGTTTTGCCTTTTTAGTGCCCATCCTTAATTTAGCTGAGCCTTATAAAATATTTGAATGGACAGTTTTGCCAAAGGGAATGAAAAATAGCCCTACTATGTGTCAAATGTATGTGGCTGCTGCTCTAACTCCAGTAAGAAAAGCATTTCCAAAAGTCATGTTATTACATTACATGGATGATATCTTGAGGAGTGTAACTGAGGAACAAATGTAAGAAGCATGTTTACAAAGACCATATAAACACTAATGAACTACAAATTGCACATAGCTCCAGAAAAAATTCAAAGGCATGCTTCTTTTCAATATTTAGGATATGAAGTATATACTAAAGTGCTTATAGTACAAAAGCTTTCTTTAAGAACAGAGAAATTGAACACCTTACATGACTTTCAGAAATTGATAGGAGATATCCAATGGATGCATCCAGTATTAGGCTTGACTACCTACCAATTGCAACCATTATATGACATTTTAAGGGGAGCCACTGCTTTAGACTCACCATGCCAGTTTAAACTGGCTTTATTCAATGTGGTTGAAAGAATTACTCAGAAACCCTTGGAAATATCCATTTTTACTACAAAAAAGGCACCCATAGCAGTCCTTCATCAAGAAGACAATGTGATAAAGTGGGTGAACCTCCTGGCACAACCAGAAGAAAGCCTTAGTCCTTACCCAGTCTTGTGGCTAGAGTCTTATTAAAGGCCATTAAGCAATCAGCACAATTATCTGGGCTAAGACCTGACAAGATATATGCCTTTTATTCTAATGCACAAATTAATGTATGCTGTGAAACCATCCCAGAGTGGCAAATTTTATTGGCCATGGCTCCAAATTTTACACAAGGGTCTCCATTAAAGATAACCAGACTATTACATAATTGGCAATGGATTTTTGAAGAAAAGGTTTCTAAGGTTCCTCTTAAAGGACCAACTATCTTTACAGATGCATCCAAACATAATATTTGTGCTGTATACTCTCATGACTTAACTATAAAGAGAGTAGTCAAAACTCCTTTTCAATCCACTCAGCAGAATAAATTGTATGCAATCATTTTGGTTCTTATTATCCAGGAGATATAAATATAATATCTGATTGGGCTTATTCAGTAGGTATGGTACAAAGAATTACCCCAATCCAAGTCATAACCCACTTCACTGTTGAGAGGGGTAAACTTGTAATATTTGTCCAAGGTCATATAGAAAAAGATTGTGAAAGCTGCTAAGGCCTCAGCCCCCTTTTTACACCAGTCTTATGCCTGTGAAAAAGGCTTTCTGTCTTTTAAAATGTATTTTTTCTTTTTCTTTTTTTTTAATGTTATCTTCACTTTCAAGTGTCTTTATCCCAACCTCAACCCATTCTCTCATCACCTCCATTGCCTCCAATTAGTGAGTTTCATTAGCCCTGGTAACAAAGAACAACAAGAAAAGGAAAATTAAAATTAGCAAAATCAAGACATCAGTGAAATCTTGTGGTAAATGCCGTATTTCACAACCTTAATTCCCGAATCTATCAGCCAGTCAGCCCACAAGTATAGTAAATGCTATGTAATTTAATAGTAAATACTAAGTGCCAGGCAAAACCTGGTCACTGCTTTTAAGGACTTCATACTCTAAAGGGGACACAACATGCAAACGATTATGAACTTATAAGATAGATAGAAAACAAATAGAAAGTCGCATTAGAAGGGCTGGGCAACTAAGAGAGACTTCCTGAAGAAGGTGGGTTCTGAACTGAACCTTGAAGAAAGTGAAGGTAGTGGGATGCTTCCCTCCCTCCCCCCTCCCTTTTAAGTTTAGTATTTTTACGTTCCTTTGGAAGAGCTACTTAGCCTCATGAATCAGTCCATAGGGGAGTTAAGATAAGGGATCCTGTTCCTGTTTTGAATTTGGGGAAGGAAAGCCCAGATCATTCAGTATTTATGGGAGCACACCTCGAAAGTCCAGACTGCAGTTGCCTCCCTTGGGGAGGGAATCCGAGTGCAGTGGGACAGATAGGCTCTCTCCGGCACAAGAGACCAGAAAGAACAACTCATGTAAATGCAGTCTCTGCTGAGCCTTCTACTGCCTCCCCCGCCCTCTAAATCGCATCATTCTCATAACACACTTAGCATATTCTATTTAAGAAACAAAATACCGTCCAGAGCCTTCTACAAGTATCAAATCACAGAGGTTAAGTACTTAGGTCTTAATTTAAAAAAAAAAAATTAGGTTCCCCCAAATAAATCCAATTCGAAATATCCTTGTGGACTCTGCAAGATAGTCTAGTTAAGCTTAATAAGGGGTGAAAGTGATCACCCCTTCAGCTTCCTGGCCGGCCCCGGCGTTCCTCTGGCGCCTCATACACACAGTTCCTGAGAAAGTGACCATTAATACAAATTGCTGCATTCCTGAAGTGGGAAGACCGGGTGTGGAAAGCCCAGGTTACTGGCAATTGCTCTGTAGACGGAGTCCCGGGCCAAGCCTGGCCGCAGCTCCAGGCCAGACCCAGGCAAGGAGCGGTTTCTAGTGGAGAGGGAGGAGGGAGAAAGGAGGAGGGAGGAAGGAGAATAGTGGTGAAATTTTCAGGGGTAAGGGACTGAGCATACGGTTCCCAGCAGGGAGGAACTCAGCTGTGGGTGGAGCTCATCTGTCTTCCCAGCACTGTTAGGCAGATTGTTAGTAAGTAACATCACTCCTCCGGCCCTCCGGCTCCGGACTATTGGCTATCAAGGGGATATTAAAGTCCTGGCTAGAGAGTCCACTTTACAAAAGGGGAAACAGAGGCCCGATGAAGTTAAGTAACCTGGCCATGTCACAAACAGTAATAGAACTGAGATTTGAATAATTTCTGTCCCCTGCCTCCAAATCCAGTAGTCGGGAGCAATATGATACCGGAGGAAGCCACAAGACAGCTGTCAGAGGACCTCACCGATACAATATTTATGAGACATTGAACTTAACCTGCCTGGTGGACCTCGGTTTTCTCACGGGTAACTTGGGGAAGCTGGCCTTCAGCTCTTATGTTCTTTCTAAATCTAGAGTAAAAGCTTCTTGAGGCTGGCTGGCTTTTATTTGTACCCCCGGCGTTAAGCACAATGCCTGGCATAGGATAAAATCTATCGGTCCATCGATCTGCTAGCTGTATCTATCTCCTTCTGGGCCATCAAAGTTGTAGTGATTGAGTTGATGAAACGGGAAGAGAATACGTTTTGATCCAATTCAGAGTGAGTGCATCTAGAAGCAGAGGGGGCAGGGGTGGGGGGTGGGGGGGAGAGGGGGAGGGAAGGGAGGTTAAGGGTGGGAAAAGAGGATCTTCAAATAATAGAGCTTCCTCCAAACCCATTGACCTGGCGAGGTGGGAAGAACTCGCACCCGCGCACACTAGCTCCCTTCCCTAGCACGCACTTAGAGAAAAGCTCAAAACTCGCACCTCCTCCTACCCACCAGGACAGGGAATTAAACTTATCGGGTGTCCTCACTTCTCTCTCCACTGGAGTTTTTCTTTTTCTTTTTGAGGGGAGGTGGCAGTGGGTGAGCACTACAGCTGGGAGCTGCGGGAGCTGCTTCCTGCCTCCAGAATAATGCGGGAATTCCCCCTTGCCCCTCAGCCTGTCTCGCTTCTCCTAAGCCCCGCCCCAGGCCCCGCCCCCAACTCGTCCCCCGGTGCGTTTAGGACCTTGACACCCAGTGGGGAGGAGGAATTTCCCACCTCCCGGACTCAGGCTTCCCCTGCTATCGGGGCCACCTCTTTCTCATTACACAGAGAAAGGGGAAATGGAAAACATCAGAGGGGAGGGGGCGGCGTCGCCTGGTCTTCTCCGCAGCGCCACCCGTCGCTGGGCTCAGACGCAGTGAGTCAAGGAGCTGACTGAGTCTCGGAGCTGGCTGAGTCTCGGCGCTTAGCCGCGGCCGCTTCACTTTTGCTGGGGCGGAGACCCGGGGCCCGCACTCTGGCGCTCCTCACGGCTCTGGGCTCTCGCTCCACCCCCTTCTCGCTCACGTCGAATCTTTCCGGCGAAGCGGCAGCTCGGCCCTGGCCGGGGCCACACTCCCGCCGTGCGCGAGCTCGGAGGGCTCCAGGGGAGAGGTGCAGCGGGCCGCCCGCCCGTCGGGCTGCACGGGGGCTGCAGGTAGGACACGCACGGGAAGCTGGGGCGTCACGGGAGCACCGGGGGACTCGGCTGGAGTGAGGAGAGGACTTTTTTTTTTTTTGGCAGCGCCCCACTTCTCTGTCCCCGACTGCCGGGAAGAGGAGGGGAACTCCCTGGGGGCCAGCTGGATTTACGAACCAGCCGCTGCCGAGTTTCCTTTCTCTCGAACCCGGTCGGGATGCTACGAGATCCCGCTGGAAAGCACCTTGCGAAACTCTAACCGGTGGCGGTCTTTCGACCCCGCCTCCTTCCTTCTCGCTCCCGGTTCCCGTCTGTCCGCAAGACTTGGTCGTGCAGGTCTAGGCAGTGTCCGGAGAGGTGGGATTGACACCTCACCTCCTCCCACGGCCACCGGGGAACTCTCAGAGCTGGGTCCCAGGTGAGTGCGAGCCAGACCCGACTGCTCTCTGTACCCCTTTAAAATAGCAGTACCCGTAACTATCTACTAATAGATCAACCCAGTGCATCTTGGTGACCTAATCCTAAGAATTATTCCTAAACTTCAGGTTCTCAAGGGACTGATCATTTTAATGAAGTAACGAGATCGGGGGAGGCCAGACTGGAGGCGGGGGAAGGCGGGTTGGCTGGGGAGGCAGCAGGGAGTTTGGGGCTTTGGGGAGTCCGACTCAGTTGCTCCGAGTATTTTTTAAATGGCTTTTGCGTCATAGCGTCAAGACTGGGCTTTGGGGCTCGGAAGAATATGTCAACAAGGGGTGGGGGGAACTTCATGGAAATTACTTGTTGTCTGCGGGTTGCTCCCGTTTACCCTGACACCCCGAGGCGCAGCGTCCACTCCTTGCGGGCTCAGAAACTGACAGGTTCAACCAGAAAGTGTTGAAGATTATGTTTCAAGTTGTTGGTTGGGATTTTTCCAAAGGGAGTGAGGAAGGGAGAGGGAAGAGCCCAGTCTAGTCTGCGTGAAGTGATGTAAACTCTTGCTAATCTTCATCTTGGAGGGTGAATGGTTTGCACCAAAATAAGGGGCTGTTCCTTGAAATTGAAAATACATCAGCTTTACATACCATTACTTTGAGTAATTACTTTAGGCCAAATAGAATATTATCTCATCCGAAGTTTTTTTTTTTTTTTTTTTTTTTGAACTTACTGTTGACCTTCAAACCAGTTTTTCTCTGCTGTATAAAAGTTTGGCTTTTTGTGATTAACTAAAGCAATGGGTGTTTTAGCCCAATTAAAATACATCAGCATTAGGCTTTATTCTGGAAGGTCTCGCTTTAGAGATTCGAAGTGCTATCTGGACACTTGGCTACTCTTTTCTGTGGGAAAGGGAACACCCTCGTTTGTGTATTAAAGCCATCTTTAAATTAAAATTTTAAATTAAAATAAATCTTTGCACGTGGGACAATTGACCACTAAGTAAATTCTCCCCCTCCCACCCATTCTTGCAGGAACCTCAGTTTAAAATAAACTGGTGTAGGGCTCTTATATTGATTACTAGGGAGCAGCCACCCCCTCTATCAGGATTCTTGCAACCTACATCCCACAAGAAGATTCTTGCAGATGTTCAGTAGTTTACACTTTTAAGGCTGCTGTTTTAAAAGCCAAATAGATGATCTCTTTTGCCTCTTCAGGACTTTGAGATTAATAGGTTAGTATTATTCCCCCCACCCTTTTTTTTTTTCCTGATAAGAATACACCAAGTTTAATAAGGTGTGAAAGTATTGGACTGGAAGTCAGGAGACCAGTGTTTCTAAGAGTACATACTGTGAGCCTCTGGTTCCTCAAACATAAAACATGGTTTATTATACTTCACACTTATAAGGGGTTGCTATGAGGATAGCACTTGATAATCTTAAAGGCACTAGAGTAGTGAGTTGATTAACCTTAGGTGACCTCTGACTAGCTGCAGATAGGGACTTCTTACTCCACTTTTGATCTCAATTTAACAGAAATTAACCTAGTTACCTTTGCTATGGCTTTTACCTGGTGACTTAAGGCAAATGACTTTATACATCTCTCTTCCAGGTATAAAGTTTTGTAGGGATTTTGTTTGGCAACAAGTTGCTTATGCTCTGTAGAGGGGAGACATTGCATTTGGCTTACATAGCTACAAAGCATTCACTGCTGTGCCAGAACAACTTCACAATTAATCCATTCTTTCTGCTGCCTGCTTTCATTCTGTGCAAACTGAACTTGCTGAATCTCACCTTGCTCATCTTTAATATAGAATTTTAATGGTACCTGCACTATCTTGTGGATTCTCTAGACTAGCTCAGAAGGTATTAGTATATTGTTTATTCAGTTTAAAAAGCAACTCAGAAAACTTCACCACCTGCATCTGTAGTAGTTGGACCATAAGTTGGTCCAAAACACCATGTTACTGTTATGTCAGAGGGAGGGATATGGGTGACAGAACTGGATGCCATTTTAGTTTTATTGAGCACATTTAGTTGCAGTTTCTTCTTTTACAAAACAGACTTGAAAAACAGAAGTTACAACTTTACTTAGCATCCTGTTGACTTGGAGGGCTTATTGACTTACTAATGAAATATGTTTCTTAAAAAAAAAAAAAAAAGTCCATGGGTTCACATGACTCCAGAGAGGAAGCAGGGAAAAATTCCACAGAGTTTACACTTGGCTCAGCTGATGCCAATGTGAAAGGCATGCTTTTTAAATTCCTACAGATTGCCTCAAGAACTTATACCAAAATAACTTTTGAGGTGAGCCTGATCAAGAGTTTTAATGTTTGATCTTAAAATTGTTTAGCTTCTGAGTTCTACAATCTGAAAGTAAAATTTTAGGAAGGCTTTTATTTTTAAAATTATGTCTGTGACTTCATGTAGGGAATTCCCTCTTGCAATGGAGATTGGCCCTTACTTTGCAACCTATAGTCTAGAAGATTAATTAAAATAATATGAGGATGAGAGAATTGATTTACTCTTCCCAAAAGCCAACAGTACCCACAGGAAGATTGTCTTTTTTCATAATCATCCTTCTTTATACAAGGGCCAAAATAGTATATTAGCTGTGCTATACTATAGTGGTAGGCTTGTCTTCATGACAGATCAAGTACTTAATCCTTTTTTTTTTTTTTAATTTGGTTTTTTAGAAACTCTACTTAAGATAACTGGGAGCTAGGGCTACATCATCATTTTTCAGAGAAGCACCTAAGGTGAAACATATCCCATACCTAAGGCATCTGTAGGATTTAAGTCATCCATCACAGCCTAACAATGTGGGCCATATTCTCAGAGCTATGATCTGAAGAGAAGGCTATGATCTTTATCACCCTAGTAGAAGACTGTTGGACAGTTTATGATTACAGAATTCTGAAATGTTTGTATATCTTTGCAGAGTACGGAGGTGTTTCTTTCAGGAATTCTTACTTTGAACTAGAGACAATTGTCCATTTTTCAGGTAGTATTGCCCAATTATTGTCCCTTAGTTTTTCCAGCAAGAGAAACTATAAGACAGCAACAGGAATTGGGCCTTTAATTTTATTGGTATAGGTTATCAATATTTTGATTTCATGACTCTTACATTCTTAAAAATTAAAGATCAACTTCTTCCCTCCATTTTTGTTTGTGAGTTGTGTTTATTAATATTTCTCATAACAAAAATGTCTTATTATGAAGATAGTTATGACCCGTGGGAAGAATTTTGGAGCATAAGGGATCCTCAGACTACACAACTTCCAACTGAAGCCAGAAGTCATTGAACAATATTTAGCAGAATTTTTAAAAAAGCTAATAAAAAAAGATATATTTTAAAACTAAGTTAATATATGATTTAAAATGTTGTGTGTGACAATATTTTATGAGGATGTATTCTGATGGAAGTGGATTTCTTTGACAAAGAGACCTGAGTTTCAATTGATAAATGATGGACAGAAGCAGCTACATCCAAAGAAAGAACACTGGGAAACGAATGTAAACTATCTGCATTTTTGCTTTTCTTCCCGGGTTATTTTTACCTTCTGAATCCAATTCTTCCTGTGCAACAAGAGAACTGTTCAGTTCTGCAAACCTATATTGTATCTAGGATATACTGCAACATATCTAACATATATAGGACTGCTTGCCATCTAGGGATGGGGGTGGAGGGAGGGAGGGGAAAAATCGGAACAGAAACGAGTGCAAGGGATAATGTTGTAAAAAAAATTACCCTGGCATGGATTCTGTCAATATAAAGTTATTATTAAATAAAATAAAATAAAATAAAATGTTGTATGTGTGAATTTGTGGCCCCGGTTTCTATTTGAGTTGAATACCATTAGTCTAGAACATTGAGAGATTATGACTTGTAGTCACAAAGCCAGTATGTGCCTGAGGGTAGACTTGAACCCAATTTTCTATACATCAGGTTATGTTGCCTCTCCAAAGAAAATATCTCTTCTACTCATTTTTTTTTTTTTTGGATTGAAATGTTCTCTAGTATTGAGAAATTACTTAAATTCCCTCCCTTCCCTTTTATCTCCTTTTGAAAATTCCCAAGTGCTGCATCTGATGTGTATGATGCTATAACTCTAGAGGCAGCTAGGTGGCACAGTAGGTAGAGCACAGGCCTTGGAATCTGAAATTCAATTCCAACCTCAGACACTAGTTGTGTGACTCTGGGCAAGTCATTTAACCTGGCTTGCCTCAAAAAAAAAAAAAAAAAAAAAAAAAAAAAGTACTGTGACTAAGTATTGGTTTACTTTAGTTTAATAGCAAGCACATATTTCACTTTTGAATAATTAATATTGCATCCCTTTACCTGTAATTATGATCGCTGCTTGCATCATTAAAAAAACAAAATCCCCTTTCATAGCATCCAAATTCAGCTGAAGTATGTTTTTGATGAAGACAGGTAAAAAAAGCCTAATTCACTAGTTTAGTGGCATATATCCAGACTTGTAAACACTAGCAAAACTAAGATCTGAAACTGTAATCCATTTCCCAATAAGCACTTTGAATTTGTCCATTTAGATCCAGAATTATTTCCAGAAATAGAACTTTCATCTGATGAGCTCTCAAAGAATGTAACCCAAATTATTTGCATAGACACTGGCTCCAGAGAGTGAATTTCATTTGCCAAGTTAACTAATTGAAAGCCGTTTTATGATGTGCAGATTTTGTATGTAGAGATTCTTGTGGGAAGAACAGTGTTGTTGTTGATTTTTCAGGAGCAAGAGCCAAGAAAAAGTGTTTGGCTTGAAACTAGAATTATATTGGGCAGGTGGCCATAGAACTTCTGATCTTTAAGACCTCCTTGATTTGATCTGAAGTTAACTGCAAGGTTTTGATTTCAGAGTTGCATCTTCTGCTTTTTCTTTAAGCTGAGTTTTTCATAATTCTGGGTTTTGTTTCAGGTTATATTATTTGGGCTTTCAATAGTCTATGCCAATGGAGGGATATTCCCCTTTCTATTGTGTAAGTAAGTGAGAAGGCAATAAGTTTCCAAAAGCCCTTAAGGAGAAAAGTTATGTTTTGTTATTTTTTTACTTCTGTATTTCATGTATAATATAATTATGCAGATTATATACACATGTATGTGTGTGTATATGTGTGTACATGCACACTGGCACATTCATTGTGTATATACAAGTATTTATCTGTGGCACATAGGTGGTTTTCTTTCTGATTCCTGCTTTTGCTATGTCTAGTGCTTTCATCATCTATGCAATAGTCTTTTCTAAAAACCTTCTACCTGGTTTGTCAAATTGTACTAGATTGTTTTTTAATGGTGACTGAATTTAATGAATTTGTATCACTTTTACTTAGATTTAAGGAATTGATGTCCAGAAATAAACAAAAACTGATTGAATTGTAAAGAGTTGTTTATTGTACATCTGTTTATGACTTCTGAACTTAGTAAACCTTTTGAACAATAAACCTTGTTCTGGGATATACAGCTTGTAAGGCTCTGAAGCCAGATTTGAAAATGCCACCTAATTGCTCTAAATGTTGCTCTAGGCTATCTTTATTTCAAATGATCGGTGTTCCACAGAAACTAATGTTCTTGAAATTGATCTTCCAAATTTTCTTTCCTGTATTTCTCAAGAGGGTAAATATATAATGTTATAAGGTGAAATGATAGTTTTCTCTAACTTTAAACCTCTGGAGTTAAAGGCCAACCAACCTGATACTTTATAAACCATTTTAGCAAAATTTTGATACTTAAAAATAAATAACAATTTATTTCTCTCTCTCTCTGAAGACTTGTGGTGTTTTTCTCCATGTTGGGCACGTTAATGGTTATATTTATATCATACAATAAAATCTCTGGCTTATGTGTAAAGATGAAAATATTGAAATCTGTTCTCAGCTCTTTTCTTTCATTTATTTCAATTTACACTTCTTATTGTAACCAATAATTATCCTTTGACTTTTGCAGTTGACCCAGAAAACACAACAGTAATGGAGTATATGAGCACGGGAAGTGATGATAAAGAAGAAATTGATTTGTTGATTAAACACTTGAATATGTCTGATTTCATAGACATGATGGAAAATTTCTATCCAAGTGAAGAACCTGCAGCTTATGAACACAGCCTTGTCAACATGAGCCAGGACACTAATCAAAATGAAGAGCGTGCAGAATCACTTTTACTTAGTGGACAGGAGGTTTCTTTGCCATCATCTGTCAAATATGGAACTGTGGAAGACTTGCTTGCTTTTGCAAATCATGTTTCCAATGCCACAAAGCATTATTGTGGATGTCGGCCACAGGAATCTGGAATTCTGTTAAATACAGTAAGTAAATGTCCTTCCAAGTTTTTGCTTTTCATGATTTTTTTCCATTTGTATTATTGCTATTGTCTATTAGTCTAGAGATCACTCAGTGGATAGAGCAAAAAGACCAGTGTAGCTTAAAAATAGCTCAACCTTAGCCAGCTTTCACACTTTTAAATGTGGTAAGCATCACCCTCAAGTTAAAGATTCAACAGTATCTTTGTTAGAATTAACTTTTGATTTTTACTGAATGTGACTGAAAAGCAAGAGTTGTAACTCATATTTCTATAGGGTATCCCAAAAGTCTACACAAAAAACCTTTTCCCTGCAACTAGCTTCTAAAAGAGGTAGTAGGAATATAATTAGCTCTGATTTACACTTGAGGGTACTGAGGCTCAGAAGTCAAATGACTTTCCCATGCTCTTATAGCTAATAACTGTTGGAACTAGTACTCTACTTCATATCCTTCCCCACTCCAAACCAGAATGCCTGTTAATCTATTCCATATTTCCCGTCTTTAAACATTCAAAGACTAGTATTTTTATTAGTGGCCACTGAGTGTTTTGAACGAGGGGCCTCATAAGAAAAGTTTTTCCTCTTTTTGTGTAGTTTAGGCAAAATGATAGTAAGAATTCTTGGAAAGAAATGTTCTTATTCTAAAATAGAAATAATAACTGTACCTCACTTTTATTTGTAAAGACCAACTTATTGTTCATCTCAGTCATTTGGGGTAGTGGAGGACTAAGTGAAGTTCATTAAGTCATTGGAATTTTACCAGTAACTAGAGTCAATGATACAACTTATAAACTACAGGCTGCAAATATCTAATTACAAGCTCATCCTTTTTAATTGTCAGAGCGAGTGAGTGATAGATGTTGTGTTTGCTAGTTATCCCTAGAATGCAAATAATCTAAAACATTATGGCAACAAAATGTTGACCCAATAGAAGATCATGTGGTGTACTTGGGTGTGCCTTTGTTGTATTGATGTCCTTAGTGTCTTCGAGGTGGGGTTAAACATCATCAGACTCTAACCTAATTTAGAAACAACTGCCCACAGCTCTGAGAGCAGTTAGCAAACACTAACTGAAAGTGAAGACTTTGATATTATGTTCCTTAATCACAAAATAGGAAATTTTAAGGCGACCTGTGTAGAAGGAGAAAAACCAGCCCATGTCTAAAATCTGTACTTGATGAGTTTTTTTTTTCCATTTTTATTTCAAATGTCTGCCATCCCACATTCACTTTAATAAATAAGAATTCTCACTTGGATCAGCTAGGTGCCTGAATTGTTTGTCTTTGCTGGCAGCTGGCCATGTTCAGCTGTAATCTGATATTGTTCAAGATAAATCTGCTTAGTGTTTGCTTTGCTTGATAGTATGGAGATTGTAAACTCTATTGAATAGTAGATGGAGCAGAGTTCTTTCCTTCTGGGTGCCTTCACTTTTTCTGGTTAATTTCTAATAGAAAATATTTTTCATTATATATAATGCCATGATCAAACAACAAACATTTATTAAACACCTGCTGTGTGTCAGGTATTGTGCTAAATGCCGTAGATTCGCATATGAAAAGAAACAAACAAACAATTCCTGCCCATGGAAATTTAAAGTTTAATGGGGGAACACACCATATGGAAAGTAGAAGGGGGGCATTAAGGGATAGAAGTTAGTCAGAAGTCCCAAAGTAGTGAAACCAAGTGAGAGATGAAGACTAGGTGGCAGCCTGTAATTAAATGTCTAGATAGTCATCTTAAAGGTCAAAATGATCTATATATTTATTTGCAGTGAGATGTGTGTGTGTATCTGTAATTTTTGGTATAATAAAATTGATATAGAAAAGGGAAATTCCTTCCATGTGCTAGCTTCAGTCTCCATTTCCAGTATTATTAACTTCTGATATTTTTCTATCACTAATTCATATCTTTTTAGCAAAGATGGACTGTTTGTGCCATTCATTTCCTTCCAACTGGAATAGGGAGGGTTTCTCTAGCTACCAAAGCCTTTTCTATTCTCATAAGCCTGAATGCTATCTCCTTCACAAAACCTTTTGGAATTCACCAGCCTCTCCTTCAGAACCAAACCTGATCTTTCCTTTCCAAATGCTTTCTTTTAAAACCTAACCGTCTTATACCCCTGCTATGGTATGGTTGATAGCCACCTCTATATTAATTTTTGGTGTTCTTGTCTTTTCTTCCTACTGGATTGCAAGCTTCCTGAGGAGAAAAAAAAAAAAAACAACTATCCTGTCTTCTTCATGTTGGATTTTTATTTTCTCTATCCTAAGATCCTTGTGCTAGATCTGCTGTAGAAGAGATGTCTAGTAACTTAATGGCAGATTCAAATGACAAAATTTAGTCCTCCAAAAGAAATGACAGAAGTCACTACAGAATCAGCTTTCATTTTGAAGAATATGTAGAGAGTTTTGGAAGTGGTGGGGGGAAAGCCCCAAGTAGCTCTAGTGTTTTTTTATCACAGTTTTTAGAGAAGGCTACAGATCAGCACCCTGGAAGGTATAGAAGTACAGATATCTCAAAATTTGTTTTGCAGGCTTGTAAACATCATAATTACACATAGAAGGTGACAGCGGCAGAAAAATGGGTAGTATTGCTCTAAACATGTCATTATTGCCTTCACTAAAATGGTTATTAGGAGCAAAAGGGCATGATACCCAACAGGACCTTATGATAAATAAATAAATAAATAAATTCTTAATAGATTAATCTAGCATAATTTCAAGCTAGTGCCATTTCTAGTTGTGGTGATGATAGTATTAGTAATGATGGTGGTGATAATAATAGTGATAGCTGATAGTTGTTAAGGGCAATAACTTTCACAGACTACTTCTGAATATTTCCTTTAATTCTCATGACTCTGTAGATGGAGGGTAAGAATAATTTCTGGAATATGTGTTTATGTTAATAAGATTTTTTTATTTTTACTCTGCATATATTCCAGCATAGCAAAACTCTGGTGATACCATCTAAAACAGGAGACTGGATGCTTGTAATTTTCTAGCCCAAATGAGATACTGTTGCCCATGGATCCTTTGGTCTAAAGCATGTGTTTTTTGCTTAATAAGTCTTTGTGAAGAGAAACAAAGAATAATATAATTATATATATATAGGAAGGTAGCGTGACAATGTGAACACCATAGCCTTAGTTCAAATCTTGTCTCTGATAGTAGCCATTGTGTCTGACTCTTCATGACTCCATTTGGGGTTTTCTTGGTAGAGATACAGGAATGGTTTGCCATTTCCTTTTCCAACTCATTTTCTAAATGAGGAAACTGAGGCAAATAAGTTTCTTACCCAGGATCATGCAGCTAGTAAGCATATGAGGTTGGATTTGAATTCATGAAGTTGAGGTTCCTGGTTCCAAGGCCAGTATATTGCATCACCTTGCTGCCTGGATACTAATCCTCTGATCATAGGCAAATTACTTATCCTTTCCACACCTCAGTTTTCTTTTTTGTAAAAAGAGCATAATACAAGTAGTATGGACAATCAGCTAAATTTTTTTTTTTACTCAGTTTTTTCTTTAAGTTTTTGGTGTAGATGATATCTAGAGTTCTGTTCAAAAATATTCAAAATTATCTGATTCTAGTATTTATTCAGTATGTATGCCAGACGCAGATAAATAGGAAAATGCTTAAAAATATTCATTAATTTAAAATCATTGTATTTTTCACAACCTTGACAGTGATCTTGGTAAATTGGAAAAGTAGCAGAAGTAAATCACCGGACTTGCATAATATATATGTAGGAAAGGAGATTAAAAAAATTAAATTCAAATTGGAAGGACTGACCATATGCAAATATGTCAGGGGAAGATATGGATTTCACTGGAAAAAAAATTACCGACTAGGATTAAAATATTAGCACTGAATTGAAAACAATTTGATCATAATCATTGCGGAAAGTTGAGGTTTAATTATTGGCCCCAAGTCTAAAGAAGACTGGGAGCCACCAGAAATGACAGGAATTTAGATTATTTATTCAGGAGAAGATAAGGTTAATATGTACTCCGTGGTTACGTAGCCTAAATATATATATATGTATGTATTGCTGAGGTAATTGGGATTAAGTGACTTGCCCAGGGTCATACAGCCAAGAAGTGTTAAGTGTCTGAGGCCAGATGTGAACTCAGGTTTTCTGACTTCAGGGCTGGTGCTCTATCTACTGCACCAACTAGCTGCCCCCTAGTAAATATATTTTGATGCTGATACTTCAATGATGACATTCAGTGTTCATTCAAATAAGTTAAAGGGCTCTTATTGAGAGGATAGTAGCTACTAGTTCTCTGTCTTTCTGGATGGAATAAGAGATGTATTTAAACTATTGCATGAAGAATTTGGAATAGATATGATTAACATTTTTCTGAGAGAAAAATGTTTAAAATGTTAAAAATCAAATTCATTTACTTGGGGAACTTATGGAATTTCCATTATTATTGTTGTTGTTATTTTCAGAACAGGAAAACTATACTTCCAATAAAAGTGATAAGAATTATTTTGTCTGAAATGATAAGATAAAGTAAGGACTGTGTTCTTAGTATATTACTTGATTTCTTAAAACTCCCACCAGCTCCAAGATATTATTTCATAACATGGAAGGATCTGGTTTTGCTCTAGAAGAGACCAAAGTTGTTTTGTGCTTTTTAATGCCAATAGTGGCCTAATCCAAAGTTTTACTCACACTAATTGCTCAGTAGATGTTGATTCCTACGATGTTAAACTTGTTTTCTCCCCAATGGGTGTAGCATTTGGAGAATTTCAGCTAAAATTAATTATTTAGTCTTAACTGTTTTTAATAGTTAATAGTACCCATACAGAAGGCTAAACACAGTGAAATATACGCTGAATTCTCATTCTCACTCCCTTATTCATTGGCTTTTTAGTACTATTAGTCACATACCTTTCTTCCTCCCCCATCTACAGTCTTTCCTATGGTGGAGCTAAATAATCCAAATGTCATTTTGAATGTTTAATAATATTTTAATTCAGATTCATTGCATTTGGGAAAAATTGTGACAGGGTTAATTTTTTTTTTGGGGGGGGCAGTATGCATGTATTTAGGTTAATTTGCCGAAGGTATTATGTGCCTTCTTAATTTGGTTCCCAACATTAATATATGATTGACTGCCTTCTTTGATGTTCCAGAGGGTTGGAGACAGTCTGTGCAGAAACCGCCCTTTGGAAATATTTTTGCATGATTGCTGTTCTATAACATTCTTTAGGTAGTGCCTTTCTTAAAATGGCTCAGTCTCGCCTTGGCCCACTGTTTTTAGACTACTCCATGAGCAGTAGTTAATCTCTGAGGTGTGTGTCATGGGTGAGTAATAGCTATGTAGACTAACAGGTTATCATATTCTACTTAGAAACAAATCAACCTGCAGATCTGTTTATGCAATCATTGTTTTTAGTCAATCAGCCTGGTATGGCAGTAGTATTCCATAGTGCAAATAATTTTATAGGTTACAATTTAAAGAGCTTACTCACTGCTACACGGAAATTTGAGCAAGTTTCGCCAGGAATGAGTTTTCACATGCTTCCTTTGCCTTGTCAATGGTTCTAAATATAGCTTTCTGTGTATAGTGTGTCATGGTGATCACATGTGGTCAGTGGCATCTCTTCAGAAATATAGTACTTTGTAACATGTATTCAAAAGGACCTTTTTAATTGATGTTATATCTTTTTCAAAATCATTTAACAGGCCATCACCCCCCAAAATGGGAGATACCAGATCGATGCTGATGTTTTTCTCTTTCCATGGAAGCTGACTTATAGGAATATTGGCTCTGATTTCATTCCCCGGGGAGCTTTTGGAAAAGTATACTTAGCACAAGATAGGAGGACAAAAAAAAGAATGGCATGTAAACTGGTATGTATTTATAGCAAAAAATACTCCTTCCCATTCACATATTTTCCCCCTTGCATGTTTGAAATATTTTCATTAGATTGTAGTTCCTTTGGCTGGATACCATCTCAGAGCTGACCCATTTAAAAACATCTGTATTCACTGACTCACTTGCTACCTAAATTCTTGCAGACTGAGTTTTTGTGCTTCTAAGAAAGGGCCTACAGCTAGCCCAGAGCTGGGATATAACTTATTTGCTTTCATGCTGTTTCAGTGCTGTTTGTTATTACTTCCATGCTTAGAGGGAGGCATAGAACAATGAAAAGTTGTGGTGGATTCAGCCCACAGACCCCTTTCTCTTTCTGGGATGAGAAGTGGGAGAGAGATGGACAGGGAATTAATAATCAAAGGTTGGGAAAATAAGTTTGTTTGGTTGTTTTCTTCAGTTTGTAGGACTTCTCAAAACTTGGGCACATCTAAGAAGTAGATATCTTCAAAAGGCTGCATAGATATGTGAACACTTAATGATGGAACTGTTGTCTATGTTTTTAACCTATACTTAAATATTTATTATAGGTTAAATTTTATATAATATATAATTTTATAATTACAAACATACAGTGTACACATCTCTACCTGCTGCTAAGATGTGAAATTGAAACAGTCAGCCTCGTTGGTTTCTCTCTATGCTGAGAAGCATGTCACCATAAAATACCAGTGACTGGAGCTTATTGGCTGCCCCATTGAATAGGACACATCTTCACATCATTCTGAAAAGCCAGCGAAGGATTGGCTCTCAAATTCTAGCAGAATTAGACATACACTTGACTTAAGGACAGTGTATATGTTCAAAGACAGGATTATGTGTGTGTATGGTTTACATACACATAATCCTATCTTTTAATTTTATAGGCTAGATCAATGTTACCTGAAGTAAACACTTTTCCTTAAAACTTAAGTGATTCCCCATAGAGTCAGACCAACCCAGAGGGCAGTCAGTATATCCAGTGGGCTGTGGGAGTGACTACTCTTTCACTTTTTCAGGAGGTGGGAGGAATAAACAGTAGTGACCCATCACTTGTGGGAAGTCTCACTTAGCTACATAGTATTACGGTGATTTTCCAGTCTGGCTTTGTGGAGGCTAGCCTATGGCTTAGTCATTATTGTTATAATTATAATAATAATTATTTATCCTGTTGCACTGGCCATCTAAATATATCCTTTTGGCCACCTAGTTTATCTTAATTGATTATCTGCTAGATTCCCATTGTAAGACGTGAAGGAATTATACTGTCCTTATTCTGTCCTTAGTAGCATTATACTGTCCTTAATCTACCTCCTGTTTTTGTCATTTAGATTCCAGTAGATCAATTCAAGCCATCAGATGTTGAAATTCAGGCCTGTTTCCATCATGAAAATATTGCAGAACTATATGGTGCTGTCTTATGGGGTGAAACTATCCATCTCTTTATGGAAGCGGGTGAAGGGGGATCTGTTATGGAGAAGTTGGAGAGCTGTGGGCCAATGAGAGAATTTGAAATTATTTGGGTCACGAAGCATGTTCTGAAAGGACTTGATTTTCTTCACTCAAAGAAAGTAATACATCATGATATTAAACGTAAGTTATATCTCGTGGCTTTTTTTTTTTTTTTTTTTTTTTTTTTTGCGGGGAGGAGGGAGTTGCAGTGTGGGAGAATAGGTGGAACTGGATCTGTGATTTCATTTGACCAGCTGAATCCCTTTTACCATTGCTGAATGGAAGCAATTCTGCAGTTTATAAACTTATAGCCTGCTTGGGACTACTGAGAGGCTAAATAAGGTCATCACATATGACAAAGGATCTTTAAAAAAGTAGGAAAAGAAAAAAAGTGAGCAAAACTGATCAATGGTATCTCATCTCTTTTTTGAAGCTGTATAAAACAAATACATTAAATATTGAAAATTCTCCTTGTAATATCTAGAACTAGACAGAATTCATATTGTCCTAGTCTAGTAACCCATCATGACATGGAGATTACGCTGGATCCTGAAGACTATGCCAATGGAGTACAAACTCTCTCAAGATTTAGGAGTATAGATCCCAAAACGGGATTTTGTCCACAGCCCAATCTAATTGGAGCACTGGAGAGCTTGTCATTAAGTGCAGACTTCTTTTTCTGGCTGTAACAATTCAAACACATGAATGTAATCTGTTTAAATTGAGCAGCCTCGTAATTTGTATTTGTAAAGGGGATAGGCTCTTGGATAACATGATGGATCCTTGACATTTATTAGCAAATATTAAAAAGAACCAGTATAAAACTTGTTGTATACATTAGACCCCATTGAATGCTCAGCTTTTATAGGGGCAGAATTGGGATTTTTGTTTTCTCTTTCCTAACAATGATGTAGTTACATTGTGACATCATTCATGTCTACATTTTTGCTTTGAGAATTCATAAGTTTGAGTCCCTGACTACTTTGTTAGCATGTATTGGTCATTTTTGTTCAAACTGAGCTGCTCCTATGCTTAAAATCTAAATCTTTCTCCCACTTCCTTTTAAAAAAACAAAAACAAAAACCAGACAGATGCTCATCCTTTTGTTGGCTTTGATATCTATCACTTTGTGCATTGTTGTATCATAACATATGTGTTGTATCATAACATATGTATACATTTTTAGACTAAAAAAGTATTTTGTTTCTGTTGTAGCTAGCAACATTGTTTTCATGTCGACAAAAGCTGTGTTGGTAGATTTTGGCCTGAGTGTTAAAATGACAGAAGAGATATATTTTCCTAAGGATCTTCGGGGAACAGAGGTAATTAATTATATGTAATATCCAAGAAAATACTTTGACTTTTAAAGATTTTTTTAGTAATGGTTCTAGAATGCCTAAAAGGAAGGAAAAGCCTGTGACAGATGTTCTGTAAGTTGATACTATTACTAGCTTTTCTTAAAGTAAAGGGATGATTGTGGCTGAATTTAATTTGTATACTGAATAATGAACAAATATGAGCCAAAAACAAAATAGCAATAATATTTAAGGTTTCTATGAAGCAAAAAGGAGCAGAATTTCCTGAAATGAAGGGAAATTTAATCCCAGGGTTTTTCATACCCTCACAATGCTTAGATTTGTCATCAGTAAATTCCTTAATAGGCCATAACCATTTTGAATATCTGTTAGTGAAATGTTCTTCTCTCTCTTCTTCCTTTAATTTGTAAGGAGGGATTTTTTCAACTAAGTCTCTTTTCTCTGGACTGGAAGCATAGTGGTTACTCCTTTCATGATGCATTGGCAAGGAAGCTTTGACTGTCCTTTCTGAGGTAGAATGGTTTGTTACTGTTCATGATGGCTTCTTAGCAGCTTGCCATATTGACAGCAGATTTAGAGTTCATATGTCATGGGATTTAGCCGACTGTAGCTCAGAACTCTTGCAGTCTCTTAGCATGAGGTTCACCTCATAGTATACATTACAGGTATGCATGATGGTGCACTCTGGTCCCAAAGGGACCATTTTTAAACTACATAATCTTTGCACTTGTACATGGATGTCTTTGAGCCAGAAGAAAAGGCTTGTAAGTTCTTGGCCCAAAGTAAGTTTTTTGTTTTTTCTTTGTCACTTGATATGAAAGGCAATACGGTCCAGTGGATAGAGAGTTATCTTTAAAGTCATGAAGGCCTATGTTCAACTCTTGCTTCTGACTGATGCTTGCTGTCTGACCTTGGGTAAATCTTTGGAAAATGCTTCAGGATATCTTGTTATCAGTTTTAAAATATGAAGCATCATAAATTTTTTCTTCCCTTGGAGTTGTAAGAAAACAAACCAAAAAACCCAAACTAGTTATGGCATTAACTTCACCTCATTCCTCTCCCCTCTACTACTTTTCTCCAGTAATATAATTGAATCATACTATTATGCATTGTGCAATGCTTGAGGGGGGAAAACAGACCTTCTCTGGGAATCTTCTGTGGAAAAGGGCAATGCCTATCTGAGTTAGAAATCCAGTTATGTAGTGTTCTGCTGATAAGTAGCATTTAGATGGTATATTTTTTTCTGCAACAGAAAATTGTTTCTTGTAGATTAACTAGAAAGATTTGCAAGAGAACTTCACAATGATTTTGAAGCTCCAAATGCCAGAGCTAGTCTATATCTTGGGAGTAACAAAATGACAGTTGTCAAATTTTGACTCTATAGTGGGAAGTTAAAAGTTGAAGGAGTATTTCTGGGCAGTAACATTGCATTTTATTGAGGGAAAAAACTGGGAAAAACCAGAAGTTAAAACATGAGAGAAACGAATCAATATTAGGATGATTAATTTGAAACCATCACACATTTTTCTTGTTCGCAAAGATTCTATATGTTTTTGATTAAAACCATTTTCCTTTTGTTTGATTCTAACTTATGTGGTGGATCAATTAATCAATCACAGAACATTTATTATGTCCCCACCATGTGTCAGGTACTTTGTATTTGGCTAGGGATGCCAATGACAGAATGAAATAAACCAGTTTCAAAAAGCTTACATACTAATGAGGGAGAGAATAGGAAATATGTATATGTGTGTATATATAATTTACAAAATAAGTATAAAGAGAATAAATACAAATAAGTGCTAGTTAGCAAATGGAGTGCTGTTTATGAGAAACAGAAAAACCAGTTATGCTGGATGAGACTGAACAAATAGTTTGAGGCCAAGTTGGAAAGAGTCTAAAACTCTTCATGTAGCCAAACAGAAATTTATGCTTTAATATAACTTATACTAGAGGAAATTGAGATCTGCTGGAGTTTATGTCTATTTTTCTGGGGTGGGGGGGTGGAGAGACAGCATGGAGTGGTGAAGTAAAAGGAGTGTTGGGTCCCTTTATTCATGAAGTCACTGACTGGATGGGTGTGCAAACTACTAGCATAACCATGGAGGTCACAGAATCTCTTCAAACAAGCTCCATTCTCATCTATAAAAAAGAATTGTGAGGCTGAAATAAAATGTGTGTGTGTGTGTATGCACACATTTACACACATATACACATATGGACATACACACATACACACACACATATATATGTATGTGTGTGTGTGTGTGTGTGTGTATGAATGATGTCCTTTATAAATCTTACATTAGTCAATGAATGTCTTTCTTCTACTACCCAGTAAGCTCATTGAAGGCAAAGATGGCTCCTGAAAGTTTATCTGCTTGCATCCAGCTTAGCACACCATTAAGTAATAGCTTGCTTAATGTAATTGCACAATAGAGCCTATATTAGAATTCAGTCACAGCTGAATGAATTGGATCATTAATAAAACAAAACAAAAGCAATCTTCTGTGAATCATTACATGGAGGGCCCAAAAGAATATCTGCTGTAGGTTCACTGTGATGTAGCGCAACGCTTCTTAAACTGTGGGTTTTGACTCCATATGAAGCTGTGCAACTGAACAAGGGGGTGGCAAATTTTTAATTCATTTAAAGTAAATGATTTGTGTACCTTTTTACATACCTGTATGTCCTGGGGTTGTGTAAAAAATTTCCAAGGCACCAAGGGATCTCGAGTGCAAAGAGTTTAAAAAGTTTTAGAGGTAGCATCTATTTGTCCTCATAGACACAATTTCTCAGTTCCAAAAACATAGAAAATTAAATAATTTAAAGAATTCTGACCAAAAAATTCAATCTTTTTTTGCTTTGGAAGTTTCTCTTTGATTCAGCCCCATCATTTAACTGATGAACAAACCAATTCAGAGATGTTATCTCTTCTCCAAGATCTCAAAGCCAGAGCCAGAGCCATTGCTAGGGCTCAAGCCTCCTCGCTCCTAAACCAAAGCTTTAGCCTGCGTTATAATCATTCTCCTATACCAGCAGCATAATCACTAAGTCATCATTAAAGTGTGATAAGAACCAACCATAAGATCTTAGATTCTTAATTTTTTTTATTTTATTTATTCATTTTTTGATTCTTAATCTTTTGTCTGTTATACAGTCCTTATAAGCCTATGAAACTCTTCTCAGAATAATGTTAAATGCAGAAAGGGAAACACAAAGGATTTACAAAGGAAACCAAAGATTAGTAAAAATAAGGATATACTTTTTTTTCCATCCAAGTTCATGAATTTCTTGAAATCTATACAATCCTATTAATATCTCCAATCTCAAACAGTTTGGCTTTATTATAAAAAGTTATCATATACATTTAAGTTCATTGCTCCAAAGCTGTGGAAATCCTTTGAAATCTAAATTCATAAATTCATCAGTATTTGCTCCAGAGTACTTGGAATCACTGTAGATTCTGTCTGATTTGAGTGTTCAAAGAAGACTATCATCTCCTCAGATTTTGGGCCCCAGGAAATAATTGAGTAGGAGTCAGAATGGAGATAAGTCATTCTTCCTGAACTAGGTACTTGATAGAACTTAATTCCCAGAACATTAGTCATATTTATATTCAAATATAAGTATCAAAACCCCATTTTCAAGCCAAGTAAAAATGATTTGATGATAATTTCTAATTTTTGGAGCATTCATACTCTGTGTGAGTAATCAAAAACCTATCCGCTTTAAATAATAAATAAAATTCATATTTTAATTTAGAAAAGTCCTACCAAGCAGAGTGGTGGTGCAGTCTACCTGTAATCCCTACTTTATTGGGTAGGTTGAGACAAGCAGATTTCTTAAGTTCAGAAGTGTTGAATTGCAGTGGGCTGAGGCTCCTGGCTCTCTATTAACATTATTAATTACATAATTAATAATAAAAATTCACTTCCTATGGTGAGATGTGTTGAACCAACCTGAGTGGAATAAATAGGAAGGCAAGACAGATCAAAACTTAAAAAGAAAATTTAAATGAAAGACAAACTAAAAACCTTCAACTCATCAAGAAAACCATTTAAGTGCAGTAGGTTATTGCTTACAGCAAGATGGAAAGCCTTCGTTCTTTGCTTGGCATCAGGTCTCTTCTTGACTAAATCTGCAGCATCTTCAGCTTGTGGCTGAAAGGCATTCTTTGTCAGGTTAGTTTACTCCCTCAGCCAAGGTTGCCTGGTTCCCCAAATAAAGTATATCTCTTATTTTCCGTAACTGGAAGAAGCAAGCATTGTCTCCTCTGCAGAGGAGAGAGGGTTTGATAGAAATGATAAGGCCAGGGGGAATTCCCAGAATTGGAGCAGGGAAATAAATACTAAAACAACCAAATGAGGGAGCATCAGACTAACTTTTTCCTTTTTCCCCCTTCTCTTCCCCCCCCCCACCCAGATTTACATGAGCCCAGAAGTGATTCTCTGCAGAGGCCATTCGACAAAAGCCGATATCTACAGCTTGGGGGCCACCCTCATCCACATGCAGACGGGTACTCCTCCCTGGGTGAAACGCTACCCTCGCTCTGCCTATCCCTCCTACCTTTACATAGTAAGTAGAAATCATCAAACTGGCTGTGGGAGGGATGGTTCAGCCTGGACTGGGAAAATTCTGTTTAAACAAGCTCCTAGGCCCCCCAAGAGTGTGGAAATGGTGCTGAGTCACAAGTGCTTCCTATGTTGGAGGCCATTAATAATAAAAATAATAACAACAATGATACAAAAGAAGGGGCCTTTTGGGCCTGAATCAGCCATCTATGAAGCATTAATATTTCTTTTTATCCCATAAAATTAAAGTACTTGGCAGCAACTTGGAAATGATCCAAATCTCCAAGCACTTTGAACTCTTTGAGATGGGATTTTTTTTAACTTGGGATCAAGGGAACTTAAGATTTCAGGAGATCCATGAACTTGGATAGAAAAAAAAGACCTTATTTTCACCTATATATAACTGAAATTCAGCATTTCTGTTAATTAAGAATGTAAAAACCAGTGGGTTTTTTTTTCTGAAAATGGTTTTCTAGACTTCAGCACATCACTAAAGAGATCCATGACTCAGAAAACATTATGAACTTCTATGCTAAGTGAAACAAAACTAAGCCTTTTGATCCCTCTGAGAGCCAGGGGTCCAAGTGGGGCAATGCCATTCTCCCTTCTCAAAGGAAAAACTACTGAGACTTTGCTAAAGCAGCATAAACTGAGTTCTTGACTTTATCATGGAGCTGGCAGATAAGAGATAATCCATTCTAAATACAGTGCTTTTAGACAGTGCATCCAGGGTTTGAGTGGAAACCCCTATTCTTGGTGAATAGTATTGTTGTTTTCTGGCTAACAGGAGGAGTGGGGGAATCGGTGACAGAAAGAATGTCTTTTCCAGGGACTGCTCCCTAGAGCATTTTTTTCTATGAGATTATTCCCCCCACACACACCTCCCATTCCACAATCTGTTCTTTGTACATTAAGAAAATCGGTTTGTTATTAGATTCACAAGCAGGCTCCTCCTTTGGAAGATATCGCTCAGGACTCTAGCCCAGGTATGAGAGAACTGATAGAAGCAGCATTGGAAAGAAACCCCAACCAGCGGCCGACTGCGGCCAATTTACTAAAGCACGAGGCCCTGTACCCTCCCCGAGAGGAGCAGCCGCGTTGTCAGAGTCTGGACTCAGCCCTTTTTGAGAGGAAAAGAATAACAAGAAAGGATTTGGAACTGCCAGAGAACATCACAGGTACGAGCTCTCTGAGTCTGTTGCCTCCAAGCTTGCTAAATTCTGATGCCTCTCCAGGTTCCTTTTTTTGAAGGTTATGGAATAATAGCAGATCATGAGTGACTATAACCATATCTAGGATTTTAGAAACGAGTTTTGGGTTTTTTTTCCCTCATTGAGAATCAGTTGACTAGAAAATCCCAATGCTCATCCATGGTAAATGGTCATCCAATTGGTCGCTAGAGGATAGTTCCTACATCTGGACATTATGGTCCTATTCTGAGTGGTATCTGACTTCATGCAACAGATAAATTCGTTTTTAAGTAAATGAGCTGTATTCCCAGTTATTCCCCATTAAGGAATAATGTGTGTTTATCATTTTCTTTTTATTAAAAGCTATTGGAGTCCTACTCTGTTCCCTGTGCAGCTCCTAACCATCCCCTGATGGGGTTCTCTTTTAAGGAATATCAGAATGTTGGGTTCTCCCTGTTTCTCTTTTAAGAAATACCTGTGGGCAGCTAGTTGGTGCAGTGGATAGAGCACCTGCCCTGAAATCAAGAGGACCTGAATTCAAATTTGACCTCAGACACTTTAAACATCCTAGCTGTGTGACTCTGGACATGTCACAACCCCAATTGCCTCAGCAAAAAAAAAAAAAAAAAAAAGAATTATCTGGATGTTGAGTTCCTCTGTCATCTCATAGCCATTTTCTCTCTTAACTGCTCTTTGGTCTGTTTCATCTGAGGTGGGCATTTGAGGAAAAACACTCAAGCATAACCTTTTGGAATAAAATCAGATTTTTAAAAGGCTTCTCTGCATGTCCCACATGATTGTTGATTAAATGTCTGTCAGGTCTGTTCTGGATGGCAAATTTATAGTTGTCCAATTGTTGTTTTCGCAGATTCCTCTTCGTGCACAGGGAGCACAGAAGAATCTGAAGCAATGAAGAGACAACGGTCTCTCTACATCGACCTCGGAGCCCTGGCTGGCTATTTTAACATTGTCCGAGGACCTCCCACGCTGGAGTATGGTTGATAGCCAGCACCATCTGCTTTGAGTTAGTTTATATTCTCCTAGGAGATTTAAAAATGAATCTACATAGTGACTACGTAGTTGGTGGTATCACGGGTCTTTTAGCTAGATGGTATGGGCTCTACGCTGCCCATATACAGTTTATTTCTGAAACTGGACTGGTATAAACTAAGAAGAAATGTTCTCACATCCCTGATGATAAACCCCAAATAAGATGGTTGATATGATTTGAAGAAGGACTTTCTGGTGATTGGCTCCATCTACTATGTACTTTGATGTTTTCAGTTTTGAATGATTATAAGAATACATTAATGTAGAAATTACGACTTGTGTTTCTAAGTTTAAGAAATCTTCATTTATTGGAGAATGTTTATTGTTTTTGAACAGTGTTTTCTTGAGCCCTTGATGTTAGATTCTGATAAAAATTGAATTGACTCTTCTGAGGGATGCTAAGAGTACTGTTTTAATCACCAATAAGGTCAGCCAGTGTAATGGAATGGCTAATTGAATGTATCCCTAGCAATCTGTCACTAATGACGTCCTGTTATGTTCCTATGGAAACAATTTTTACTGTACATGCTGTGCTTAATACATTTAAAACACAATGTTTTGGATGTCGGCAAAACTGTGTAAACCACATAATTCTGTACATCCGATGGGATGAATGAGTGAACTTCTAGGAAAAACTGAAACATTTGTAATGTTGAAATGCTTGAAGCATTTGAGTTTTGAAAGAGCATACTGTGTATGTTGTATATCAAATGCTTCCAGGAACAATCCTGTACTTTTGACATTATAAACTATTTAAGAATATGATTAAAATGTATTTTTGGGTAACAAAATATGATGAAACAAAATATTTTGTCTAATGTGGACTGGTCAAATCAGCCGAATAAATTCCATATTTTGTCTTAGCTATGGTGTATGGTTTTCTTTTTAACTGTGATTATCTTGTCTCATACCCTTTTATGCCTGTGCTTCTTTTTATTCTGTTCTATCATTGTTTCTCCATCATTCATTTGGAGATGCAAGACAGTAAGCTGTCTTTTCAAAATTCAATTGAGATCCTAAGCATCAGATTTTAAAGAAAGCTATTGAATCAAATCAATTCTGCCCTCTAAATTTTTGAGAATGTTTGTTATAAACACAAAGGGATAGTACTAGTCTTTAGGAGTTTTGGTTTTTTTAGGATAAAACTATTACATATCTTCATTATTTCTCTGTCAGGTAGCTAAGGCTAGAATAAATCTAGTAGTAGCTATTATTCCAATACAGTTAATCCTTGAAGAGGGATGGAAGGGAGGAAGTGGTGCAGGATGGGAATGAAAGAGACAGGACAAAATCTCTTAAAAGTTGACCAGGGTAGGGAAGAAAGTTAAGGAAGTTCCAACCCCTTCATCACAGGGGTTGGCAGTGAAACTGGCCAAGAAGGAGACAATGATGTTATCATAAGTATAGACCTTTTCTGGTCATACCAGGGCCCAGTTCCAGCTCAAGGAAGAGGAAAGCCAGGCACTGGAGAAACCTGTATGCTAGGGAGTGGAATATGATTTCTGTATTGCTGAGAAGGAAAATGTTCTAAAAGGGAGGGAAAGCCCCTTAGGATAGACCAAGAAGAGCAGAGGTTCTTAGCTCATCTTTATTAAAATACCTTGGGGAGAGAGTTTTGGAACACTTCTGTGTCCCATGAAATTTCCTTCTTTGGTAACAATTTAAAAAAAATTTAATAGCTTTTTATTTACAAGTTAAATGCTTGGGTAATTTTACAGCATTGACAATTACCAAATCTTTCGTTCCAATTTTTCCCCTTCTTCCCCCCATCTCCTCCCTTAGATAACAGGATGACCAATACATGTTAAATATGTTAAAAGTATAAATTAAATACAAACTAAGTATACATGTCCAAACCATTATTTTGCTGTACAAAAAGAATCAGACTCTGAAATATTATACAATTAGCCTGTGAAGGAAATAAAAAATGCAGGTGGGCAAAAATATGGGGATTAGGAATTCTATGTAATGGTTCTTAGTCATCTCCTAGAGTTTTTTCACTGGGTGTAGTTGGTTCAGTTCATTACTGCTCCATTGGAACTGATTTGGTTCATCTCATTGCTGAACATGGCCAGGTCCATCAGAATTGATTATCATATAGTATTGTTGTTGAAGTATATAATGATCTCCTGGTCCTGCTCATTTCACTCAGCATCAGTTCATGTAAGTCTCTCTAGGCCTTTCTGAAGTCATTTCTTATTTGGAAATAATTTTTGACAGTGAAATATTGGAGAGCACCTTCATTAATAGCAATTAGTGAAGTGTTTAGTAGATAAACAGAAAATATGAACAAATCTTAGACTTTCATGGTTTTTATTCCCCTGCAATTTCATGTTAAAAAGTGCTTCTCTTTTTTCCCTTCTGGTTCTTAGATCTAAAAAGCATAATATTCAGAGCCAAATCACTTAGGAATTCATTTCTTCCAAGTCAAAAAGAAAAAAAAAATTAAAGCAGAATTCTTTTCTTTTAATAGAATTTCCTTTTTCCAAATACATGCAAAGATTTGGAAACTAGTGTTCCAAATTTTTCTCCTCCCATTCCTTCTCTCCCCCTCCCCAAGGTAGCAAATAGTCCAATATAAATTAAACATGTGCACAGAATTCTTTTCCTTAACCCTATATATGCTTCAGCCTTCAGCCTTTGGTTTAGAATTAACCAAATCATGAGTCCAACCATTTCTCCTCTCCACCTCACAGACACATCTCTCAAAACCATTGAGACAGTGGACTAGAAGACCTCAATTCTAATGTCAAGGAAGGAAGGGAATATTGAATCCATTCTCTCTTTGCCAAGAGTGGGAGACGTCATCCAAAGAAATATCATCAAATAACACTAGTTGTTCTTATCTTCTTGCTACAAGTGTGTGCCTGAGAGTTTCTGAAGTTACATTGCCTGTATTTTGTTCCCTCCCAATTACACGTTAAAACAACATTGCCTGTATTCTTGTATGAGTGAAAACTGTATAGGAACTTGATTTTGCTTGTGGAAGCAGCTTCTCTCCAGGAAGAAAACAAATTCCTTTTAAAGGAAGACTTCCTGGCAGGAAAGGCTATATTTTCTTGGGCTGTGTCAACTGATATAAATCTAGAATCTACATGAAATTTCACTTCAGGCAAGTAAAAATTTAATAAAAATGTAAGCAATTAAAACTGTCTCTGATCCTTGAGTAGCTTCATTCTAAAGTCCTTTCCTGATGTGACATGTATTGATTTAGGATATGTATCTTTCTATAGTAGAGAATGGCCTTTGGGGTCAAGATTACTGTTATTCAGTTCTAAACTCTGATACAAACTAGCTGTGTGCCTTTGGACGAATCAGCTTCTCAATGCTCCAAGCAACTGCCTAAGACTAAGTCACAGAGAAAGTGCTGATCTGCTTTGGTAGAGGGAGCTCCTTCACCTGGGAATTCCATATGCTAATGAAATACAAAACCCATTCCCTATGTTGTCCCAATATCCTACTTTAAACAAGTGAGTTTTGCTGCCAACAGACTCCTAGACAAGACTTGTGTTCAATGCAAGGGATGCGGAATTGTGTGTGCATAAAACACACTTAGAAAACTAAAACACATGGCAGTGTTCTTCAGGTTAACATAATTGTGCTAAGAGTACCAAGGCACAAAATGGTTGGAAGGGATTTCAAGAATCAATTTCACAACAGTGGCCATATTAGCATCCTCTACCAGTGTTTTGGTGACTCTTATTTCTGCCCAAATGATTTGATCAGATTCAGGCCAGAGTATGAAGAAAGAAATTCTTTTTGGGGGGAGCAATTTAATCTTTTTATTAATACGGCCAATAGGTCTTTAAATATCCATCACCTATACTATCTATCTCTATATCTACAAACAGAAATCAGAAGTCAATATTATAAGATGTATTCCAATCCCAAAATGAATTCATCTAAAGAAAGAAAAACATTCTTAGGACAGGGCATAGTGTCATATATTTAGATATTAAAAAAAAAAAAAACACCTTTAGAGGTCATTTAATCTAATCCAGGACTTCTTAAATTTTTCCCACTTGAGACCACTTTTTGCCTAGAATTTTTGTGGGACCTCTGGATATAAATATAGGTATAGGTATATAAAATATTTGTACAAATCAAACAGTCATTGGTAATAAAGTATGATTTTGTGATCTCCACATTCAGTTACATGATTCCACATGGGGTTGCAATCCACAATTTAAGAAGCTTTAATTTAATCCTTTGATTTTTGAATGAAGAAACTGAAACTCATTAACATTAAGCAATTTGCCCAAGATTAAAGGGGCACTAAGTGACAGACCTGAAGTTTGACTCACATTCACTGATTCTAAATCCAACAAATAGTCTCTGCCCCAAATGCCTTAGACTTCAAGGCAGCAAGTAGGCAACCAAGGATATCCCAGAGTTCAACGTCTTCCCAATCCACAGGTTCAAAAGACAGTTTTTGTTATTTATCATCCATGTATCACTCAGATACATGCAAAGTTGCTTGCTTCTGTTACAGTCTAGTAAAAATCAGGTGTATCTCTGGGTGACCTCCTGTGAAACAAAATGTGACTATTTAATATCAGTGCTAGGAAGAGTTCTAAGAATGTAATCATTTCAGAGAAATCTGTTGCCACCCCATGTTATGGAGATGGAAATGATAATGAGTGGAATACCTGTATGCTGTATGTAAGAGCACAATAGCCATTTTCATGTGATTTTGTTAGTATCCTGTGGCTTCACAAAGGAAGCCTGCTGGAAAGTCAAGTCAAAGTGTCTAGTCACTTAAAGTTTTCTGCTAGAGTTTCCCTTAATTGGTTCTCCTCCTTCTCTGTAGTTTATATTACATGATCATTCTTATTATTGCTGAATCATTTCAGACTCTGTCATTCCATTTGGGGTTTTCTTGGCAAAGATACTGATGTGGTTTGCCAATTCCTTCTCCAACTCATTTTTACAGATAAGGAAGATGAGGCAAGCAGTTAAATAACTTGTGCACCTTTAGATGAGAAAATTTGTCTCATTCTACATCTTCCATTCCCTTTCTCTGAGTGTATCTATTCCTTTTCTTCACCCTTATATTCTTTTTTTTTTTTTTTTTTTTTTTTTTTTGGAGATCATCCCAACATAATTAACTTGCACCCATGCTTTCTCTCTACACTGACTTTCTAACTGCCCTAATAATGATAAAGTTGTTAGGAGTTACATGTATCTTCCTATACAACAATGTAAACAGTGTAACTCCATTGAATCCCTTATGATTATGTTTTTATGTTTATTTTTTATGCTTCTCTTGAGTTCTTTGAATGTCACATTTTCTATTCAGCTCTGGTTTTTTCATCAAGAATGCTTAGAAATTCTCTATTTCATTAAATATCTTCTTTTTTCCTCCTGAAGGATTATACTAAAGTTTTGCTATATAAGTGATTCTTGGTATGTAATCCTAGCTCTTTTGTGCTCTAGAATATCATATGCCAAGCCCTCCATTCCCTTAACATGGAAGCTGCTAAATCTTGTATGCTCTCAATTGTGGTTCTACAATATTCTTTTTGGTTGCTTACAACATTTTCTTTGACCTGAGAGTTCTGAAATTTGGTTACAATGTTCCTGGGAGCTTATTTTACCTTTTGAATCTAAGGCAGCTTTTCTTTATAAGATTTTGAAATATGATGTGTGGGTTTTTTTTTGAAATGGCTTTCATATTTCAATAATTCTTAACTTCTCTCTATTGGTTCTATTGATCCAGAGTAACTTCTGATTTTTCACATTTTCTTCTATTTTTTTTTTCATTCTTTTGATTTTGTTTGAGTGTTTCTTGCTGTCTCATGGAAGTCATTAACTTCCATTTGTTCAATTATAATTTTTGAGAAATTATTTTTTTCAGTGAGCTTTGGTATCGCTTTTTCCATTTGGCCCAGTTGTGCTTTTAAGGGAGGTCTTTTCTTCATTGAATTTTTGTGCCTCTTTTACCATTAGGGTAATTTTTTTTAAGGTGATATTTTCTTCAATAGTTTTTGTGCCTCTTTTTACTAAGCGATTAATCCTCTTTTCATAATTTTCTTGCATTACTCGTTTCTTTTCTCAATTTTTCTTCTACTACTCTTAACTCTTTCTTTAACTTTTTAAGAATTTCTTGTTGGCCTTGGGTCCAATTAACAGTTTTCTTTGAGTCTTTCTTTGTAGCTGTTTTCACATTGTCTCCTTCTAAATTTAAGTCTTGATTTCCTCTGCCATCTTAGGAATTTTTTATAGTCAAGTTCTTTTTATTTATTTGCTCATTTCCCCAGCTTATTGCTTCACTTTGAACTTTAACATAAAATTGGGATCTGCTTATCTCAGAGAGGGAATGCATTGTGTCAAGCTTCAAGCTTTTCTGTGCTTCTGTTTTCAGAGCTAATTCTGGGGTTGGAGGGGAATACTGCAAGTTTATGGTGCTTCCAAGGTAGTGTTCTGCTGGGAGAGATGTGGTCATTGCTCTCCTGGTCTGGCCCCTGCTCTTCTGCATCCACAAGTGCTAACACTCCTTTCGGCTCTGGAATGATGACCAGTATCCTTGCTCCTTGTGACTGATCCCAAGTGCTTCTTTCTATTTTGGAACTACAATCCAGAATTGCTGAAATCAATAAAGTTGCCAATCAGAGCCAACTGCACCCAGTGCCAGCAAAAGATTCCCTGTAATATCTTTCTAATAAGTTGTCCAGCCCCTTATCATTTCTGGGCAGAGAGCTACTGAAGCTGTTGCTTTGTCATGACCATTGCTAAGACCCACTTTGGTGCTCCTGTTGCATCCTGGATCTATGCCCACCCCAGTGTTCCAGACCTCTCCTGCAGACCTTCTAAGTTGTGTTGGGGTGGAAAAATGTCTCCCTCTGATATTTTGTTGGCTCTGCTGCTTCCAAATTTTATTTAAGGGATTATTTTAAATTTGTTTGGAGGGGAACATTGAGAGAACTCAGCTTGATCCCAGCTTGTATTCTAGAATCTTGTCTCTCTCTTAGTCCTGGGACTTCTGCAGAGACTTTCTATCTATTTAAACTTCAAACAAAACAACCAAGTCCCAGAAAGCAAGAGAATCTATCTTACACATTTCCTAATTCTTCTACTGCATGTGGCATATTATCAAAATAGTAGTGTCTAGTATAATTTATTTAGAGCTGAAAGGGAACATAGATGCCATTTAGGCAGATGAGGAAACTGATTCAGAGAGCAGTTAAATGAGTAGCCCCAGAATGTGAAGGTAATAAGTGGCAGAGGTGGGATTTTATAAATGCTCAATTACTTGAAAGTAAGGTACAGAATTGACAGTAATGCTTAGCATCTCAAAAAAAAAAAATCAAAGAAAATAGTTCATTAAAGAAAATAGTACCATACAGAGTATTGGATTGAGATGCAGGAGATTTGGGCCATTTCACCAAAGCTGTGAAATTTTCAAGAATTCATTTTGCCTTTCTGGGATAATCTTTTCACACACGTAAAATGAGAGAATTGAAGAAATTATAGAATTTAGAAATAGAAACAGCCCTAGAGATCATCCTACTCTTAAAGGTCCTTACCCTTTTTTTGTGTGTGTCCTGGATTCAATTTGTCAGATTGAAGAAACCTGTGGTTTCTTATCAGAATTCATATTTTTAAATCCATAAAATAAAATGCAAAAGATTATAAAAGAAATTTATTAAAAAGTAATATTTTTCTTTTCCAATTACATATAAAGATTGTTTTCAACATTCATTTTTGTAAGATTTTGAATTCTAATTTTTTTCTCTCATCCTTATCTCCCCCCTCTCCAAGATAAGCAATCTGATATAGGTTATACATGTGCAATCATTATAAAAACATTTCCATATTAGTCATGTTGTAAAAGAAAAATCAGGACAAAATGGAAAAATTATGAAAAAGAAAAGGCAAACAACAAAAAAATAAGACGAAAATGATATCTTTTGATCCACATTCAGTCTCCACAGTTCTCTCTCTGCACAGAGATGGCATTTGCATTCCAAGTGTATTGGAATTGTCTTGGTTCAATGTATTGCTGAGAAGAGCTAAGTTTATCATAGTTTATCATCACATAATCTTGCTATTACTATGTACAGTGTTCTCCTGGTTCTACTCACCTTCCTTCAGCATCAGTTCATATAAGTCTTTCCAGGTGAAAGATAATTTTCAAAATATTCTAAAAATAAATTTATGGATCCCAAGTTAAGATTTAGATCAGGCTAGCCATCCTCCTGGCTTCACAGTTCTAAAAGGATATGAAGACCTTAATGGATATCCCTGGAGAATTTGTATAATTTATGGATTTTCAAACCAAGGAACTGCTCATCATTTTTAGTTTGAGATTGTTTGCACACATGCCATAGTTTGAATGCGAACAGTCACTTCTGAAAAGCAAATGATACTAAGAGGAAAAAAAAAATCATTCCAAAATAAAACAACCCCAAATAGGTCTTGTTGCCAAGGATGGCCTTCAGCCAACTTTTAATTTCTGGGATATGGACAACATGCACTTAACTTCCCATCTTCCCTCCTGGCACGGACCTTTCTTTTGCAGGGAAATTTTGTTCTTGCCAAAGTTTTTGCTCATACCAGCCAAAGGGATAGAGGGAAAAGGTTAATGATGACTCAGAACAGTGAAGGCCTCATTTACTACTTCCTGCTCTTGGTTTCTTTTTGCTATCTCACCAGCCCTAAGTAGCAAGCAAATAAATGTTCTCTAATTAAGATTTTCCATAGTGAAACAGAAAAAAAGTGGTACAGTTTATTGAAGTGCATTCACCTGAAACCCAAAGGTTTTCAGGTGTAGTTGAGCAGCAGACAGCAAAGAGGCCTCCTGAGACTGCTAGTTCATTTCTCATTCATCTCTAGATATTTATGTTCAGATCCAAGGAAAACTTTGGTCCAACTTCAGTGTGGGACCCAGATTTGTTTGACTTATTCCTTGGTGGGTGTTGAGGATAGATGTTCTGCATTTCTTTCCTTTATAAGAAAGACCCTCCTTCTCTTCTCCCTTTCCCTCAATTCCCACCTACATTAACTCACCATAGCATTTCTCATTTGATATTCCTTAATGGGTGGCTTAAGAAGGAAGGGTTTTATTCGGATTAGCACTTATATAGTGCTTCCTTCTTTTTTTAAAAATGGATGTTTATTCAGAATTTACAAACACCAAATGAAATAGGCATATAGAAGAGAATTAGAAGATAGTACATGAACCTGTCACAGGGATTCTCAAACTTTTTAAATAGGGGGCTAGTTCACTGTCCCTTAGACTGTTGGAGGGCCAGACTATAGTAAAAACAAAAACTTTGTTTTGTGGGCCTTTAAATAAAGAAACTTTATAGCTCTGGGTGAGGGGGATAATCATCCTCAACTGCACATCTGGCCCATGGCGGTAGTTTGAGGAGTGCTTTTTCCTTTGACAAAATATAGCAATTTCAATTTGTAGCTATACTTTATTCATAAAATGTTCTCTTCCCTCATTCCCCCATCTTTCAGAAAAGTAAATATAGGACTTAGGTTCAAAACTACTTACACATAACTTCTCAGGACCACAGTTTCCCCATTTGTAAAATGAAGGGATTAGGTTAGATAATCTCTAATTCCCTTCCAGTCCCACATTCTATGAACCTGAGATTTATAAGAGTTTAAGTGACTTTCCTAAGGTTATATGGCCAATGTACAATGAGGAATGGTGGCAGCAGACCTGATAGTATCTAAAAGCTGAGTTGTGGTGGGTTGATGGAAAGCTGGTGGCTTAGCATCATAGACAGAGCTAGAAAGGATCTCAGAGGATATCCAGTCTGATCTCTTAATTTTTCAGAGAGGGCCTAAAGAGGTAATTCTAGAGGGCCACATACCTTGTCAGCATCTGAAATTGGATTTGAATCCAACTCTCTTTCAGTCCCAATCCAATACTCTGGAGAGCTAGGACTGGAGAGCTAACTATTTGGCTCCTAAATCATTCTACTTGAATGCATTGCTGTTTCCCACCTATGGATGATCTTTCTAAAGTACAGCTTCTAGGAGCAGACAATGACCTGAGAAATCCTGTGGTAGAAACAAAAGGGGGCTTTTAACACTTAGGAACATAAGACTTAGAGTAACAAGGAATCATAGAAATGATCTAATCTTAATTTGGGATTCATTAGCCTGGAGAAGGATTTTGAGAAGGATAGGGAGGAGAGAATTTGTAAACTTGGATGGGGAAAAATTGCAACTTTATTTTCACTCACTTCTAGACAAAATTGAGCATTTTCTCTAATTATGAATTTCAAAAAAATCAATCAATCAAAATTATTCTGAGAAAGGGCTTTACTCGATTGCTATAAGCATCCATGATAGACAAAAAGAGAATACAATCAAGGTCATTCAGAAATGGCTGTCAGGATTTGCACTTTCTCTGAATCTATTACTCTTCCTACCCCATCATACTCTTTACACCCACCCTTTCCAAGTGGGTTGGAAGTAGGATGTTGTCATAGGATGTGGTGTAGAAACATATGAGGGAATCTTGTGGAAGGAGATAAGGGAAAAGATCACCATAGAAGGAATTAATTCAGCAGAAAAATAAAAGAGGAAGAGGGAATGATATATTGGTGGAAGGAATTACAGCAAAATTATGAGGAGCTCCTTGGAAGGAATCAGAGTTATAGCTCGTTAAGGGCAACCAATGTGTCAGTGTGGTAGGGAATGTAACTGTGGGTTGGTGGGGATGGGTAAGAAATAGTCCCTTGATGAATAATGCCTCTGGATTATAAAGAGAGCTTCTTTTTAACAAAGCTTAGTAGCAGGTGGTAAGATTTAAGGGAAATCCTGATTTTTCTCGGTGATATTGCGCTGAAGAAAAGGAGGAAGGGGAAGAAGAAGTGAAGGAGAAGGAGGAAGAGAAGAAGGTGGTCACCATTTTACATTTGAATGAATGTTGGTCTTAATGGGAGAGTGAGGATCTGTTTAAAAGTAATTGCCACTTAAGTAAGAGAATTTCTCAACTGATTCAATAAAGTCAATGGCTGAAAGTCTTAGCCTTGCTCTAAAAAAAAACTTGCCTAAAAGGAGGGGAGCTACATCAGAGCCCAAGATTCCAAGAGTTTGGAAGGTGAGGAAGTGGGGACCAAGCAGAACTGATCCAGGAATAGTCAGTCCCAAGGCAACTGATGAAAGAAGAAAGAGAAGGCAAACACTGAGCTAGAGCAGATAACAGAAATATAAATTGTGTCTACAAGTATATAAGAGCAAAAAAGTGTGCTGCTAGTATGGATGCACTCACCTACATAAGGATCTAGCAGAGTGTTATGGAGATGTCTGCTTTTTCTCCAACTCGCTCTTTTGGTGCCTATCTACAGACACCATAATAAATTTCTACATATAATACAAGCCAATATTCTATATATAAACCAATAATAATATAAGGCAAATGTTATCAATAATCTAAAATTTTCTCAATCACAAAGAAGCCAAGGGTTAACTAGAGATGAATAGAAATACAAATTTAAATAGAGAGACCAATCCATGACTAAATGTTAGCAATTCTTTTTTTTTTTAAACTGGGAACTCAATGACTGTAACTCTTGATAGTTCATTTGAAATAAATTCTCTGAAGTCTTAGAGGAAAGAAAACTGTGTACCTTAGGGATTATTTAATTACCTCTAAGTTTAGAGCTAATGGTTGTAATGAGGTTTTACAAGGAGATCAAGAAATGGAAAGTGTCAGAAAAGATGTAGTTTACCAACACATTCTATAGTTACAGAAACTGAGTTGCAGAAAGACGCAAAATTGCTTAGCCAGGGTCACATAGACAGTAAGTAAGAAGCAGATCTCTTGACTCCAATGGCTAAGAGTGTGGATCCAGATGGCAACTGAGTGATGATACTGCTGGAACAGACAGAAAATGAGTCACTTTGCAGTTGGGAAGGAAACACTTGTTCTTTGGCTAAGTAGAATAGCTCTCTGTCTCTGTTTGTGTCTCTCTCATACACACACACACACAGATATAGAGAGAGATAGAGAGAGAGAGATGGAGAGAAAGAGACAGACAAAGAGACACACACAGAGAGAAGCAGAGACAGAGAAGGAGAGGGAGGGAAAGAAAGACACACACAGAGACAGAGAAATGAGGGGAAGAGAACAAACAACTGTTTGGGCCAAAAGCACTAGAGAAATGTAAAGTGTCTCACCAGGAGAAAAATGAATCAGAAGAAAAAGGAATGAAGGAATAGGCTAAAAGGAGGGTATTCAGATTCTGGAGGATATCTCTATCGGGATTTTGTCTTACATTGACAGAGCAAAGTTCTGAAAATTACATGTTAGACTATTTTCTTTTCATCAAGTTCTTATTGTATGAATTAAACAAATTCAACAAGTTTTTTTTATGTCAACTTTATGAAAGGATATTTGAACTTGGACTTCAAAAGAGACTAAGATTCTAATACTACCTGTGTGACCCTGAATAGTCATTAACTTAATGAACTTTGTTCAAGAGCAGTTATTTTTCAGGTGTGTAGGACTCTTTGTGATCCTAGTTGAGGTTTTCTTGGCAAAGATAACAGAGTAGTTTGCTGTTTCTTCTCCAGCTCATTTTAGAGATGAGGAAATTGAGATAAGCAGGTTTAAGTGACTTGCCAAGATCTCATAGCTAGTGAGTATCTGAGGCTAGCTTTGAACTCAGGTTCCTGATGGCAGGCCTGGCACTCTATCCACCATGCTACCGGATTGTCTACATATGGATCATACTCCTTCCCTTAAGTCTTACTCTGGTGCATCATTATGAAGTGAAGGCTATTTGGCTAACAAGTATCTATTAAGAGCATACTATGAAGCCCATAGGTTTGGTGGGCCAGCTACTGGAGAAGGCTGATGATACAGAATTAAGGGCTCCCCTCCCCATTTTCAAAGCATGTGCAGGCATTCTGAAACTGTTTCCAAAATATCTGCTTCCTTTGTGGTGAAGAAAAGGACTTTGGGTTGGCTGCTGAGTCAGAACTGGGCAATCAGTCAAAAGGCACTAAAAGGCCAAAGTGACCATCTGTCTCTTTCCTTCCCTGTCATTCAAGTGGAGAGAATGAGCTGCTTTGGGCCTCTCGGTAGGAGGAAGTCTTCAGGGACTCTCTCACCCCTACACCCATGCAAACCTGTAGCTGGCCTGGAATCAGGAGCAAACCCCCCTGCTGTTTCTGAGGGGAGTAAAAGAGTATTAGAAATGGAGCATCCCAGAGATGATCTAGTGTGTTCTCCCAGGCCACAGGAGACCTAAGAGTTGGAGACCATGTCATAGTTTTTAGGCAGCTCAACCCAGAGGACCAATGTAGCCCCAGTGGATCAGTCAATAACAGGAAGTTTAAGCTCATTTCCCCCGTGACTGAGGTGATGTGACTGAGACTGTTTCCCTAATTCAGCTTTCTAGCTCTGCTCTTGCTATATTTTCTCAGAAACCTTAAAAAGGCTAATTAAGGGCATTAATTGATTAAAGGATATCAGGGTATTAGTTATTAAAGAGTATCGACAATGTAAAGAAGATATTAACTATAAAAACACTTGAATCAGGTTCCTCACAGAAAGATGTAGTCTTGCTCTGAGGATCCAACTTGCCAATGAGAGTGGGAGGCTATATTCCACCATGCTCTGGGGGAGTAGGGGTTGGGAAAGAGGGAAGGAGCTAACTCATTTGAATGACTGTGGGTTGGGATAAGGACCCCAGAATTTATAGAAGCTGCAAATATCCATGAGATGCCCATATTTAGATAGTTCTATGTATATATTTACAATTGTAATATAAATATGGCTAGAGACAATATATAGAAATCTATAGATATAACAAAGTCCACATATCTGTAGCTATCTTGGGTATGTATATTTAGACAAATCGTATCGATATATATTATATAGATAAAGATAGATAAATATCTAAAGATATCTTCAGATGCCTTATTTGTATATATTACCTATATATTTATACAAGTTATAGTTTTATAGGTATCCATATATTTGTAGATATCTTTATAGAGTTATAGATATATCCCATATTATATAGATAGATAGGTATAGATAAATAGCTCTAGAAATATGTCTGTTTCTCTATATAAATATACACTATTATTTTATATATTATATATAAATATAAATGCTACATAATATATAATGGATACAACATAAATATAAATATGTTTATACTTACATATTTACATAATATATAAATATTCAGATAGTTCTATGTGGAGATTGATATATATCTAACAGAATAATATATAGCACTAGAAACATCTATGTTTCTATATATAAATATATAAGATATTTTTATATATTATGTAATTAACTATATACAAGGTATTGTATTATATTTATTATATATTATACATATAATATACATTATATTTACATGCATAATGTATATTATATGTATAATAAATATAATATATAGTATATATTTAGTTATATAAATATGTATAAACATGCCCATCTACATAATATATAGATATACAAACATCTACATAAAGATTGATATAGATATATCTAATAGAACTATATCTATATAGCTCTATAAACATATCTCTATAGACATTTATGTAGAACTATCTGTATATCCACATAGATATAATGATATTTTTCTATATAAGATAGATACAAATAAGACCTTGTTATACCTATCCATATAGGTGGCTTATCCAAATATATAGGCACAACTTATGGGTTCTAAGAAAGACATAGGTCTGTTTATTTAGCTCCCCCACAATCACTTACTCTTTGAATAGTCAAAGGGACATAGGAAACACAACTGATATTCAGCTTCCAGGATATGGGAGCTGCTGTTTCTAAGAACAACTCAGGAATTCTGGATCTGGGTCAGCTCTTCCTAAAGGCACAGGGCATGGACTTGGAAAAAGCCACTAGCTACAGAGCCAATCTTTTAATTTTGTGGTTCTTTCACTGGCAGGGACCTGTGATTACTCCTTGTCATAGTTAAGTCATAACTTATGGAGTTCAGGGAATAGGAGAGGATAAAGCTAAATTTGGAGAAAAACTCTTTCCATCCTATTCACCATCTTGCTTCCTCTAGTCTCTGACTCTGAGACCTTCACTCCAAGCTTTTGGTAACTGAGAAATCATGTCACATTCTCCTCTGTCTTTTCACTCTCTTTAATGTTTGGCTTGGTGTGCATGCTGAACCCAAGGCACACAATTATACTGTTCAGATAGAAATGAATATTTAATCTTCAACAATGTTGAAAAGAGGGGCAACTAGGTGGCATAGTGGAGAGAATGCCAGCCCTGGAATCAGGAGGGACTAAGGTCAAATTGGTCTTAGATATTTACTAGTTGTGTGACCCTAAGAAAAATACTGCCTCAGTTTCCTCATCTGTAAAATGATCTGAAGAAAGAAATGGCAAGCCACACTCCATTTTGGCCAAAAAAACCCCAAAGGGGTCATGAAGAGTTGGAAATGACTGATTGCCTAATTGACAACATATCAGGAAAAAAAAGGAAAATTTAAAGTCATTTTTTCTTTAGCCAGATCATATATTATTTGGTATATGGAATATGGTAAAAATATGGAATTTGGATATTTCCCTAACGAATCAGATTTGAGAGGAAGTAGTGGCAAGGGATGAAGAAGAAACAATGAGAAATATTCTGCTTAATAAAAAATCAGATAGCATTTTAAAAAATACTGAGGTTCTAAGTTCTCTGCAAATATTCTGGCTCTATTATTACCAAATTCAGAAATATGGGACTTGTCAGTTAAATAAATTTGCATGCAACTCAAAGAAATAAGAGGAAAAGAAAGAATTAAAAAGTATAGATGAAAAAGAATTTAATCTAAAAAGACACATTCACCCATGAAGATTAGTACTTGTTTCCTTCCTCTTCTGCTCTGATGGTAATTAGGAACTCAGCCAGAAAAACTAAAAAAAGATCTGAAAGAAGAGGAAGTGCTTGGTTTAAATGTTCAGTAGATTTACAGTCAGTTTGCCCAGCACCCCATCATGTTTTCCTTCTATCCAATCTCTTAGGTTCTTCTTTTAAGTGCATGCAAATTGACCCCCAGATTTCTCTATGCTTACTTACCTATGTCTTTCCCCAACGCAGAGGGCCTTATCCTGTATTATACCTTACTTGAGCACAGGTTTTGGAGATAGGATTGTAGATAACATCATTTTTTGATTGGTTCCATCATTGTAAAGTTCCTATTAGGCAAAGGAGCCATGAAAGTTCTAGGCCAGTTTTTGAGGGCTTCATCCTGGCTTTCTCATCCAGCTTTATTGGCTTTTGAAGACTAGCCACCCCAAGGTAGGAAAAACAAGTGAAAAATCCCCTGGCCTTCTCCCAGAGGCTGTAGCTTAATGTTATTAGATTATGATGATAAATGAAATTGATTAGACACTTTCCTCTTTGATTTAAGTAGCTAATCCCTGGAAGAAATAATCTATAGGAAAGCAATCTTTCCCATTTCAGACTTCGATGGATGAAGTTTTGTCAAAAATTTCACCATTCCTGGCATTCAAATCTCTTAATATCTGCAAAAGAGAACTTGGAAAATAAAAAGCACCAGAATGGAACTTGATTGATTCCAGATGGGAGGAGGACCAGAATGCATATAAGAAAACCCAGTTTCTTTTTTGAGCAGATCCTAACAGAAAACTGGATCAGAATGAAAGAAATTCATTCCTGTTCCATGAAACAAGTAGCTCAGAATTTGAGTCTACTCATTAATGTTACCTAATGAAATGGTTCACCTAAGGTTACATACATCACATGCATGGGAAACAAAATTTGAGTCCAAATGATCCAACTCCCAGAACCAAGGTTACTTCCACTGTACCTTGCAGAGTCCTGCCAATAAGAGAGGGATTAAAATTATAAGGTACAGATGTACTACTTTGCCTTTCCAAAGTGTTCTTCTCCAGGAAGAGGTAATAGCCCTGGGTTATTTTCCAGAATTAAGCTTGTGAGGGAATTGGATTGGGAAGACCTCTGAGGAGAGCTCCCTATCTATTTCTTTCATGATCTTTGATATAGTCTGACTGGCTAACTTCAGACAGTTACAGGTACGTTGAACACGAGTTTACAGATAACTTCTTATAATGGCTAACAATTATATTGTGCCAACTAAGTGCCACACAGTCTGCTAAATGCTCCACAAATATTCTCTCAATTGATCCTCAAAACAACTCTGAGAGGTAAGTTCTGTTATTACTCCAATTTTACAATTGAGGGACATTTTGATTATTTTCATTAAAGGAGGAGGAAACTGAGGCAAACATGTTAAGTGACTTATTAAATCACAGAGCTAGTAAACAACTGAGACCAGATATAAACTGAGGTTTTCTTATCTCTAAGTCCAGCATTCAATCTAGTGTCTAATTGCTTCTGAATGCCTCTAGATACAGGAATACTATTATTCCAGTATTTCTGGCAAATTATCTCTGAGACTCAACTCACCCTTATGAGGCAGAGAGTAAAAATGTTGATCTTCTGCAACTCACCAGGAGCTGTGATTTAAGGTATGGGACAGTCATCATGCCCTAATGAGCAACTCTTTAAGTCAAAACTAAAAGGGGAACTCTATTTTGGGGATACTACTAGAGACCTTTCAGAATTAATTGGAGGAGAAACTGGTCCCCTAGCTTTTTTAGAGACATAGATTGTCTGCTGTTCTGTAACTCTGATGCTGGTACTTTTTGATCTTCATTTAGAAGAATCTAAAATCATGAAAAAATAATGATAATAATGAGGATAACTTTCCATTCATATAGTACATAATTAAAACAAGTTTACTTATGACTCTTCTTTATCCTTTACCTTTCATCCACTGATTTATTTCCAAGCTTTATTGATTCTATCCTAGCCTTAATTTCCTCATCTGTAAAGTGAGCTGAGGAGGAAATAGCAAACCCTTTGTCAAGAAAATCCCAAATGGGGCCATGGAGAGTTAGATATAACTGAAATATAGATAATATATTTATATAATATATATAATATTTTATTTATATTTATTTTATTACATCATTTTCACCATGTTTATTTTTTTTAATTCAATAGTATTTCTTTTTCCAATTACATGTAAAACAAACTATATTTCAATGTAATTGGTTTCCTTTTTAATTTTATGTATTTTATTTTATGCACTTAAAACCTTTATTGCAAGAAACACACATACACACACACACACACACACACACACACACACACACACTAAATGTCCCTGCTATAGAACCTTTTGAGGAAAGGCAAAATAGAATAGAGAAGCTTTAACACTATTATAATGCCTCTGATACTGTTCTGCTTTTAGGAGTGCAATAAAGAGTTCACTGGATCTGGAGTCTAAAGCCCTGGGTTTAAAATCTGCTTCTAATGTATGTTAGTTGTGGAATTTTGACTGTTCTGGACTAGATGGCCTTTGACACTTTGACATCCTGTCTTCCTCCGAATCTGTGCTCCTACAAAGTTACAAGTTCCTCAGTCTAGAGTTTAAGGACCCCTGAAATCTAGCCCCAACCTGCCTTTCTAGCTGTTGTCTAGCTTTTCTCCTCACCAGATGTTACATACTCTATCCAAACCAGACCACTTCTTACTTTCCCATCTCTGAGTTATTGCTTTTGCTGCTCCTTATGCCTTCAGTATGGTGTCTTATTTCCTCTACCTATTGAGTTCCTCCTAAATCTTTCGTTGTTCATCCTTTGTTCTAGAAGAGGTCCAGTGACATCGGAAAAGTGATGTCCTGACTTGCAAGTGAATTGGATTTAAGTGAGGAAGGGCTATGTAAAATCACTGGGCCTTACTTTCTCCTCCAGAGCTATCTGAATCCAGTGGCAAGACATAGGTCAAGATGACCGGTGATGGCCCCCCTGCCAATCTTTTAAAACATGGGGGAAATGTGGTCTCTTTTAATAAACCTTCTCTTGTATAAAATGATCTTTAAGTCTCTTATGCCTCCTCTCCTCACATGATACTTTTCATCTACCTATCTATAACAATGTGTTAATTTGTTTTATAATTTTTGTATATGTCCTATTTCCCTGCCAGATTGCGAGCTCTGACAAGCCAGAGACAATGTAATTTCCAAGCATTGCATCATACCCCAACCTTGCTATAGTACTCCAAACACAGAAAGTGTTGCACTGATATTTGCTAAACCTCTACATAGATCAATTCTTGTCTGATCCTCACGACACAACTTCTGTGAATTAGAAGCAAAAATAAATACAACAGTAACAACAAATCTGATATTATCATAGCAGTAGGGCAATCACCTCGTCTTTTAAGGTTCATAAAACACTTTGTATATGTTACATTCTTTGATTCCTCTAGCAACCCAGAGATAGGAACTATTGTTCCAATTTCCCAAATGAAGAAACAGCACAGGGACTTACTTGCCCATGTAAGAGGTGATATTCCAGCCAATTAAGATCACTTTTACTAGAAAGGAAATAAGCTGCTATTGAGTATCTCAGGTGATGGAGAAATGATCCTAGGGAAGCATTCCCTGGAGAAAGGCAAAGGATTACAGACTGTGTTCCCTGGTCAGAGGAGACAAAAATAACTTGCAAAGGGCCTTATCTTGACAATATTCTATCACAGAAGGAAAAGATAAATGGTAATCTGGTTCAAGTCCCAGGAAAGCCCCATGCAAATCTGAATAGAACAAATATTATCTGAGCTTCCTGGCAAAGGGAAAGACAAGGTTAACCATGAACCTGGTGCTTCTCATTCAGCTACAGAAATGGGGTTTCTACGGATATAAAAGATGGCTGAAGATTCTAAGCAGGATATTAGGAATGGAAAACCAGCAGTATCTTTTGTTAAAAGAAGTTGGATGTCAGTTCTGTATTAAATAAGGACATATATAAATCGTCCAAATCAAGTCATAACAAAAAGGAGACAGAAAGGCATATCTGGGTCCCAGACTGAAAGGGGAAATGAAATTGAGATGGTAACATCTGCTGTACAAATAGGAAGACCACTTAAGGTTGGAAGAATTAGACAAAACAGAAAGAAGAGACTCCAAGAAGAAAAGAGGCTAAGAATAAAGATGGATTTTAGGAGCAAAGGCAAAATGAGCACAAAATAGAAAAAAGAAAGAAAAACAGCTAGAGATGATGGTAGTGGAACATTCTACAGGAGGAAAAAAGATAGTGTATATTGCTACAAGGAAAATTAGAGATATAACTAGGGGTCTGGATTTCTTACCAGGGCACCAAATTTAGGGAGTGCTGACAATTTAGAGTTTTTGGGGTTTTTTTAGCAGCATGAAAGCAAAAGAGCTTACTGCGTAGTTAGCAAGAATATTTAATCAATATAGAAAATTGCCTGATAGCAGACTTGGGGTTTCTCAGACTTGGGAAATTCAGAAGTTTCCTAGTAAATGTTTAACTGGGAGATCAAAATGTAAACATGGTACACTTTTAAATTTAATCTGCATCATTAACATTTTCTCCATCTTTTTTTAAAGTCTAGACAATCTACAAAACAATAAACAAAACAATCAGACTTACCCTGATTTGTAATATTTGCTTAGTGATTTCTGAGATGCCAATATTCACACTAAAATTTTAATAATCTGCTCTTTCTGGCCAGTAGAATATAGTGACAAGCTCCTCCCCCTCAGCCTCATTTTCCCAAGTGATGGTCATCTAGGCAGCAATATTGCACTGGTGTCTCAGTGATTCTAGATGGGATTTTGTAGCTTTTCCCAGGAGTAATTTCTGGTACTTATCCCTACTGAACAAATTTCTAGCAATAGTTCCAGGAAGGAAAACATACTTCATAATCTCTATAAGAGGCAACTACCTGAACCTAGGCAGGGATAAAGGGTCTAAGAGCTTAGAATTTTCCAGCTAGACTATTAGTCTGAGATCTTTCCCCTAATTAACACACATAAAAATAGAAGAAATCCACTAACTCTAATTGAATAAGTGGCTGTGGAGTTGGAATTCTGGGTGTGGGGTCAAGAAGACCTGAGTTCAAATGTGAGCTTTCAAGCTTTCAAGTTGTGTGACTCTGGGCAAGGAATTTAACCTTTGCCTTCCCACCTGTAAGATAGGGATAATCATAGCAATTGCCTTTTAGGATTAAACAAGATTATAATTATGAGGTGCTTAGCACAGTATCCATCATAATCAGTGATATATCAATGTTAGCTATTAGCTATTATTAGTCAAGGTGGTAGAAATGAGTTTAGACAGAATTCAGAGTCCTTGCCCAAAAGGCAAGCCCAGTAAGAAATAAGACATATGCTCCTTTTCCTCTGATAATTATAGTGTTTTCTTGAGTCTCAGGATAATTTGCATAGCCTGGTTATAGTTTTGGGGGCGAAGTGGTAGGGTGGTGATGGTAAAAATCAGATAGGTAAATGAAAGGAAGTGTGAGTATTTTTCTTCACTCAGAGCTGGGTACAGTGTCTACTTTTTTTTATTAAAGCTTTTTTATTTTCAAAATATATACATGGATAATTTTCAAAATTCATCCTTTCAAAATCTTGTGTTCTAAATTTCTTCCTCATCCCCTCCCCTAGAAGGCAAGTATTCCAATATTATGTTAAACATGTGCAGTTTTTCTAGACATATTTCCACAAATATGATGCACAAGAAAAATCAGATCAAAAAGGGAAAAAAAAGAGAAAATAAACAATATGCAAACAAACAACAAACAAGTTAAAATACTATGTTGTGATCCACACTCAGTTCCTTCTCTGGTTACAGATGGCTCTCCTCCATCACAAACCATTGAAACTGACACAGTACCTGTTTCTTGAGGAGGGGAAGAAATACAATTCATTTGTCGTGATTCAGCTTGGAGTTTGAGTTAGCTAGAGTTCTAGTTATCTAGAGACTAATTGAAATGAATCAGTGGAGTGGAAAGGCTTGGGGACACAAGAAAAGCTAGAGTACCTGACCCAGAGGGAGGTTTTATTTGAAAGGGGCTATGAATACTTCCTTAAGGAAAGACAAAGATGGAGGTAGTGATGACTTAAATTGAAACAGATTGCAATGATCCCATTATCAAGAGTCTTGGGTTACACCAAGTAAAAATGGGCCAAAATAAAAGAAAAAATGTCTTATGGTCTGGAAATCATCAATAGCTGAGTGACAGTAGATGTCTGGAGGAGAAAGAGGAATATGGAAATAAATTTCACCTCAGGAACCAAAAGAGAGTCTGGAACCAAGGAGCAATGGGATGCAGAGTCATGATGTGGAAGAACCAATTTGGAACTATGAGCATCCAGACTATGAAGGTCTGAAAGAGTAGCATCAGTTTTCTAGAGATGCTAAATTCTTTTCTGGGGAGGTAGTTTTCACAATTTCAATCCTAGAATAGCAGTCTAGTTAGGGGTGACTATAGAGATTCCCCGAGGCAATATGGGGTATGCAAGATGGTTCTCTGGGAGTTCTAATATACTTTTTCTGTGTTCTTGAATGGAATAAACTCGTTCTATATTCTGTGCATTGGTAGAGCTCAATTTCTTGTAATGGTTCTGAAGATCCCTCTAGGAGAAATCCCAAATAATTCAGATTCTTATGTCCTCAGAGAAACTTTTGGTAAGGGCACATGTTAACCACAGAGAGTATTAATTACTGAGAAATATTTAAGACTGAACTCATCCATTTGAAGTCAGAGATTCTATTTTAAAAGAATGTGAAGAATGGATTAAAAATAAGATATAAGTGCATCATGGCCAACTAAAATGGTGCAGTGATTGAAGCACTGGGTTTGGAATCAGAAAGATTCATCTTCATGAGTTAAAATCCAGCCTCAGACAGTTATAAGTTATGTGACTCAGGCCATAACTGAGTCACTCACCCTTTTTGCCTCAGTTTCCTTATCTGTAAAATGAACCAGAGAAGGACATGGAAAACCATTTCAATATCTTTGCCAAGAAAACCCCAAATGGAGTCATGAAGTGTTGTTGTTCCCATTGCACTATGTTAATTAACATTTTTAAAAATTAATCAACATAATAGTAGCAGACTTAGGCAGAAAAAAAAGTTGTGGTATATTTGGATAATATAGAACAGAGATCTAATAATTGTAACCACTGTTACTGCTGGGCTTGTAGACTGCCATATTGTGCCTTCTTCCTCTCTACAAAGGGGCCACAATATAATCCTAGAGTTCTGTTCTGCGAGAGGCAGTAAGGAATGTAACCACTTATTATGAATCTCTTCCACCATTACACCTCCAAGCTTGTAGGTAGTGGTGAGAGTTGTGGTGGATTATTTATAGATTAGGTTGGCTCATGTCTAGGGACTCTATAAAGGGCTGAGGGAGAATAGATACTTAATGAACAATATGAATGAGGTGTGGGAGAATATTTATTATCCAGCTTAGTACAATGCCTGGCACATAGCAGGTACTTGCTAATTGATGAATTTTCTCTATACACACACCCAAAAATTCTTAACACACATAAAGGCCATAGACATATCATCACAAAAAGACTCCAAACAAGATATAATAACTCATAAGTACTGGTATATTCTTCTGGAAGATGTGATATAAAACCATCAAAACATAAATCCCTTTTTGGTCTTACTGAAGAGACAATTTCCATTTCACCTCAACTTGGCACTATCTAAACAATTCCCTCCAGCAAAGTCTTCTATAAGTCAGGCTAGGATTTACATTCATTTTCTTTTTATTTTATTTTATAATAGTTCTTTATTTTTCAAAATACATGCAAAGATAGTTTTCAACATTCACCCTTACAAAACCTTGTGTTCCAAATTTGTCTCCCTCCTCCCCGCCCCATCCCCTGGACAGCAAGTAATCCAATTTTTAAAAAAAAAATTTCTAAACATTTTCTATATTTATCATGTTGCACAAGAAAAATCAGATCAAAAGGGGGAAAATGAAAAAGAAAAAAAACAAGCAAGCAAACAACATAACAACAACAAAAAAGGTGAAAATACTATATTGTGATCTATATTCAGTTCCCATGACCCTCTCTCTGGATGCAAATGGCTCTCTCCATCACAAGTCTATTGGAATTGATTTGTTCATTCATGTTCTTCATGGTCATCTTCTACATTCAGAAATTCCTCTTTTCACTAGCCAAATGGATCTGACTGATGAATCATAGAACTCTAGTTTCTTGAATTCATAAGGGTACCTCTCATGCTAAGCATATCCATCTGTAGATGGATGTTTTATTGCCTATGCTTAGGGCAGGTGTACAGAACAGAAGAGGAAGTTAGGTTACTAAGATTTGGTCTTTGTGTCTTCCAAGTAGATACCTGTCTTTTTTTCCATGGGGGAAAGAGGAAGAATAATCCGTTCCCACCCCTAACTGAGGAGGCTAGCACAATCCTGATATCATCTACAGTGGGAAAAGGATAATACATGGAACTTGGTCATTCCTTTTAAAGTCCCCTAGGTCAGCAACTTTTCCCATTCATTGGCCAATGAAGAGGATTGCTTCATCATTATGGAAGCACTGAGTTCTTTAGCTCTAGTTGGAACAGACAGGTCAGCTCTCTACACACATCCTTCATGACCCTTAGAAGACAAGATAAGGAGTCAGGAGAGACCAGGACTCAAACCCCACCTCCAAGGCTTGCCAGCTATATGACTGTGGATAAATTGCTCAATTTTTCTAAGCTTCAGATTGTCCATAAAAAGTAGCATTATAATAATACCTGTAGCACCTACTGTGTAATGTTATTTGAGGATCAGTTAGCTGTCATGCTAATAGAGGAGAATACCTTATAAACCTTAAAATGTCACTTAAGTCAGCCACATGGTGTATGTTGCTGGACTTGAATCCAAGAAAATCTGAGTTCAAATCCTACCTCAGATACTAATTGGTGATTCTCGAAGAGTCACTTACCCTCTCCCAGGCTTAATTTCCTCATCTACAAAATATGGATAATATTAGTACATAGTTCCAGTTTGGTGGTAAAGATCAAGAGAGATCACATATAGAAAATACTTTTAAAATCTTAAAGTGCTATATTAATGCTAATATTATTGTATAAATGTTGCTGTTGTCATTTTAGTCATGTCTGACTTTTTCTATCCCCATTTGGGGTTTCCTTGGCAAAGATACTGGAATTGCTTGCCATTTTCTCCTCCAGCTCTTTTTACAGATAAAGAAATTTTACATAAAGAAATTGAGGCAACAGTGTTAAGTGATGTGCCCAGGGTCATATTTCCCCTTGTAAGTGTCTGAGGCTGGATTTGAACTCATGAACATGAATCTTCCTGTTTCTAAGCCCAGCACTGTATTCACTGTACCAAATATTTGTCTTTTTATAAATGTTGACTATTTTCAATGCTTTACACTTTGTAGGCTCATCCTACCTTCAATAAGGGGGTCTTTCCTTGGTCTCCCCATTGCAAGTCAGGATCCTTCCAAGATCACACTATATATTGTGTATATACATAGTTTAACTTGTGAGCAGGGATGAATTTTTTATTTTTGTATGTGCCTAGTGCTTAGTACAATGTCTGGTACATAATAACTACTTAATATATACTTATTGATTGACAGACAGCAAGCATGAGACTGGGGAATTTTTGCTAAACTCTTTTCTTTACCCTTATTTACTTCCTAATACCCGCCTTAAATTAAATGTAAATTGAACTGTGCTCCAAAGTACATGGAAATGAATACACATTATTGAACTCATGGCAAATGTTCTTCCTCAGAGGCCAATTTTTGATACCCTCTACATAGTTAGAATTTCTTGGCAACAGTTTTTTCTCCTTGGGTTTGCACATCTGAGACACCATATTTAGAACATGAACACAGAGAAGTTCTAGCATCTGAGGTATTGGCCCTGCTTTTGGGCTATAATTTCTTTTCTCTGGTTACAGTCTTTGCCAGGCATTGACCCTTGAAAATACCTATGGGGATATTTATCTCTCCAGGTGGAGCTAAATGCAACTCATGGGCACAGAGATGTCCCATTTCAATGTTATGAAATAGGAAACTTTTGTCATCCATTTCTGGCTCTAAATTAGTCCTTCGAGTCCATCTAAGATCAGGGTGACTTAAGGTATAGGTGCTGTACTTGTGAAAGAACTAATTGATATTAAATATGATTCTTCCTGCTAATTTCTGCATTTTAAAATAAGGAAATAGCAAAAAACTTTTAAAGAACTAATGTGCTCTTGATCAACTTTCATAATCTATAGAGACTTTGTTTGGAGGTTGCCTTCCACCTAGGTGGTATGGAAGGAATGCAAGTGTGCTAAAAAACAGTTTGGGGAGCTAGTTGTTAAATAGTCAATTGTGAATATTCTTTGAAAATTGACAACATTAAGATTTGATTTATTGTGTTATTAATTTTTTTAATTGAGAAAGGGGTGGAGAAATTTTTAATAATGCAAATTAAACTTCTGTGTACATTTTATCATCACCACTATTGCCACTATCACTACTCTGATAGCTGATTGTTAAACGTTAACCAGCACATTGCTAGAAGGAATTTTCACTAGCTATGAAATCTCAGGCATATTCTTCAACTGTGATGAGCCTCATTTCCACTTTCCAGGGGTACTTTAAGGACTGAAATTAATGTGATAAATAAAAGATAATTCCCATTCTACCACCTTTCCTATTTGAATGACTGGGGAGAATAATAGGTATTCTCTCCTGAAGTCTGGTATGGTTATTGTTAGGGCTGGTATATGGTTGATTCTAGAAAAGAAAAAGAGGGAAGGGGAAGACCGTAGTTTTGATCTTGTTTCGCAAGAGGAAGATGGCACTTAAGACTGGAAAATTGGTCATTTGTCTTGAGAAATTTTAAGTTGGTAAAGAGAGACAGATAAAAATAGAGACAGAGACAGAAAGTAAGAAGCAGAGAGACAAAGACATACTTTTCTTTGTTTCTTAATAAGTAAAGCAGTGGGTAAATTTAGAACTTGAAGAGTACATGAGTGTGTATTCTTCATGACCCTGTAGATCATATTGCTCATGGGGTTTTCTTAGCAAAGATACTAGAGTAGTTTATATTTCTTAGTCAATAGATTAAGGCAAAAAGGATTAAGTAGCTTGCCAGGAGTTATTAAACTGGAAAGTGTTTAAGACTAGATTTGTTTGAACTCAAGTCTTCTTGATTCCAGACCCAGCACTCTATCCAATGAGCCACTTAGCTGCCATAAGAAACAAGAAATGTGAAGAATTCAAAGAAGCCTGAAAAACCATAGAACTATCTGTGATGGATCTATGTTTCATCATTGGTACTTTGGAATCACAAATGGTTACTGTGATATATGTCACTGTGTATATTGTTCTCCTTGTTCTCCTCATTATATTCTTCATCAATTTATAAAAATCCTAAAAGTATTCATTTTATAATATCAATGTCATAATATATATATTTTCTCCTGGTTCTTCTCTGCATCAGTTTAGAGAGGTCTTTTCAAGTCTTTTCGAAATCATCTATTTCCTTGCTTCTCATAGCACAATTCATATACCATAACTCACAGTCATTCTTCCTGTTTCCAGTTTTTCTGCCATCAGGAGAACTGCTATAAATATTTTAGTTTGCATCTTGTTTTTAGTGTCACTCTCAAGTCCAATGACATTCTTCTCCTTTCACCTACCCAGTAAGCTATCTTTTGTAAAAAAAAAAAAAATCCCCCCTTAACAGTGTTTTATTTTTCACAATAATATATAAATATAATTTTTTTAAACATTTACTTCTATAAGATTTTAAGTTCCATTATTTTTGTCCCTCCTCCCTCCCACAGACAGCAAACTGTCTAATATGGGTTATACATGAACAATCATGTAATAAAAATTTAAAAAGAAGGGGAGGAAGCATTTCAGGAAAGCTAGTGATACATTATCTGTGTCTAACAATATAAGGAATATTTTATACTCAAAGTCCTCCATCTCTGAGAGTGGTTTCATCCTTCCTCCGGGGCTAAAAACATGGTCATTATAGTAACATAATATTCATTTTCCTACAAACATCCGTTTCAATGACTGTTACCCACAACATAGGCTCCTTGTCTAAAAGCATGCAAGTCTAGGCAATACCAAGACATTGAGCCACACCTAGCTTCAGGCAGTCTCACTATGAATGAAACTAGAATAATAATTGCTATTAGGTGGAGGGAAAACTTATAGTTTCTCTTAGAGGAAATGCATAAAGAAGTTATTAGGATCATAGAATTTCAAATAGAATGGAAATCTGGAAATTATCTATCAACCCACCCAAATGGGTTCAAATCTTGCCTCTGATATCTTCTGATTGGTTGACCAAGAACAAAAGAGCATCAGTTTCCTTATCTGTAAAATGGGGATACTAATGTTTGTCAAATCTATCTCTCAGAGGTGTTGTGAGGCTCAAATGAAATTACAAGGGTTGTCCCAAGAGCTTTAGTATAATTTTAAGCTGTTGAAGCTTAAAACTAAACCAAGACTTTTAGGATACCAGATATTTATAAAGTACTTTGTAAACCTTAAATCTGATGATAATGTAAATTATTATTATCTCAGCAAGGCCTTTGCGTTGTATGAAGAGTCTAGTCTAGGTGGCAAGGATAGCACTATATTGGGAAAGTGATTGTATTTTTCTTCTGGGCACTCATTGACTGTGAGATCCTTTTATTCACTTCTCAGATACAAGCTGTTGACTCTGAAATAAGTTGTTACCAAAAAATTTAAGTGTGGAGCAAAGTTCTTAGGACAAGTGGCCAATAATTTATTGATTTATAGGCCAACAGAAGCTTAAGTTGTTTGCTGCTGGATAGAAATGAAAAGGCAGTTAGCAAGCCTTTATTAAGAACATTTTTAACTAGACACTGTACTAAGCTCCATAAAAATCAGTGTATTGTCACTATGTCTTTCCAATTTTTCTTTTCCTGAAGTGTAAAATGAGAATAATTTTTACTTTATCTCAAGGTTGTTGTGAGGGAAAGCTCTTTACAAACTTTAATATGCTGTGCAAATGTGATTTATTATATAATTATAGACTAGAAATAAGCAATATCAATTATTCAGATGCCAAGCCCATAGTCCTCATCTGTCAGAGCGTGACAATTCTTACAGAGAGAGCAGTAGTCATGAGTCATGGAACAGGAGCACGGCCTCTGACCCAGAAAGGGTAGAGCCAGGTTTGGGGAACTTCTCTGGAAAAACTATCATCAGGGGAAGAAAACTCCATGGTCTGGAGCTAATCCTTAGTATTGACATTAATCATGGATGATTTACAGATTAGAAGAAGGGTCACAAAAAAAAAGACATCCTTTCAAGACAAATTAAGACAGTGGCAGAAATGGAAAATTTCTATTGTTGTTTAGTCATGTCTGACTCTTCATGACTCCATTTGGGATTTTATTGGCAAAGATATGGGAGTGATTGCCATTTCCTTTACCAGCTCATTTTACAGATGAGGAAATTGAGGCAAAAAGGGTTAAGTGACTTGCCTAGGATCACACAATTAGTCTTCCTTGACTTCAGGCTTGGGGCTCTATTCATTGCAACACCTAGCTAGTGGAAAAGATTTACAGAAGGAAAATAGCTTCTAATAGGCATTAGAAGACTAGTAATTAACCCTATGCAATGTAAAAGAAGGCACTTGACCCTAACTCCAAGTCCACTGACACATGCATGACAAGGAAACACAAGATTCAGAATGTACAGATTCTACTGGCTCTGGATGATCACTGCCATAGTTAAAAAGCTTAAGATTTGACCTAGGTCTATTCAAAAGAAAGTGCTCCATCTTACTTCACTTAAGGGGACAGCAATAGAGCTGATTTGCATTTGGGGTGGAGGTGAGGGGATGAGGCAGGGCCAGTCAGGAAAAAAAATTGTATAACAGCTTTGTAGTGACTGATCCCAAGATACCCTACTCATAGGTCTGCCCAGTCCGGGTAAGAGGCCCTCCCTGGTGACTAAAGGTCATAGGAGAAGTATTTCTCATGATATAGGCTCCCTTGAAAATTCCATTCTGATCAGGGTCACAACTTGGAGCACAACTTACTAAGAGAAATCCAGGATGTGGAAGGAATGAAGAACTGAGTTATACTGTTCTACCCCTTCAAGGAGACAGCTTGGTGAAATACCTGCCTTGCACAGAGAAGAGGAATTTGCTTTTCAAAGACTGATTTGGAGCCCAAAAGACCTGAGTTTAAATCTTTGCTTTGACCTAAGTATTTTGTGGGCAACATGGAATTAATATTTTTAAAATTTAATTATCTTTTTTTTCCAATCAACAATAAATATCCGCTTTCTTTCCAGCCCACTTCCCAATTGCCCCCATACTTCCCTATTGAAAAAGAAAGAAAAATAAAATGCTTTTTATGCATAGTCAAGCAAAACATATTCCCACAGGGTTCCAGGGAAAGAACATGAACTCTTGGGTTAAAGGAACTGCATTTAAATCTACTTGCATGATCTTATTCTTCCAGAGCCTATATTCTTTATCTATGAAATGAGGGGGTTAGACTAGATGTCTTCTGATGTCATTTCCAGCTCCAGAGCTAGGGTCCTATTCTTATTAATTTATTATACTATGACCACAGGCCAGAATACAAAACTAAACATAGTCAGCATATGGCATTTCTAAATATCCCTGACCCCTGATTATTAGTGTTTTTTTTTAAATTTTATTTATTTATCTATTATTTACTTTCCAATTTTCCAGATTTACTGTTGACAATTTCTATTTTCTCCTTTGACAATTATTTGTTCATATCTTTTATCCATCTTTGTTGTGAGATGGTCCTTAGTTATCTAATCTATATTAATTATCTATTGATTTTAGATGATAGACTTAAATGAGAAATGTTAAATCAATGATTTTTTCTTCTTGGTCTGTATCTTTTATTCTGATTTTATTTATCAAAAATCTTTTAAAAATTTTAATGTTATTGAGATTACCATTTTTTTGAGCATGTGCAAACTTTTCATTCAATCTTGTTAGGAATTCTATGATCAGCTATATTTGGGGGGAAGGTAAAACAGACAGAGATGGAGACAGAGACATATACACATGAGACAGACAGATAGAAAAACAGACCCAAGAAGTAACAGAGAAAGACACAAAGATGTAGACAGAGGCAGAGATAGAGAAAGAGACAGAAACAGAGATAGAGAAATACACACATGCACACACACAGTGGGAGAGAATTTTCCATTGTGCTTTTTGTATGGTTTGGTTCTCTATCTTTAGCTCATTTATACCTCTGGAATTTGTTGTGTTTAGTATTAGATGCTGGACTAAACTTACTTTTCACTAAACTGTTTTTCAATTTCTCAAAAATTCTTATTCAATTAAGTGGTTTTTTTTTTCCCCACCAGGCACATTTATTTCTAGGTTTGGCCTAATTAAGCTATTCTCACAATGAACTTTTATATTTTTTAAATGTATATAAGATTGTTTTGAATAATAATTACTACTTTATAAGATAGGTTGAGATCACATAGTGACAAGTCCTTAATTTTTTTTCTTTTTACATTTTCTTTGATTTTTAAAATTTATTTCTCCATATGAATGTTATTTTTTCCCCTCCAAATTCTATAATATAGTCCTTAGCAATTTGATTAGTAGCAATACATCTTTATAGTAACTTGGTTACTTTGATCATTTCAACTCTTCAGCCTAGCCGTGAACATTAAATACATCTCTATTTACTTGTCTTACTTTATTCTTCAAGAATGTTTTTGTATTATGTGAATATAACCATGGCTCAAAGTACATTTTCATTAGACTGTCCTCATTTATGGAGATTGATTGTTCAATGTTCTGAGCCTGCTGTGAGGGGGCAGGAATGGGAGAGCTTTGGGGAAAAGAGAAATCTTGGTTTTCTGGTCTCCAAGCTTTGAGAAGAGATTCAGTTTCAGATTTTCTTTAAGAAGAAGTTCTTGAAGGGAGAAAACAATTCTAGGAAGAAGCTGAAATATAGATATATTTGTTTCTAGTACACACACACACACACCCCTATATGTATATAGATATAAAATAAAATTGATTCTGGGAGACTTGAACAAAATATAGTATTAGTACTCATCTTTTTTTTTTTTCTTTTGACACAAGAATCAACCTAGCTAAGTGAGAAATTCAGCAACAGCATTTCATATTGGGAAAAACACCAAAATTGGAATTAGAACCTTAGTTTTTTCTTCTATAAAATAAAAAACTTGAACTCTATAACGTGTAAGTCATTTACAACTCTAAGAACCTATGAAATTGGCCACAAAATGATTGTTATTTCCATTATTGCTTCACAAACGGATACAATTAATTATTTGTGTGCATGTGTGTCAGTGTATTAGGGTGGTAGGTTGAAAAGTACAGTTCCTGGCATATAGTAGGTACTTAATTATAGTCAATAAACCTTTATTAAATGCCTACTATGTGCTAAGTGATGTCCTAAGCATTGGTGATACAAAGAAAGGCAAGAAACAGTTCCTGCTCTCAAGGAGCTCCCAGGTTAGTGGGGGGAGACAACATATAAATAAACAAACTATATACAGGATAAATTACAAAGAATCAGCAGAGAGAAGCATTAGAATAAAGGAGAAATGGGAAAGGCTTCCTGTAAAAAGGGGGATTTTAGCTGGGACTTGATGGAAGCCAGAAGGCACAGATAAGAAGGGAAAGAATTTCAGATATGGGGGCTAGCCAGTGAAAATGTCAGGAATTGGAGATGAAATGTCTTGTTGGAGGAACTGGGTCACAGAATATGTGATAGTGGTGGTGGGAAGCGTGTAAGGTGTAAGAAGACTAGAAAAAATTTTTTGGGGGGCAAAGTGTTTTGAACTCTAAACAGAAGTTTTTATATTTCATTCTGTAGATGTTGGGAACTACTGTAGTTTTTTAAATGGAGAGTAGTCCATATGGTTGAATAAGCATTTTAGAAAATAGGTAGAACATTCACATAGGTGCAATATCACCTCTTTTGAAATATTATTAAATCATATTATATATTAGACAAATATGGGATGTGACAGGAGGGTAGGCCTTGAGCGAACAAGAACTAATTACAGTTTCTGCCTTTATGCAGACTTACCATGTCCTTACAGGTGGAGAAATTGACCTCTTAGTATCCTGGACAATTCTCTAAGACAGATAGTTGATTATAATTTATTTATTATATTTCCTGAGGGAGTTCCTACATTGGGAATTCCTCAGATTTATAAAATCTCACATATAGAAAAAAGAAAATCTTAACTTGGGAACATTTAATCTTTTTAAAATTTGTAACCTTTTATTTTTACAGTAGAAGTGCCCGTGAAATTAATGTGTCTATTTTTTCTGAGTTACCTTGTCAGGCAGGTGCACGATATAGAGTCATTCTGTGGGCTGAAAGGATCCAGTAGGTGTTTGCAGTAGCCAAAGTTTTGCTTTGTGTCTAGTGTATCTGCTTGCCTTGGTAGCTTAGAGAAAACAGACACATTAATCTCAGGGACACTTCTAAACTATATCACTTTCATTTTCTAGGATGAAATATCATCCCGAGAGCCATCCCTTGTAACCAAATTTTAAAAAGCAAGAGAAAACTAAACTAATCAGCCTATCAATAGTCTAATGGTGTATGCAGAATTCAACACTTATATCCATCCACCCACCCCCAATTCTACAAAGAAGGAAAAGAGACCTAAAGCATCATTTGCTCTTATCTGAAAAGTGAGCACTGGTTGGGTCAGTATTTTGTAGTCCTTACTCTCTAAGCTGGTGACTTTGCATGGCCCTCCTTCACTTAAATCCGATTTACTTGCAAATCATGGAATTGCCTTTTTTGATAAAGAAGGACAAATAAATAAATGAATCAATGAGCTTTTTGAGCCAGGGCTTCTAACAGATCTGGAGTGGTAGTCTTTAGCCACCCTAGATACATTATCAGCTATACATTCTGTATATCTATCTCTTCTCATTCTCTCTCCCTCTCTAATTTCCAAAATGATTCCAACTGCAGACAGAAACAAAAGCAAACAAATAAATAAAAGTTTATGGTTTACTTGGAGAGTCATTATGATGGACTGTTCCAGTTTTTAAAAATTCCCCCATAGACAAGTAAGCTCCTAATTAAATAGCAAAAAAGATCTTTTGGTGAATGATATATGTGCTGATACATAATATATATATAAATATCCAGCCAGTACACAATCAAAGTTAGTAATAAACCAGAATGAGAGAAGAGGTGGGGAAGGGCAAGAGAATAATTTTTGTGTTCTTTGAGACTCTCAGGCACAAAAACAGGAATTTCCCAGGGACTTGAACTGACCATTCTTTGCCTGGTTCAATATGTTCCTGCCTCCCCTGCTTAAGTCACTTCCTTCCCCTACCCCTCATCCTTTCTGGCTCCCACTTTTGTCTCCATCATCTTCCCTCCTAATTTAATTCCCTGACTATTTCAATTTGTAACCAATTATAATATTAAATGTCTCACATTTAACCAGATGACTCTAAATGAGGTCTTTGGAAGGAAGACATCCTGTAAACCTACCTAAAAAGACCATAAACTCTAGAGGGGAAAAGGAAGTGGGAAAGCAGCTCTTAGTGCCCCTAAACACTTAGGTAAAAAAGCAGCTTATTGCTTAGAATTGTTATGAATTCAAGAAAATAGGTAGCTGGTTTTTCCTCTCTTTGATCAAAGGGGGAAAATGATAAAGAATAGCAGAATTATATGATGTTAGAGCTGGAAGAAATTTTCAAAATCTTCCAGTCCAACCTCATCTTGCAAAAATGAAACTAAAACCCAGAGAGACAACAAAATTTTATTTTTAATTATTTTTTATTTATGTTTTATTTACTTCCTCCTATTCCCTTCCTACTGCAATCCCTTTCCCAAGGTTTTATAATGAATATGCATAATAACCAAATCAAATCATGGCTCCCGCCATGAACAAAAATACATGCTTGGTTTCACATCGTGTTTCTGTCAGCAGGTAGATAGCATCCTCCACCATCAGTCCTATGGGATTATTCTGATAGTTTACTTTATCAGATTGGGATGAGAATTCTAAGGACCAGCAGGTTTTGAAAGCCAAGTAGTATAGTTTAGACTTGATATGGTGGGATGATGGAAATTTTGTAGGTTCAGGTGACTCTGTTGAACTAAATGACAGATAGTAGTGGTGGTGGGATGACCCTGCAGAGTTCAAGTAAGGCTCTGACACACATGCTGACTGTGTAATCTTAGGTAAATCACTGATCTCTCAGAGTTTCCAAGAAACTCTTTGAGACTCTGAGATGCAGAAAAGTTATAGACTTGCATTGGTAGAAAGGATTCCTTCACCTGGTAGCCACATACAAGAAACTGAAAGGTGGAGCTTAAACCAAAAAAAAAATCAATTAGATGAGCTAGTAACACATGAGCCTAGGGAAAAAGAGAACTTGATTAGAGAAGTGGAAGATCTGATAGATCTCTCTCCATATAATGTTGGGAGAAGAATTTGAACTCGTTGCTACATGGATGTAAGGTCCTCTGGTGAACAGTAGTTGAAGATTTTCATGATATCAAGACTGAGTATGTAAGACAGAATTCTTCAGGGTGTTCGATGGAAATCTTTGGTAGATGATTAAAGGTTTCTTTTCTTTTCTTTTTTTCCCAATAGTATTTTATTTTTTTCCAAATACATGTGAACACAGTTTTCAACATTCATTTTTGTAAGACTTTGTGTTCTAAATTTTTCTCCTTCCCTCCTTTATTTTCCCCCTCCCCAAGATAGCAAGCAATCTGATATAGGTTCAATATGTGCAATCCTTTCAAACATATTTCCCTAAAGGGGAGAAAAACCATGGGAAAGAAAAGACAAACAAACAAAAAAGGTGAAAATACTATATTTCAATCCACATTCAGTGTTCACTGTTCTTTCTCTGGATACAGATGACATTTTCCATCTCAAGCTTATTGGAATTGTTTCTCACTGCATTGCTGAGGAGGAGCCAAATCCATCACATAACCTTTTGTTACTATGTACAATGTACTCCTGGTTCTGCTTGCTTCACTCAAGATTTGTTCATGTAAGTTTTTTCAGGCTTTTCCGAAATCAGCATACTCATAATTTCTTATGGAACAATACTATTCCATTATTATGCCATAATTCATTCAGCCATTCCCCAACTGATGGGCATTCACTCAATTTCCAATTCCTTGCCACTACAAAAAGAGCTGCTACAAACTTTTTGTGCATGAGAGTCCTTTCCCCTCTTTTATGATCCCCTTTGGATATGGATCCAGTAGAGACACTGCTAGATCAAAGAACACGAAAAGTCTGACAACCCTTTGGGCATAGTTCCAAATTACTCTCCAGAATAGATAGATTATTTCACACAATGCATTAGTGTCCCAATTTTCCCACATTCCCTCCAACATTCATCATTATTTTTTCCTGTCATTTTAGCCAGTCTGAGAGGTTATGAAGTGGTGCCTCAGAGTTGTCTTCATTGGCATTTCTGATTAGGAGTTTCTTGGAAGGATGTAGTTCTGGAAGTTTGGAATGAAGCCAAGAGGTGACTAAGTGGAGAGCCAGAGAACTTATAAAACAACCTCTTAAAAAATAACTTTGTTTTTTTCACAATTACATATAAAGAAAAATATTAAACATTCATTTAAAAAAAGATATTGAGTTCCAAATTTTCTCTCACTCTCTTTTTCACTCCCTCTTTTCCTGAGGTGATAAAGCAATTTGAAAATCCAATCTTTTGAGATGATGAAGAAGAGATGAAAAGGGGCAGAAAGAAATGTTTAGTGGAAAATCAGTGAAGAAGCATAAGGAAATAAAAAGCCAGGATAGGATGGAGGATAGATAAGGATAGAAGTTTAAAAATAAATTCCTAAAATGAAACCTAAAATGAAAAGAAAATGATGTGACAAAGTATCCAGACTTGTCTCTGTTGTCTCTGCTGTAGTGTAAATCCAACTTTTGGGATCTCAACTATCTTCACTTGGGGGTTTTATGCTAATTTTTTGTTTGTTTTTGAAAATGTCAGCCTTTTCATTTTGTTCTGTTTTTTTTTTCCAATGGGTAGTCTTTCAGATATTTATATATGGTACTGGGCTTGTGCTGATTGCATTGTCTCCAAAGATACAGAGTTTTTCTAAGGAGAGCCACAATAACTCAAAAGAAATAAATTAGCCTTGCAATCCATATGATTGGGGCAGATTTTAAGATGTAAATCAATTGACAATCTAATGAATTAGGGGTCAATGTGGTATACTGCAAAGAGAAAAGAAGTCAGTATTTATATATGTCTGGATTTGGTGCCTTAGGCTAGCCCCTCTACTCTTTCAATTTCAGTTTTTCCATCTATAAAATGGGAATTATGCTAACTGGAGGTGGATTGTTATAAGAATCAAAAGTAATATATATATATATATATACATATATATGTATATATATATATACATACACACACACATATATAAAATGAATCAAAAGTAATATATATATGATATTATATAAAGTCAGATATTATTGTCAACTTATATTTTAGACAGATACTGTATGTGGATGGGCAATAAACCCAGAATTGGAAGGGTGGAGGACACACTGGATTGCATTTCAGAAATTACACAATATTTTCCATGATCTCAAGTTGTTCCCTGGCATAAAATGCCATCTTTTTTTCCCCTTTTAAACACCAATTTATTCATAAAACGCATGTGATTGTTAATCATGGAACCCCATAGACTCAGAAGAAGTAACTTTAAGGACAAAAGAAAGATGCATAACTTATTAAGAGTCAATCAACAAGCATGTATTAGAAGATAAGCAGTCTTTTAGGCACTGAGTACAAAAGCTAAAAGGAATTAATCCTTATCCTAAAGGAGTTTCCATTCTATGCAAGGGAGACATCTACAAATATAAATAAAAAGAATCAATACCCAGAATAAATTCAAAATAAATATAAGGCAGTTAAATATGAAATTGGTGATGAGGGAAAATACTAGTAGTTGGAGAGATCAGGAAAGGTACTAAAAATATAGAAAGTAGTGCCTCAAATAGTGCTATTGTTTATTGTTGGTCCTTCATTAAAAAATTTTTTTTTTTTGTTCTTCATTTTCAAAGAGGACCAAAGACATTATGGGATGATGTCTTAACTTGTGCATGAATTGGATTTAAGCGAAGCAAAGTTGAACAAAGTCCTCAGCCTCATTGTGTCTTCTAGAGTCATTACAATCCAATCCAATCCAAGTCAATACAAAGGTCAAAAGACTGCTGATAGGGCCCAATATGCAGTGGATGGCCATGGAGTCTTCAATCTCTGATCAAACTCTAAGTGCACCAAAACACCTGCGTCTGCTGCTTTCATGGCCATTGGGACAAAATGTTCTCAGCCATTCATTCCCTCAGGGGAAGTCTTCACAGACTAAATCACCAAAGGGTTTGAGACCTGTTACCCTCAACCTGGTTTTGCCTGTCTATCTAAGTGGTTTATCAGGGTGTGGCTGCTACATATACTACAGCTTCTTAGAACCACAGGTGAGAGTGGGGGACAGGTGGACACCAAAGGAGGGAGGAACATTATATCATCTGATGTCCTGAATCCTTGATAGTTTATGAGTTACTCAATTTGATTTCTGCTAAAAGCTGACATGTTTACATTCTTGTAGACATTGTCATTCTGTTTTAAAGAAAAGGAACATGAAAAGAGAGGAAAGAGACAGAGAGAGAAAGAGAGAGACAGGAACAGAGAGAGAGAGAGGGAGGGAGGGAGAGGAGAGAGACGGAGAGGGAGAAGAAATAAGGAAAGGGAGAGGGGGAGAAGAAGGAAGAGGGAAAGAAAGAGGGGGGAAAAGTATTTGAATGGTCCAATTTCTCCTTGAATAGAAGAAGGCAGTCTTGGAGAAGAAGCCAATAGACAGAGTCTGTATGTGACTATAATTAGTGGCAGATGGTAAAGTGCTTGTGAACATGTGACAGGGGAAGACCACGTGTTCCAAGTAAAGACAGAGGCTTGTCTTGTCTCTCCAAAATGAGGGTTCCAGAAAACACACACACACACACACACACACACACACACACACACACACACAAACACAATAAAACTTACCAATGGGAGACTTTTAAGAAAACATCTCAAGATAGAATTTGGTTTTAAAGGTTACACACAAAACCTGTATATAGCCACTGGAAGTGTTGATGTTATTTATTATACCTTCCTTTCAAAGCTGGGGTAGGAAAAAGACAAGATCATTCTCCTTTCTCAGCCCTCCACATTCCCCAATAAATTTCAAATTCATAAAAATCAAGATTTGAAGAATTTTATGAAGAAAAAAAACTAGAGTGTGTGTGTGTGTATTGTTTGTTTCTCATAAGTGAAACCCAATTATAGGTACCCTTAGGGGAGGGGAAAAGTGCAGCAATTGACCACATAAACAATGACGTCTGTGGTCCAAACCAAGGACACCTTGGTTTTCTGATAACCTACTTTTTCTTTGTGCCTATCTACACAGTCTCTTGCACATTCACATTTCGACTCATTTCACTATTCACTATGTCAGTTACATATGCACATAAGATGGATTCCACCCATTTTTAGGGGATGAAACCCCTTACTCACTTGGCATCTCAGAAACCTGTATCTATCAATGTTGGGATGTAAAGAGAATTCTTGGATTCTGGATCGGGACATGTCTAATGGAGTTGGGCATTTGTAGAGCCAGGACATACATGCATCCAAAGGACATGTCCTTGTCCAGCTAATCAGGGCTTCAATGTGCAAGGTATCGGGATAGCACTATATCAGTGATGGGGATACAGCAATGGCAAATGACTTCTGTTCCTGATGTTTACCAACTTGAGGTATAGAGAGGGAAAGGGATGAAAGACAAAGTGGGGCCATCACCAGTCCTATGTTTTGCCACTGGACTCTGATGACTGGAGGAGAAACTGAGGCTGGTAACTTTGCACAGCTTTGCCTTACTCAAATTCAACTCATTTGGAAGTCAAGAGATCACTCTGCTGATGTCATTGGTTCTCTTTGAGAATGAAGGACAAATAGCAATAAAAGTAAGAAATAATCTTACTGGACTGATAGGGTAGATGGGATATACAAATAAGCCTGATAAAAGGGGGCCCATAAAAATATAGAAGAAATCAGAAGAGACTTGGAGGAGCAAGGTCAGGGAAGGCTTTCACTAAATCATTGGCTGGTTTTGCAGAAGGGAAGACTCTGAATGAATAATGACTTATACTTTCTCCCTCCTTACCTCTCTCTCTTGGCTTTCCTGAAGATTGGCTTCAAATCTCACCTTCTGCAGGAGACTTTTTCAGCTGCTTTTTCCCCCCTCCATGCTATCCCTCTGAGACTATTTCTCATCTGGACATACCTTGTATGTATATAATTATTCACACACTGTCTCCCCATTAGAATGTAAATATTTTGAAGCCTGGGGTCCTATTTTTGCTTCTTTTTTGTATCCCTAATGTTTAGTACATTTATTAAGCAATTAAATATAATTGTTTAATAAATAATGAATAAATGTCTATTAGTTGGGTGACTGACTGGCTGACTGACCTGGAATTTTATTTTTTTTTTTTTGCCAAAGCAGCTTCCAGAGAAAAGTGTTGCCAGAGAAGACTAATTCAACAGGGTAGTTATTTTTCCTCCTTGACTTTTTTTTTGCCTTGAGGCAATTGGAATTAAGTGACTTGCCCAAGGTCACACAGCCAAGAAGTGCTAAGTGTCTGAGATAAGATTTGAACTCAGATCCTCCTGACTTCAGGGTTGGTGCTCTATCCACTGTACTACCTAGTTAGTTGCCCCCCACCCCCACCCTTGACTTTTAAGACAGCATTTTCCAGCTCTCTTCTTAATGGAATTAATTTATTTTTCTATTAATTTATTAATTATAAAAATCAGATAAGGATAATTTTCTCTGTGAGAAGAAAAAAACTATCTCATTTCTAGTTACACTCAGGAAGTGGTTTCAGTCATTGGAAAGACATCAGTTGCTACAGTGTAAAAAGCCATCATGGTAGAACTTGTGTGAATAATCCTTTCTTGCTCTCACTAACCCACTGAACTAGAGAAAACCACCCAGAACTGATACGTCTATCTGCCTGGATAATGGAAAGTCATTGCCTGGGATAACATCATTCTGGTCAAATGGGTAATCAGAGAATCACACCCCCACTAGATATTATCAAGCTATTTCTCTGGCTAATGAAGGTTATCAGCAGCTTCTATTTCTAGAATTCTTTTGCTTGAATGTTTTAAAGGAGAATAGCAGTAGGGATTTCCCTAGTGTTCTCTCTGGTAGTTTCCATTTTCACATGCCTTTGCCCTCTCCTGTAAATCATCCTTCAAAGTTTCCTGTACTTATCATCCCATTTTTTTCTCTGTAACTCTTAAAATTACAATCATTGCATTTGGGGTTTCATTCACTATGGCCCTGCATTTTAGAATCACTATTAGTTTGCTCTACTCTAGTTTTCACATGTGTTCTTAATAAAGACTCTAATTAAGGGTTCCATGATAGATACCCTGGTGAAGAGGATAGAGAGTTGGTCTCAGAGAAGGGAAGACTTGAGTTCAAGTCTTATATCTGGGACTGCGTGACCCTGTAGAAGTCCTCTAGTCTCTTAGAGCTCTAAGCAGCCCTCTGAGATTATTGTTGTTCATCCTTTGTTTTGAAGAAGACTAATAACATCATAATGATGGGGTCAAGGTCCAATGTGTTTGGCTGTGGCCGATCAGTTCAGTAAGAGTCAGAAGTTTCTTCCACAGGTTGGTCACAAATAATGCATTAGAATATTTGGGATGGAGATATTTCCATAGCTCACACTTTCTATTACTGCAATTCTCTGAACAGTTTTGCTTATGGAATACAGCACTTGCTATGATGGAAATACCATGTGAGTTATCCTGTGCCATTGACCATATACCACAGATGATAATTGATACCTTTCTAGCCAAATTTCCAACTTAAAAAAGAGTTATTGAATTTTATCTGGCTCCTCTCAAGGGCAAAGCTCCTGGTGCTGGTTCTATTCTAGAAGAGATCTACAAGGTAGGGAGTCTACTATTCATGCAGAAACTGACTGAAATCTTCCAGACTATTTGGCACAGGGAGTTCAGGGATGCCTCCATTATTTATCTCTAAAAAGGTAAAAGAAAATAGATTGTCCTATGACAATCACAGCAGTCTCTCTTAGTCTTTTGTCAGAGTCCTCCTTAATAAGCTGAAGTTTCACTTGGAAGATGGTCATCTACTTGAGAGCCAGTATGGCTTCAGAAAGGGCCAAGGAATAGTTGACATGGTATTTGCTGTCTGACAACTCCAGGAAACATGCCAGGAGTAGAATGGAGTTCTGTATACAATATTCGTCGACCTGACTTTTGATATTGTCAGTTGTGAGAGGTTGTGGGAAATCATTATAAAATTTGGTTGCCCAGAAAAATTTATCAGTATTATAAGCCAGTTTCATGATAGCATACTCACACAAATTTTGTATGAAAGATGATGTTTCTCCTGGTTTCTTTGTCACTAGTGAAGTGAAGCAGGACGCTGTGCCTGCTCCCATCTTTTTTAGGATGATGTTTTCATTGATTGTTGAACTTCGACAAGAATGAAAATGGCATCAAAGTCAGCTACCACACTTATTTAACTTGAAAAGACTACAACCCAGGACTGAAGTGGAGGGAGAGTTGGTGTAAGACTTTTTGTTTGCAGATCACTGCACTCAATGCAGCCTCTGAAGCTGAAGTGTAAGAGAGTATGGTTGATTCTCTGTTGCTTGTGGTAATTTTGGCCTGATGATCAATACTGAGAAAACAGAAGTCCTCCCTCAGTTAGCATTGCACCATCTATCAGTAGAACCTTGGTCACAGTAAATGATAACAATAAAAGGCACTTTAAGGTTTGCCTAGCATTTCACATATGTATGTCGTTTGATCCTCACATTGGTTCTGGGAAGCAGGTGATATTATTATACCCACTTTAAAGATGAGAATATTGAGGAATGGAGAAATGGCTTACCCAAAAGCATAGATCTAGTGAGACAGCTTTTTATATTGGATAGAGGATTGAAACTGGAGGTAGGAAGATCTAGTTTTGAATACTGACTCATGTATTTAGTGGCTTTTAGATTTTGGTCACAGCACTTAATCTCTGTCTCCTTACCTGTAAAATGAAGAGTTGGACACAATAGTGTTTATGGTATCATTCAGCTCTAAATCTATGACCTCTAAGTGTCTTTTCTTTTTTTTCTTTTGAAGGCAATCAGGGTTGAGTGCCTAAAGTTACACTGCTAGTAAATGTCTGAGACTTCATTTAAATTCCCATCCTCTTGACTCGAGGACCTGCTCTCCATCCACTGCACCACCTAATTAGTTCCCTAAATGTTTAAGGTGAGATTTGAACTTAAAGCTTTCTGACTCCAAGTCACTCTTGGAGTGATTCTCTGAGGAAACTGAGAGTGAAAGTGCAAGAAGCAGCTGAAGGTAAAGATGGAGAAAATACTGTTCAGAAGCTTTAAGGTGTATGATGGAGTAACTTAGGACACCCGTGCAATAACGCACCTAGGAGGAGAAGGAGATAATGTCAAGAATGTGGGGGTGAGGCTGGGTGTGGACCAGACAGACTCCCTCAATGAGTGGTACAGGTGGGAGTGAGGGAGGGGCTGCTGAATTAACAATGCAGACATACCAGAAGTTAAAGAGAGACATCAGCAACTTGCATTGATCTGAATACCCATGATTCCACTTATTCTACCAGGATCACTCTAAGAGGTTCCTTGAATTTATGGGGCATTATCAATCAAACCTCTGGAAAGGAAAGTGAGTTCTACAGGGGAGAACTTCAAATTGCTTTATTCAGAGCTCAGATGAGACCTTTTTCCTTTTCTAGGGTGAACACTATGTGCTTGAAGAGGAGTGAGGGATCTTTGAAGAACATGAAACAGATTCTGCTATTCCTAAGGAAGTCACTGAGTTGGGATGTGAACCATCAATATCATTATTAGAGAGATGCCCCTAAGACTGAAAGTGATCCATTTTGTGAGAGATCAGTGGCTGACTCACAGATTACACTAATATTTACTAAGTGCCTACTATGTTGTCAGGAAGTTGTGATTTGTCATCAAGTTCTCCTTTTGATGATACAAAGATGGATAAAACTTACAGACTCTGTCTTTGGGGAGTTTAAAAGCTTAGAGTTTCAAGGTATCTTAAAGATCATCCAAGGCAGTTTGACCTCAATGCAAGAACCCCTTCTCCCCAAATCCCTGGCCATTCGACATCCAATCCATGCTTTAATGCTTCCATTAATGAACTGTATTATAAAGAATGAACTATATTATTTAAAAAACAGTTCATTCAATTTATATGGCAGTGTACCATTATAAAGCCCTTTGAGCATATTTACCTCATTTGAACCTTGGATTAAATCTTTAAAAAAGACAGGACAAGTATTATTATATTCATGTTATGAATTCAGAGAATAAGTGATTTCCCCAAGCTTTCACCACTACTCCATGGTGTAACAGGAACTTATGCAAATCTTCTGAGTTTCTGGAAAATTTGAGTTCATAGTTGAGGAGAGAATGCATTCTACTCCAGACTTGGAGTTATGACTAGAAGAAGATAGACTGATTAAGAAATGATTGCAATAATCTGGGAAGAGGCAATGAGGATCTGCTAAGTAAAGAGAAAGTAGAAGAGATGTTGAAGAGGTAAAATTGATAAGATTTGATAACTGATTTGATTGAAAGGAGGAGGGCAAGGAAAGAATCTGGGCTAAGTCCAAGATTATGACTTTGGGTAACTGGCAGGATTGTTATGTTCTCAACAAAAATAAAGAAATTGGAGGAAGGATGGGCCTAATGTGTGTGATGCTAAGTTTTATTTGGACATTTAGAATTGGAATGCATTATTGAATGCAGGTTAGCTACTCATTGCTACTTTTATTTCTGAATGCTAATAGGTCAATTGTTTAATGATCTGCTATAGCATTTTGCTTCATGTGAATGTCAGTCATGTCAATAGTGAATGGATTTTCTATTTCTCCTCCATTTTTGCCCTTCTCATTTTGACTCCTTCTGTGTAATCTGGGATCCTTCATGGAGAAATAAATACTGAATTTCCTTTGTAATCTATTATTCAGTCCTTGGTGTGACTCACAACTCTGACAATTCCAAAACATAATGAAGGATGTGACCTTCTAGTCACATAAGATTGGGGTAAAAATTAAGGGTAAATAATAAAAAGAATGGCACTCTGAAGACAATAATCACTTTTGGGTGACAAGGGCTACACGTTTCTTTTTCTTTTTTTGTTTCACTAATTTGTCTTCTCATTTTTTATTTTTAATTTTTTATTAAAGCTTTTTATTTTCAAAACATGTGTGTGGAAAAAGTTCAACATTCACCCATGAAAAACTTTGTGTTCCAAATATTTTCCCTCTACATGACAAGTAATCCAGTATATATTAAACACATGCAATTCTTCTATACATATTTCCACAATTATCATGCTGCACAAGGAAAATCGAATCAAAAAGGAAAAAAAATGAGAAAGAAAACAAATTGCAAGCAAACAACAACAAAAAGAGTGAAAATACTATGTTGTGATTCACATTCAGTTCCCACAGACCTCTCTCTGGGTGCAGATGGATCTCTTCATCTCATTCTTTGACCATTTATCAGTTGGAGAATGGCTTGAATTTTTATAGATTTGAATCAATTCTCTGCATACTTTAGAAATGAGGCTTTTATCAGGACCCTTGAATGTAAATTTTTTCCTCCAGTTTATTGTTTGCCTTCTAATGTTGTCTGCATTGGTTTTGTTTGTACAAAACCTTTTTAACTTAATATAATCAAAACTATCCATTTTGTATTCAATGTACTCCAATTCTTCTTTGACCACAAATTCTTTCCTTCTCCACAGATCTGAGAGATAAACTCTCCCTTGTTCTTTTAATTTGCTTATAATATCACTCTTTATGTCTAGATTATGAACCCATTTCTACTTTATCTTGATATAGGATTTTAGGTGTGAGTCAATGTTTGGTTTTGCCACATTAATTTCCAATTTTCCAGCAGTTTTTGTCAAATAGTGAGTTCTTGTCCCAAAAATGGGGGTCTTTGGGTTTGTCAAACACAGATTACTATAGTTATTGATTATTTTGTCCTGTGAACCTAACCTATTCTGCTGATTGACTACTTTATTTCTTAGTCAGTACCAAATGGTTTTGATGACCACTGCTTTATAATACAATTTTAGGTCTAGTACAGCTAGGTCACTTTCGTTTACATTTTTTCCCATAAATTCCCTGGAAATTCTTGACTTTTTGTTCTTCCAGGTGAACTTTTAATTATTTTTTCTAGCTCAGTAAAATAATTTTTTTGGCAGTTTGAGTGGTATGGCACTGAATAAATAGATTAATTTAGGTAGTATCTTCATTTTAACTATATTAACTCAGCCTATCCATGAGCACTTGATAGTTTTGCAATTGATTAGATCTGACATTGTGTGACTTTATTTTTGTGTGTGTGTTTTGTAAGTGTGTTCATATAGTTTCTGACTGTGCCTTGGCAGGTAGACTCCAGGGGATACACATCTTAAATTCATTTCCCCTAACCACAACAAGTCTACTGATCCTGGGGGCCATTGTGTAAGAGAGAAAGTTGTCTTGGGGCAAAGCTAAATGTTCAGGAGAACTGGGGAGAAATTGCAGGCACTTCACTGATTGGAATGAGATGAAAGTAAGGTATTGCTTCTTGTGAAATTTATTTCTACTCTGAAATATCTACTCAACAGTCTACTTCCATTGGAGATTTGATCATAGGTTTAGAGCTGGTGGATATGTTTAGAAGTCTTCTCACTGCACCATTTTACATATTAGGAAATGGAGATTGAAACAGATCAAAGATCACACAATCAATCTATAAACATTTATTTAGTACCTACCATCTGCAATGTTCTGTGTTATACACAGGTAATAAGTGGAAAAGATTCGAATCCAGATCTTTGGAATCCAAATCCAGGTATCTTTGACTTTGGGGTCATTTCTGTCCTATCTTGGGATCAAAGATTTCATCAATGAGCCAGGCACAGTACTTAGCATTGGAATATAAAAAGAGACCAAAGTCTCTGCTCTCAAGGAGTCTATGATCTAATGGGGGAAAAACATACAAATAAATATAAAGCAGGCTATATCCAGGATAACTAGGAAATAACTAACAGATAATAGGCACTGGAATGAAGAGAGATTGAAGCAGGCTTTCTGGAGAAGGTAGAATTTTAGTTGGGATTAAAGGAAGCCAGGGAGACCAGAAGATGGAGTGGAAGAGGGAGAACAATTTAGGCCTGGGAGACAGATAGAGAAAATGCCTGAAGCCAAGAGATATAACACCTTGTTTGTGAATCAGACAGGAAGTTAGTGTCATTAAATCAAAGACTACATACAGGTGTAAGAAGTCTGGAAAAGTAGGAGGGGAGTAGGTTATGACAGGCTTTGAACATTAAACAAAATATTTTTTATTTAATTCTGGAGATAATAGGGAGTCACTGGAATTTATTGAGTAGGGAGGTGACATGATTGAACTGTGTTCAATTGTAGTAGCTTAATGGAGAATAGATTAAAATGGACAGATCTGAGGCAGATAGAGCCACCTGTCACTTGCAATACTCCAGGTGTGTGGTGATGAGAGCTTTCACCAGTCTTGTGGCAGAAATAGGGGAGAGAAAGGGTCGTGTTTGAGAGGTGTTGCCAAAGTGAACTCAGCAGTCCTAGGCAACAGTTTGGATATGGGAAGTGGAGGTGAAAAATAGTTAGGAATTCGGAATGACTCCTGTTCTGTGAGGCTGAGGGAGAGGCAGGATACTGTTACCTTCTCTGTAAGAGGGAATATAGGTGTGGAGGACAGGGGGAACCTTTGGGGGGAAAATAATGACTTCTGCTTCGTACCTTTTGAGTTTAAGATGTCTACTAGAAATATCTGAAAGGCAGTTGGAGATGTAAGATTGTAGATTAGTAGAGATAATGGGGCAGAAAGGGTGAATTTGAGAATCATCAGCATAGAGATAGTAATTTAAATCCATAGAAGCAGATGAGATCATCAAATGAAGTAATATAGAAGGAGAAGAGAAGAGGACCCAGGACAGAATCCAATGGGATACCATTGTCACAGGGTGTGATCTGGAAGAGGATCCAGCAAAAGAAATAGAAGGAGAAGACAAACAGGTGAGATGAGAACCAGGATAGAATGGCATCCTGAAAAGTGAGGCTCTAAGAGGAGAAAGATAATCAATAATGTTAAAAGAATAGAAATTAGTAATTAGTCTTATAAGTAATAGAATTATTTACCTTTGGAAAAATTCCATGGTATTTTGGTTTTCAACCAATAATCCATCTTCTTTCTGTCTTTCCTCTGTCTCTCTGTCTCTCTTTCTTTCTCTGTCTCCCTCTTTGTCCTCTCTCTCTGTCTCTCTCTCTCTCTCCCTCCTCTGTCCTTCTGTCTTTGTCTCTGTCTATTTTCTGTCTCTGTCTCTGTCTCTTTCTCTGTCTTTGTCTCTGTTTCTGTCCTGTCTCTCTGTTTCTCTCCTCTGTCTCTCTCTGTCTCTGTCTCTCCCCTGGCTCTCTCTCTCTCTCTCTCTCTCTCTCTCTCTCTCTCTCTCTCTCTCTCTCTCTCTCTCTGTCTCTCTCTCTTTCTCCGGTTTATTTGTCTGTGTCTCTCTTTTAGTATATTGCCTCAGATATTTGCTGTCGTCATATGCTCCCTTTTATCCCTACCATATTACAGAAGGATTTTGTTGGTCACAACTGCAATTTCTTATCTGCAGTAAAGGACAACTTCACTTCCAACAACCTTGAAGTGACCTCTAAGTAGTTCTGAATTTTCTGACTTCATCCTGTGATTCAAGAAGGAAGTAGGAAATGTTCCAGTGTTCATCTGTACCTATAAACGGAGAGGTTTTTGTTTTGTTTTGATGGGGAAATAATAGGATAATAGGATCCTATATTTAAAACTAGAAGAGACTTTAGAACCATTAAATCTATTCTCATTTCACAGGTGAAATTAAGAATCAGAGCTAAAATGCCTTTTCTAGGGTCACACAGTAGATCAGTCAACTGGCATTGATTAAACATTGTTTTAAGCACTAGAGTCAAAACAAAAACCAACCAAACAAAAAAATCCAGTCTTTGCTCTCAAGGAACTCACAGTTTAATAGGGACAAAATATGCAAACAGCTATGTACAATCAAGTTTTAAACGGGATAAGGCGAGGTGTCTGAGTTGGGATTTGAAGCCATTTTTTTCTGGTTTCAAATAAAGTGCTATCTACCAATTGTAGAGCGTCAACTATTCGGCATCCTTTAATCTTAGACGGTTGACTGGGAGTGCTGAGGAGTTAGATATGTCTAGAGTCACTCATTTAGTAAAGGGTCAAAAGTAGAAATTGCACCTACACCAAACCTTCCCCCCCAAAAAAAATCCCTGTTCTCAAGAACCTTGCATTTTATGGGGAAGAAACAATATTGTAAATGGGTATGCATATGTACATGGAACAAATATGAAGTAATTTTTGGGTGGGGGTAGTATACTAAAGGGGGGAAGGGTAAAAACAAAAACCAAACAAAGCAACAAAACACTTGTGTAAAAGGTGGTACATAAGCTGTGCCAGAGATTCCAAGACGTAAAGTTGAAGATAGAGAGAAAATTTCAGTCATGGGGTGGAAGGAACAACTTGAGCACTAAATTTAAATCAAGAGACTTCATTGGGCCAACAATAAAAATAGGTAATTTAATTGGATTTTAATTTCAATCAATAGCTATGAAAAGTAAGGATCAATATTCATATAAATATTCTGAATCAGCTAGTGCATATCAGTTTTTTCCCTAAGCACAGATCATCAGATATCACTAACGTTCATTAAGGAAAGGCTGAGTGCTCAGAATGATAACTCCACCCTCATTTTGGGGGGATGGGTCAGAACAAGTTGTGGGAAAATGTACTCTTGGTCGATGGGGGGTGGGGTGAAATGGGGGGAAGTTGGAGCTGCCACAGGTTTCTGTTTTTAGCCATGGGAGCTTTGCTTTTTCATGTTTAACTAGAGCCTGCAGTGGTCCAGCTGTAGTTTTGTAACACATCTGTAATTATCCCTTTGGTAAAGCTTCATGGCTTGGAGAGAGTGTAATTGAATTTTTGTAAACTATTGCTAAAGTTTTCTTAAATAGCAAAATACAACTGGAAAATGAGCCTTTTGAGAAATCTTTGGGGCTCTCTGCCTCTCTACTAACTTAAGGGAATCCTGGAGGAGGCGGGGTGGGGTCAACCACCAGCAAGAGGAACTAACTTTTGGTCAAAGATTTCTCTGTTCTTGCTCAGATAGGAAGAAGGAACCATTGGCCAGGGTGAAGGATATCAACAGAACTGTGTTCTCATGTGCCTCATTGAACAATCAAGTGGCATCTGTTTAATTTTCAGGTATCCTTCTCTGAGGAGTGTGAGACTCATCATCCTGGTGATACACAGAAGCAGGCAGAGGGCAAGGGGCTGAAGGCCCTGCCATGTCATGGGCCAAGGCCTTTCATGGTTTTAAGGTTTTCCCACACTATCTTCCTTCTAACCCTCCTCTCACCCCACATTTCCTCTTGTGGAGTGACATGGGCTGCTCCAAATAGGAACCCTCTTCCTTCTTCCACTGAGAAGAAATCAAACTTTCTTTACCTCAGGGGAGCTAGAAGTGTCACAATTTTTTAAAAGTATTTCAGAATAAAAGGGTTATTTGGTAATGAAATACTTAAAAATAGAATCACTTTTTTTTTTGCCTGTAAAACTTTGGGTGGATTACTTCTCTTTGGGGGGAGGGTGGGCTTCAAATGTAAAAGTGGATTCAGACTAGGCTTCTTGACCCCTTTTTTTTATTATGGACCCCTTTTATAGTCTGGTGAAATTTCTGGATTCCTTATTAGAATAGTGCTTTTAAATTCATACAATAAATAAATAGGATTACAAAGGAAACCAATTACATTAAAATACAGTGATCAATATATGTCACAACATAGTGTTTTCATCTTTTGTTGTTATTTGCTTGCTTGTTGGGTTTTTTCTCTTTTTTCACTTTTTGATCTGATTTTTCTCGTGCAGTATGATAAATGTGGAAATATATTTAGAAGAACTGCACATGTCTAACCTATATTGGATTATTTGCTATCTAGGGAAGTGGAGAGGGGAGGAGAGAGAGAAAAAATATATAGAACACATGGTTTTGCAAGGGTGAATGTTAAAAATTATTTTTGCATGTATTTTGAAAAATAAAAAGCTATTATAAAAAAATAAAAGAAAGCTCATGGACTCCAGATTAAGAACTTCAGGTAGAGAGTTCAAGGAGGTGGAGGCAAGATGGAAGAGAAAAGACAGGGGATTGCTTAAACTTTCCCAAATTCTCTTTCAATCAATTTTAAAATAATAATTAATTCTGGAGTAGCAAAACCAATAAAATGTTGAGATGAGACAATTTTCCAGCCCAAGACAACTTAGAACGTGGCTGGAAAGATATGTCTTATGGGATGAGGAGAGGACACAGTGCAGCTCAGGCTGTGGTCTAGCAAGTCAGCAGTAGGTCTTCAGGGCATAAGACAATGACTTCTGGAGCCCTCAGACCATAGACAATAAGGAGTCAAATAAGTGGTCAGATCACAGGGGATTTTTTGCTGGTACTAGGTTCAGGACTCTGTAGCATTGCCCATTTGTGGTTCTAGGTTGAAGTTCCAGGGTGAGAAGGAACAATAGAACATTTGTGTGTGTGATCCCAAGGGAGTTCTGGGACAGAAAAGAATGTTTACAGTTGCTCACAGACCAGAGCACAGGCCAGGAGAACAGTGGCCACATCTCTCCTTAGATTATATCACCTTGGAAGAAGTAAAAATTTACAGGATCTGTCCCCTCCACCCTTAGAATTAGCTTCAAAAACATCTGCATAAAATCCCTAAAATTTGGAACAGTATCCCCTTCACTCTGAAAGACAGAGTCCAACTCTAACATAAAATTAAAAGTCAGTTTAAAAAATGAGCAAACAAACAAACAGAAAGAACCTGACCATAGAAGAAGTAATTAGTAACCTAGGGAAGATCAGTAATATTAGTAAGATTGTAACCTTAGGGAACATCAAGATACAAACTTAGAAAAAGGCAATAAAATCAAAGTAGCTACACAGAAAGCCTCAAAGAAAAATGTGAATTAGCTGCAATCCCGTCCCCTGAAGTTCCTTGAGAAATTCAAAAATTATTTTTAAAATCACATAAGAGAGGTAAAAAGTTGGGGAAAGAAATGAGAGTGATGCAATAGTTTGATAAGAGAATCACAAAAATCTATTGAAGAGAAGAATTTAAAAAGCAGAATCAGCCAAATGGAAAAAGAGGTAGAAAAGCTCACTGAAGAAAATAATTTTTAAAAATTAGAATTGGATAAATAGGAGCTAATGTTTCATGAGACATTAAAAAAAAAATGAAATCCAAAAAATGAAAAAATAGAACAAAATGTGAAATATCTAATTGAAAAGCAACTGATCAGGAAACTAGATGGAGGAGAGGTAATTTTAGAATTATGGGACCATCTGAAAGCCCTGTTTAAAAAATAACTTAGATATTACATTTTAAGAAATTACCAAAGAAAACTGTCATGATATCTTAGAACCAGAGGGTAAAATAGAAATCGAAAGAATCTACTCATCACTTCTTGAAAGAGATCCTAAAATGAAAACTCCCAAAAATATCATAGTCAAATTTCAGAGCTTCCAGGTCAAGGAAAAAAATATAATTAAGTCCAAGAAAAAAACACTTTTGAGGGAAGGCAGGGTGAAAAATGAAAGAGAAAACAGGGAAGGTTAGGATGACAGGAAATAAAACAGTAATTAGAACTGTGAATGTGAATAGGGTGAACTTACCTATATGATGGAAGTTATTAGCAGAGTAGATTAAAAAGCAGAATTTGACACCGTATTGCTTACTAAAAATACATTTGCACCAGAGAGATATATGCAGAGTGAAGGTAAGAGACTAGAGCAGAATCTATTATATTTCAGCTAAAGTAAAAAATAAACAAACAAAAACAAAACAGGATAGCAACATGATCTCAGACAAAGCATAAGGAAAAATAGAGCTAATTAAAAGAGATAAGCAGAGAAACTTCATTTTACTAAAAGAAACCTTAGACAATGAAGTATCGATATTAACATCTATGTATCAAATAGTGTGGCAACCAAATTCTTCCAGGAAAAGCTAAATAAGTTACAAGAGGAAATATACAGCAAAACTATGCTAGTAGGGACATCAACCTCCCCCTCTTAGAACTAGATAAATTTAACCACAAAATAAAGTATGGGAATGGGTTTGATCCATAGAGAGATAAATCAGTCACAGTGTAAGATTAATAATTCAAGTGTGGTCTTAAAAAGCATTTTTGTAATTGCCTTTGTGATATATAAACTACACAGCCTGGCAAAGTTAAACCCCTACACAAAATGTTTTCAGCCTACTTTTTTGGACATTTCACAAACTCTACACTCTGGCCAAAGTGGTCTTTTTATTGTTCCCCAAACATGAGACACTACCTTGGGTCTTGAATGCACTCCCTTCTCCTCTCCAGGTCTTAGAATCCTTAGATTCCTTTAAAATCCAACTTATGTTTTCTCTCCTATGTGAAGTCTTTCATTATCTTCTTAATTGTCATTTCTCATAATTAATATATTTCTCTCTCCTCCTCAAGTAAATTTATATACTTCTCTGATTACATTTGCTCTTTTTTTAAGTAAACAAACTCCTTGAAAACAGTTCCCTCTCCTCCTCACCTCCCACCTTGTACCATGCATATAGTGGGTACTTAATAAATGTTAGTTGTACTGGGTTATTGTAATATTCTCTCTTAATATGTAATCTTCCCTTGTTGGGGTTTTCTTGGGGTCTCTGGAGGCAGCTTTCTTTCAGTTCCATAAACACCCCAAATGCAGCCAGGAGTTAAAGTCCAAATCCTTTATTGTCTCCTTCAAAGTCTTGTCTCTTTCACTTGGGGCTCACCTAGAGGTGAGGCCTCCTCATCTGGAGGCCTTCAGATCTTGGTTTCAGTGGAGAATGAAGGACGAGAGCCTGCCACCACTTCTCTGGTCTTTCCTAGTTCTCCCCAATTGAATCTTGGATGAAGCTCTCAGAACTTCCAGTGTGCTTGTCTTTTTAGCCCTGAGAGCTTTTTTGCTTATATGCCCCACATTGAGTATACACCAATCATTATATCACCAGGAAACCATTATTTGTTGTAGGATTAAATCAATGCTAAACTAGATTTAACCATTGTCTCCTCAATTCCACTTAGTACCTTGTTTCAAGTTCTGGTCCATAACATCTCCTTGTAGGATTAAATCAATCATGCTAAATTAGATTAACTATTGTCTCTATCAATTCCACTGACTTAGTACCTTATAAGAATCCTTTGTTCCAATTCAGAGTTCTGGACCATAACAGGTTATAATTATAGTGACAACCTTATATTTACATAGATTTCCTCACAACTATTTTGTGTGGCAATTAGTGTAACTATTATTTTCATTTTACAGATTAGGGCCCTGAGACTCAATTAAGTAAAGTGACTCTTTAAAAAAAATTCTTTATTTATTAACCACAATCCTAATTACATCAAACTTAGAAATACAACAATTTATAAGTACTCTACCATTGAGACAAGAAACCAGAGCAAGGAAAACACTCACTCAAGCTATAATATGAAATCTGTTAAGTCTCTCTTTTTCTTCTGTGCCTTCCACCCCACCATAATTTCCCTTGACATTTTCCACTCCTAAATTCTTTAACAAACGTCCTTTCTGGACCATATTTAATATATAAATCTTTGCTGACAACAAACTTTAGTTGGCTTAAGCTTACCATATACATATATCTTCTCACTGACTCTGTAGATTGTCATTTTATTTCTATAAAAATGATAAAAGTACCAATAATCATAGGCAACAGATTGACCACATCTGTGTTGTCTACTAAAAAACAAAATGCAGGTCAGAAAGCATGTTGAATATGATGAAACCATCTGAAAACTGGCTTCTAAGATCCTATCCAGATTTCCTTCCTTCCTTCCTTCCTTCCTTCCTTCCTTCCTTCCTTCCTTCCTTCCTTCCTTCCTTCCTTCCTTCCTTCTTTCCTTCCTTCCTTCATTTCTTTCATTCTTTCCTTTTTTCTTCCTTCCTTCCTTCCTTCTATTTCTTTCATTCTTTCTTCCTATTTTTTTTTTCCTTTCAAAACCAATACAATCTACAATGATAAAAAAGTCCCCTAGCAGACTGAGATAAGGGTGCGGCTGGGGGTGGGAAGAAGTAACATGAAGTTTCTCAAAGGGCATTCTAGTGTTTCGTGATTCACTCCCCCGTGTGGTCATTGGGCAAGTCTGGCTGGTATTCCCCTCTTGCAGAGCCCTGCATTTACAGTGAGTCACAGATTGAAGCCCACACTTTATTTCTGACTCTTACTGAAGCTGGATTTGGAGGTAGTGGAATTCAGATGCACTTGAGATTCTAGGTCATTTTGGGTCAATAGGAATGGTACAGTTAAGATGAGGGCCTGTTATTTAATATCCCAATTCAGAGACTGGAATTTTCTTAAGGAAACATTCTTCTGGCATGAGTTCATTTAAGAGCTAAAGTTAAAAAGAAATGTTTCTTAAAAGTCTGACTTGGTGACTCTTTTTGGTGACATTTATAGCAAGGAAGGAAATTTGCTAAAGCCCTGGGTTCATCTTAGTCCTTTGGACTGTTAATCTGGGACTGATCTTAAAGGTTTTCTTTTTATTTCACAAGTTCTTTATTTGACAGATGTGAAAGGTAAGAAAGGGCTCAAGTAGGTTGTATAAGGAACCACAGCTTTTTAGTGGCATGGGGTGGGGGGTGGGGAGTAAGGCAGGAATGAAAGGATCTAACTCTATAATTTCTTTGATGTGGGGAAGTCCTAGTGTGCAAATTCTCTCCATGGATGCAGTTGCAACTTAATAACTCATATATAATTTATAGTCTTAGAAAGTTACTCGAGGCATCAAGAAGTTAAATGATTTGTCAGTTCCAATAAACTTGTGATGGAGAGAGCTATTTGTACCCAGAGAGAGGACTGTGGGGACTGAGTGTGGATCACAACATAGTATTTCCACTCTTTTTGTTGTTGTTTGCTTGCATTTTTTTTCTTTCTCATTTTTTCCCCTTTTGATCAGATTTTTCGTGTGTAACATGAAAATGTGAAAATATGTTTAGAAGAATTGCACATGTCTAACCTATATTAGATTACTTATTGTTTTGGGGGAGGAAATTGGGGAGGGAGGGAGAAAATTTTGGAACACAAGGTTTTGCAGGGGTGAATATTGCATGTATTCTGAAAAATTAAAAAATTATTATAAAAATACAAATAATATATCAGAGTTAAATAACTGCGTGCTGGAGCAGGATATGAGTCCAGATATTTCTAACTTTGAAGTTATATCCACTGTAACACACTGCTCGTGTGTGTGTGTGTGTGTGTGTGTGTGTGTGTGAGAGAGAGAGAGAGAGAGAGAGAGAGAGAGAGAGAGAGAGAAAGAGAGAGAGAGAGAATAATTTCAAAATGATTCCAGAATTGTGAACCATTTGGAGAACAATTTGGAACTAGACCAAAAGGCTATAAACTGTGTATGCCCTTTGACCCAGCGATAACACTGTTATGTCTATATGCCAAAGAGATTAAAGAAAAAGGAAAGGCACATATATGTTCAAAAATATTATATAGCAGCTCTGGAAAATACATGTCACACAGCTGAGCTCTCTCCAGTATTTGTCAATGGGAATGTATGAAGAACTGGAAAGGAAGGGATGCCCATCAATTGAAGAATGGCTGAACAAATTGTGTTATATGATTGTAGTGGAGTGTTGTTGTGCTATAAGAAATGATGAAGGGGATAGTTTTAGAAAAGGCTGGGAAGACTTATGTGCATCAATACAAAGGGAAGTGAATAGAACTAATAGAATATTATACACAGTAACAGTAATATTGTAACAATAAAACTGTGAAAGACTTAGCTACTTTATCAATACAGTGATCCATGATGATTTCAGAAATGAGAAATGATATGTATCTCTAGATAAAGAATTAAAGAGCTGAGTACAGATTAAAACATTTTTCACTTTATTTTTATTTCTTTCCTTTTATATGTTTATTTTTCTTTGTTTTATATATTTATTTATTTGGCAACATAGCTAATATAGAAATGTTTTTCCTGAGTTCATATATATAATTGCTATCATATTGCTTGCCTTCTCAGTGGGTGGAGGAAGAGCAATAAGAGGGAGGGATATAATTTGGAACTTAAAATTTAAAGAAAGACTAGAAAATTTTAAATAATGAGAAATTTAAACAACAACAACAAAAAGTAACTCTAGAGGATGAATCAAGTCTTTCATTGAGGCATTTTGTATTTGACTCTTGACCCTATTATTCAGTTCAAGAAAATAGTGTCATGAGATCAAACTCATAAAATTTTATAACTAAAGCAGGAAAATTATCTTAGAGATCCAACCTCCATATCTTACTGGGTAAACTGAGGCTTGGATACATCCAGTGACTTGTATAGGGTCATACCATTATCCATCTCAACAGGGATCAAAGTTTATAGCAAAATAAATCCAAATAAAATAATTACCAATATATGGGTCCTTTCAGTGTAAATGGGGAAAAAAAGGCTGAGAAGTTGTAGAAAATAATAGCAGGATTGGGGAAAATCAAAGGTAGAGAGTAGTGATTAAAAATAATTTTTAAATGGAAGTATATGTTAATATCTTCATTAATTAGGAATTTTCACTAATCTATAATTTGTGATAATTTGTTCTGGGCTGGGAAATAAGAATTAGCTAAACAAATTTGTAGAAAATTTGTAGGAAAAAACATTTTAAGGTGATAATAAAGTGATTTAAGAAAATAGACTCTTAATTGACCTTTCTATATTTGTTATCAATCAAGCAAAATGTAAGCTTTTTCTAAGCCTTCTCTGTGCCCTGCACTATGGATGCACACAGAATGAAACAATCCTTAATTAGGAGGGACTCACATTTTAACGGAGAATACAGGTACATATATAAGTATCAAAAGAAAAAAACACATAAATAAAATGAATCCAAATAATAACAACATAGTTAAATACAAGATATTTACAAATACTATAAAGCCACTAGCAGTTGTGGGGAGTGGGATGAGGAAAAGCTTGGTGCAGACACCTTGAACTACATCTTGAAAGAAGGAGGGATTCTTTGAAGGGTTTTTCCAGTGAGAGGTCAAATAAAAATTATCTTTGATAGAACATATTAAAATACTAGCAGTTGAAATCAGCTTCTGAGATAGCTAAAAGGAATCTAAGAAAGTAAAAGCCTGGAGATTAAAAGCAGTTATCTACCAGAGTCATTGTTATTGCAGAAGCTACCTGTCCAAATCCTAAAAATGACTTTTATATGCTTCTGCTCCAAAGAGCCTCACAGCTGGTTCTCAGATCAATCCACCTGAAGGTCGACATAACTCAGACTATACCAGACTTGCTCCAAAGCTGCTGCTCTCACAACGACAGAGAGAAAGCCAGTTTGATAGGAGTATAGCATGTAGGAGCCCAAGTGATATCTAAAAAGGCTGGAAATAGAGGGTGGAGCTGGTTGTGAAGGGCTTAAAAAGCTAGAGGAATTTAATATTTTATCTCAGGAGCAACAGGGAGAAACAGCAGTTGAATAGAGGAAAAGCTGAAAAAAAAATCATCTTTGACAGCCGTGTGAGGATGGAGCAAGAAAAAGATATAATGCTGTGAGATGGAGACTATTTCTTACATTCATCCATACAACTTTTAAATACCTGCTATGTGCCTCTTTGTTCCTCTCTGTGAAAAACAATGGGTTGGCAACCTACTCATAAAAAAATAAAAACAATCAGAAAACAAAGCCCTTCCCATCTCTATGGCCCCAGTAGTCTCAACATCCCCTTCACTGTGGTGAAGAAGAGACACTTCATGTGCATTCAGGAGTGGTCTGTTTAACACTTTCTCCCTGGCATTCCCATGGATTTTAAGTGAATAGGAAGCAACAACAAAGTACTTGATAAAGAAGGTACATTTTCCAGACATTTACCAGGAAAGCTTTTTGTAGGAGTCATATACCTCTTGTGCTTGAGGTGTTTATTTGCTGTGTTTCATATAGCTCTGGAAAATGCATGTCACACAACTGGACTCTCCCCAGCATCTGTCAATGGGGACGCCTGAGGCTGAGGGGCTGTGTGTGGTCAGAGCTTGACAAAAGCTATCTCCATCTTTGATACAGTGCTACCCCATCCTAACAGCCATTCTTCACCACGATTTCCTGTCTTCCTGTCTTGGGTGGCTGTGTGCGACATGGGGTTTGGTTAATAGAGCATTTCCTGAACTGGGCCTCCTCTGATCAGATCAGATATTCTTGTCAAAAAAGACCCCAGCTCAATAGTTTGCTTGCTGTGGCCATTTAAAATCAAGAGACAGATTGTCTGTGGCCATGGTGTGGTTCCCCTTGGTTAATGTCTTAATCAAATATGTAAACATTCAGTATTTTATCATTCATTCCTTTATTTATTTAGATTTTTCTTTGCTTCAATCGCAACCCTGCCTTAATCACTGAATGAGTGCAGCCCCAGTCAAACTGAGACTTGTTAAAGACCTTAGCTTAAAAAAGTCAAGGTCTCCCATTGCATCCAGGGCCATCTTCAGTCATGCTGATCTATATCTGCCCACTGGACCCAGATGGTTCTGGAGGAGAAAATGAGTCTGGTAACTTTGCCCAGCCCTCCCTCACTTAAATCCAATTCACTTGCATGTTACTGCATCATCTCCTTGATATCGTGGTCTCAAAAGGACAAATAACAATTTGTAACTGTTCTAGTTACTGGGAGTCTTCTGACTAGGGTTGGGGGAATGCAAGTTATAGAAATAGATCCCAAAGAGCCCCATTCCTTTTTTTAAAAGGGGGTTCTCAATCTGGGACCCACAAAAAAGTCTCAATAACTTTTTTAGCATAATTGGTTTCCTTTGTAATCCTATTATATTTTATTTTTATACATCTTAAAACATTGTTCTGAGAAGGGGTTCATAGATTTCATCAGCCTGCTAGCATCTCTTGTCTAAAATGATATTCCCAATTTAAAAGGATAAAAATTAACTGGAAAAATGGAAAGGCCAAACTGGTTTCAAAGGACCAATAACCAAAAATAGAGAATGGGGAAGATGAGACTATTTTACATGTAAAAAATACTTGCGGGGTTTAGAGAACTCAAAAATCAGCATGATTCAATGGTGGGTCCCAGCAACCAAAAAAGGCCAGTGTGCTCTTCAGCTGCACTAAGAGAAGACTGGCCTGGGCTCCGTGATTCCACTCAACTCCATCCTGCTCATATCACATGCAGAGAGTTGTACTCAGCAGGATTTCAGGAAAGACACAGACAAATGGAAACACATTTAGAAGAGGGTGCTTGGGATGATGAGGACACAGAAAACCATGCTGGGCAAGGATGGGTTCAAGCAAGCAGGGATGCTCACTCTGGAGAAGAGAAGATTAGTGACTTTTGAATAATTGAAAGATGTGAAAAACAGATGAATCTTGTTTTCCTTGGCCAAAGGAACAGAAACAAAATTTGGTCATGGGTGGTACAGAAAGATAGTTTTTGGCTCTGGATAAAGGAAATATTTTACAAAGAGAGCCATCTAAAAGGAACGAAAGGAAGGGAAAGGAAAGGAGAGGAAAGGAAAAGAGAAGAGAGGAGAGGAGAGGAGAGGAGAGGAGAGGAGAGGAGAGGAGAGGAGAGGAGAGGAGAGGAGAGGACAGGAGAGGAAAGGAAAGGAAAGGAAAGGAAAGGAAAGGAAAGGAAAGGAAAGGAAAGGAAAGGAAAGGAAAGGAAAGGAAAGGAGAGGAAAGGAAAGGAAAGGAAAGGAAAGGAAAGGAAAGGAAAGGAAAGGAAAGGAAAAGGAAAGGAAAAGGAAAAGGAAAGGAAAGGAAAAGGAAAGGAAAGGAAAAGGAAAGGAAAAGGAAAGGAAAGGAAAGGAAAAGGAAAGGAAAAGGAAAGGAAAGGAAAGGAAAGGAAAGGAAAGGAAAGGAAAGGAAAGGAAAGGAAAGGAAAGGAAAGGAAAGGAAAGGAAAGGAAAGGAAAGGAAAGGAAAGGAAAAGGAAAGGAAAAGGAAAGGAAAAGGAAAGGAAAAGGAAAGGAAAGGAAAGAAAAGGAAAAAGGAAAGGAAAGGAAAAGGAAAGGAAAGGAAAGGAAAGGAAAGGAAAGGAAAGGAAAGGAAAGGAAAGGAAAGGAAAGGAAAGGAAAGGAAAGGAAAGGAAAGAAAAGGAAAGGAAAGGAAAAGGAAAGGAAAGGAAAGGAAAGGAAAGGAAAGGAAAGGAAAGGAGAAATGAGGAGAGGGGAAGGGATGAGAGGAGAGGAGAGGAAAGGAGAAGAGAGGAAAGGAATGGAGAATAGAGGAAAGGAATGTAGAGGAGAAAAGAGGAGAGAAAAAGAGAGAAGAGGAAAAGAGAGGAGAGGGAAAGAGAAGAGAGGAAAAGAGAGGAGAAGAAAAAAGAGGAGAAAAGAGGACAGGAGAGGAGAGAAGGGAGGGGAGAGAAGAGGAGAGGAGAGAAAGGAGGGGAGAGAAGAGGAGAGGAGAGAAAGGAGGGGAGAGAAGGGAAGGGAGAGAAGAGGAGAGGAGAGAAGAAGAGAGGAGAGTTTTCAACAATTTGAACTATCTAAAAGTAGACTGAAATGGGTCCAAGATGAGCTGCTCCAGGAGAGTCATCTGCCTCACAGCCCCTTCCCCCTAATTAATGACTCATTTTAGAGGAGTGGCTTGGGCTGAATGACTCTGGATATTGGTCCCTTTTCTATATTCTACATAGAATTAGTCTAGATTTGAGATTTTGTGCTCCTAGGTTACCCAAGGTCACGTAGTTAGAAAGTATCAGAGTGGACATGACTCTCTTCTATAATGAGATGATTCAAACCAGTTCCAGTTGTTCAGTGATGAAGAGAGCCATCTATACCCTGAGAGAGAATTGTGGGAACAGAGTATGGAACACAACATAGCATTTTCACTCTCTCTGTTGTTGTTTGCTTGCATTTTGTTTTCTTTCTCAGTTTTTCTTTTTCTTCCTTCTTGATCTGATTTTTCTTGTGCAACAAGATAACTGTATAAATATGTATTCATATATTGGATCTAACATATATTTCAACATATTTAACATGTATTGGACTACCTGCCATCTAGGAGAAGGGTTGGGGGGAAGGAGGGGAAAATTTGGAACACAAGGTTTTGCAGGGGTCAGTGTTGAAAAATTACCCATGTATATGTTTTGTAAATAAAAATTTTAATAAAAAAAAAAGTATCAGAGGCTAGATTTGAATTCAAGTCTCTACCCTAGCATTGTGTCCACTATACTGCCTGGCTTCTTCTTATCATCATTTTTTAAATACCATTCTTTGCAAAGTTCTTAAATAAGTTGTATTCAGTATTTTTCATATTCCATCTAAAAATATGTTTGAGGCAGCTAAGGAGCATAGTAGATAGAACATTGGGCCTCCTGAAGGCAGAAAGACCCAAGTTCAAATAGGGCCTCAGAAACTTACTAGTTTGGGCAAATCATTTGACCTCTATGCACTTTAATTTGTTCCTTTGTCAAATAGCACCTATTTTATTTTATTTTGTTTGGTGCTTTAAAGTTTGGTTTTTTAGAAGCTTTTTATTATTAAAACATATGCATGGATAATTTTTCAATATTGACCCTTGTTTAGCCTGGTTTCAGATTTTCCCCTCCTTCCTCCTACCCTCTCCCTTAGATGGCAAGCAATCCAATATATGTTATACATGTTAAAATATTTGTTAAATCCAATATGTAGCACCTATTTTATAAGGTTGGGAGGATAAAAGATTGAAAAAGCAGTTTGTAAACCTTAAAATTCTATATAATGCTATTTATTATATGAGGATTTTTATTATCCTTTTCCTCTTTTTTGTATCCCTAGTATTAATCAGTGTCTGACATATAGTAGGTACTTGATAAATGTTTATTGATTGATATTTTATTACATAATGATATATTATTATATTACATAACATAACATTTATACAATATATTATTTTATTATTATATAAATGCTGTTATATCTAAGATATATATTATATTGTGCATAATTACTGTTACTACTTTGATTACTATGCGAGATGTGAAAAGTAGCAGCTAGTTTGAATAGTAGAACTGTTTGGAAAGTGTGTCATCATTAGCACTGATGTCATTACCCAAAGTACATGAATGAATTCAAGCTTGATGAGCAACAGCAGGGGGATAATGCAGTTCATAAGAACAATGTTATTCATTTGAAAACTTTCAAGCTGAAACCAACAGGGTATCTCATGTTGCCTGTCCATCATGAGTCAAGTACAAAGGTCCAGCGGGAGGAGGGGAAAATCCTGTTATGAAATAATTGAAACCTAGTCTACCTCTTAGTACCATTGCCACTTAGGCATTGAAAACTTAAAATGTCAAAGGTTCTCCCAAATTCAATCACTCTGCCTTTTGGGGGTATTTGTGTGCACATATCCTTCTGTTCTCAATTCATCGAAATGTAGGAAAGTGCTCTCTGGGTGGAAATTCAGTAATCATGGCTCAGTGGAAGCTGCTGCTAGGACATGCCTTGATAGTGAGAAAGCTGAGGGCACTGCAATGTGTGGAGATCATATTACTGCTGGCTAATAGGGATTAAATGAGGCTGATTATAGGTTGGCCTTGGGGGTGAGGTGGGGGTGGGGAGGAAGGTATTTACTGTGAGTTACTGAAACCCCAGGAAAATACTGCACCAGAAAGGTTTGGGGATATTTTGTTAGTTTGGATGTCAGAGATAAGAAAGAGGAAGCAAAAGAATGTTAAAGGTTACTTATATGGGTAAAACAGGGGAATTTTGTAGATTTGGTTTTAGCTAGATTTTAAGAAAGCATTTATAAAAGTCTCAAGAGTACTTAGTTAACACAGTGGGTAGAGTGTTGGATCAGGGCTAAATCACTTAACCCTGTTTCCCTAGGCTTCCTCATCTGTAAAAGGAGCTGGAGAAGGAAATGGCAAACCACTCCAGTGTCTTTGCCAAGAAAACCCCAAATGAGGTCATGAAGAATCTGAAACTACTGAACAACAACACAAGTGTCATGTTATTCTTGCAGATGAGATGGAGAGATGAGGACTCGATGATGATTTAGTTCAGTGAATTCAGAACTGGGGGAACTAGGACTAGCTAGTCCTAGAGAGTCAGTTCTAATGTTTCCATTTCAGTTTGGGAGAAAAAGGAGGTATCTTGCAATTTAGCACAGTGATCTGTGTTTGGTCCTAGGCTAGTCACCATTTTTTATTAATGTTAATATAAAGGCATAATATCAAAACTTCAGAGATGAAAAGACCTCAGGGATTTGACCTCAGAGATTTTTGTGTCATAGACCTTATTGGCAATCTGAAAAGTCTGAACCCTTCTCAGAATAATGTTTTTAAGTGAATAAACAAAATACATAGGATTATAAAGGAAGTCAATTATATTGAACTACTCTATCAATTTTCTATCCCTCTATCTTCTTATCTATCTATCCATTCATCCATACATTCATCTATCTATCTATCTATCTATCTATCTATCTATCTATCTATCTATCTATCATTCCTCTATTCCTTTCTCTCTCATTCTCTCTCATCTATAAACTAGTTCATGTTTCCAGATTAAGAACCTGTAGTTTAACTCTGTCAATATCTAAATTCAAAAAGTCAGGTCTAGAGAGGTAAGTGATTGCTCCAAGGTGTAACCTGCAGGATTGTAATATTCATTTAGATTCTTTAACTGCAAATACCTTGCTCTTTCACTATGCCATACTGTTTTCCTTTGTGAATGACCACAGAAAATTCATAGGCTGTCAGTCAGTATCCAAAAACAATCCCGAAAGATCAGAACATACAGTAGATGACATTGGCCCTGGAGTCAGAAAGACCTGAGTTCAAATCTGGCTTCAGACATTTACTTGCTATGTGACTTTGGGGAAGTCACTTAATCCTTTAACTTTAAACAGTTTAACAGAAAGAAAGAAAGAAAGAAAGAAAGAAAGAAAGAAAGAAAGAAAGAAAGAAAGAAAGAAGAAAGAAAGAAAGAAAAAAGAAAGAAAGAAAGAAAGAAAGAAAGAAAGAAAGAAAGAAAGGAGCGGGGAGAGAGAGAGAGAAAGAGAGAGAGAGAGAGAGAGAGAGAGAGAGAGAGAGAGAGAGAGAGAGAGAGAGAGAGAGTGTTGAGGAAACAGAGTTGTATAAAAAAAGCCCTGAAAGTTTTAGTGGATTGCAAATGGCATATACAATATGGCAGCCAATAAAAGTTATTGTGCTGATAGGCTACTTTAACAGAGATTGAGTTGCCTGGATCCAGAAGGAGCTGGTCTAATTGTACTCTGCCCTCCTTAGACAACATCTGGAACACTGTGTTTCGTTCTGGGGGCCACTTTTTATGAGGAACATTGATAAGTTGCAGAATGTTGGTAGAGGATGACAATGGTGATGAAAGGTCTTGAAATTGTGCTATTTCGTACTGGAATTAGGGATATTTATACTGAAAATATCTTGGGAATAGTGGTGGGAGGGACATAATAGGTAGCTCTCTTTAAGCATTGGAAGGAATGTTATGTGATATAGATCTACTCTATTAGATCTACCCCTAGAGGGTAGAAGCAAGGGATGAAAGTTACCGTGCATGTATATATGCAATACATATGTGCACATGTACGTATATGTGAATACCCATATTTTAAAATATAATACAATGTATCAAAACAATACAACATAACATGACATGACACAAAACAACACATTATGCTATATTATATGATACATGATACAACGTAATAAATAGAACAATATATTTGATAACAAATGCTTTCTAACAACTTAAGCCATACAAGAGTGGAATGGGATGCCTTAGGAGGTAGTGAATTCCCCTTAATTATGTTCCCCTTTACAAAGAGATTCTTGGTGAGATAGAGAGAGGAGTTGTTTTTTCTTTCTAATTCCAAGTTCCTTGCAAGAGCTTCATTGACCAGGTTTCTGATATTTCAAGTGACTTAATAACAAATGTCGCCATCTAGTGACACACTCTTAAAATGTAACTTGGCTTTCTTTACCTTGAAACTTCAGCAGGACTTTCTCTGCAACAAGATTGAGGCAATTTTAGAGGTGCCAAGAGAGAAAGCATTTATTTGAACCTCTGTTCTAAATATATGCAAGATCTAAGTTGTATGCCATGGACTAAGAAGAGATCTAAAGAGGTCTATCCCCATGATATGATGTAGTACCCTGTCCTACTCGTCCTAATTGAAGGAGAATATAAAAGTAGAACTTTTTAAAATTGCTCTCTGGGGAAAGATATTAGAGAATTCCTTACTAAACTAATTTCTAGTAGGTTTATTAACATGCTTTGTTGTCTATTGGCTGATCTCTTAGTTTAGACCAGTTAGCCTGCACTAATTTACATGGTAGACTACAAGACAATTAAGTCTTTTTTTTTTTAATTATAGCTTTTTATTTACAAAACATATGCATGGATAGTTTTTCAACACTGACTCTTGCAAAACCTTCTGTTCTAACTTTTCCCTTCCTTCCTCCCCCTTCCCTAGATGGCAGGTAGTCCAATACATGTTAAATATGTTAAAATATATCTTAAATACAATATATGTGTACATATTTATACAGTTATCTTGCTGCTCAAGAAATATTGGATTTAGGAAGAAGGTTAAAAAAAACCTGAGAAGGAAAACAAAAATTCAAGCAATTTAATAACAGAAAGAATGGAAATGCTATGTTGTGGCTCCACACTCATTTCCCATAGTTCTCTTTCTGGGCGTAGCTGGTTCTCTTCATTACTGAACAACTAGAACTGGTTTGGATCATCTCATTAAGATGGTTAAGTCTTAATTTAACATTTTTGATGGCTAAGGGTGTATGTAGTCCAGTGTTGAAGATGGAGAACTTATTTGTTTTGCTCAGATTGTTCTATGAGTAGGATCTCTCACCTGAATGACTTAGATGGCACGTGGAACTTTTACTATCTTATATATCCAGGACATATTTGGAATTGAATAGTTCCCCCAGTATCTTTGGCTGAGCAATTTCCTTTTTGAAATCTGCCCATATTGGCTCTATTTATTTGTACTTAGCTTCTCGGTTTAGAACTTCCAAACAGAGATATGGTCTGCAAATAGCAACTGGGCTTAAAAACCCAGGAAGTATTCATGTGTACACAGTGTAGAAAGGCTGCACTGCTCTTTCTAGCCACATCTATGTTTACAGATAATAATCAAATTGAATGTACAAGTGAATGATATCCGAGGTCTAGCTATATGGCTATACTTATTTACATTTACAAACACTCACAAACTTGAGTACAAGTGTACAGTTACCCAGGCTTAATTTCTGTGCGCCAGTTAGTTTTGTTCCATTTCCTAAGTCTGGCCAGAATCAAATAAATATTTGGATGCCATTGGTCACAAGGAAAGGAACTCCCACCAGTCTATCATTATTGCTGGAGAAAACAATACATATACTTTGTATATGGCACATTAATATTGGATCAATAACATCATTACATTTAAAGGCCAATGTTTTATATACTCAAAATTGCTTTCCCTACCTAATCTTAGACCTTGGATGCTTGGCTTTTAAAACATACTAATCATTGGTGAGATTCTCATTCCTTTCAAACTCTTAAATCTAGAGGCAGGGTCCATTTTAAGAAAGATGGCTTTTCATTTCCCCTTTTGGTGCCTTTAGAACCTCTCTGCTTTCATTGCTACCTTCTGGTTGCTGAGAGCCATCTATATTACTTGTTATTCAGTCATTTCAGTCATGTCTTTGTGACCTTGTTTGGGGTTTTCTTGGTAAGCATAGTGAAGTGGTTTGCCATTTCCTTCTCCAGATCATTTTACAGATTAGAAAACAAAGGCAAACAAGGTTAAGTAAGAATCTGAGGCCGGACTTGAATTCATGAAGATGAGTCTTTTGGATTCTAAGCTTAGTAGTCTAGCCATCATGTCCTCTATTTCACTAGAGTCCTTCATGTTCTTAAACTCTATCTTTTGCTCCTTCCAAATGAAACTTGACTATTCTAGGTAAGAGCTTATGAAAGTACATTTATATAGTGTTTAAAAGTTAATTTGCTCAGGATCACATAGCCAGTGAATGTCAGAGCTAGGTACCATATTCAGATCTTTTGATTCTACTTAGGTGCTCTTTTTATTGAACCACATTATCTCCTTTCTGACAAACTAAAAAATATTATATGCCAGTAGTGACTGGTCAAAATGGCAGAACCTGTCTTCCCACACAATTCTTTCAACAACAAAGAGCAATATTGGACTAAGTAGTGATTGGGAAATTGAACGGGGAAACTACAGCGGGCCAGATTTCTAGCCTGAGATCACAATTTGGTAAGTGTCCAGAACAAGAACAGTGTAATAGGAATGTGCCAAAATTATGGACTGTGCATCCTGGGTTCCAATCTAGATGAACAAATCTAAATCTCAGAGCTGATCTCAGAGTCATCTTCTTTCCTTTGTCAGCAGGAATACAGTTTCAGTGCCTGGAATCCCAAGCACAGGACTATCTAGAGAAGATTGTATATGCAGTTTTTCTCCCAGGACAATAGCTCAAAGTTTTTTCCAGAGAAGCTGAAATAATAGACTCAGTCTCAAGAACTAAGGCCAGCAATACGGGGTTGTCCAGAGCAAAAATGTCAAACCTGTGACTATAAGTTGACTCCAAAGCTCCAGAATAAGATTAAACTCTAATTGGAAATGCTTAACAAAAAAAAAAAAAAAAAAAAGGCAAAGCAACATAGATCCAAGTCAACATGTAGACTACAGGAATCCATTTCTTTTTGAGTTTGATACTATTAAAGAGCATATGGCTAGAAGAAAAGCTTAAGAGCTATTATGAGGCTAAGAATACCTAATATTCAAATTCAGAAGATAATAATTCTGAAATATTTACAAGCAAAACATAAAACATATAATTATAGAACAACAGCTTGCTTACAAGATCAATTATAATGATGAGTTTTCAATAATATTAGAAATGAAATCAGAGTAATAGAGGAAAGAATTATATATTTTTAAATTAATTTATTTATTTTTTAATAACTTTTTATTGACAGAATCCATGCCAGGGTAATTTTTTACAGCATTATTCCTTGCACTCACTTCTGTTCCGATTTTTCCCCTCCCTCCCTCCACCCCCTCCCCCAGATGGCAAGCAGTCCTTTACATGTTGAATAGTTTACAGTATATCCTAGATACAATATATGTGTGCAGAACCGAACAGTTCTCTTGTTGCACAGGGAGAATTGGATTCAGAAGATATAAATAACCCAGGAAGAAAAACAAACATGCAAGCAGTTTATATTCATTTCCCAGTGTTCTTTCTTTGGGTATAGCTGCTTCTGTCCATTCTTGATCAATTGAAACTGAATTTGCTCTCTTTATCAAAGAGATCCACTTCCATCAGAATACAGAGGAAAGAATTATAAAAAAAAAATGAGCTATTAAGGAAAGATTTGGAAAGAGAATGTAAGAGTTTACATAAGATGCATAAATCTTATCCAAGTAACAAATCCCTGAAAATTAGAATGGACCAAATAGAAATTAATGATGCCATAAAACAGTTAAGTATATATGTATATATGTATATGTGTATGTATTTTTTAAGTAAAAAGTTTGAAAAAGTAGAAGAAAATGTAAGGTAGCTCATTAAAAAAACAAACAAACAAAAAAACAGCATGACCTGGAAAAAAGACCAAAGACATAATTTAAGAATCATTGCACCCCTTGAAAGCCATTGTTAAAAAAGACAAAAGCCCTGCACATAATAATTCAAGAAATCATGAAAGAAAATTGCTTGGATTTCTCAGAACCCCAAATCAAAGTTAAAATAGAAAGGATCCTGTCTATTACCTTTTGAAAGAAATCTCTTCTGAAGAAATCATGGTTAAGGAGGCATTAAGAAAAACACACTCACAGAATCATGAGTCCAGCCATTTATTACTCATAGGCATGCAAGTATATAGCTCCCTAGCTCTGTAGTCCCATGTAGTCCCATGTAGACACATGAAGAATAATTGCTTGGGCACACTATGGGATGGGTATTCTGGGTCTCTGCCTTTATATCTGACTGGTTGCTAGGCAGATTCACAGGACTTAGTGGGAAGGTGACCTAAGGGGCAATAAATTAGTGGATGGGCTGGACTTTGACTTCTGATATCAACCATAAGGGCACTGTGATTATAACATTTTGCCAACCTCATATACTTGGACTGGATCAAGTTTGTTAAAGTGATAATTTGTTAGCTTCATAATTCTAACCTTAGATGTAAGTGGTCAAGACATTTATTGGCTATGTAAGAACTTGCAATAGTTAGGTGGGTCAATCAGTGGTCAAACATAATGTCACTTCAATCAGCTAGGGCCTTGCAATAGGCCATTATTAACAACACCAAATTTAAATTCCCAGGAATGTTTTAACCCGCATCTATCTTTGTCTGTATTTGAAAATATTAAATGTTATAAATCATTAAAAAAGATCATCACAACAAAAACTTTCTCCCTGACCTTCCATCTTATTTGACTCCTTCTAAGACCCTTGCTGACTACAATTTTCTTAGGGATACATGGGGAATCCCTTTAATTTCTAAGTCAAAATGAAAAGTACTGTTAAACAGCTAGAAATAAAGAGTTCAAATAATGAGTAGCCATGGTCAGTGTCATGCAAGATTAATGGAGAATGGAATACGAGATTCTGAAAAATAAAAATAAAATTGGTTTACAACCAAGAGTAATTTGTCCAGAAAATTTGAGTATAATACTGCTGAGATCCTACCCTCTTCAACTATAAAATGAGCTAGAGAAGGAAAAGGAAAACTATTATCTTTGCCAAGAAAACCCCAAATGAGGTTGCAGAGTTAGACATGACTGACAAATGACTGAACAACAACAATAAGCACTTGATGAAAAGACCAGCACTGAACAGAAATTTTGAAATACAAACACAGGAGAAAAGATGAACATAAAAATTTAAACACAAGTGACCAATCAGAAAAGAAGCTACAGGGATGAGTGTTTGTTTGCATTCTTATCCTTTAATGGGAAGGTGGAGGAGAAGGTGATACAAGTATCTCCAAGAGAATTGTAAAATCAGCAAGAGTCTTGGAAGAAGTCAAATAAGATGAAAGGTCAGGAAGAGATTTATTGTTGTGATGATCTTTTATAAAATGATTTATAGTATTTCATTTTTCTATACACGGAACGATAGTTTTCAACATTCATCTAAGTAAAACCTTGTCTTCCAAATTTTTCTCCCTCTTTCTCCCCCGCCCCCTCTCTTAGACAGCAAGGAATCCAATATAAGTTAATCATGTGCAGTTCTTCTAAACATATTTCCATATTCATCATGCTATGTAAGAAAAATCAGGTCAAAGGGGAAAAAAACATGAGAAAGAGAAAAAACAAACATGCAAACCAACAATAACAACAAAAAAGGTGAGAATACCTATACTTTGATCCTGTTGTGATGAATTTAAAAGTAGAAAGGAAAAGAAAGGGGAAAAGGAAGAAAATGTGAGGAAATGAAGGTCTCACCTAGAAGTCTATAAAAATGAAAATGGGATGAGGAAAGAGGGTATCATCTGAATCTCATTTTGAGATTCAGATTGAGACACAATGAAGTGAGTAGAACCAGGAGAATAATTTCTGCTGTAACATCATAATACAGATGAACAGTTTTTGGAAGATTCAAGAATTCTAGTTAACACAATGATCCACCATGATTCCAAAGGACTCATTAATACGCTGCCCATTTCCTGGCAGAGAAGGGAACATCTAGATATGGAGAGTAAGACATGAATTTTTGAACATGGCCTATATGGGGACTTGTTTTTCTTAACTTTGCCTCTTTTTTTTTGCACTTTTTTTGGGGAGGCAAGGAATTTGTTTTCTCCCTCCCCACATTGGGGAAGCAGAATATTCTAGGGAAGTCATAGCCTTCCAACAGAGCTATTTTCCTTCTTTAACTTTGGCCAACTGAATTGTTTTCCTCTTCCTCTCCAACTGAATAGATTCCCCTGAGAGGTAGTCACTAAGGGGTTTCCTATCTGCAGGCTCATCAAGGTAAAGTAATTTTCCCTACCCCAATTGTAGCATCTGTGGAATAATATGAAAAGTGATCTCCAGAGCCACCTGAAAGTCCCAAGGAAACTCATCAGGGATACAGACCTCTCCACTCCTGGACAGGGCAGCAAATTGGGTCCTTCTAGCCATGACTTAATTTCTCTTGAGCTCTTTTTAGGAAATGGGTCTAAGATGGAGCTGTAAATCAAGCTGCTCATCCAAAGGAAACTAGCTTCTTCCCTTCTTCCACTAATCCCCCCACCCCTTTTACCTCAGAAAGGACAATTATCAGTGGCCCTTTAATTTTACCATCCTTGCTCAAATATTCCAACGTGAGGAAATGAGCCCTGATTGCCCCATCCAACTTCTGTCTCTAACGGTGCCTAAGCTATTTCTAGAGTAGCATATATAAATATGGTGGGAATTTCCAAGAAACTATTGGGGAAAGAATTGAGGGACTTGGAGATTTTTTAGTACTTCCCAATTCCTATTGTTTACAATACTGTTTTATATCCAGACTGTGCTGTTGGGATTCAGGCACATTCAAACATAGTCAATTGACACATCCACTCCCTTTGGCCAACATGGTCCTTATTTGACCACAGATGTTTCTATCAGGTAACATTTTAGACACTAAGAAAAAATGATTTAAAAGTCTATATGAATTATCAATATCCATGTGTTTGTGATTCATTGACATTTACTTGAAGTTGTAAACATCCATGATTTCATTCCTATGCACATAGTACTCTTATCCATTGTTCCCTTTTCTCCATCCCAGCCCCATAGTTTCTTAGATGGTTTCATGAAGTACTGAGATAAAATAAATACCTTTTAGCCAGTCTTCGTAGCATCACATATAGAGAGCTAGGACTTTAGTCTAATCTCATTTCACAGGAGAGATAAGTAAGACCCGGTGTGCTTAATGATTTACCTAAAGTCAAATAAGTAGTGATGGGGCAGACTTAGGATTGAAACTCAGATCTGATTTAGTCTTCCTTCTAAGTTCATTACCCTTTTCACTATAATAAGTGATAAACCTTAGCCTATCTCCAGAGACCAGGCCATCAGTACTAATAAAAAAGGTGTTACTGGATCAGAATAGGGTTAAGACATGTAGTCTGCCTTTAGTCTCTTTTCCACACATAGCAAATTGGATATATTATCCTTCATTGGGCTGAAATTTGAAGGCCTTGCAACATGTTAGGATTTTTAAAAATGTGAAATTCACTCGTCAATTTTTGAAAACTAAGGACTATCTGAACAAAAGATTGAACAGTGAATGACTGGTAGAGGTCCTTGACATTTCAAGTTACAATTATTCTTGAATTATCTGTAAAAATATGATCAAGTGCTTTGGAAAAAGTTGTACCATATTGAGATGTAAATTTAATATAGGGGCCCTCAAATAACTATTTGAAAAAAATATTTTTTTACTCTCTGCTCTCTCTCTTTCCTCTCTCCCACCAGTGACTGCCTTATCAAGTAGCCCGGGAACCTTCTATCATTGTGGGACCTTAAAATGCTGTAGACGTTGTTTGAATAACAGTTATACCCATATGTGTTTTCCTGAAATCATGTGGCAAAGTCCTTGGGAATATCAGTGGATAACAAGTGCAATAGAAATCAGTAGTATGATGTGACAAACAAAAATGCCAAAACAATTATATGTCGTGTCAACAGAAGGATACTATGGGACTGCAAGGATGGCAATGATAGTGCTGGTACTTTCCTCTAAACAAATCATCCCCAGAGTAACATCTTTGATTCAATTTAGAAAAGGCATGGGCAAACTGAAACATATTTTGAATATTCCAGTAGATAAAGACCAGTTAAAGGAACTGGAGGTGCTTAGTCCAAAAAGTCCAATAGTCTTTACTTGAAAGACTATTATGGGGAAGAAAGATCACACTTTGGCCCTGGAAAACAGAGCTAGAAGCAATGAGTAAAAAATACTTGAGAGGCACATTTCAACATAAGGAATAAATTTCCTAATAATTAGTTCTTCAAAGGTGGAAAACATTGCTCATCTCACTGGAAGTCTTCAGTTCAAGGCTAGAGAGTATAAAACAGATAAGGAACATTGCTGAGGGAACTTTTGGTTAACCTTTCTAACTTTGAGGTTCTGCCATTCTGTGATATATCTAATGGGTATTTTCCTAAATAACAAATCTTGGCTTACCTGACTTGAAGTCCAGGGTCCAGCCAGATCTAGTTTAATTCAAAAGATATCACTAGACTGGAACAAGGTTAAGACTTGTTTAACTTTATACTTATGCAAGGACACCAGATTAATTTAGAAGATTCATTCTCACTCAAGTGGAATTGGGAATGGCAATCTATAGGGACTCCAGACTAGCCTAGTACCTCATGCCCATCTGAAAATGGATTTAGATTTCTGGAAGGCACCAGAGGGCACTACTTTTAATAGTCTTTTAGAACTGAGGTGAATAACCAAGTCATGTTTTGGTCCAAATCTGTGTGCTCCAGTTCAAAACAGCCCTTTCTTGGTTTTCTAAAAGATATTTCTTTCCAGACACAAATCTTTTTCACAGTTGTAATTCTGAAGATAGCTATTTCACACAGCCTCCCTTTTCAGTATTTGCCAACTTTATTGGGACAAACCTAAACAGACTTGGACTTCACCATCCAAATAGCTAAGTAAACAATATACCCTTAGCTAGAGTATGGGAAAGTTAGAAGTATAAGAAACCATATCACCCTTTTTTTGTCAATGGTCAAAGAAGAAATAAACAATATATCCAAAGGACACAGAGATTTGCCACCCATAAGACCAGTAATTATATCCATTTACTATGTCATCATACACAATAGCTGCTTGTCCTCCAAGGAATTTAAAGACCCAGACACACACATCTTAATGCTTCTAAGATCCGTGTGAAGTAGTTGACTAACCAGTATCTTTGTTTCTAAGTCAGAAGTCTGAGACATGAACAAATTAAGTGATCTATTTCCCTAGAGCCTATAAGTAGTTGATCCAAGAATAAAACCTGGCTCTTTTGAAGTCATAGTTTAATGCTCTATTCCTAGAGTTTTTATACTTTTTTGAGGTCAGTCTATACACACACATGCACACACACAGAGATATATACATATAGAAAGATACAGACAGATTATATATGTATATAAATACACACACATACACACCTACAGGCATACCTCATTTTATTGCATTTTGCTTTTTTACACTTCACAGATACTATAGTTTTTGCAAATTAAAAATTTGTACTTCTGTCAAACTTGGCAAATTTCTCAATATTTCATATTTTCATTATTCTATCTCTTATGATGATCTGTGATCAGTGATCTTTGATGTTATTACAATCGTTTTGGGGTAAATTTAATTGATAAATCTTATATATGTTCTGAATGTTTCACCAACTAGCCATTTCCCTATTCTTTCCCCTCTCCTTCAGTCTCCCTATTACCTGAGACATAACAATACTGAAATTAGGCCAAATAATAAGTCTACAATGGCCTCTAAGCATTCAAATAAAAAGAAGAGTCAATCAATGAGGAAAATTTCATTGTTGTCTTATTTTAAGAAAGTGCCAAAGTCACCTCAGCCCTCAGCAGCTACCATCCTGATCAGTCAGCAGCCATCAACATCAAGGCAAGACCCTCAACTAGCAAAAAATAAAACAAAATTATGACTCACTTGAAGGCCCAGGGGATAGTCAGCATTTCTTTTTCTTTTTCTTTCTTTCTTTCTTTTTTTTTTTTAGCAATAAGGTATTTTAAAATTAAGGTACGTATATATATTTTTAGAAACATATTTTATTTCATACTTAATGGACTATAATATAATGTAAATATAATTTTTTTAAAGCTTTTTATTTTCAAAACGTATGCATAGATGATTTTCATCATTGACAGCCTTGTATTTCAGATTTTCCCTTCCTTTCCTTTACCCCCTCCCCTAGATGGCAAGCAATCCAATATATGTTATACATGTTAAAATATATGTTAAATCCAATATGTGTAAACATATTTATATAATTCTCTTGTTACACAAGAAAAATCAGATCAAAAAGGAAAGAAAATGAGTAAGAAAACAAAATGCAAGCAAACAACAACAACAAAAAAAGAGAATGTTATGTTGTGATCCACACTCAGTGGCCACAGTCCTCCCTTTGCATGCAGATGGCTCTCTTCATCACAAGATCATTGGAACTGGCCTCAATCATCTCATTGTTGAAAAGAGCCAAGTCCATCAGAGTTGATCATCATATAATCTTGTTGTTGTATATATCTCCTGGTTCTGCTCATTTCACTTAGTATCAGTTCATGTAAGTCTCCGTAGGCCTTTCTAAAATCATCCTGCTGATCATTTTTTATAGAACAATAATATTCAATAACATTCATATACCATAATTTATTCAGTCATTTTCCAATTGTTGGGCATCCACTCAGTTTCCAGTTTCTTGCCATTACAAAAAGGGCTGCTACAAATGTTTTTGCACATGTGGGTCCCTTTACCTCCTTTAAGAGCTCTTTGGGATATAAGCCCAGTAGAAACACTGCTGGATCTACAGGTATACACAGTTTGATAACTTTTTGAGCATAGTTCCAAATTGCTCTCCAGAATGGCTAGATCTATTCACAACTCCACCAACAATGTATTAGCACCCCAGTTTTCCCACATTCCCTCCAACATTCATCTTTCCTGTCATCTTAGCCAATTACAGATGTATGTAGTGGTGTCTCAAAGTTGTCTTAATTTCCATTTCTCTGGTCAATAGTGATTTAGAACATCTTTTCATATGATTAGAAAAGTTTTTAATTTCTTCATCTGAAAATTGTCTGTTCATATCCTTTGACCATTTATCAATTGGAGAATGGCTTGGATTCTTATAAATCTGAGTCAATTCTCTATATATTTTATAAATGAGGCCTTTATCAGAACCCTTAAATGTAAAAATGTTTTCCCAATTTATTGCTTCCCTTCTAATCTTGTCTGCATTGGTTTTGTGTGTTCAAAAACTTTTAAACTTAATATAATCAAAGTATCTATTTGGTGCTCAATTATGAGTTCCACTTCTTTTCTCCACAGATCTGCGAAGAAAACTATCCTATGTTCTTCTAATTTACTTACAACATCACTTTTTATTTTTAATTCAACCTTATCTTGATATATGGTATTAGGTGTGGGTCAATACATAGTTTCTTCCATACTAGTTTCTAATTTTTCTAGCAGTTTTTGTCAAATAGTGAGTTCTTATCCCAAAAGCTGGGGTCTTTGAGTTTGTCAAACACTAGAATACTTTAGTTATTGATTATTTTGTCCTCTGATCCTAACCTATTCCATTGATTGGCTACTTTATTTCTTAGCCAGTACCAAATAGTTTTGATGAATGTTGCTTTATAATATAGTTTTAGGTCTGGCACATCTAGGCCACCTTTGTTGGCATTTTTAAAATTAATTTCCTTGAAATTCTTGACCTTTTTTTCTTCCCAGTGAACTTTGTTATTATTTTTCCTAGGTCTGCAAAATAATTTCTTGGGAGTTTGATTGTTATGGCACTAAATAAGTAGATTAATTCATGTAATATTGTAATTTTTATTACATTCAACCTATTCATGAGTGCTTGATATTTTTCCAATGGATTTGTAGTTGTGTTCATATAGTTCCTAACTTTGCCTTGGCAGATAGACTCCCAAATATTTTATACTATCAACAGTTATGCAAACATAATTTTTATATATGTATTGGGAAACCAAACAATTCCTATGGCTCACTTTATTGTGTTATTCACTTTATTAAAGTGGTCTGCAACCAAATTTTCAGTAACCCCAAGTTATGTCTTACTCAAAAAACCTTAGTATGCCTTCATCAGTTAATAAAATGTTGATGCTACGTACATATACACATAATATACATTATTAACCAATAATACTTAACTGGATCCGAGATCTCATTAATGTGAGGGCAGCTACCACAAATGCAGATCACAATTTATTTATGCTTTTTCATCCTGGATAATGTCCAGGTCCTCCACCAATTCTATAGTAAAATTTTATTTTTTACACACAACCTTCCAAGGCTTAATTCTATGTCTTTGCTTTGGCTATTCTCCCAGGCCTGAAATACTACCTCTCCTTACTTCTTCTGTTTAGAATCCTTGGCTTCTTCTAAGACTTAGCTCAAGTACCATATATTTTATTTTGTCCCCAAGTACATGTTTAAATTTTTTTTTAAAACAATTTTTTAAAAAAGTTTTGAATTTCAATTTCTATCTCTCCCTTATTACCTTTTCTATCCCCCTCCCTGAGAAGATAAACAATCAGATATAGGTTATACATGTGCAATCATGTAAAACATTTCCACATTAGCCATTTTGTACAAGAAGATTTGAATTAAAAAATTAAAGAAAATGAAAAATAGCATTCTTAAGTCTATATTTAGATAATGTCAATTTTTTCTCTGAAAACAGATAGTATACTTTATCATTAATCTTTTCGAATTGTCTTGTATCATTGTACTGCTGAGAATAGCTAAATCTTTCATAATTCCTCAAACAATATTGCTGTTACTGTGTATAATATCCTTCTGGTTCTATTCATTTCACTTTGTATCAGTTCACAAGTCTTTCTAGATTTTTCTGAAATCATCTTGATTATTATTTTTTCTTTTTTGTTATTGTTTTGTCATCCTTACAAGACAAAAATGTTCTATTACAATCATATACCACAGCTTGTTCAGCCATTCCTTAATCGATGGACATCCCTCAATTTTCGATTCTTAGCCACCACAAAAAAAGATGCTATAAATATTTTTGTATAAATAGTTCCTTTCCTCTTTTTGGTTATTTTTGGAGTATAGGCTTAGCAGTGGTATTGCTAGATCAAAGAGTATGCACAGTTTTATATCTCTTTGGACATTTTGCTTTCCAGAATGGTTGGATCAATTCACATCAAGCTCCATCTTCCAAAGGAATATTTCCTAATTTCCTCAGATGCTAGTATTCATTCTGCTAAGATTACCTTACTTCAACTATTCTGGAGAGCAGTTTGGAACTATGTTCATAGGGCTTTAAACTGTACATATCCTTTGATGCAGCAGCATCTCTAGTGTTTCTGTATCCCAAAGAAATTATAAAGGAGGGGAAAGGACCCACATGGGCAAAAATATTTGTAGCAGCTCTTTTTGTGGTAGTAAAGAATTGGAAAAGGAATGGATTCTCCATCAATAGGGGAATGGCTGAGTAAGTTGTGGTATATGAAAATAATGGAATATTATTATTCTGTAAAAAATGATGAACAAGCTGATTTTAGAAAGGCCTGGAAAAATTTACATGAACTGAGCAAAACAAGCAGAATCAGGCAAGCATTGTATACATCAATAGCAAGATTGTGTGATATTCAATTATGACAAACTTTGTTTTTCCTCAGTGATTCAATGTTCCAAGGCAATATCAATAAACTTTGGATGGACAAAGCCATCTACATTCAGAAAAAGAACTATGGAGACTGAATGTATGAACATACTATGTTCATTTTGTTTTTTTTTCTTCTGTGAATTTTTCCTTTTGTTCTTATTTTTCTTTCCCAATATGATTCATAAGGGAATATATAAAAAAATAACAAATGTACATGTATAACCAAACAATGTTGTTTTTACAAGTAACTGGGGGAAATTAAATTAAATTAAATCAACCTTGTATTTACTACTAGGTTGTATATGTTGCTCTATACTCCCCAAAAACCTATATAAGGGGAACTTTCCTCTTGCTTGGGATTTGTGGTATAAATGAAGGCAATCCATTGACCTATTTATTGACAAATAGCATATCCCTACTAATAAATGTTATCTTGCTCAGAGGTCTGTCTCAGTTTTCTTTTGTTAAATTCTAATTGTGACTGCATCTACTTATATGCTTGCTGTCTTCTCTATTAGAAGCTAAGTTCCTTAAAAAGAGGAACAATTTTTACTTTTTCAACCGAAGAATGCTAATGTAGTTCCAGATTGTAAAAAGAAAGATACCCTGTTCAGGAGGGATGTGGTGGTGGACAGCACCTAGCACGTAGTAGATTGATTAATTGAATGATCTTCCTAAGGATTCCTAGTTTTACAATCTCAAAGTTCTCTAGACTTATGTCATGCTATAGTTTGGATTCCTCTCATAAAAGAGCCTAACTTGGTGCTGCTACATAGAGAATATCGCACAAATTTTGATAATGGATACAGCCATTTAGCATTTCTCTCTTCAACTTATCCAGAAAGGAAATAGACTTGAGGTTGCTAAATAGCACAGTCTCATTGGACTCAAAATGCCCAAATAACTTGTGTTAATAGCAGAAGGCAAGCTCTAAATTCTTTATAGAATGATTTTAGTTCCTTTCTGTTTGTTAGGGACTTTAGTCCCTAACACTAGGAACCACATTCATTACCCTTTTCTTTCTTCAAGAAATATATCGTTAAGGAAATTCCCCTTCTCTCAATGGAAGGCCAAGATTATAAATTCACAAATTAGAGTTATTCTCCAAAGCTAGCCCTACTTATAAAATCCCCTCTTCTCTAACTATAAGGCTGGAGTTCAGGGATGACATTTTCCAAGAACTTCTTTGTTAGGGAGGAGTTCCTAACTTTTTGTTAAGCCACATGGGTCGCTCTGCTCCACATCTATCTCTACTTTGAACCCTACAGTAACTCTTGACATTCTACCACTGCCTAAACTGCTACCATATCTTATACTGAAATAGGGTAAAATGATCAGTCTTGAGTGTCTAGGAGTTTTCCTATAGAGACATGCAGTTTGCAGGGTATTTTTGTTCCAAGGCAGTCCTTAACACAGTATGGTGAGGGTACTGGGATAAGAAACAGCTCTGTGCTAAGGATACTTTATGGATAAGGGGTATCTTCTTTCAAAGCAGTTTGACCCATGACAATGGGAGCAAACCAATTCAATTTAAGGAGCAGCTCTTATCAGTGAAACAGTTTCCTGGAGGTGCCAAAGTTCATAGCCATATGCTGAAGATACAAACTCTCTTACAAAAGTTCACTACCCTGAAAACTTCTCACACTGATCTGGGAATTTCCTTGATTAATCCCCTCTGAAAGAAATTATGTCCTTTCAAATACTCAGAAATAGCACCCTGGTAATTTTACATAAGCTCCCGAAACCAAACACCACCTGCAAATATCCCATGGTTCCTTAATAAGCTTCTTTGGAAGACAGGTTGAAAGCCCCATTTCATGCAGTAGGCTTAGAAGTTGCATTTAATTAATTTACTCTATTTTACATTTTTAATAAGTCATTTTTGTTTTTATATTATGGTGAATTCTGGATGTATTCTTTAGCTTCTCTGTCCTCATTCCCATCCCCTAAATCAAAACCTATTTTGTAGCAAATTAAAACAGTTGAGCAAAAACAATCATGAAAGCAACTTAGTACAGAGAACATATCTAATTACATATCTGACATTTATGTGTATTTTGAAGCAAGATTCATTTACTATCTAATTTCTGGGAGCACTGTATTTTTGTGCCTTTGTTTTTATGATTAAACTGAATCAACAAATCAATATTCACATAATAAAAACATAATATCTCTGACTTTTAAGTCTTTTCTTCTTTATAAAACATGTAGGAGTGAGACATTGGGATTGCTGCAGATGGTAGTTTATTCCCCCTTGCTTCTACAGGCTACAAAAAGAACAGGAACCTTGAAGCACTCAGTCCTTCCATTTGAAGCCATAGCCCTTTCTCAGAAATATTTTCTAACTGCCCCAATTTCCATTATCTTTTAAATATATCCTCACTCCTTTGCTTGTTTTGTTTCCTAGTTTCTTCAAGATTATTGGGAGGATTATACCGAACTTTTGACTGTCCTTTCAAAAGACTTTACTAATTTTTCTGATAACACTTATAAGTCAGCTTTAGTGAATTTATTTGGTCCTGAAGACAATTAAAGAGAAAAGATCTCTTAAGTTTGTTTTGTTCAGTCATATCTAACTTTTTTTGACCCCCATTTAGGGTTTTCTTGGCAGAGATACTTGATTACTTTGCCATTTCCTTCTCTAGTTCATTTTACAGGTGAGAAAACTGAGATAGTCAGGGTGAAGTTGCTCTTCTAGAATCACATAGCTAATACATGCCTGAGGTCAGATTTGAACTCAGGGAAATGAGTCTTCTTGATTCTAAGCCTGATACAGCACCACCCAGCTTCTCCTTAAATCACAGAATTTCTAAAGGCTACAAGAAGGATAATTCTAAAACAGACTGTTTTTATGAGATTTACCTTCAAAGAATTCTTTTTAATCTATCTTTCTCCCACATGGTATGAACCTCCTCATTCATTTTTTAAGTTGTTTGTTTTTTTCTCCCCATCTCTCCCTTTACTTGCACATAGCGTTCTGGGAATTTGCATATATACCTCAAAATGTCTTGTTAAAAAAAGTATCTGAACATCCAACCTGCTTACCCAAATAGGATAGCCATATTGATAATCATAACCAATGATCAATTATTATTTTCACAGAACAGTCAGAGAGGGGAAATTACTCAAGTTGCTCTTAAAATTAGGGAAAAAATGAATGGCCTTGAATTCTGGACAGCTATAGAGAACTACAGAAAAAGAAAAGGAGGGAGTAAAATGTGGAAATCTGAGGACCAATGAGAACACTAGGAGATAAAGAGGGAGTAATAGGTTAGAGGTATGGAAATTTAGGGGTGGAGACCCAAAACACTGAGAGCAGCTGAGGCTCATAGAGGAAGTAGCCCATGGCTCTTAAATGATGTCTTTTAAAGGAACAGGAAGAAAGAGGTTACATTATGAGGAAGTCAGTACTTTGAGTCTCTGTCCTATCTAGGAGTCCTCTCAAGTAATTAGGGGATTCCCAATCCTTAGAAGCCATGGGAAGGGCATTACAACTGGAAAAAATTAAGTCTCGGGGGTTTATACAGTTTAGGGAAGTAATTCCCAGCTCTAATTTGGTGATTCCTCAGAGAGTTCTCATTTGTCTTTACTGAAAGAAAATTTTCAAATGAATTCTCCTATCATAATTATAATGTACTTGGGTTCAAGTGCTCCACCTTGGGTTTTCAATTATGCCATCCAGGAAATGTATATTGAGAAAAGGAGGCGGGCTAGTCATATGGCAAGAGTGCCAAAACAGTCTCAAGCTCTGACCCTATTAACTTGGTGTTGCCGTAGAAACTTGTAGTTAGAACAAATCTGAGTTCAAATCTTCACTCAGACTTTTCCCAGCTATGTGACCCTAGGCAAGTCACTTAAACTCTGCCTCAGTTTTCTCATCTGAACATGGTAGTAATAATATCATCTACCTCTCAAAGTTGTAAAGATCATATGAAAATATATTTATAAAAGTACTTAGAATAATGTACAGAGTAGGTATTGTATAAACATTAGGCATTATTATTATTACTATTATTATTATTGTTACTTCACAGGTGTATTATGAGAATCAAATAAGATAGTATATGTCAAGTGCCATATAAATTCTATTTCTCCAATTCTATTCCTCCTCCTCCTCCTCCTCCTCCTCTTCCTCCTCCTCCTCCTCCTGATCAATATTCAGTGACTGCTTAGTCTTAGGATATACAGAACTTGATCCCCAGTTCTGTATATCCTACTGTGCCCAGAGCAAAATAAAAATTCCTTAGCCACATCTGAAACCCTTTACTCTCCATCTTCAGTCTGACTTTCCAGATTTTCTTTCACATTATCCCCTTTCACATATCTACATTCAAGCCCCAGTGGCTGACTGTTAATTTCCTGAACTCAACATTCTACATTTTACTTTGATGAGTTTGATCCTGAAGATTCCCAAAATTGTGTTAGTGGTGAAAAGATTAAACTTTTGGAAGTTTCTAGGAAAAATGTTAGAAAGACTCTCTCTCTTCTTTGTTAATTTTGAAAAAAGCAAATATCCATCAGAAGTGATGGGATCCATCTGTGTATACCCTTGCAGTATATAGACTGCTTAGAAATCACATCCAAATTTGTGAAGACTTAATCTGCTGTGTATTTGGATAGCCTGGGTGGGAAGTCAGAAGTCTGGATGTATTTATTTTCTCAAATAAAAGTTTTCCACCCTTGTTACTGACCTGCTTTGTAGATTCATGCCATATGTATCATGTAATCACTGACCCCCAGCAAAGAAGGAAAGTAGCAGACTCCCATCCATCTCTGACTTGGGGATCAAGTTGTGTATATCCTAAGCCTAGTGCTATTCCCAGCCAGAAATTGTGTGTTGTTTTCCTTTCAAGCCTGATCTTTTGTTTCTTTTGAGGTTAGTTTTTATTTCCCATCTTGGCTCTCTGATGTTTTTATTCTCTATTCTTCCTCATTTCTCCATTCACTAATAGAATCAAACGTGTCATATACAGTTAGCACCTATTGTATCCTGGAGCATACAATCATTTGTATGGCAACACTTTATAGATCTGCTTTGCTGCCCATTTCTTTCCCTGCTGGGATACACTCAATTTTGCTTATGATGTCACTGATTCTGTTGTACAGACTTTCATTCAGACCCTGACAACTTTGAGTGCCTTCAACTGACAAAATTACCTGGTATTTATTTTGCATCTGTGTCATGTATATTTATATTTATATTCCTACATGCTATCTCATCTGATAAAATACACACTTCTTGGCAAGAATGACCTCATTTTTGTCTTTATGTGTTGGTTGTTGAGGGATTCCTTAGGGTCCTTGCAGTTAAAGGTGGCCATACATTTCTAGAGGTTAGCAATTTACTGTCTTCCTCATAACTATATGGTTGTTTTATTTTTATTTACTTATTATATGTATTATAATATAATATATTAAATTATTATAAATAATTTATGTTATTAATGTGGTGGTGAATCAACTGCCTTGGGTCCTTGAGAGTAAGGATTCCTTACTTTCATTCATTGTATTCTCAACTCTTAGCATAGTTCCTGGCAAATAGCAGGTATTAAATAAAAGCTTATTGTTAATTTATTATCAATCAATGAATTGAATGGACATGAAAAGTAGGGCAAAATCTATACATATTTATTATGAGAAAGGACACCACACTTATTAGTTGTATGACGTTGTTTGCCTCAGTTTCCTCATCTGTAAAATGAGTTAGAGGGGAAAAAAATGGCAAACCAGGTCAGTATCTTTGCCAGGAAACAAGTAGACCCCAAATAGGGTCACAAAGAGTTGGACATGACTGAAAACAATTGAACAATAACGTTTGGAGGAGACAGTGATGAGTTACTACATGATGATCGATATATATATAAATTTAGCCTCAATAAAACCTTTTTATTAATTCACAGAAAATAAACAAAAAGTATAGATGAAAACATGCAAATATATAGCTATTTATTTATATTTACATGTAACACATCATATAATAATACATTATATATATATTATATACACACATATTTTGCCAAGATATAAGAATACATATATATGTGTATATATATATATATATATATATATATATATTTCTTTTAAAAACTAACTAAATAGAACAATTCATAGTATTTTTTATGCAATCATTTCTTTCTTGTTCTCTGCTCATTTCCCACTCTAATGAATCACCCTGGTCTTTATCAGTCCTCTCTAGAATCTCCTCATCCTACAAGATCACATCAACTCTGAAATGTTCACATCTGCAAGTGTCCTTTGCCCCTGGGGCTCTCCCTCTTGATTAGAGAGGGGTAGAAAATGAATTGTAGTGAGTTCCTCCCAGATTTTTCATTTAAAGAGGGGCACCCCGGGTGACCATCCTGTCATTTTCTATCTGGACAGATACTACCACTCGCTAGCCCTTTTGACCTCATTTCTCTGTATTTCTCCATTATATTATGAAATCCTTCAGGGCAGAAACTGTCTTTTGCTTCTATCATCAGTATCATCAGTACTTACCATTATGTTTGGTGTGAAGTAGGCACATTTATTATTAATTATTAATGCACATTATTATTATTATTGAATTATATATTGAAATATTTGTTTAGTTTGTAATAATAATGAAAATCACATAAAGCCTTGATTCTGTAAGAATTCCAAATAAATGGTGGTTTTCCCAGGATTCAAGGGACTTTTCGGTTTCATGAGGCGTTGTCAGCTATTTTACATCAATTTTTCTGGCTCATGATGCTGTGGCAACTTCCTTTTCTCATTGTTTTCTAGGGCTCAATAAAAGCTCCTGGTTGAAAGCAGAACTCAAATAACAGGCTGCAGGTTTCAGAGGCAACCTCCTCTTATACAACTCACAGTTTCATTCCCTCATACTTTGGGATCTTTTGGTTCTGTCTCAGAATGAAACCTGTAGTCAAGCAACTGAATTCTTTTTCACCATTTTGGGGGTTTTCTCTATGCAATGATTAGAAGACCCTGTTATACTATGAAGCCCCTATTTGTAGTTTTGAATAAGGTCACCCTAACATTTGGCATCCTTTCATTAATTTCCTTGCCATAGTCTGTGAATATAAAGGCAAAAAGCTGCAACAACAATAATTCCAGCACCCAGGTACTTAACGTCCTTAATTTTATTCAGTCAGAAATGAGGAGCCACAAATAGGTTTTGAACAGGACTTATGTGAGCAAGATTTTATACATTAGAATAAACTTTTGGGTAAAGGCTTATAGGAGAGAGATACTTGCCCAGTTCTGTAAAACAATATGTTAGTAAAATCTTTTGGGCTGTGAGTCATTTGAAAAGTTGATAGACATTCCATCTCTGCCTTCAAGTCATCCCTAGTTTCCTTTAAGTTCCAATTAAAATTTCATGTTTTCCTGGGAGCCTTCCCCAAGCCCTCTTAATTCTAATATTTTCCCTTTGTTAATTAATTATTTCCTATTTATTCTGCTTATATATATTTGTATATATTTGTTTGTCCCGTTAGGTTGTAAGCTCCTTGAGGACAAGGACTATCTTTTTGGATCCCTACTATTCAGCACAGTGTCTGGTATATAGTAGTTGCTTGATAAAAGTTTACTGATTGATTCTTAAAGTTATTGAGCAGACTCAGGCCAGAGACAGAGAACTGTATAACTTGCATCATGAAGGGCAGCATCTCAGTAGGGATTTCTTTCCAGCTAAACTTCAAGTCATTAATCACTTATTATTGTTGTTCAGCTGCTTCAATTGTATTTGACTCTTTCTGACCCCATTTGGGGTTTTCTTGGCCGAGATACTAGAGTGATTTTCCATTTGCTTCTCCAGCTCATTTTACAGATGAGGAAACTGAGGCAAAATAGGAAGTTTCTTGTCCAAGATCACAGAGCTAGTGTCTTGAGATTGGAGTTGAATTCAGGGACCTCTGACTGCAGGGCTGGTACTCAAGCCACTGTGCCGCCAGCAGAAGTAAATGTCCAAAGTTCCTTTTCACACTGAGGGAGTTTGAATATCAGCTAGCTTATTTCCCCTTGATTCCCCCGACATGAGTCAGACCAGTACTGAACCTTGACCCCTCCCCAGGTCTGAGCTGCCTCGCCGCTCCCTGCTCCTAATATTTGGTCCTGCTTGACCCAGACTTGATCTGGGTCACTACCCCACTAAGTCCCTCCAAGACTCCAATGTCTGCCACACATGTCCAATCTCCTTGATTGCTCTTGTGCTGTGTGAGCATTTTCCCTGAATAAAACTTGCTTATTTCATTTTTTCTGCTCTTTTTTTTGTGCTGTATTTTGGGCTTATCTGATTTATAATGTAGAAATTGACAAATATTACAGATCATGATTTATTATCTGACTTATTGTTTAGATTCAGTAATGGAGAAAATAAGAATAATAGAGATTAATCTAAAATGCATCCTATATTAATTTTTATTTTTTCTTTTGGGGGGAAGCTTGTAGTTAAATATTTAGCAGCACATTCATGCTCCCTGTCATGCCCTTCCTCATCTTAGAAACCGGAGCTATGTAACTATATAATTAGTAATTTGGTAACCAGACCCCATTTCCAAGTCTTTGATTTAGGAAATATATATGACAGTGGCAAGTCTTCCTCCTTCTCTATAATACCAAGGCATGATCAGATCTCTGCCCCCAAGCTTGTGCCCCCTTGGGTTTCCCTCTAGCATGAGGGGCAGATAAAGGAGATTTCCCTTTTCCCTGGCTGGGACTGTTGTATTCCAAACTTCTCTATCTCTGTATTGTTGTTGTTATTTTTAAATTTATGAATACTACAAGCATTTCTATAATATAGTATAATAATAATAATAATAATAATAATAATAATAATGTGATTGCACATGAACCTGTAAATCTATTATGTACAATTTGCTATTTCCTTTAAGTATATAAAAAGTTATTGTGTAAAGTCTATGTTACAATGCCGTTCTACTATTAGCTATTTCTATTTCTGGAGTTTTCTAAGTGTGATCCAGGTGCCTCTTAGAATCCCCTAGACCCTTTCAGGGAGGCCATAAAATCAAAACTATTTTTGTAATAATACTTACACATTTGAATTTCCAGTATGGTAAGTATTTACTCACATAACTCATATGATTAACTCACATAAGCAAAAACTCTTGGGGGGGGGTCTTCAATAATTTTTTTAAATGTAAAGGGGTCCTGAGACAAAAGTTTAAGAACTGCTGTTTTAATGCATTCCTTTATGTTTATTCATTCACTTTGTTGGTCTTAAATCCTTTCTGACTCTTTGTACCTCCTTTTGGGATTTTCTTGGCAAAGATAATAGAGTGCTTTGCTAATTCCTCTCTAGATCATTTTATGGAGGAGGAAACTGAGGCAGATAAGGTTACCTTGCCCAGATAGATGACTGTTAATCTGTTAACATGCTCTTCTTTTCTTCCTTTTCCATATGATTTAGCACAGAATGTGAGAGAAAGAAATGTTTCTTGTCCTTTATTCCCTATTCTTGGAAGTTTTCTTTCCGTAACTACTGACTTTCATTTCCATGCTATTTGGACTGTTAAAGAATCTAGAAGACCACTTACCATTACACTGTTGATGAATGCATGGGACGGATCAAGAGAGAAGAAACCAAAATCTAATGTGGAGAGGAGATTTTGATTGTTTTCCCAATGAACACTGTGTGTGAGGGGAGAGGGGGGAGATGACAATTCAATTAAAAAGAGAGCTTATGTAATTTATTACCAATATATTAAAGATTATTTGTACCCCAGGTTTATTTCATTTTGAGACCAGAAAAGTACCCTCAAAATGACCTCCATGATGGAAGGGTTGGAGCCATTCACTACTGGAAGGCAGTTTTTCAGTGACTAGAGAAGGGAAATGATTATACATATGTGCTTTTTGGCATGGGAACTGCTGGCCACCTAGATGTCAGGGGTTAAAGGACTCCTGCCATGACAGACACCACCCCTGTTTTCCCAAGCTCCTTTTAGGACATTTTCAGGTAATTCCAATTGCTTATCCTTGGCTCCACACATAAATATATAACATTACATCACAAGTGTCTTAGGGTTTCAAACAAAATGAGAACATAAGAAAGCCTCAGAGTGTTATACATATTTAGGGATGTGCTGGTAAATGTTTAATAATCTTTTATCCAAAAAAAGATATACACAGGACACACTATTAAGTTTAATCTTAATACTTTAATATTTAATCTATAATCTTAATATTTCTCCTTTACTTTCTTAAGTCCAGACAATCAACAAAATAATAAGTTAAGCCCTGACCTGTAGCATTTGCTGATTTCACAGAGAGTAAATGCTCCCATTGAAAATTCAACAATCTTAAGAGACAATTTAAGCTATCTAACCTTACTTGGTTCCACATCAAACATAAATTGGTTATATGGTAATTGTAAAATATCTTCTGGTTCTTAGTAATTTGTCCACTTATGGCCAAGGTCCCCAGTGCAAACAATAACTGAGACCATTAACCAAAAGTCTAGGCTGGGAAAAAGGCTATGACTTTCCAGGCTAGAGGCTGCATAGGAAAAGTTGAAATGGTCTTCTAGACAGGGACTTTGGTCTTTTCTGATCATTACTTTCCCTTTCCCTAGTGCCATTCATTAGAGCCAAATTTCATTTCATTTCATTGCAATTCAATTATGTTCATTACCACAAACATTAACTAATTACTTACAGTTCAGTGTGCTAGTTTCTTAGGGATATACAATTCAGCAAAATGTTATTCCTGCTTTCTGGGAAATCAGTTTAGCAGGAGAGATAAAAAAGATACACAATAACTATAATACAAAATTGAATGCAAAAAATGAGTAGAAGAGGGGAAAACAAAGTTCTTTAAGAGAATGAAGGAAGGAAAGATTCCTCCTGTCTGGAAAGTCTTATGAAAAAGATGGCACCTTATGATGTATGAAGAAGTTAGTTGTTAAAAAGGTCTCAAGTCTATTATAATACAGAGAAAGCAAAGATAACATTGTTTCCTTTATGACAGCTCTCCTAAGTGCACAATCAGAGATTAATCAGACCAGGAGAGCCATTCCTTACTTCATTAGGTTACATTCAAGTGAGTTGGATTTAAGTAAAGTTGGGCTGTGCAAAGTCATCAGTCTCACTTTTTCCTCCAAAATGATCTCAGTCCAATGGCAAGATATAGATCAGGATGACTAGAGATGGCCCTGGATGCAGTGGGAAATAGTGACCTTTTGAATCTAAGATCTTTAATAAGTCTCAATTGGGTTTACCTGCTAGATTTCTTTCTTAAAGACCAAATCATTCTGGCTCTCATTGACTGGCTAACAATTGCTCCTAGAACAAGCCCAAATTGATCTTTATTTGGATCTGATTCATTCAGAGTGAATTTAAATAACAATTGTTTCTATTTTGGCCAGAAACCCTGAAGGTCTTTCACCTCCCAGATTGGATTTTTTTTTTGACTAGGTAAAAAAATTCATTTTTTGCCTCAGTTCTTACCTATCCTTAATCACCCATTGAGTATTGCCTCAAACTAAGACTTAGCTTAAAAAGGACAAGATCCCCCAGTGCATCAGGGCCCTCTCTAGTTGTCCTGACCTTTCTCTTGCCACTGGACCTAGATGACCCTTGGGTGACTTTGAGCTATTTTCTCTCACAAATCCAATTCTCTTGCATGTTGGGACCTCACCTCCCTGATGTTATGGTCCTCTTTGAGAACCACAGGGCAAACAACAAGAAGGTGCATTTCATGGCTAGTTTGTGTGAATTGTTAGAACTAGTGCTAGAATATGCAACTATCTGATTAAGAGTTTTCCCCCAGGCTCCTGGATGGAGGCTGGAGAGCAGAGGGACAACCTGGATCTTGCATCCTCACCTCTGACACAATGATTACATGACCTACGTGACCATTGTGACAGAATTCTAGTTTTGTTTTCCTCTCATCTATAGCATTTATGACTCCTTCTAGTTCTAAGTAAATTATGGCTTCACTCTGTCATTTCCTAACTTTGGGTCTCTCCCTTTTAAAAAAAAATTTTAGTTTTTAGTTTCTGGGGAGTTGTTGTTACATCTTAGGTCCTGACCCTGACAATCCTCTGTCCTCTCTACTTGGGGCAAGGCCTAGATGTTGAAATTTCCTCTGACTCTGAGGAGCCCTCCTAGTTCTACAAGCATCTCTTCCATTTCCTCTTTTAAATTTCTTGAGTTCCTTAGATTATGAAAGAAGAATCTTCTTGAGATTTCTTAACATTTTCCTTCTTTCCAGAATGACACGTGATTTCTTTAGATTTCTATGGCAATGAATATTAGTTATAAAAAAAAATTCTCTGAATAAAATGATGGATACAATTATGTCAAGAATCTTCCATTAGTGATTTGAAAATGCAAAAAAATAAATCTAAACCTTTATCGTTACTCTATCAAGGTCATAAAGTAATATTAAGAGCAATGATGAAGAACAGAAAAATTATCATAATATGAATGAGTATAATTACCATTAGGAATGCATTTGTTGCCAAAGCTACTTTAATTACATTCATTTATAATTATTCTATATTTAAATATAATTTTTGATCTGAATTTAAGCAGTAAAAAATGAATATTTCTATTTGTAGAGCAGAATAGAAAAAAAGATTCTATATGAACTTGTGAATCGTTTTTCCATATCTCTTGCTTTTAAAAATATATATAAAAGATTTCACACATTGATTTCAAAGCTGTCCTGCTTTTCTGGGCTCCTTTCTGAACTATCTTCTGTGTACTTTAAAACTTTCCTATGTTTTTAAGATTATGCTTGATAAGCAACTTTATTCTAATTGACTTTATATTCTCTTAAAAAATCATACTCTAGAACAAGCCTAAATATTAGCACTGCATATATTTACATATATTTACTCTTCATGGTATTTGATCATTTATAAAGCTTAACAGATTCCTGAAAGGACACTAGACATTGCTTATGAAATGTTTTACTTTCCTTTAAAGCAAATTTGTAAGAATAATGAAATACCAACAAACGTCTGCTTGAACTTGTGATCTAATTACTTAGGAAACACGCAAAAAAAAAAAAACAAAAAAAACTTGTATTTTGCAAAACATCACTTTAGTAGAAAAAAGGAGTACTGAAATAAACATGTTAACTTGATTTTGCTATATTAAAACTTAGTGTTTTCTAGTATCAAGTTTCTTTCATTATTTATCATTCTGAGAGTCAGTTTTGCTTAAATGCTTAATCACATTGACCTACGTTCAGCCTTATTGAGTTCACTTTTGTGAGCCATCTTGTCTGCCAGCTTCCATTTCTGGGTTTTGGAAAAGTTGCTTTTATATATTTATTTATTTATTTATTTATTTATTTTTCTTACCTGATGGAGTCATCTTAGAAGTTTCAACTGAAACAATATTGTTTATTGATGTGCTAGGATTAACAGGGTGATGATTCTCCTTGAATTGTTCTTTATTCTCCTTCACATTTTCAAACAATGTATATGAAAGAGCAGTTGCAAAATTAATTTCAACTTCTTCCTATAATTTAGCCAGAATATTTTACTTTACCACTGATGATATGATATTGTTGAAAAAAATTACAAATATGATTGCAATTGTTTGTGGGTGTGTTTTGGTTCAAGAAACTTCTATCAAGAAGGTGTTGGGATCGTCTTTTTGCACCTTTTCCATATCACATGAAACTGGACTTAGTTCTTGAAATTTTTCATCACCTTTAAAAATAGAGCAAGGATTCCAGCCCTAGCTCCAGGGACAAGGAGGCAAAGTGTAGTCTGTAATAGCATATTGATTGGGCAAGCTGATCACAGTCTTCAAGTGCTTTGAGAGTTACCAAAGGGAAGAAGAACGAAACTTATTTTGCTTGAATTCAGAGTTCGGAATTAGGAGTAAGGAGGGAAAGTTGTAAAGAGTTGTAAACTGAGGCAATGTAAAGAAAAAACTTTCTACCAGTTAGATATATTAAAAAGATGGAATGTGTTGTTCCTGGAAGTAGTGGGTTCCCCCTCTTTAGGGAAAGACAAGATGATCCCTTGATGGGTCATATATAGATTGGACAGGAGGGCCTCTGAAGTTCTTTTCAGCTGAGAATCTGTGATTCTATACATATGATAATTAGAAAACTGCTGAATAAATTATGGTATATTGATGTAATATAACGGTATAATAATGATGGTACCATAACAATGATAAATATAAAAAATACAGGGAAATATGGAAAAAACTTCAATTGTACATATATGAAATGCATCAAACACATTTCTAAGCCCTGGGGTTACAAAGACCAAATAAAATGGTTTCTGTCTTCAGAGTTATTATATATTACTGGTGGAAAACATGTTCAGCACATTCAGGTAAATGTATACAGAATATATAAATATTTTTAGAGTAAAATAATTTTACCATTTATTAAAGATGAAAGAAAATTTGCATACTAATGAGATGGATGTGCTTGTTTATTTTTACATAAAAATTAAATTTTGGTGGCATATTTGATACTTCAGGACATAAGGCATTCAAAAACTTTTTATGCTGCCAAATTTTTCACAACTCCCACATTCAGTTCTTCAGGTCCATATATAAATAATTTTTATAAGTAATTTTCAGAGTGGATAGAATCACTAATAACTAGGTGAGGGGGAAAGAGAATCTCATGAAAAGCTTTTTGTAGGAGATGGTCTTTGAGTTGAGCCTTGAAGAAAAGTAGATTCTCAAAAGTAGATTCTGGAAAGAAGTCCAGGTATGGGGGAATGATCTATGTAAATAAATCCATGTGGGAAATAGAATGTCCTTATATTTGGCACAAGAATCAGTTCAGTTAGGTTGCAATGAAGAATGTATGAGGAGAAATTGTGTAAAGTCAGTGTATAAAGTTAGTAGGAAGTAGAACATGAAGAGGTTTAAATGACAAACAGAAAATTCTGTATTTCAACCTAGAGGCAATAGAGAGCCACAGAAATTTAGAAGACTCCTAATGTCCCTTCCAATTTTAAGGCTATGATTTGAAGAACCATGATTTCAGTGAATTATAAAAATGTGAGCTATTTTCCATCCATCTATAACTTCGTTCCATATAGAAAGGTATAAACTGTAGTCTGAACTTCCCCCTCTATTTACCATGTATATTGAGAAGACATGGAAAACCCTTTGTTTTTATAGTTACCATCAAAAGAATTGAGACTCCCCTTTTTCATGGCTAGAACTAAGTCATTGGCTATGTGCTCTCAAGCCACAAAGATGGTTCACCTGGCTTTAAATTTCTCTTTGCTGTGAGCACAGCCACTTTATCTACTGATAGGGACCAGTGTAGGATGACTAGACATGGAGTCAAGAATGGAATGATTTTTATGAAGAACTTCCCTTGGCTGGGAAGAGAGCCTGGTGCCCTGTTGGCAATAGCTACATCTTTCCAGTAACAAGAATTGCCCTGCTTTTTTGATCTTAGAAACATATCCTGTCTGTTCTGACAGGATGTAGGATATCTCCCATCTACTAAAATTTGTTTTAGTTGCTTAATAGAGACAGTGATATAGTGTAAAGTTTCTTAAATTGTGGGTAGTGACCCCATGTCACATAACTGAATGTAGGGGTCATGAAAAACTAGGCAACATTAAAAGCTTTCTGAAGGCTCTAGGCCCTGTAATCTCAAATATTTCACCAAAATTTAATTCTTTATATAAAAATACATAAGCACATCTATCTTATTAGTATGCAAATTTTCTTTCATTTTTAATAAATGGTAAAATTAGATGTATACCAAAGAACTGTTTAAAATAAATATCTCATTAGTATGCAAATTTACTTTCATCTTTAATAAATGGTAAAATTAGATGTATACCAAAGAATTGTTTAAAATAAATTTCTTTGTGATTTATAACCAGTAAATGTATGATTTTTATACCTATTTTATGTGCCCATATAAACTCATTTTAAAAAGTCATAGTGGAAAAAAGTTTAAGAAGCCCTGCTGTAGTGGGCATTAGTAAGCCCAAGAAGACTTGAATTCATATCCTGCCTCTGATATTTACTAGGAAAAGGCTCTTATACTTGATGTACCTCAGTCAACTCATTAGAATTTATCTACTGATTGCTCCCATGTTGGGAATTCTATATTTAGAGTAAATCTCAGCTCTGTCTTGCACTTTAATATTTTTTTTTTCCTCAATTACATGCAAAAATAATTTTTAATATTCATTTTTTATAAAGATCTGCTCTTGATATGGACAAAAACATTACACTTCCCACATGGGGAAAAGCATGAATCTTATCACAATAGCTTATACTGTATGGTTTGTAAAGCACTTCCCCAATAGCTTTGTGAATTGTGTAAAACCCTTCTCACAGTTTTGTGTCTTTGCTCTAGAATGAACTCTTTCCTCACCTGCACCCTATTTCCTTCAAGACTCAGCTCAAGAACCATTCCTTGTCCTTATCTCTACCTTATCTATCTCCTCTAACTTAGCTTCCAAAACTATGTTGTGTTTTTTGGTACCTATTTTCTGTATAAACTTAACATGGTACCCATTGTCTCCTCTGGTAAGTTCCTTGAGGATAGGAACTATTTCATTTTTGTCCCTGTATTTCCAGTCCCTCTGTACTGTGGATTGAGAACTGGAAGGGACCCTCAAGATAATCTATTAAAACATAAAACCTTGCCAACCAGATCAGAAGCACCAGAAGGGTATTTCCTGACTACAACCACAACAAGCATGATGCCTTGAATAGAATAAACAATAATTAAAGAATAAATAAATGCTTGTTGAATTCATTTGCACAAGAGACAGAGGTTGCAGAGTGGAAACATCTGAGTTAGAATCTGACTTAGCCATTTCCCAAAGGTGACTTTGAGGACTCTTGGAGCCTTCATTTGTGAAAAAAAGGTGGGTTAGATTCTTACCAGTTCTTTATCTTTGATTCTATGAATTGGCCAGGAAGGCTGCCATGGCAGAAAAAGTATTTGGAGGAAAAAAATAATTCTGCATCAGTGAGAAGGATGGACTATAGTGACACAAAACTGGGGATATTATTTGGAAACTTTTGTAGTAATCTGCATAAATAATGACCAGAATTGTGATAGTGGGAAAGCAAATGAAGACAGAATCAATGGGGGACTAATTGAGAAGGTTCAAACTGGAAAATGGCATCAAAGATAAATGGTGGTATGGTGGAAAGTACAAAGGCTTGAGTTCTAGTTTCCCCTAAGATCACTTAGTCTTTCTTGGTGTCAGTTTTCCCTCTAGGAGATCACTTCCGGCAATAATATTCTATGACTCTAGTCCAAGAGACTCTGGAGAATGGGGCCACCATGGACAGACATGGCATCTGACTTTTGGAAAAGAAAAATAATATCATAATACAGGTTAAATCAGTTTCTTCTTTTTCTTTCTTCAGTGCTAATAAAGATATTTTCTGTGAGCAACTTCTTCCCTTAAAGATATGGAATAGGGAATGGATGGACTTGTGATTATATTGATATAGGAAATTCACAGATTCCCTTTGCAGACTAAGAACTTCCCTGAAATTTAGTTTTAGAGAACCTATTACAACAGGGATTAGCCTACTATATCCTCAGAGTCAAATCCTTTCAACTGCCTGGTTTTTTGATCCTCAGGCCAACAATAGATTAAAACATTTTTAATATCAAATTTTATTTTAAAATGTAAAAATAATTTTTAGCTCCAGTGGTCCCAAAACAGGTATTGATCTATAGATCTTTACTAACTGGCCAATCTCTGATATGCTTTGATATACCAATGGGTGGTGGTGGTGGTGGGATTTGAACCTATGGCTTCTTGGTTCTAAGACTTAAAGACTAGAGATGTAATTAGGAATTCTACAATCCAGGCTGATGTTGGAGTGAAGGTGGGGTGGAGGTGAAGTAGCAAAAAACTTGCTCTCAGTTGAGCAGAGGGAGTAGGAAGCCATAAGCAACCCCTTTGTAAAGTCACTGCTAAGCAGTGAGCCATACAGAATAAAACGGTAGAGAAGAAAGGTGAAGTGAAAATCATTTTAGACTTCTGTCTAAAAACTTTGAATATTAATGAATTATTGTTGTCTGTCAGGTGCTAAACAATGTTAGTGCTAGGCCGCTAGGTGGCAAAGTGGAAAGAGCTTGAACCTGCAAGACCCAACTTCAAATCCAGCCTCAGACACTTAATAGCTGTGTAAGGTTCCAGGCAAGTCACTTAACACTATTTGCCTCAATTTCCTTATCTGTCAAATAAGGGAAATAATAGCATTTACTTTCCAGGTTGTTATGAGCTTTAAAGAAGATAATATTTCTAAAAGGCATAGCATGCAAAGGCTCTAAATCATTATAGATTATTTACATACTAAAAGAACTTTGAGATACCACTTCATGTTTAACAAAAATGACAAATGCTGGATGACACAAAGGAATTGTTGGTGGAGTAGTGAACTGATCCAACTATGCTGGAGAATCCTTTGGGATTAATTCCTGAAGGGCTGTAACACTCTTGATTCAGCAATACTACTAGAAGGTCAGTATCCCAAAGGACCTATATGTTCAAAAACTACTAGTTGTGGCAGAAGATTGTGATAGAGTACTATTGTGCTGTGGGAATGACTAGAAGGATGGTTTTAGAAACAACATGGCAAGACCTCTATGAACTGATGCAAAGTGAAAAAACAAAACAAAACTGGGAGATCATTGTCCATAGTAGCAACAATGTTGTAATGATGATAACCTATGGGAGACTAGGCTATTCTCATCAAAACAATAATCCAAAGGACTCATGATGAGAAAAAAAAATACTATCCACCTCCAGGGAGAGAAAACTGATAAACTCTGAGTGCAAATTGAAGCATGATTTTCTCAATTATTTTCTTTTTCTTTTTTTAAAAATATGTCTGTATGAAAATATACATGATTTCACATGTATAATTAATGTTTATTTCTTGCTTTCTTAGTAGACAGAGGAAAAGTGAGAGGGAGGAAAAGGATTTGGATCTCAAAATTTAAAAAGAATATATATGATATAAATATATAAAAATAAATATATGAATATAACTATAAAAAGAATAAAAATATTAAAAATTTAAAAATAATAAATAATAACTTTTTAAAAGAGGGTATAGCACAGTACCTGGAACATAGTAAATGCTAAATAAATGCCGGCTGTTATTAAAGTTTTGTTGCTTCTATGCCACTGAAGAATTGTGGTTACTATGGTTGCCCTTTAAATCCTATGCTCCTTAAATATGTAATCTAAGAGGAAACCCTAATCACCCTGCCCTTGTCATAGCTTTGGTACAGATCATTATTAAAGTATATTTTACTGAAGCCTTCTCTTATCTAAATAGGTTTCACTAACCCACTAACGTCTTTGTGATTCTTTTATTGACCTTTTCCAAGTGGTCTATGTCTTTTAATTGAATAGCTTAAAAACTTTACTGAAGCATTTTCCCTATGGAAATCATTGGTTAAGTCATTTACTAACTCAAAAATAGGCTCCAAGAAATAATAACAATAATTAGCATTTATATAATGCCAGGCAGTGTGCTAAGCTCTTCACAAATGTTATTTCATTTTATCCTTACAACAACATTGGAAGATACATGCTATTACTATCCCTTGTGGAAACTGAGGCAAACAGACCCATGATTACATAGCTAAAAAGTGTCTAAGGTCACATCTTGAACTCAGTTTTTCCTGATTCCAGCCACAATGCACTATTCCTTATGGCACCTAGCTGCTTTAAACAAAGAAATAACCTTGTAACCCAATTCAAATATTCCATAGAGAACTTTTTGCTGGAGAACTGAAGTCCAATTTCAGGCTTAGCCATGGTTAAAACTTAACACAACCAATTTCAGCTTTGTTGATTCGGAAGCAATTTCTATGTACACACTGCAAGGAACAAATTTCCCAGAAACTCTTATCTTTGTTTTCAGAAGATTAAGTCTCACTTCCAGTTAATCTGTAGTCAAGGTTTTTCTCTTGATTTTGAAAATTAATTTCTGGCATCTTTATTCCAACCTCTGGGAAAGATAATTTGAATTATTTGGCACACTTTAGTTTACTTACAGGTTTTTCTCAATACATTCATGTGACTGTTTAGGTGGGGATTATATAAAAACAAGTCAAAAAGAAGCTTATTTATCTTTTCTGAGAAGCTGTATTAACAGAAAAAAAAAAAAGCCAGGAAGTTATTATGAAGTCTAATCAATTGTATCTACAACTGCATAGTGAAGAAGGGAAAAAAAAACCACAGGTATATGTTTTCATGCTGAGAAAAAAATTAGAAAACACCCATGTAGGTTTCCCTTTTTTCCAAAATAAAATTTGTTTTAAAATGAAAACTGTCAGAAGCATAGAAAATTTCATTCAACATATATTTATTAAGTATCTGTTATAAGCTGGACTCTGCTAGGCGATGGGGACATGAGAGACAAAAAAAATAAAGCAAGGGATTCAGTGAGGACTTCTTGTGTCCTGGCTGCCACTATCATCTTCTACTTCATTGGTAATGCATATAGACTATTCCGCCATATTTCTTAGTTTCTTAATTTCAAGCTTCATCTTATCCATACCTCCATTCTCCAACAACATGGTCACAAAAACTGTGTGTAGGCAGCATTTTGTTTTCAGTTAGTTATAGCTTGTTAGCTTTTAAAAGATATCATTTGCAATCTTTTGGCAACCCAGGATGCCCTCCATGCAGATAATACGCTGAGTCAAATGCACTTTTCATCACAGTTGTGAACATACTTTTAAAATTATATTTGCTATTTGCCCTGAACACAAGTAGGTGGCAATGTGCCTATGAGGCTGTTGGTTATCCCTCTGGACCCTCTGAGTCAGCACTAGATACTGGACAGCCTCCAAGATACTGGAAGCATTGTTCTTGAAGAATTATATAGGCAAAAAGCCCCTAGTAAAGCAGGACAGAGAATAGATTGCCCCCTTCCTCCCCATTTCCTCCCCCAAAACATTTAAAACATGGTCACGTTCTTGCAAAAAGAAATCGGAAGCATTTAAGAATAATGAGATTACATTTGATCTAAATGTCTACCAACAATTCTCTATAAAAATTTCTTCATGGAAAAGTTTTTGCTTCAAATGAAATGAAGAATCCTTATATCTTTGCTTATTGAACTTATTCAATGACAAGTTCAGATGTTGTGAATAGAGGAGCCAGCCTGAAAGTAGATAGCCAATAAATCAATAAATTGATTGAGTACCTACTATGTGGTATTCTGGGGATACTGAGGCAAAGGTGAAGCAATCCCTGCTCTCCTGGAGTTCAGAGATTATATTCTCTGCGAGGGAGTAGAATATAAAAATATAAAAAGAGAACATAAAATAGAAATAAACTAAATAAAGGTGATTTGTAGGGAAGGACACTAGCAACTGGGAAAATCAGAAAAAGCTAAAGATTTCAATTTGACTGAATTTTACAAAATATTGTGAATGACTAACTTCCTTTATAATTGTATGTGTGTGCATGCATGTGTGTGTGCAATGCTTTTTAAAAACTTTTTTTTTGAAAAGGGCTTTAAAACTAGAGTGACAATGGAGTCCATGAGGCCAAAAGGAAAAAAAAAAGTATCTGTATAGATATAAAAACTAAAACTTGGCGGGGGAGGGGGGGGGAATGGATTTCAAAAGAAGGAGCTGAACAGAGTCCATTCTAATCATGGAAGGTGACCAATGGAAAGATAAAGAGAGGGGAAATGAAATTTCCTTTGTGAGCAACAGTGAGTTCAATTTGAGAGTGCTTAAAAGAGAGCAATAACATAATAAGGTGAGAAATTTCTTATAGAATCATGGATTTTGAGGGATTAAAGTAGTTATCTAGTCCAACCTTTACTGGAAAGGAATGTTCACTCTGATGGACTTGACAGTGGTTATTCAGCCTCTACTGGAAGACCTCTAAAGTCAGGTAATATCTCCAGGTACCCCATCCCACTTTGGGGCCCCTCTAATTGTTCAAAGATTTTCCTGACATAAAGTCTAAATTTATCTCCTTACAACTCTTGGCTCTGCCAAATGGAACAATTCTATTTTTCTTCCAAATATAGTAGATGGAGGTCAGATTGTAAAGAGCTTTAAAAACTACACACATGTATTTATGTTTGAACACGCAGGTTATAGGGAGCTACTAGACATATAGAGTAGGAGAATGCTATCATCACACTTCTGTCTTTAGGAAAATCACTTTGGTATTTCTTTGAGAAGAAAGGATCGGTAAGAACAACAACAATTTGGACTGAGGAAAGATCTGAGGCAGACAGACCTATAAAGAAGCTATTGCAACAGTCCAATGGCTGGGCCCAAAACTACAGAGTGATCATGTAGAGGAAGAGAAGAGGATAGAGATGAAAGATGTTGTGGAGGTAATGACAAATGTCTGCTGAAGGATGATGGGAAATCCCCTAAGCTGCCAGTGAATCAAGATCTAAGACTAAAAGTTACCACTGGGAGTTCCCTGGGTAGATAAAAAAACAAAACAAGTGATTTCATTTATTTAAACAAAACAAAGTCCAAATTTACATATGTAAATTTGCATTTGTGAGAAGACTTTTTTTTTTTAAACATAAGACACAGGAGGCAATTGAAATAATGGAATTTCCTGGGGTACTGATTTTTAAAGCAAAAACAAGCCATTGACTTTCTACATAAAGGATGAAAGTTCTGATTTAGGTTAGCCCTAAGATAAAGGCAGGGTACAAAGTTCAGGGGGATGGATCTATAGCCAACTAATCTGACTTCAAATCCATTCTAGATAATTACTACCTCTGCAATCCTATCAAGTCACTAATCTGTCTGTCCCTCAGTTTCCTTATCTGTAAAATGCAGGGCTTAGGCTCAGTGGCTTCTACTGAGTCTTTTCTAGCTCTAAATCTTTGAGCTTGCGACAAATGGTTTTTAAAGTCCCTTTGGGTTGCTTAGTGAGAAAATGACTTCCCAAGTAAAAACTATTAGTATTTATATGATGCCTTAAGGTTTGCTTAAGGTGCATTTTAGACATTATTTCTCATTTTTCTTTATAACTGGAGCTTTGTCTAGAAGAGGAATTTATGAAGGAAGAAGAGAGACAGAAAGGGAACTATATCCCAGGGCAAATTGTGCATTTTTTCACTTGCTAGAATGTAAGTGCCTTGAGGGAAAAGACTGTCTTTACTCTTTTTTAAATTTGTATTTGTGCTTCCTGTATTGAGCAGAATGTCTGATTTATATAGTAAGTTCTTAATAAATGCTTATTGACTTAATAATGCTTGTTGTTGACAGGGCAGGGTATTTTAAAAACCCTTGACATCTATTATACTTTTCTGAGGAAGAGGGGGAAAGAAAGGGTAAGTTCTAGTTGTAAAGACTGGAGCTGGAGCAGGTAATAAGAAGGGGGTACAGCCAGTTTCAAGGCCTAATGAAATAAGCAAGATCTAAGAAACCTGGAAATAAATATGGTGAATCAGATCACTAGAATTTCACTCTGTTGTTGTAATAGATTAATTCACCATGTGGTAGTTGGGAAGAAGAGTGGGGATAACTCAGTAGTAATCATCACCACTACCACCTAGGGAAAACGATTCTAAGCACACTCTCTGTTTACCAGTGGTGGATTTATATGATCATTTTCATATATGGAAGAAAGCAAACTATTTTGGAAATGAGTATCTGAAGGAGCCACTGACTTCTACAGTGGCGATCTTGTAGAGACAGGGATATGGTAGATTCCTTATACTACAATCCCAATTTTACTTGAAAAGTTGTTCCTGAGATATCTCAGAATCAGGGCTAGGATAGGATAGAAAACAGATGTAGTAGATACAGAATTGCATTTGGAATCAGGAATACTTGGGATTGGCTGATATCAATGATGTTTCCTCATTTGTAAAATGATAATAGTACTGTCTATGGGATCCATCTAATAGGATTGTTGTGAGCCAGAGGAGATAATATACATAAAATTCTTTGTGAATTTTAAATTGTTATGTAAATTTCAGCAGTGGTGATGATGATGAGGATGATGAAGAGGAGGAGGAGGAGGAGGAGGAAGAAGAAGAGAAGGAGTTGGAAGATACTGCAGATGCATTTGGACATCCTAGGCAAGGTTTGAAAATGATGCTCTCTGCTTGCTGAGATTGTTTAGTCATTTTCAATCATGTCCCACTTTTTATGATTCCATTTGTGATTTTCTTGGCAAAGATACTGCTTTGCCATTTCCTTCTCTGGCTCATTTTACAGATGAAGAAACTGAGGCAAACAGAGTTAAGTGGTGTGTCCAGAATCACAGTTAGTCAAAGTTTAAGACTGGATCTGAATTCAGGAAGACGAGTTGTCCTGACTCCAGGTAGAGCACTCTACACATTGTGACACTCACTGTCCAATAGAAATGTTGAGCCCTTACTGAAACATGTGATTTTTTTTTTCAAAACAAATATCTATGCCTTAAGTAAAAAAAAAGTCTTCTGAAATTTAAAAATGTGCATTCATAGAAATGAAAATTAAAACATACCTCTCAATTTCTTCTATTCCTATTCCAGTTAGGAGGCATTAGTTAATAGGTTTTTAGGTCTCAAATCTGGAAGGCCTTATTAAAATCCTCTCAGATATTTTCTAGCTGTGTGGTCTTAGTAAAACATGTAATCACTGTCTACCAGAGGTCCTCAGTTATAAAATGGGACTAATTCTCAGGGATATTGTGAGGATCTAGTGAAATATTTGTAAAATCATTTGGCACAATGCCTGTCACATAGTAGGTACTTAATAAATGCTTGTTCCCTTCCTGCTTCCTTATCTTCCTCTGTCTCCATGTGGCTGTCTTCTAGTCTCACACTAGTCTTCACTCTGTTTAATTTCACATATAAATGCAGCCCTACGCTTGTTCTGTAATAAGTCCACTTAATTTTTCCTTAACATTTAGACTCCAGGAATCAGCTTGAGCTACTGAGTTCATAAATATAGAATTTGCTTAAAATTGATATTATGTTTTAAAATTTTTATTGTTCTCATTTTTTATTACCTTTGTTTTCAGATATATTCATCCTTTAACCAATTAGGTATTCCTTGTTAAAAGGAAAGAAAGAAGGAAAGGAAGGAAAGAAGGAAGGAAGGAAGGAAGGAAGGAAGGAAGGAAGGAAGGAAGGAAGAAAGGAAGGTAGGAAGGAAAGAAGGAAGGAAGGAAAGAAAAGAAAGAAAAAAGAGAGAGAGAAAGAGAGGGAGGGAGGAAGGAAGGGAGGATGGAGGAAAGATGGAAGGAGGAAGGAGAGAAAGAAAGAGGGAAGAAAAGAGGAAGAGGAAGCAGTTCAGAATAACTAACACATTAGTCAGATCTGATAGATCCATTCTGCAGGCCTGGGTTGGATCTCCAGCAGCCACTGTCAGGTGGCTCCCATGTCTTCCAATAGATCATAGCTCCCTACCATTCAAAGAAGAGCAAAGGTTGAACCCTGTACACACACACACACACACACACACACACTCTTCCGGCTGAGGAAACCAACTCTACAATGAAACCAACTCTTCTCTGCAACTTAGCTGCCTAGAAAATGGAGACACTACGTGACAAGCAGTATGTTGCCTTGGCAGGACTTAAACCTAGCTCCTCCTATCTTTAAGCCCAATTTTCCCTCCATTACACCACATGGCTTCCCAAAAAAGCAATGATAGGAAACTGGGGTTGGGGAGCACTTCTCTTTTCTTCCTTTTTTGCAAGCTTAGAAACAACATTCAGGTTTTGTTGTTGTTGCTGTTCTTTCCAATTATATTGTTTTTGTCTTCATGTGTATTGTTTCTCTGGTTTTGTTCATCTCACTCTGCATCATTTCCCACACAATAACATCTTTTAAAAGGAAACTAGGAGAAATTAATGCCTCTGGCCCTCATTACTATTTGAAGATAAGCTAAGAGGGGATGGGGAAGACCTGAGAGTACCCACAAAATGTAATTAAGATCATAGTGGATAATCTTAGGAAGGATCCTAGAAAAGTTATTTTTCTTCCTAACTTGGATGCCATGAATCCCTTTCTCACTGATGGAACAAAGGAGCATCTTATAATGGTCTATGTTTGTATGAGATTTCAGAATCAGAGTACTGTAAAGGGCTGAAACACTGAATAGGTGCACTTGAATCAGACAACCAATCACTTAAGGCTAATTACCTATTGGACAATAACTCTATTAGCATGTTTAAAGTTTCTCTTCTCATAGTTAATGCTAGCTCAGTTCTTGGGGTTAAGAGAATTGTAGGGAAGGATTAGAGGATGGAGTGAGAGGTGAGAGAACTTCACTTGGCCTCAGGAGGAGAAGGAGAAAAGTGGGGAGATTCGTGGAGATTCTGAACTCTAGAATCAAGGAAGGATCCTTGGCAAAACTCCTGGCAGTTTTGTCGATCTCTTTCACTTCTCCCCCTAAAGACCAAGGACTTTTGCTTATCCTGACTCTGGCTGATTCTGAGGCCTCTAGGGAGCTAACGAACTTCACAGCGTACCTCACAGTTGGAAGGGATCCAAGATCACTTACCTGGACCTGAACAAGACAATCACAAATTTCTGATTTTATTGTACTTGCTTATTTTTGTTTACCTATACTTGACTAAAACATAATGGGTAACTACATTTACATTTAAAAATTAAAATCAAGTTTATCTACCTCTTTAAGATTTAAAAAGTAATGCAAATATTATTATGTCCATTTTATAGATGAGAAAATAGAGCCACAGAAAAAACAAAGTAGCTCTCCTAGAAGCTTATATATGATCAGTTGTTAAAGGTAAGATTCAAATCCAAGTCTCTCCATAAATCCAGACTTCCCATGCTCCTCATTATACCATTTATCTCTCCCCTCCTAGCTTTATTTCCTTAGAAAAATGTTTTTTTTTAAAACAACCTCATCAATAAATACTTATTACAATATTTATATTAATAAATGAATTAAATAATTTGCATTAATTAATATTTAGTAGAACACTTACTATATATAATTCAATTAAATAAGGTAATATAAGAAGTAGAAAGGCATAATTGAAATTATCTGGCCTTAGAATCACACTCTAGAATCAGATTCTAATTTTAGTGGTAATGCTTCCTAAGCTGTGTGACTGTGGGTAAGTTATATAATCTATGAGGGAATAGGACCAGATAATTTTTAAGGTCTCTTCTAGCTCTAAAATTGTGATGCTCTAATCAATCAACAAACATTTCATTAGCCTTTATTTTGTTCCAATCACTCTGGTAGGTGCTTATCCAATGTCCTGGGCCTTATGCTAGATACTAAGTATATAAAGACAGAAATGAAACAATGCAAAAAAAAATAATAATACCAGAATTAAATAGATGGTAAATAGAATTATTTATTATATTTAAGGTATTACACATATATTATATATATTAAACAAGCCAGTATTAAATATATCCGAGTGGTACAATCACTAAAATAAAGGCAATAGGTACTTTAGATAGTTGAAAAATTCTCTTTGGACTGCAAAGGTTTTGTGGAGAAGAAGAGATGCACTCTAAGGAGAAGAGTCTAGCCCTGAAAATCAATAGATCTAATTGATTGTATGACATTGAAACAGTCATTTCTTTTTTCTGAGTTTTAGTTTCCCAATCCGTAAAATGAAGAAATTCTAGGGTTCTTAACTTTTTTGTATATATCATGGCTCCATTGGCAGTCTGGTAAAGTTTCTGACCCCTTTTCAGAGTGATGTATTTAAATTCATGCCATGACATTTACATACAAAGGAAATTAATTCTATTGAAAGAGTTTTAAAAATATTTTTAAAAACCCAAGTTGATGGAGCCCAAGTTAAGAACATCCTGAGTGAAATGATCACTAAAATCTCTTTTAGTCCCAACATTTTATGAGTGTATTCAGCAAATATGGAGCTGGATTATGAAGAGATGGGGTGGATTCCAAAATTGGCTATGCCTGGGAAATGACATGAGCAGAAAGAACAAAGAATGCAGGAGATTCTTCAGGGGCACATCTACACTGACTACAATGGCTTTTTTTTTTTTTTTTTTTAATCTTCTGGGTTAAAGTTCTTAGGATTTCTCTTCCCTAAAAGTTTTTAGACTTCATCGCTACTTTATACTAGCAATACAATAGGCAAGAAGTTTTTTTAAAGTATGTTTTCAAATTTAAGAGGCTATGGAAGGCTGGTTAGGAAAAAAAAAAAAAACTGGGAGCTAGAAAGAAAGGCAACCAAAATGTCTCTTAAGTCTGGAAGTATACCCTGTAACACTAAAGGAATTCGATTAACCTCTAGCCATTGACTTACAGCTGTAATATTTAAAGTGCTTAGGGATCTGCGTGCTCTAGATCTGTGCATTTGTTAAAGCCTCCAGCTTTCTTTTCTCCATCTAGTACAAAATCATCCTCACTCCTCTTTGTCACTCTATAAATAAGACTGGAGCCCCCTTCCTGGGTTTCAGTCTTGTATGTGGCTTCATTGCTCAGAATGAGAGCAAGACTGAGACTTGACACGGGAAGGAAGGTGGAAGCCCATTGTTCTGACTTCTGTAAGGGCAAGTTTGAATATGCTTTTGTATCTTGAAGTCTAGACCAGACTAATACTGAAGTATTGCACGCATTATTTCCAAAAAAAAAAATTGGGTATTTCTATGCATCACAATTTTTAGTAGTTAGAACAAGCAAAAAAGTTGGAATCATATTTTATTAAGCAATGGTACTAAACTTTAAGCAAACTTTGCCCTCTGCCATGGGCAGGGTGTGTATCCCATGAGGATCCCCAGAGCCAGAAACTTCCTTCCATTTGATGAGGAAAAACATCATTGAATCATAATCAGGTCATGATAGGGAACAGAGTGGTGGAGACTTTATTTGTGCAGTGGACATAAGCCCAGGGGAGAATTTCTTTCAAAACCCTCCAGGGTCATGGCAAGGTCTCAGAGCATCAGGAATACAAGCTGATGATTTTGAGTATCTGGGTCTTAGCAGCGAGGAGCAGACTGTATGTTAGCAAAGGAAGCAATCTTTTCAACTTCCTAGTAACCTTTCTTCTTGCATTCTCTCCTTTTCTCCCTGTGTAAAAGCTCTGTTTTAGCAGCAATAGGGATGGCATAGTACATGGGGGAGAGGGATGGAGTTGCATGAGAAGAAATAGGTTAAGAATAGGGCTCTGGTACTTGCTACCTGTTTATCTTAGATAAGCCATTTAGCCCATCTTATCTTTGGTTCCTTCATCTATAATATGGTGGGGTTATATTAAGGGACATCTAAGATCTCTTCTAGGTAGATAGATGGTACAGTGGTTAGTGCTGGACTTGAGTAAGGAAGACTCATCTACCTGAATCCAAATCTTACTAGCTTCTGTGACCCTGAGCAAATCCCTTCACCCAGTTTGTCTCGGTTTCCTCAACTGTTAAATAAACTGAAGAAGGAACTGGCAAATCACTTTAATATCTTTGCTAAGAAAACTCCAAATGAGGTCAAAGAACTTTTGAAATCGAATTGAATTGAAATTGAACAATTCTAAGTTCTAAACAACAGTTCTAAAATTCTGTGAACTTTGTTTTTAGGGAAAGAGGCAGATACATAGAATGGACCAAATATCAAATACAATTCAAGAAACACTAGTCATGCACTATGCTTGAGGAGGAGGTGATTTGACACTGGTAGGCATGGACTGAGTTAAGAGTTCTTGAGAATTCTAATTTGGTTCGCCAGAGGAGTTGACCAGTGAGTGTTAATGGAGTGCTTTAAAGTCCAGGTTTGAGTCCTAATATAACCTTGATTACCCTGTTGTTGTTCAGTTGTTTCAGTCATGTCCAACTCTCTGTGACCTCATTTGAGACTTTCTTGGCAGAGATACTCAAGTGGTTTGCCATTTCCTTCTTCAGCTCATTTTGCAGATGAGGAAACTGGAACAAACAGGATTACTTGCCTCAGGTCACACAACTACTAAATGTCTGAAGCCAGTTTTGAACTCAGGAAGTTGAGTACTTCTTGACTTCCAGCCTAGAATTCTATACACTGTGCCACTTAGCCAAATGGCTTGGCCACTCTTGATCCTAGTTTTCTCATCTTACCATTGATAGAACTAGAATCATTTCTGGTGTGGCATCCAGCTTGAAAATTCTATCATTTGCTATGACAACTGTCACAAGCCTTAGAGCTGAAAGAGACTGGAGATTATTTAGTTCAAACACTCCATTTTTTTTTAATTTTAGCTTTTTATTTACAAGATATATGCATGGGTAATTTTTCAGCATTGACTCTTGAAAAACCTTCTGTTGCAACTTTTCCGCTCCTTCCCCCCATCCCCTCCCCTAGATGTCAGGTAGTTCAATACATGTTAAATATGTTAAATATATGTTAAATGCAATATATGTATACATATTTATACAGTTATCTTAGTGTATTAGAAAAATAGGATTTAGAAATAAGGTAAAAATAACCTGAGAAGGAAAACAAAAACGCAAGTTGACAAAAACAGAAGTGGAAATGCTATGTTGTGGTCTACACTCATTTCCCAGAGTTCTTTTGCTGGGTGTAACTGGTTCTCTTCACTACTGAACAATTGGAACTGATTTGGTTCATCTCATTTTTGAAGAGAGCCCCGTCCATTAGATTGATCATCATATTGTACTGTTGTTGAAGTGTATAATAATCTCCTGGTTCTGCTCATTTCGCTCAGCCTCAGTTCATGTAAGTCTCTCCAACTCTCTCTGTATCCATCCTGCTGGTTGTTTCTTATAGAACAATAATATTCCATAACATTCATATACCATAATTTATCCAGACATTCTTCAATTAATGGGTATCCATTCAATTTCCAGTTTCTAGCCACTACAAAAAGGGCTACCACAAACATTTTTGCACATATGAAATCCTCCATTTTTTTTTTTAAGGAAAAAGAATGGAAGTCTACTTACTCATAGTGATCAGTACCATTTTTTCCTATAAAGATAGTTTTTTTACTCAAATTTTTTTCCTAATTATATGTAAAATAATTTTAAACATTCTTTTAAAAATGTTTTTGAGTTCCAAATTTCTCTCTATTCCCATTATCCTCATTAAAAAGGCAAGGAATTTAATGTAGATTATACATATGCACTTATACAAAGCATACTCCATATTAGTCACATTGCAAAAGAAAACACAAACAAAAAACCAATAAGAAAAATAGTTTTTTTTTTAAAATCTGCATTCAAAAATTTAAAAAGTAAAATAAAATAAAAATCTCCATTAAGACTCCATTAATTCTTTCTTTGGAAGTGGATAACATTTTTTTTAATTGTAAATACTTTGGAATTGTCTTGGATTATTGTGTTATTGAAAATAGCTAAGTCATTCACAGTTGATCATTAATTGATGTTACTGTGTAAAATATTCTCCTATTCTTTATTTTATTTTGCATCAATTCACATAAGTCTTTCTGAGTTTTTGAGAACATTCTATTCATCATTTCTTATAGCATAATAGTATTTCTTCATAATCATATAACACAGTGTGTTTTTCAGCCATTCCCCAATTGATGGGCATCTTCTCAATTTCCAATTTTTTGTCACCACAAAAATAGCCGTTATAAATATTCTTGTACATACCCGTCTTTTTCCTTTTTTGTTTTTGGTCTCTCTAGGATACAGAGCTAGTGTTGATATTGCTGGACCAAAGGATATGCATGTTTGTTTGATTTTTTTATAGTCCATTAAGCACAATTCCAAATTGCTCTTTGGAATGGTTGGATTAGTTCACAATGTGACCAACAATGCATTTGTGGCTCAGTTTTTCCACATTCCTTCCAACATTTGTCATAATCATTTTATGACATATTAGATCATCTGATAGGTGTAAGATGGTACCTCAGAATAGTTTTAAATTGTATTTTCTAATCAATAGTGATTTAGAACACGGTTTCATATGAATATAGATAGCCTTAATTTCTTCTTCTAAAAACTGTCTCTTCATATCCTTTATTAGTTGGGGAGTGACCTGTAGTCTTATAAATTTGACTCAGTTTTTTATATATTTGAGAAATGACACCTTTATCAGAGAAACTGGCTAAATTTTTTTTTTCACATGTACAATTACTAACAGTGTATTTCCTTCCATTCTATTTGCCCCCATGTGTCTTACTCTCTCATTTACCCTAATCATCTTCAAAAATATTTTACTTATAACCATTGCTTTTCCAATTAAGCCTCCCTTCTATCAGCCCTCCCCCCTTATCTCTTTCTCCTCCTACTTTCATGTAGGGTAAGACAGATATCTATGTGTTTTATTTTCTTTCTACTCCTATCACCACCCCCATCTCTTTCTTATGTGCCCTCTAATCTTAATCTTTTTTAAATAAGTAAATTTAAACCCAAAGCATATCTATTTGTATCAGAGAGGTTATATAATATATAATATATATAATAGAAAGATTAGAAGTTGGATGCAAGGGTTCTTAACCCGGGATTTGTGGATAAATTTCAGTCTATCTTGAAACTGGAAAGGGGAAAAAATACATATTTATTTATGCTAGCTTCTGGATTCTTTCCTAATACTATACATTTTCTGCATTTAATAATGACAATAATAAGCATAATAGCATTTATGTAGTGCTTTAAGGTTTGTGAAGGACTTTAAAAATATCATCTCATTTTATTCTCACAACTCTGGGAGAAAGGTGCTACTTTTATTTCCATTTTATAAGGAAGGAAACTAAAGTTGACAGAGGTGAAATTATTTGCTCAGGGCCAAACTAGTAGTGTCTGAGGCTCCTTTGAACTCATGTCTTTCTTACTCAAAGTCCCCCACTGTATCCACTGTATACCTAAAAACACTCTAAGATGGGATCCACAAGCTTCATCATACAGCCAAAGGCTTCATCTCACACACACACACACACACACACACACACACACACACACACACACACTCCTAAGAACCTATTAGAAGAACCAGGTTTAAATCTTAGTTCTGTTACTTACTCCCTATGACCTTGGACAAAACATTTATTCATCCTGGATGATCATTTTTGTCACCTATAAAATGAGGGAACTGGTATAAGTATTATCTAAAGTCCTTTTTCAGTTTAAGGCAGCAAATCTAGGAATCGTTTGGCTAGCTTCTCCCCAGGTGGGAGAGTGCATAAATGAATGAACAATATGTCCAGTCAAAAGCCCCAATTTGGGGGTCCTTCCTTGCCTCATCATTCATGGCTGCTTCTTGGACTTCTATTACAAATTTTTGTTGTTGGGTGGTTTGGGAAGATGTGTTGTTTTTGCCAAAAGAAAAATGGATTAAAAAATCAGTTATGTGTAATGTAAAAATGATTTTGGTCCTGACCACCAACTTTTCCTAATACTTATTAAAGTTATGTAACTTTATCACCATTAAGATTCCCTTGTCTCTGTTTACATTTCGTGGTTTCCTAGTAACATTTCTGTGGTTTGCAGCTCATTGTTTGACAGCTGTTTAGTGGTGGTTTGGTTACAACTTCACCACAGTGGTCAATAAGTGCATGTGTTCCCCTAGTCTCTACCTTTTTCTATTTGTTATACCAACTTTCAGATAAATGTAAGGGGAAATTTTCACTCTTCTGAGATCAGTAAGCTGAAATCAAACCCCACAATGAGTCATCTGCTACCCTGAGATGGAAACAATGTTGGACATGATACAAAGGATATAGGAATGTGAATAGTAACAGTAATGTGAACCTCGAAGGAGCAGTTATGGCCCCAAAACATCCTCCTTTATGTAAAGAAGGAACTCATTGGGGTTTTCAACTCATTATTCTTAGAAGAATAAAAAATTCCCCACTCAACAAATAAGAGAGGCCTCCCAGATCTTTAACACTGATAAAAAAAATATGAAAAATCCACGCCTTCTTAAGTGTTTAATTTGTTTATATTGTTAAATTTTTTTTAAAATTTGGTTTGAAAACTAGTTTCTTGCAGAATACACTTTGCAGAATGAATATCTTTTGTTATAGATCGCTCATTTTATTCACCTCGCAACTCAACTCTTGACCTACTTTCCAGCCTCTTCCAATTCTTGTCCTAATTCTTCTGTAAATCTTCCACAAAAAAATACCACATTGGATATGCTCCTCATTTTCAGGCAGAAAGCTTCATGAATATCTGAATATTTACACCTAACATAAGCATAGAGATTGATCAGAATACATTCCTAAGAGTTATGATGGGATGAGGTGGGGAGATGTCTTAGCTTTGTCTCTGGTTGGCCCATGTTTCTCATTGTAAAAGTCTAGAATACTGAATAATATCCTATATTGTGCTGATTTGGGGAAAAAATAGAAAAAAAAATATCCTAAAATAAGCTAATCAGAGACATAGATGGTAAGGGTAGGCTATATTCTTGACCTTACACACACACACACACACACACACACACACACACACACACACATCTCTCTATGATGTTGGATAAGACAGTTAACCACAATCAGCTTTGGAGACAATATCTTTAATAACTAATTCAAAGGATTATTGTTAGGATTGAATGAAATGATGTTTATAAAGTACTATTCTACTCCATTCCTTTCTGTTCTATCCCAACCTTAAAGAGCTGTATAAATGTGACATCCTCCTCCTCCTCCTCTTCCTCTTCTTCTCCTTCTCCTTCTCGTCTTCCCTGTAGCAAAAGAAAAAGGCTACTTTAGTTTTCTAGCATTTGAGAAGGAGCCATGAAAAAAAAAAAAAAAAAGGTGTGAATTCAGATGGTCTTGTTTCTATTCTCAGTCCTTTATGAAAAAACAACAACAATGAAAAAGATCATCAGGATAAGAAATTGGATCCTGGAGCCAAATATATTATTTTTTTCAGGTTATCTGGCTCTTTAGAAGTTTGGGGAATGAGTAGTTTTTGGACTCATCTTATCATTCACAGTAGTTCTGCAGTTTTTACAAAGTCAGGTCAACTGTTGACTGTTACATAATCTGCATGAGTCTGGAAGGCTTTTTTTTTTCCTTACCAAAAAATTTAAAACAAAGTTATCCCAAAGTGATGTGACTACATATGTCTTTTTAGGTCTTATGCTCCCACTAACTAGTGTAGCCCTCTTTCCCTTCTCCACTCCACCTCTATCTCCTGTTCCTATACTACTTATCTACTGGAGGCATTTCTATACTTAGCTGAGATATACTGAGTCACTCCATGAGGGGACTCTAAGTTCTGTCTAGGCTTGATTGACTTTACATTTCAAGCCTACCAGTTTTCCTTTAGGATCACTGTAGCTGGGCCATGGGCCATTTACTTCCTGAAGGCACTTTATTAAATCATTGAATCTCAGTGTTGTAAGGGACCTTAGAGGCCCTTCAGTATTTGAACAAGAATACCATTCATAGCATACCCCATAGTCTTATGTTGAAAATCTACAGAGAGAGGAAATCCATTACCTCCCAAAGCAAAACTTTAGGTTAGATGAATATACTCCCAAGGCGCTATTTGTGTGTAGTTCTATGAAGCTCCATTATATTTCCTATCCTTCCATGCTATCTCATTTAGTACTACTCTATTCCATTTTATTCTGCCCCAACCTATCCTATTTCATTCCATTTTATTCTAGCCCATTCTATCTCACTTCATTCTATTCAATTCTATCCCATCCAATCCAATTCCATTCCATTCTAGTCCATCCTATTCCTTTTCCTTTCTCTCATTCCATTCTACTCAATCCCATTCTTTCTCATCCCATCCCATTCAATTCCCCCAAGTTCCATTACATCTCTTCAAGCTTTTATATTTCTTATGTGCCAGGCACCAGGAATACAAAAACAAAAGTCCCTTACTTTCTTCTGAATCTATTTGAGGACTTATTTATTATATGCTCTCAGACATGGTGACTTTTTTTTGAAGCTGGCAATGAGATTTGGCTTCTTTGCCCATGTCAACTACCCCAAATCTTGGCCAGCCAGTAGTCAGAACTTATTGTAGCCAGTGAATTTTCTCTACTCTCAAAAACTTACTGTTCCCTTTGCTTATTCATCAGCATCCAAGCATGGCTGCCAATGAGTTTGAACAAATAGTGTTTACTTGGATGTCAATTTGGATGAGTATAACATCAATATGGAAACAACCATTTTGTCTTTATTTTTTAAGAGGGAAAGTTCCTAGGGATGCATATGTCAAAATGATATGATACTAGGCATATATTCAAGTCTCCTGGAAGTTCAAAACAAGATGCCTCTGCTGTCAGTGGAGGGGGAATGGGGATGGCTGAATAACAAATTGCAATCATGTAGAACTTTAAGGTATACAAACTATGGTCCTTACTAAAAACATGCTGAAGTAAATAGTGCAAGTATTCCACTTTATCCTTCATCTTCCTGAGGAAGACACTGAAACACAGAGAAGTTGAGTGATTTGCCCAGGATCGTATGCGCAAATGATATATGTCAGAACTGCAACTTCATTCAGGCTCTCTGTATTCCAAGATCACAGCTCAAATTAATTCAAGAAGCACATTTATTAATCATTAACTTTGAGCAAGACACTGTGTTAGATGTTGCTCTTTTGTTTTCCTGTTCCAGGGATTAAAGAAAATGAACATAGGAACAACAATTCACACCTTCCATTAGCTGGCAAGCTCAAAGTACTCAAGTGACATAATTTACACATGGTCAACTTTTGCCTCTGGAATCAAAACACTATTCAACCCATCTAATCAGTCTTTACTAAGCACAAAGCATTGGGGCTACAAAGGGAAAAATGAGGACTAGATCTATGGAATTGGGAATTCCCAGAGGATAAAATGATATCTTTTCTGTAGCCAACAGTCTTAGAGAATTGCCTGAGACACAGAGTGACTTATTGGGCAAGTGACTTGTCCAGGTCATACAGCCCATCTGAGTCAGGACTTGAACCCAGAACTTTTTGACGCTTGAAGCCTATTCTCTATTCCCTACACCAAGCTACCTCTCAGAAAACAAAGACAAGAAGAGAAATGATCCTTACTCTCAAGAAGCTTACATTCTACCGGGATTTTCCCACTTTCTTCTTAATGAAACAGCACAAATTTGATTGGGAAAAGCAATTATGATGATAATAACTATAAGACCAACTTTAACTTATATTTAGGGAGTGTTTTCTGATTGCAAAGTATTTTCTTTTTTATTTTATTAAAGCTTTTTATTTACAAAACATATGAATGAGTAATTTTTCAACATTGATCCTTGCAAAGCCTTCTGTTCCAAATCGTCCCCTCCTTTCCCCTCTCCCCTAGATGGCAGGTAGTCCAATATATATTAAATATGTTAAAATATATGTTAAATCCAATGTATGTATACATATTTATAATTATCTTTGAAAAGTATTTTCCTGTCCATTTTCTTACTTGATGACTGTGTTTTACAGATTTTCTTGGCTCCCTTCCCTTTTCCAATGTGGAAGAATGAAGTGATAGGAAAGAAAAACTATTGCTAGGGATTGTTACTGGGATGAAATTAAGTCTCAGTGAGTGGTGCATTAGGCAAGGTATCCACCTCTTGCAGATTTTACAGGAGAGTCTAGATTTGAAAGGGGGGAAAACAGGAAGATTTACACAAAGAATATTCTTTTCCAAGTTGTGTGTTCCCATTTATAGTTTGAAAATTATGATCACTGTAGCAATAGGGGAATTATCATTATGCAGCAGGAAAAATCTTTAAGATGGAATAAATCACTCTAAAGGCTTTGTCAACAGCAAACTGCCTTTTTTCTAGAGATACCTCTTTTCATAACTGAAAATCACTGACAAGAATATTCTTGCTGAAACATGGAATAGGTGAGGACAAAGCATCACCTTCTAAGGAAACCTCTCGTTTCTGACTCTATGGGAATGGAAATCGTAAGCTAGAATTTTCCAAACTTTCATTCATTCTATCCCTTGTGAATTGGAAAGGATTGTTAGAGAAAAGTTCTTCCTCCCAAAAATTTTACACGATATGAGTTGGTTGAACCAAGTCCATCATTGGAGGAATATTGGGGGAAGAGCACTAGCAAACATTCCTTCTAAATCTTGAGTTCACAGCAGCAAAAAGGTGGGACTAGACTCCTTTAGTCTAGTTGCCCTTGACTAATATCTGTAACTAAGGCTAAACTTGGGGTCTTTTCTTAAAATATATATGGATGAGTTCACTTACTTTGACAGTATAATTTCTAGAAATGTACACATAGGTGATGAGATTGGTATATGCATTGCTAGAACTAGCTTAGGATTTGGGAGACTCCAAAGAAAAGTATGAAAGAAAAGAGATATTAGACTGACTACCAAACTGAAGGTTTATAGGGCCATTGTGTTGATCTCATTGTTGTATGTGATCCAGTGAACCAACACCATACCAAGAAACTGAATTGCTTCCATTTGAATTTTCTTAGGAAGATTCTGAAGTGGCAGGATAAAATAGCAGACACTGAAGTGCTCTCTAAAACTAAATTGCTGGCGCAGCTCACTGGCATAGTGGCTAGATTACCAGCCCTGAAGTCAGGAGGACCTGAGTTCAAATCTGATCTCAGACACTTAACACTTCCTGGCTGTATAATCCTGGGCAAGTCACTTAACCTCAATTGCATCAGCCAAAAAAACCAAAACCAAAAACAAAAAAACTAAATTGCCAAGCATTCCAACTCTACTGCAGAGAGTGCAACTCTAATGGATTGGTTCTTCATGTTGGGATGTCCAACTAAAGGATGATTTTGTAAAGAACTCATACAAGGCAAGAATTCACACTGAGGTCAGAAGTGATACAAAGACACTCTCAAGGTTTCTCTGGAGGACTTTGGAATGGATTGTGAGATATAGGAGACATTGGCATAGGACTGCCTAGCACTGTGTGCCCTCATCAAAAAAAGGTACTATCCTCTATGAATGAAGCAGAATTGCAGTAGCTCAAAAGAAACATGAGATGTGCAAATTTAGAGCCATCTCCATCCCAAATGTCCATATGAACTATTTGTGCCTGACCTGTGATAGACTTTCTGAACTCATATTAAAGTCACAGTCAGACAGAGCTGTAGTGATTGTCACAGTCAGACTTTCACTATTTTGACTAGAGTCATTGCTGGCTACATGATTTAAAAACCTTTTATTCTGTCACTTGGGCTTGAGATTGTGAACTCTGTATAAATGAGTTTTCTATAAAGCCATAGGATGAATAGCTTATGGAATTTGGGCTTTTCAGAAGAAGTAAGATTTAAAGAAGTAAGTGAATTCACTTGCATTACCCTTAAGATATCAAATCACAACATCTGGCAGTGATTTAGAAATTTTTGCAGACTATTGGATTGCCAAAATATTGTTTAGAATTCTAGAGAAGACATCTTCTCTTCTTCATTTCTTGTACATGGACCAAGGATGGAACCTACAGGCTCAGGGTCTTGATAATATTTTGATGATAATAGCTGAAATCTATGAGATCACTGAGACCTTCTCTTAGCTCTTATGAAGCTACTAATATTGGCCAAGTGAGGCATCCATAAAAATGGGCTTAAGTCATTTAACCTCAATTGCATCAGCCAAAAAGAGATTATGGAAGAGATGTGGGTATTAAAAAATATATATGACCATAAAGAGGAAGAGACAATGGAAATGGAGACTTTGAAAAAAATGGTGGACATTTCTTTTGGGGATTTTGTAAGGAACCTTCTACCTGAAGACTAGAGGTTAGAAAAGACTTGAGGGCTATTTCTGTGACATGCTTCAATGTAAAGGATAATATTTTCTCTCTCTTTAATGAACATTTTTGACTGTTGGGAACATACTTTACCCTGCAGCTGCATATTAATGAGTTTTTATGTGGACAAACCTCCAGCAAGAAATTAATGAGAAGGATCAAGAAGTTGGTCATCCAAAATTTAGCTGTTATGTTTGCCAGATTCTATCGGTTGCAGATGGAGTCTTGGTTTACTTCAAAAAGGGTCAATTCAGAGTGTGACTGCAAGATGCAGTTGGCTGGTGTGTTTGAATATCTGTTCAAAGAAGAAATTGCTCTCTGAGTACTAATATTGACTGAAGGGCTCACTTCCCTCAGAATTTTTTAAAAATTATTTTAAAAGTTTTTTTATTATTAAAACTTTTCATTTTCAAAATATACGTATAGATAATTTTCAGCATTCACCCTTGCAAAAGCTTGTGTTTTAGTTTTTTCCTTCCTTTCTCCTCACCCCCCCTCTCCTAGATGGCAAATAATCCAATATATGTTAAGCATGTGCAATTCTTCTATACATATTTCCCAATTATCTTGTGCACAAGAAAAATCTGATCAAAAAGGAAAAAGAAACGAGAAAGTTAAGAAAATGCAAGCAAATAACAACAATAAAGTAAAAATACTATGTTGTGATTCACAGTCAGTTCCCACAGTATTCTCTCTGGGTGCAGATGGCTCTCTTCATCACAAGATCATCGGAACTGGCCTGTCCTTCAGAGTCTTGTAGGGGAGCAGAGTTTATGCTACTGCCCTCATGGGGGCCTGATATATGATAGATACAATCACCATTTCCCTTTTTCTGTGGTTCTCCTGGCAAGACCATTCTGAAAACAAATCTAAATGCTGACATCTATGACTTTTTGGGTAGTTCCCCTATTCCATGATAGTCTCTCCTCTGTTTCCACACTAACCACATAATGATGATGTTGTATGCTTAAATAATGAATGCTATATAAGTATATTATTAACCTTGTTTTATAGATGAAGAAACTGAGGGTTAGAAAGGTTAAATGAACATAATCATCCAATAGGTATACCTATTGGGTCTAAGCCCTGAACTCTTTTTTTTTTTTTCATTCTTTTTTCTTTCTTCTTTTTGTGAGGCAATTGAGGTTCAGTGACTAAGTGTTAAGTGTCTGAGGCTGGATTTGAACTTGGGTCCTTTAACCTGAAGGCTAGTACTCTATCCACTTTGCCATCTAATTGCCCCCAAGCTGCACTTTATAGTATATCCTCCGATCTCTCATGTAATCAAATTCGGCAAAAGTTTACTAAGGGCTTCTTCCATGCCAGGTGTTACAGCTGGGTCTGTGTTAGTTGCCAAGAATATAAATATGAAAAACAAACAGTCCTTGACATTAAGAAGCTTGCTGTCCATAGGTTATATTCCTACATGGAATGTTCCTACATTTGAGAAGTAAGTCAACTAAGAATTAAATGCCACTGTTTGCTGGAAAGGTGCATTCATGAAGGATTTTTGATGCACAAGTCTTCAATAGTAAATGATATCACAGTAAATGATACTGTTGCTGTTGCTTCTAACTCCATTCCTCCCAAGGGCTCCCTGCCATGTCTGGTAGTCTGATTCTACTTTATTATTAAAGTCACCCACAATTATAAACTTGTCCTATTTTGGTACAAAGATGATAAGAGTCTTCAAGGGCTTCAGAAAATTTTTCTTTGACCTCATCAGTATTTGTCATGTGGGAGCATCATCACTAATGATGGTGGCCCAGCATGATGTGCTTTCATCAGAGAAGGAGCTGTGCTCTGTGAGCAAAGCAGAATTGAACTCAGAAGAAACATGAGATAAACAACATTAGAGAATCCCTCCCAATTGTTCATAGGGACGTGAAGATGTCCTTATTTGTGTCCGACCTGGGAGAGAGCATTCTGAGCTCGTATCAGTCTGATCAGCCACAATAGGATGCACTGTCATTCAACTCTATAACATAGTGATGTTATTTTGGTCCTTTTTGAGAATGAAGAACTATAACCAACCAAGCAAGAATGAAATCCCCAAGGGTAGGGGAAATTTATGGTGTTTCTGGGATGGTGTGGAAGCAAAAATCTTTGTTGTTGTTTTTCTATGGAGGAGGAACAGCTGTCAGAAAGTAGCACTCATTATCAATGAAGTAGCAAAAATGTAATTCTGTCCAAGAAGTGAAGCTCACTTTTGCTACTCAGTGTCTCATTCTTCACTTACATGAAGGCAATAGTGTCTTGAGAGAATACTGCATTTTGGGTGAATCTCAAGAGTTTTTCAAAGAAGCTTATGCCCTGGGAAATGGAGGATTCTAGAGAGCAGCAACAAGATGAAATAAAGTAGGTCAATGTCACTATATTTGTGTTGGGTACTCTCATCCATAGTCAACTAGCTATAGTCGGTCCCAAGAGTTAACCAAGAAAGCTGCTGTAAAAAAGACAAAGGACTATGGGATTTGCTTCAAGTAAATATACATGAGGAAAATTTTAGTATGACCTGAAGAAAGAAACCACATTTATATTTCTGTCAGTATAATGTCATATATACACAGAGAGATGCAATAATTCAAGTTAGTTTTCTTTGAAGGAGAATGCAAGAAGCATATTTCTATTATCCGAGTAATTATGAAGAAAGAAAGAATGGATACATTAAAATTTTTTTAAATAAAGCTTTTTTATTTTCAAAACATATGCACGAATAATTTGACAACATTGATCCTTGCTTAGCCATCTGTTTTATATTTTCTACTCCTTCCTTCTACCCCACCCAGATGGCAAGCAATTCAATATATGTTATACATGCTAAAATATATGTTACGTCCAATTTGTATAAACATATTTATACAATTCTCTTGTTGCACAAGAGAAATCAGATCAACAAAAGAAAGTAAATGAATAAGGAAACAAAATGCAAGCGAACAACAACAAAAAGAGTGAGAATGTTATATTGTGATCCAGACTCAGTTCCTACAGTCCTCTCTCTAGATGTAGATGGCTCTCTTCAGCACAAGATTATTGGAACTAGTAACAATCCTATTTCATTGTTGGAAAGAGTCACATTCATCAGAATTGATCATCGAATAATATTGATGTTGTTGTGTATAATGATCTCCTGGTTCTGCTCATTTCACTCAGCATCAGTTCATGTAAGTCTCTCCAGGCCTTTCTGAATTCATCCTGCTGATCATTTCTTATATAACAATAATATTCCATAACATTCATATACCATAACTTATTCAGCCATTCTCCAACTGATGGGCATCCACTCAGTTTCCAGTTTCTTGCCACTACAAAAAGGGCTGCCACAAACATTTTTGCACATAAGGGTCCTTTTACTTCCTTTAAGATCTCTAAAAGATTTTTTATAGTGCATACTATATTCTAGGCTCTAGGCCTACAAAAATATAAAGGGAATGTTTGCCCTCAAGGAACTTACATTCTAATAGAGGACACTATATATATATATATATATATATATATATATATATATACACATATATATGTATATACACACACACACACACACACACACACACACACACACACATATATATATATATATATATATATATATATATATATGTATGTATGTATATAGTGGCCAAGAAAGGGAGTTTTGGTCTGAAGAGTCATAGTAGGAATTATGATTGTTTCATAAGATCAAGAAAAATGAAACATTCCTTGAAAGAATTGAAGAAGCATTTCAAAGAGGATGTAAAGAAGAAAAAGGATGCAAAAAGAAAGGGTAGATTTCTTATTAATATCAGAAGGTTGAAGAAGGAAGGTGATACAGAGATGGAGAAAAAGCACCACTGTACATTTGAAGCAAAGTTATTAGAATCTCCTCTTCTTTCTCCTCCTCCTCTTCCTCCTCCTCTTCCTCCACCTCTTCCTCTTCCTCCTTCTCTTCCCCTCCTCTTTCTCCTCTTCCTACTCCTCTTCTTCCTCTACCTCTTCCTCTTCCTCCTCCTCCTCCTCTTTTCCCTCCTACTTTTATTTCTCCTCCTCCTTCACTTCCTCTTTGTCCTTCTACTTCTTTCCCTCTCTCATTTTCTCCATCTTTTTCTCCCCTCCCCCCATCTCCCTTTCCCTTCTTCCTTATAGAACTAGACCATCTCTAGAGGAAGCAACTTCCTGTGTCAGAAGAAAGTTGTGTGATCCATAAATGCAATCTTGTGAAAGATTATAAAAAAAGGGAAAATCAGTAGTTGTGGGTTGTTGTTTGTCTTTCATTCTTGAAGAAGACTGTGACATCAGGAAGATGATGCTATGATGTGCAAGTGAAGTGGATTTAAGTGAAAGAGGACTGTGCAAAGTCATCAGCTTCAGTCTCTCCTCTGGAGCCATCTAGGTCCAATGGCCAGATATAGATCAGGATGATTGGAGATGACCCTGGATGCAGTGAGAAACCTTGACCTTGGTGATTCCCTATTGAGAGGGAGCTGTTTGGCTATCTGATATAAATAATAGAGAGAATTGATGTCTTTTTAGGACATACATCTGGGACTTAATAGTCCCCTGAGGACAGTCAAACCTGAGAAGTACTGCTCACTTCTGGTAATTCATGTGAGGATAAATGATACCACTAAAAGGGAACTAGAAGGCCCTGTTGGGTATGATGAAATCCTGCCCAAAACTCCCCTGAAAACCTTAGTGGGGGGAAGGGGTAGAGGTTGAGCAGAGGTGTTTTCCTCACGTTTGCTGAGTAACAGTAATTGACTCAGGAGAGAGGCAAATTTGTAGAGTGAACTGCTAGTTAAGAAGAGGATATTTAAAATGAGATCTGGATTTGGGGGGTCTAAAATATAAGAATGGTGGGATCTTGGCTAGGGATGCAATGTACCAAAATGGGCTGATAAAAAAAAACAACATGTCTGCCTGGAATCTTCAAAATCTCTCAATACTGCTTCATAATGAAAAGGGAGAGAAGGAGAAAACTGATTATGAAGATCGGAGAAGTCTGCTACTACTGAGAATATATAGGAGGAAGAATAATAAAAGAGGAGCCCAGTAATTCACAGGAAATGACCAACAAGAGAATAGGTATTGAGAAAAATGTCTATCCCTAGGTCACACATGCCTTCATACAAATGCACAAATTCTGGGTAATGAAGCCAAATACATGTGGCTAGTTAATGGAGACTAAGTGACTTTCCTTGGCTCATAGAGCTAGTTAGTGTGAAAAGCTTGATTTGGACTCAGATTGTCCCAACAACTCCAGTGCCCCATCCTCCAAACTGCCTGGATGAGGAATTGTTTAAGAACAACCATGTCACTAGTCTTAAAGCCCAGGAGAAGGAAAAACTGAAAGAATATTAAAGACAAGAAAATTATTTTTCTTTCATTTTCTTCTTTTTTCTTAATACTTTTTTTATCTTAAACTTAAATACAAAGAAAAAAATTGCTATGTAAGTAGCTGAACATGAGAGGATTCAATATAAAATAACAAATTACCATTTGAAGACAACTTATATAATAAATACTACAAATTGTTTACAAAGCTGCCTGGCTTTCCTGCTTTCCTTTGCTTCCTTATTGGTTTTCTTTTATTCTCTGCTGTGTACTTTATATATAGATATGTATATGTATATATGTACACATATGTAGTTATAGAGATATAGATTTAGATTTAGATAGATATATATGTAGATATATATATATATAGACATATAGATATGTAGATAGGTACAGATATAGATAGATACATTAGGTGCAATGCACATGTGTATACACACACATATATATGTGTATATATTATATATACATATATATATTATTAGGTTATATATGTACATTTATTTTTTACATATTTCCATATGAGTCATGTTGGCAGAGAAAAATCAGAACAAAAGGGAAAAACCACAAGAGAAAAAAATAACAGAAGGAAAAAAAGGTGAAAATAGTATGCTTTGATTTGCATTCAATCCCCACAGTTTTCTCTCTGGGTGTGGATGTCATTTTCCATCCAAAGTTTATTGGAATTCTTTGGATCACTGAAATACTAAGAAGAGCCAAGTATATCATAGATGATTATCACCTAATTTTGTTGTCAGTATCAGTTCATGTAAATCTTTCTAGACTTTTCTAAAATCAGCCTGTTCATCATTTTTATAGAACAATAATATCCCATTACTTTAATATACTATAACATTTATCCATTCCTCAATTGATGGATACCCACTCATTTTTCAATTCTTTGCCACCAGAAAAACAGCTGCTACAAGCATTTTTGTACATGTAGGTTCTTTTCCCTTTTCTTGTGCATTTTTTTTTAACCTTCCTTCTCTCTCACCCTAAAGAAGGCTAAACTAAGTATGAGAATATGTAGCAGGAAGAATAATAAAAGAGGAGCCCAGTAATTCACAGGAAATGACCAACAAGAGAATAGCTATTGAGAAAAATGTCTATCCCTAGGTCACACATGCCTTCATACAAATGCACAAATTCTGGGTAATAAAGCCAAATACATGTGGCACATACAGATATCTATAAACATATACATATACACTTGTTTTGTTTTCTTCTTAAAGAGAGGACAAAAAAGGGATATATCAGGTCCTTGGGATAATTGGTAAGTTGATAGTGGTCAATTGAGATGGCTGAATCTCTCAACTTTTATTTTGCTTATTTTCTTTTTCAAGGAGGATCATACCAGGGACTGAGAAAGGAATAGAAACCCAAGTTTAGTGAGATGGTCAGACATAACCTAGTTGCTTTCAATTCAAATCATCAGGCATGAATGAACTTATCCTAAAAGAATGAAAAAATCAGTCAGTAGGATCCTTATTATTCAGCTACTATCGGTGATCTTTGGAAGACCTTTGAAATGGGAAAGGTGACAGAGAAGATAACATAGACCTGGAGAAGATTGAATATTGTTCCCCCTCCTTTTTATTTAAAAGGAAGACAGTGAATTCCTGGAAAGATTTTAGAACACATGTGTAAGGGAAAGGAATGGGAGAAATTAGAGAAGGAAATAATGATAATTAAAAGTTAAGCATGGCTTCATTTAAATCAAGTCATACCAAACTAATTTCATTTCCTTCTTTTTTATTTTTTTAAAAAGGGAATAAACTGATAGAGGAATTATATAGACATTATTAAATTTCAGTAAAACATTTGACAAAGTCTCTCATGCTATCTTTGTGAACAAGGAGAGATTTGGGTTAGATTTATAATAAAGGTGGCCAACTTTTGAAATTGATTCAATTACTCACCCCAAAGAATAGTTATTGATAGTGCCACAGTGAGAGACTTAATAGTTCTATTTTATCATGCCCTGGTTATGCTATATCTGGAGCCCAATTTGTGTTCTACATCTTAGAAATGTCAGACAGGCTAAAGCATGGCCTGAGGAAGAGGGACAAAGGATAACGAAAGGAACTGGATATATACTATCCTATAAAGGAAGTGGACATGTTGAGACTGAAGAAGAGAAAGTGTGGTAATTGATGGTCTTTAATGAGCTCTTAGATAGAAAAGGGGCTAGATTTACTTTGCTTTGTTCCTGGAAGGTAAAAGTAGGATCAATGAGAGAAAACTGATTTCAACTTAATGGAAGGAAAAACCTTCCAGATAACAAGAGCAATCTTAAAGTAGAATGAGCTGCTTCAGGAGAGAGTGGGCTTCTCTCACTTGAGGTCTTGGAACAGACAATCTGGTGGAAATCTTGTAGATTTGCTTATTGACTAGGTGCAAGCTAGACTAAATGGTCTCAGACTTCTGGCTTTTAGTTTCTGGGATTTATTTCAAAAAACAAAGCAAAAAGGTTGGTGATCATCAAGAGTGGAAGGGGGAGAATCATTTAGGTCTGTATCAAACTTTGGTGAGGAAACATTTCACATGCATTGGATTTGTAGAGTTTGTGAAATCACCAGTGCCATCCCAAATATATTTCCCTTAATCTTGGGGTCAATTTTTTCTAGAACCAATGAATAATGATAAATGAAAAATGACTATATCCCTATTTTGCAAACTGAGGCCAAACAAAATCAAAGAATTAACCCAAGGTCACACAAGTTGTAAGGGATAGGTTTCAAACTCAGGTCTATTGATTTAAAGTCCAATACTTTTCGCATGATGCTTTGCAGCCACTCAGTCATCAATGTCAGCAATACATCTTTCAAAGTCAGTAGGAAAACAGGATTTTGTTTCCAGAAATACATTTTATGTATAACTCTTCAAGAATGCATCTGTTGCAAAAAGGGAGGCATACATGTCACTTAATAAGCCCACTAGTCATAAACTTGAAAGAAATGCTGAAAAATGTAAATACAGTACTTTTTTTAGTAATAATTTAAAAATTCTGTACATGGGATTTCCCTAAACAGGTAGTTGTGTTAACCCTGCTCCTCTGGGGTGGCCTAAAAATACATTATTTCATGGGTTGTTGTTTTAACTGACTTTTTGGCCCGTTTTCACAGATTAAGTGGAAAATGTCAATGTTTCATTTTACTGACATGTGTCTGCCTTCTAGTGGAAACAACTGTAACTTCAGGTGTTACAGATTTTTAAACCAAAACATGATTCATTAGGGAGGCACAGAAGTAACTTGTTATTTCCTTATTCTTCTGAGAGGCAGTGAGATGTAGTGATTAGAGAGCCAGCTTCAGATCTAGGAAGACCTAGCCAGGCTCCCTTCCACATGGCAAGAGTTAGGGTTATGGCAGCCAGGTGATATGGAGGATCTGTGTAAAGTTTTTTGACCCTTCCTTCAAAAGGAAGAAGTCTGAATTATTATGATATTAAAAGAAAAAAAATATGTTGAGGTTACATAACACATAACCTCAACATATTTTTTTTCTTTTAATATATAACACATACATATATTTTATGCATTCTGAGTGCATTTTTCTGTGTCATTGGCTGGCCTTCTTGTGTTGTCTGAGGCTTTTGCAAAACTCCCCCAAAATTCTGATTTAATTTCTTATGCTAACCCATGATATATCAAAACCATGATAGCAAAAGTCATGATGTGGAAGGATTGCTATATTCAGATGAAATCCTTAGTATCTCAATTCTGTAAGGAATTATAAATGATAAAGTTTCAGAGAAAGTGATACCTTGAATTAAGTGAATGTTTCTTCCCTTACCCAGGAGTTCCCAAATCAGTAAACTCATATCTCTAACTGCCCTTAATACATTCTTCATATTTTTTTAAACTTGGAAATATAAAAAGTAATGACTAGTTTTATTTCTTTATATACTTATCTGATATGTTCCTCTATTTATTTAAATGACTTTGGGCTCCCTGGTCTCACTTTCCTCTTTTGTATAATGAAGAGTTTGGACTATGTGGTCTGAAGTCCCTTTTATATCTACACTGGGGAGTCTATGTATCTTGTGCTGTTCTTTATGTCTGGAGGTGCCATGGTTCAGAATAATCTGTGCACAGTGACTTTTGAAAAACCTGATTTGGACCTCATTTAGCAACATAGGATAATAATTTTTAAAGTAGGAAGAGAACTTTTATTTTTATTTATTCGTTTTTAATAAATTCAACATTATTTTATTTTTACCCTTTTTTTGAAGCCTTTTATTTTCAAAACATATGCAAGGATAATTTTTCATCATTGACCCTTGTAAAACCTTGTGTTCCAATTTCCCTTCCCCTTCTTCCCATCCTCTCCCCACAGTTTGTGGGGAGTTTGTGATCCACACTCAGTCCCCACAGTCCTCTCTTTGGGTGTAGATGACTCTCATCATCACAACATCAATGGAATTGGCCTGAATTGTCTCATTGTTGAGAAGAGCCATGTCCATCAGAATGGATCATTGTATAATCTTGCTGTTGCTTCATACACTGATGTCCTGAGGGAACCTTTAAAGGCATTTAGCCAGATCCCTCATTTGATAGATGAGGAAACAGTTGCATTTATTAAAGAAGGAAGAGGAAATTTATGCATTTATTATGTGCTATTTTGTGAGGGAAGCAATGTGATGATGCAGGGATACAGATGTTAAATTTGAGGGTAAGAGTCCTGTGATCAAATCCAGTTCAGCTAGCTTTCCCTGTGTAGACTCAGGCAAATCTCTTAATGTCATTGAGGTTGGATTTTGGGATTTAAATTGCACTTTGCAGTCCCCAGTCTAGGATTCTATGGGCACATGCCTCCTAATTATGCTGTAACTTCTATAAGAGTCCCTACCATGTCACATCTAAACTTATCTAAACCCTTTTCTATCTATATGAAACCTTGTACAATGTGCTGAACACAGCAGATGCTTTATTTTTGTTTAAATTGCATTGCTAGACTACATGAATATTTAATTTTTGCTTTGTTTTAAAGAATACATGTCCCAGATTTTATAGGATTGTCTAAATTTCAAGAAAAGCACCTGTACTTTGACAGAGAATTATTTTTAAAAAACAGTTCTTTTTGTCTTACCATGTGCCCCCTTTTTCAGCTTGAAAAATATGATTGCCACAGCATTTTGATACTTCCAAATATGGGTTGGTGGAAGAGATCCCTAAGAGGGATAATAAATCCTCCTAGAAGTTTGAGCTGATGAAAATCATACTGTTTTCAGAGGTAGTTGGGTAAATCAAGAAGAGTTTTTCTAATCTAGTTGTATATAGACAAATGGTTCCTGGAGTGTTCTTTGTAACTTTGCTTTCAGATCCCCACTGAAGACTTTTTACTCAAAGGGGATCATTTCATTCTTGCCCTTTGTCTTTTAGGCTGATTGATCTGCTTGCTATTGGTATTCCCTGGGAAATTCAGACTATATCAATTGACATTTAAATATTATTGTTATTTTTCAATATCATTCATTTCAGCTGCTTTTTTCTCGTGTGACTGACAGGTGAGCAGTTGGATTAAGGAGGAGGAAGAGATTTAGATGAGGAGTTAGAACATTTGGCTTTATATATCTGTCTGCTCTGAATTATCTGAGGAGGAACCCAGTCAATCTGGGTTTTAGTTTTCTCCTCTGGAAATTAGGTGTCAAAGTTGAGCCTTCCAATCCCAAGTAGCTTACAGAACTCCTAGGGGTGTTAATTGAACCATATTAAAATATAATTTTTCTTATTGGTCAGTCTTATCTGACTCTTCATGACTCTACTTTTCTTTCTTTCTTTTTTTTTTTTTTTTTTGGAGGTAAATGGAGTTAAGCAACTTGCCAAGGGCCACACAGTTAGTAAATATCTGAGGCCAAATTTAAACTCAAATCCTCCTGATTTTAGGACTGGTGTTCTATCTCCCTAGCCCCATTTGGGGATTTTCTTGGCAAAGATACTAAGGTGGTTTGCTTTTTCTTTCTTTCTTTCTTTCTTTCTTTCTTTCTTTCTTTCTTTCTTTCTTTCTTTCTTTCTTTCTTTCTTTCTTTCTTTCTTTCTTTCTTTCTTTCTTTCTTTCTTTCTTTCTTTCTTTTTCTTTCTTTCTTCCTTTCTTCCTTCCTTTCTTTCTTTTCTTTCTTTCTTTCTTTCTTTCTTTCTTTCTTTCTTTTTCTTTCTTTCTTTCTTTCTTTCTTTCTTTCTTTCTTTCTCTTCCTCTTTCTTTCTCTTCCTCTCTTTCTTTTTCTTTCTTTCTTTCTTTCTCTCTCTCTTTCTTTTTCTCTTTCTTTCCTTGGCAAAGATACTAAGGTGGTTTGCTTTTTCTTTCTTTTTCTTCCTTCTTTCCTTCTTTTTTCTTTCTTTCTTTCTTTTTCTTTCTTTCTTTCTTTCTTTCTTTCTTTCTTTCTTTCTTTCTTTCTTTCTTTCTTTCTTTCTTGCTGAGGTAATTGGGATTAAGTGACTTGCCCAGGGTCACACAGCTAGGAAGTGTTAAATGCCTGAGGTCAAACTTGAACTCAAGTCTTCTTGACTTCAGGGCTGGTGCTCTATCCACTGTGCCACCTAGCTGCCCCAGTTTGCCCCTTTCTTTTCCAGCTAATTTTGCAAATGAGGAAACCGAGGTAAACAGTTTTAAGTGATTTTCCCAGGTCACTCAGTTAGGAGGTTAGTATTTCTGACTCCAGACCTGATATTTTATGCATTAAGCCATGTTGCTGCCTTAAAATATAATTGGTAAATATTTAACAAGATAAAAAATATAATACAACACAGATAATGTTAATTTGTGGTTTTCTAAGGCAACATCGGGTCAGCAGAGATCCATCATATTTGAGTTTAACATCAGTGGTTTAGATGACTTAAAAGGTCCATTTTGGTTATAAATCATATGATCCTATGTTTTTAGATTCAACATTCCAAAATACAAGAGCATTTGCATTCTATAATGGATTGTTGAGTATATAACTCCCATCTTTTACAAATGACAGAACTGGGCCCACGGATTTGTCCAAAGTCACCCAGCTAGTTTATAGTAGATCTGTAATTGGCACCTACTACTTTTGCTTCCTAATTCAATATCTATTAATAATAATAATATTAGTAGTTAATACTTATATAGCACCTAATGTGTATTAGGCACTGTTGCTAAGTACTTTACATATATTCCCTCATTTGATTCTCATGATAACCCTAACAATAGTCAGGTGCTATTATTATCACACTCATTTTACATAAGAGGAAACTGAGGTAAATAGGGTTAAATGACTCTTGTAGGGTCACACAGCAAGGAAATGTATTAGTTCAAATTTGTACTCTGGTCTTTCTCCCTCCAGATCTGGTGCTCTACCCATTGTACCACCTAGCTGCCCCAGACAACCCCATGGATAACCAGAAGGTAGATTTCAATATTGCTGCTATTATTGTACTTGTTTAAGCATGAAAGCATCAGGATCCTGTGAAATGAAGATAGAAGCAGGAAACTACTTTTGTTCTCATTGTCTCAGTTCCATTGAATAGAGTTCTCATTCACTTTAAAGAGGGAACTGAAGTTTATATGCTTTATATATAAGTAAGAGCTTTAAATAAATGTCTTAGTCATTCAGTTTATATTTATTTAGTCTTTCATGTCTAGGTAGTATTCATTCATTCATTTTTTATTAATTCATTCACAAATAGCTTGTATTCATTCTTTTTTTCAAATCAAGGGTAACATTCAGTCATTTTTATTCATTCATTCACTTACATCTAGATAAAATTCCTTCATTCATTGTTCATATCTAAGTAATATTCATTCATTCATTTTTGCATGGAACCCAGAGGATTCAGAAGGCCACGAGTTCTTTAAAATGTGTTCCAACATGAATATCTCCACCAATTTTTCTTTTTTCCCAGCCAGATTTTCATGAGTGTATCTCTTTAGAAATAAAAGACAATCGAATCTTTTATAAAAATTAATTTTAAAAAATCAGAGTGATCCTTCATTCTCTTTTTGTGTTTCTGTCATTCTCCTCTCCACACCCCCATCATTCCAGACATATCAGCTATTTTTCCGGTGAACACAAACTTGGTAGCCAAGTTTGTGGCTGTGTGTTTGGTTTCTGTAACTAAGGATTTTTAAACCTCAGTGATGAAACCTTTCCTTCTGCTCCTCTCTCATTCAGATGGGAATGTATATGGCAAAGCAATTAAAGAACTTTAAACTCAAGTTATCTGCCTGGATCAGTTTAGCTGAATTGGATTTAGATGTGTTGAATAGAAATCTTGTCTGAAAAACTTAAAAACAATAGCAACAACAAACAAACAGCTGGTAACACATTTCTGTTTGTTCTATTATATTGACTTGGCTTTGCTAGGTAGGGGGTCAAAGTAACATTGAACCAATGTGAGATGGGAAAGCAATATCCCTCCTCCTTAGTACTCTTTGAGCAGCTGGAGGCCAGCCATTGTACCATGGCAACTTCAAGTTCACTGACATTATTTCTAATAAATGGCTGCCCAAGAGTTTATGGGGTGTTTCTGGCCCCAACTCAGGGCAATCAGCAGGAGGTGGCGGGGGCAGGGCCCATTTCCTGTCCCCACTGCCCAATGGTTTCTGCATCCCCATGAAAGATCACAAGGAATTTGATGCGGGTTTCTGGAACAGACATCAGTTAATTAAAATGGCCGGGTTTCTGAACAAATTGAATAGGAGAGGAGCCAGACGTTCGTCATTGACCACATACTGTGGCAAAAAAAGTCAAAAAAAGAAAGAAACCAGCCCTGGTCGGGGCACAGAGAAAGGAAATTCCTCTTCTGACAGCCAAGACTTCATTTTAGCAAGGATGGGGATAGCCAGAGGTGAGAAAACGGAAATACATATTAAAGTCAACATCATTATGGAAAGTCAATCATTGAGACCATCCTACCATTTCTTTGTACTTGAGCTGCTGATAATGATTGTAGATTTAGAGGTCATCTTGGTCAATCCCCAGGGAAGGTAGTAAGTTGTATAGCTGACATTTGAACCAGTGTCCTTTGACACCAGACCCAAAGCTTTTGTCTCAGAGTTTTGAAGAATTATGCCTAAGTTTTAACTCTTTCCATCTCCCTGCTAAAAAGTGGCCAAGGACAAGGGAAAGAGAAGCTGGGGACCTAAATAAATCCATGCACTGAATAATCCATTTTGGAATAATTGAGAAATGATGCTATTTTTGCCCAGGATTTGAGCAAAAAACCATATAGTTTGACCTTGGCAATAATTAAAGGAAAAGATCACCCAGAGAAATCACTCTTGGTAAAAAGTCTTTTTCCAGGCACATGAGACATATGTAATGGGGATGGTTCATGGGTGTAAGGCCAAAGTTTTTGGAATCACTACATAAAGCTTGTGGGTAATCAAAAATGTGACTTCTTAACCTCCTTTTCCAATGATCAGATGATATATAGCAAAATTTGTTACCAGTCAATTCAACCATTTCATTGTAACTCCGGATGCAGAGGGTTTGTCCTCAATTAATCCTGTAGTTAAAAGGCATTGAGACTGAAAATAAAAGTAGGTAAAATGCAAAACAGTACACACTAATTGGGTGAATACTTCTCTGTCATGGTTTAGTGTGGTAGGAAAGCTCTATTAGGTGTTTAAAATCATGTTAGCAGCTGCAGGATTCTCAGTGATCAGCAGAGGGCACCAGCATCTTAGCTGGGTGGATAAAGCAAATCCACTCCAATTCTTTATCCTTCCCCCACCCATTGAGAGGCTGTGAATATGGGAGCCCCCAGGTGAGAGATACTAGGGGAAGCTAGAAATTTGGTACTAGATCCAAGGGGCTGGCAGGAATGAGATCTAAAGGCAAACTCTCATCTAATCCCTTTATTTTACAGATTAGGAAAATGAGACTCAGTAAAGTGACTTAGGCTTGGTGACATAGATAGTATCAGAGATGGGATTTGAACCCAGATCCTTGGATTTCAGAGACAGAATGCACCAAATCAAAGCAATCAGGACATAGTAGATAAAGTGTTGCATTTGGAGATAGGAAGAATTATTACCTCCAACCTTTACCAAATATCTGACCTAGCATAAATCACTTAACTGATTTGAGACATAGTTCCTCAACAGTAAAATAAGGGGATTGGCTCGACCTCTAGGGTCTATTCCAGCTCTATGTAAGATTTGTGAAAGCTGAATCAGATGAATAATAGCAATAACAATTAACATTGTGAAGCACACCACAAATATCTCATTTGATCCTTACAACAAGCCCTGGAGATAGGTGCTATGGTTGTCCCCATTTTACAGATGAGGAAACTGAGATAGACAGATTTGCTAGGACTGCATAGCTAGCAAGTGAATGAGGCTGGATTTGAACTTAGAACTTCCTGAATACAGATTTAGTGCTCTTGCTATCTCTATAACAAAATTGGGTCTGGAGACAACAGAATCTAAGAAAAATAACAGGTAGAAAATTGGGTAAAAAATAGTGATTGTATTTCAAAAAGCAGATTGTCAACTGACTATGGTCATTCTGTGGACAATCAATCCCTTTTACAGCTCCTAAGACACTAGGACTATCTTATCTATTCTGGAGCATTGAAATGTCAATACCCTGGCAAGGATGGGACCCAGTATTTCTCTTCTATTTGGGAATGGAGCATTGGTTCAGCAAGCAAGATAAGAGAAGAGGAACTTGACAATCGGCCTACCTGAGTGGAGAGAGCACAGGATTTGGGCTTGACTCCTGCCTCTCTCAGGTAATCCTCTGGTCTCTGGTAAGTCCTTTTGTTTCCTAGTCTGTAAGATGGTGAGCTCAATATTTGCACTGCTGACCTTACAAGATTGTTGTAAAAGATATGCTATATAATACATATATGTTATCTATATAGTATATATGCAATATAATATATAATAAAAGTGCTATATAAATATGAGCAATTTGCTAGAGTCTGTAACATGCTCCTATATCTTATAAAAATCTCTATGCATACACCTATTAGAGAATTCCTACTAAATTTACCCTGAAACTTAATGGAAGTCATTTGAACACATTTCCTGCAATTTGCGAGACTTATTCCAATACAGATTTAGACTGTTTATTTAATATTCTTTCATGCCTGAGCAATTCTTGGCAAAATAAGAATGTCTTCGTATGCATACAAATTCTCTATTATAATTGGCTTCACTTTAATACATGATTTGGAATGCCAAGAATTGACCATGTGTTTGGGACGGGGCAGTGTCAGGACCGCATTACCCAGCATTCCAGGATGGAAACATCTACACGGCTGATGCTGATGACTTGACCTTGGGATAACCCGCTAGATTCTGGGCTCTGGTGCCATTAATTCATGTGTAGAAGAAAGAAAATGTCATTTCCACCCCTAATTGTGTGCTGTCTGTGAGCCATTTTAAATAGGATACCTTTGCATTGCATGAAAAGAATTCATTTGGCAGCCCAAGGTTTGGTGAGGTTGGCTTCCATTTCAAAGAGGGTTCTAAGAAACTTACCTGCCTGCTTCTTTCCTTTTCAGGCTGATGGAAAGATGAAGTTGGGGACTAGAATAACAGGAATTTTGAGCGCTGGAAAGGACTTTCGGTATCTCCTAGTCCTGTTCTTTTTATAAGTAAATAAATCCCAGAGTGATTAAAAAGACATGTAAAAGTCACAAGTGAATTCATGGCAGGCAAGACATTGCATTTAATGTCTAGGGTAGGTTTTACAAAATACACACCTGGAACCAGGACCTTCAAATCATTTTAAGGTTAATTCAATGAGGAAGGGGAATGACTATTGCTGTTATAGGAGGTGATCTCACCTGGGGTCTAGCAAGCAGGCCAAAAAAAATCTCCATCTGGTAGCTTTCAATTTAAAATAATTATTTTTGTTATTTTTATGCTATGTTTAGTTATTTCTACACTGATAATAATGCCATCCTAGAGCAAGGAAGACTATCTTTAAATATTTGAAGGCTTGTCAAGTGAAAGAGGCAGGGGCAATGTTCCATTTGGTCCCAAAGGAAAGAACCAGAAATAATGAGTACAATTTGCAAAGTGGAAAATTTATTTTTCATATAAGGAAATTAGCAAGAAAACAAACTTCCTGATAATGATGGCTATACATAAGGAATGGGTTGCCTTGGTTCTCCATCACTGGATGTCTTCAAGCAGAAGCTGGGTGACAATTTCATAGATTTTTCATAAAAGGGGTTCTTATTCAGGTACAGGTTGTGCTAGATTGCCTCCAAAACTAGAGTTCCCTTCCAAATCTAAATTTAAAAGTGCTGTTAGTAACTTCTAAATTTTAGCACTCTGGGGACAAAGCTCCAGTTGTGCCATCCTAGTTCCAGCTCTGGTGGAGACCAGGATAGCTTTGTCACAGTTGTTACTATTCACTACCATTTACCAAGAAGGGAAATCAGAAAGGGAAAAAGCTAGGCTTTCATTGGCATTGGGAATTCAAATTGGGGGATTTCTCTACCAGTGTGACCATCACAGACCTACTTTATCTCTGAGAGTCTTCTGCTGCACTAAGAAATTAAGTGATTTAATAAAAAAAATTAAGAAGAAATTCGTCCAGGATCACATAGCCACTGTCAGAAATAACTCTTAGGACCAGATCTTCTTGATTTTAAAGCCAATTCCCTATTATGCCAACTTATCTCTAACCATTTGAACAAAAGTACTGATTCACTAAAACATTTCATCCATTAACTGTCATTTTTCTATATTCTCCTTTTTGAAGCTAGGCACCCTTCATGTGAGAAAATGTCAATATTAGAAAGCTACTAAAAGTGAGCTGCCATCCTCAAGGACAAATAGAACATCTCCTGCCAATTAAGTGCTGGACTCGGAGTTAATTCTATCTGGCTCTCTATATCACTGGCCGTCTCTCTACAGAGTACCGAGCAATAAAAAATTTCACTATATGGTAATTGTTGTTTAGTTTGACTCTTTGTGACCCCATTTGGGTTTTTTTGGGCAGATATTAGAATGGCTTGCCATTTCCTTCTCCATCTCATTTTACAGATGATGAAATTGAGGTAAGTAGAGTTAAGTGATTTGCTCAGGGTCATATAGCTAGAAAGTTTTTGAGGCTAGATTTGAACTCAGGTAGATGAGTCTTCCTGACTTTAGTTAAGCTATTATTGTGGGATTTTAAAAAATTTAGAAATCATCATACTACCAAACAGTTTTAAGGTCATTATTAAAACTGAGCTTCTCGATTAGCCCATGCCCTTGTGTAGATGGATGTCATGAATTAAGTTTAAGGGAGAGATATCATGGGACAGACAGATGTCATCACTTGGAAATCAGCAGGAAATCAGCTCTGGTCTTCCCTCTGTCACCGAGTCTCTTATATGTAAAACCAAGGGGTTGGATTATAAAATCTCTAACGTCTCTTCTAGCTCTGAATTCTATGATTTTATAAATTAATCTCATAAATGGAACCCTGCTGTTAAAGACTTAAAACAATAGCATCAGGTAATGAGTCACACGATGCAGAAAACAGGGTTTTGCATTGTTCTTTGTCACCATCTAGTGGACTTCTGGATGAGTGACCAGGAGGCTTCACCTTTCCATGGAAATGAAGGCATGTAAACATTGACAGTCGCTGCTTGAAAATGCAGTCATTACTTTGCTTTCATTCTTCAGTTTATTCCACAAACACTTATTAAGTTCCTGTGTGTAAGAAAAGAAGTCCAGGAAGAGCTCATCATTGTGGGCTAGAGTTGGAGAGGAACTCATGGGGACTGAGTCTAATGCTTGAGCTGGGGCTGGAAGGATGGATAAGTAGGAGGAGGCTGAGCAGTGGAAGCAGAGAAGGCAGTATAGCATTGCTAAGTGTTGACAGATGATAAAGTCTGTACAGGTGTTCTTGAAAATACGCTTTCTATTCTATCTGTTATGAATAAAGTCTGTCTTTCTCTCCTTTTTTAAAGGATGGGAATAATCTATTATCTAGTGATCCTAGCCTGGTGGAGCTACAAAACTCATTACACTGTATCCTACTCATTTTATGGTAGAGGAAGGCAGAGAATATGTGGGTTATCAGGATCGTTGGAACGCATCCAGTCACTCCCCTTCTTTCTCCAACATTTTACATGTTTAATTGATTTTTGCTTTTCAATCATTTCAATTGGGTTCAACTCTTTATGAGCCCATTGGGGTTTTCTTTTTTATTTTCTTTAGTTATTTTTATTAATGATTTTTATTTCCAAAACATATGCATGGATAGTTTTTCAACATTAACCCTTGCAAAACCTTGTGTTCCAATTCTTCTCCTTTTCCCCCCAGCCCCTCCTCTAGATGGCAAATAATCCAATATATGTTAAACATGTTAAAATATATGTGTTAAATTCAATATATGTATACATATTGATACAATTATCTTGATACACAAAAAAATCAAGTCAAAAAGGGAAAAAATGAGAAAGAAAATAAAATGCAAGCAAACAACAACAAAAAGAGTGAAAATTCTATGTTGTGATCCATACTCAGTTCTCACAGTCCCCTCTCTGGGTGTAGATGGCTCTCTTTATCACAAGACCATTAGAACTGGCCTGAATCATCTCATTGTTGAAAAGAACTTTGTCCATCAGAATTGATCATCATGTAATCTTCTTGTTCCTGTGTGCAATGATCTCCTGGTTCTGCTCATTTCATTCAGCATCAATTCATTTAAGCCTCTTCAGGCCTCTCTAAAATCATCCTCCTGATCATTTCTTGCAGAACAATAATATTCCATAACATTTATATACCATAACTTATGCAGCCATTCTCCAACTGATGAGCACTCAGTTTCCAGTTTCTGGCCACTACAAAGAGGGCTGCCACAAACATTTTTGCATACGTAGGTCACGTTGGGATTTTTTGACAAAATATTGGAGTAATTTATTATTTACCTCTCTACCTCATTTTACAGATAAGGAAAATGAGGCATCGTTAAATGACTTTATAATGTCTGAGGTCACATTTGAGCTCGTCTCTCTGACTTCAGACTCAGAGCTCTATCCACTGTACTAACTAGTTGAACCAATTGGATTGCCAAGGATCTAAGTAAATGGCGGTGACAGGCAGATGTCTTGCCTACTGCTCTTATTCATGCTTTGCTACTTTAGATTTGGCTTTGTGTAAATGGTCTATTCATCTACTTTTGAAGATTGTATCACTAGACATCAGTTAATTTCACTTTGAGTGAAAATGCCTCATTTCTATCTATATTTTTTGCATTATTTTTGTATTACAGAAGAAGACAAGAAACTCTATAGATCCCACATTATGACCTATAATAGATGGGCCAGTTGTTCAGCCATTCTTGTGGAGGGCAATCTGGAAAGGTAAACAGGGTCACAGAACTTAGGTGAGAATTCCCCTTTTGTCGTAGATAAATACCAATTACTGATACTTCTTCTGTAGACAAGGAGAACTTCCCTTAGTGTCTAATTACCATGCAGATTGGTCACATGTACCTTAAAGGTATAGGAGACAAGAGTTAACATTTTTTTGAAAGTAAGAAATCTGAAAATATTTTGAAGAATAGATGCTCCATATTCAAATTCTTCAAGACCAGAGATTATAACTTTGAAAAGATCCCTGCTCCCTCCCTCTAGCACCATCCATCCGTCTTTCTACCCATCTGTTCAACAAAAGATTATGCCTTCGATCTTATGTAATTATTAGAATTACAGATTTCTGAGGCTGAGAGAGATTTAGGAGATAATCTGGTCCAGATCCTGCATTTCTTTTTTTTTTTATTATAGCTTTTTTGTTTACAATTTATATGCATGGGTAATTTTACAGCATCAACAATTGCCAAACCTTTTGTTCCAATTTTTCCCCTCCTTCGCCCCATCCCCTCCTCCCGATGGCAGGTTGACTAATATATGTTAAGTATTTAAAGTATAAATTAAATACAATATAAGCATACATGTCCTAAGTTATTTTTCTGTACAAAAAGAAATAGTGTACAATTAACCTGTGAAGCAGATCCTGCATTTCTAAAGGAGAAATTTGATACTTAGAAAAGTGAACTGTTTTGCTCACAGTCACACAGCTAGTCAGCCTCCTAGTGTTGTGCCCTTGTCATGCTCTACTCTGACCTTCCTTACATGAAACTGCAGCTTTTCAGAGTTAGAAGGAAACTCAGAAACCTCATGTTAGAATGTGTACTGAACAAGGGGAATTCTCTCTATAACACTCTTCACGAGTGGTCTTCCAATCTCTGCTTAAATAGCTCCAGTGATGGGGAACCTTCTAATAATTGACATTTAGATAATAAGGTTTGCAAACCTTAGACATTCTCCAAATACACTTGTGATATAGTAGAGAGAACTGGCTCTGGAGTTGGAGGTCTTGAATTCAAATCCCTCATTTGACACTATTATAAGCTTAGCCAGGTATCTTAACATGGCTGGATCCTGGTATCTTCTGTAAAATGAAGGATTAGACTAGAGATCTAAGATTCCCACAGCAACTCTGGGAGATGGTTGCTATTATTATCCCCAATTCACAAATAAAGAAACTGAGACTGAGAGAAGCTAAATGGAAATCTTCTTAGGGTAACACACAAAATATCTGAGCCAATATTTTAATCTGCTTCCTAACTTCAGATGCAGCACTTTATTCACTACACTCCTCTCTGCCTTCCAAGACTGTGGATGTCACTTGAGTTCTTGGTGTTAGGAATGTTTTCTTTATGCTGACCCCAAAACTATAATTTCCAAGTATTGTTCTTAGTTCTGCTCTCTGGGGACAAGGAGCACAAATCTAATCTCTCTTCCAGAGAGTTCTTGAAATACTTGAAGATAGTATATAATTTATTGATTTCCATTTCCTCTCCACTAATTCTTCACTCCTCTTGCTTCTAATCTCATTTGAACCTGTTTTCTTCAAAGTTAACAATAAGCTTTTAATGATCAATTCCAATGACTTTTTTCAATTTTCTTTCTTTTTATTAAACCTCTCTGTAGAAATTGACCTTATTGATTATCGCTTCTTCTTGGATATTGTTTCCTCTCTGGGTTTTTGTAACTCTACTCTCGTCTACTACCTGTCTGACCACTGATCAATCTATTTTTCTGGATCATAATTCATATCCAAAATCCTTAGTCTGTAAAGCTAATTTATTTTTGCATCCCTAGCACTCAACACATCTGTTTTTACACATAGTAGATGCTTAATGAATATCTATTGGATTGGATTAAATTCAACCATGTATTGCCTCAACTTCCTCTTCTCCAGGTTAAACATTTCCAGTTCCTGATTCTTATATGATATAGACTACAGGTCCTTCTTCATCCTAGGTGTACTTTTCTGGATGAGTTACAATTTGTCAACTTTCTTCCTAAATTTCAATTCCTGGGAGTGAACCCAGTACTTCAGATAAGGTCTGATCACATCTAATTAGAAATATACTTTCAGAATAGACTCTCTGTTCTATAATGCAAACATCAAGAACTGTGAATGGGATAATTATGTATCATTTCAATTTGTTTGCCTGTCTTTTTAATTCACATTTTCCAGGATATCAAATTGATGTCAATTTATCTTGTTTGTTGTGGTAGGACCCCAGAGGCTGTAAATTAACAACATAACTCACGATGTACAAGCTGTTGGCGTCTGAAATATGTCTCAGATGTAATTTGTTGGTCCTTGCACAGTTTTTAAATCAGAAGGAGTATCTGTGTATGGTAGAAGTTTTCATTTGCATTTTCAAGTAGATATAGATAGGATATGACCTTTGGGCTTTCCTTAACAAGGATGGATTTCCATCTGAACATTGCTAATGTGGGAATATTCGGAGGGAATGGGCACCTCAGGAACCATCTAGATGATGGTTCTTGAAGAACTTGCTAGGGAAGACATAGTTTATGGCAGCCCAAAGGCATGTATTGGGCAAAATTACAAAGTGAGGAAAATAAGACTCAGGGAGGTTAATTAAAGGTCAAAGGTAGGAGTTAAACCCTTGCCTCTCATTCCAAAGCCAGTGTTCTCTCCACCATAAAGTGGATGAGAGTCACATGGAAAGGACTTGCCAGCTGCTTAAGTCACAACCATCTACAATTTTGTTGGCCTGTTTAAAAAGTGATATTGGCTTTTACCAGTACTAAGTCCGCAGATCTTATTTTAGCCATTGTCCAAGGACCTAGTTATTAGTCACTGGGTAATCCTTAGAGAGTTTTGAATATCTTAATGATAATCGTGCACTACCAATACCAATCTTTTTGTATTTTCAAAATAATCATAGTTTTATTTTTAATTATATATTAATTTTTCAATCAGCAAAAATCCTCTTTCTCTCTCTTTGTTTCTACCCTTCCTTCCATTGAGAATAAAGGGAAAAAGAAAACGCTTGTTACAAATATATGCCAAAAAAATTATGCATCTCATTTTGTGTTCTAAGTCCTTCACTTCTTCTATCAGGAGGCTGGTAGCATGGGTTACCCTGAATCCTCTGGAAGCATGGTCATTATGCTGATGAGAGTTTCCAATATTTTTTTTTACAATTGCTGTATTTTAACCTTGGCATGAGCTTTTTTGGTTTGGTTTGTTTTTTTGCTGAGGCAATTGGGATTAAGTGACTTGCCCAGGGTGACACAGCTAGGAAATGTTAAGTATCTTAGGCTGGATTTTAACTCAGTTCCTCCTGACTTAAGAGCTGGCACTCTATCTACTGCACTATCTAATTGTCCCCTAGTTTTGTTCATTTTATTTGCATCAGTTCATGTAAGTCTTCTTAGAGTTATCTGAAACCATCACCTTCATAGTTTCCTAAAGCACTAATAATATTAATATACCATAACTTGTTCAGCTATTCCTCAATTTATAGAAACTCTTCCAAATTCCCATACTTTGTTACATCAAAAAGAACTTTAAATACTTTTGGACATCCTCAGGGTTTGTTTTGCTTGGGACTAATCTCTCCCTTAATTTATCCTTCCTTTAATTCTCCCTCCATACTTGACTTTTTTGTTTTTCTGGCTGCTTGAAATACTGTTTCTTTGATCCTGAAATTCTGGTTTCAGGCTATAATGTTCCTAAGACTTCTTATTTTGAATTTAGCGCTTCCTGATTCTAAATCCTTTATTTTATTCACTTTCCCACCTAGTTGCCCAGTAAAGGAGAACAAAAGCCAGGTGACCTATTCATTGGATCTGACAACAGGTATATATCCTTATCAATTCGCTAACACCGATATTATTCATTATAATCCATCAGAGTTTTTCTTTTAAAAAACAAACTTGTTTTGGCTATATTATTAAAGTAATTGTTCACACTATCTCATGGTTCTGATTTCTTCCTTCAGCAGAACTTACCTAATTTCATTCTGGCCCATTGATCTATAAGCCCACAAAAAATTTCCCAAAAGGAAAGTTTGAGTTGGGTATCCCTACATACATCTGGACCCTCAGCACAATAAAGAGAGGGGCTTGCCACCCAAAACAGGTAACATTGTAGTCAAAACATAAAGCAGAAGATGAATTTGCAGTATTTCAGTAGTAAAAGTCTATACATGATTATTCAGTTCAATACATTTAATACGTACCTAGTATATGCAAGATGTTACATGTCAAACAATGTTTTTGCTTTTTGTCTCTGTATTTCTCCACTTCTAGAGCTATTGTAGTTTTTTTGTTCAGTCATTTATGTTTAACTCTTTGTGACCCCATTTGGGATTTTCCTGGTAAAGATACTGGAGAGGTTGCCATTTCCTTCTCCAGCTCATTTTACAGATGAGGAAACTGAGGCAAACAGCATTAAGTGAGCTGCCCAGGATCACACAGCTTGTATATGAGTGAAGCTACATTTGAACTGAAATATTTCTGACTTCAGACCTGGCCCTCTACCTTAGCTATCACTTAGTTGCTCACTTTTAGAGTATCTAGTAACAACTTAGAGTAGTCATTCTCAAACTTAATAGTATCAAAACCCCTTATATTTTAAAAAAAAATTGAGGGCCCCAAACAGCATTTATTATGTATTTTATACCCATAGGTATTTACTATATTAGGAATTAAAGTATTTTAATATTATTAGAAAACTAGTTTTGACCTTGTAGATCTTTTAAACAATATAGGGGTCAACCGGGATCTCCAGAGAATACTTTGAGAGTCACTATTCTGAAGTAGTATTAGCCATATAAACAATAAATACTTAGTAAGGACTTACTAGGTACAAAAATACTGTAAGACATAGAAAAAATTCTAAGAGATGACCTCTTACTGTCAAGGAATTTTTGAATAAGTTATGGAAAAATACACATGAAAAGATATTTTAAAATTATCTTTGAACATGTCTGATCCTCCTAAGTAGATTGTAAGTCCCATGGGGCAGAGATTGAATATTTCCCCTGTACTTGACGAAGTGCCCTACATAGACAAATCTGTTACCTTTTTTTGCACGGTACTTGGTACATGTCATGTGTTTAATAAATGCTTATTATTGACTTATTCACATAGTAAACACTTAAATGCTTTTGGAATTACTAAAGTTGAAATAAAGAATTAACAATTTAATTAGCATAAAAGTGACAAGTGAGGGGTACAGTTCATTCATTTATTCAATAAATTTTATTGTGTCTCCTTAGACACAAGATAATAAGAACTATGGGGATTCAGAAAGTGAGATCATCATGTGTTAGAATTGGAGGAAAGCTCCCAGGAAAAGGTAAGATTTGAGTGGAATTTTAAAGGCTGAGAAGTTAGCAGAAAGGAACAGGGAAAGCATCCTAGGTGGAGGGAATAGGCTGAGCAAAGTCTTGAAAGTTTACCTTTAAATTCATCATATGAATCCTTAAAAGTATTCTTTGTTTTCAGTTTCTTAGGCTTCAAGTATGAACAATAAATATTCCATAGCTGGTATATTGAATAGATGGATGATATATCTAGACTCAGTTCTGATATTTTCTGGCTGGTTGACAACCTTAGAGAAATCACTACATTGCTCATTGCTTGAGGGAATGCTTGATGACTACAAGTTCCATACCTGGAATTTCTCAGTGTTGAAATAATAGGTTCTCTTCCCCCTTTCCTAATCTATTTTCTTTCTCTCTTTACCCCTCTTTCATGTAGGATGGGATTTCCTAGTTTCTTCCTACTGGATTCACTTTTTTGAGGGGGAAGCAATTAAGGTTAAGTGACTTGCTCAGGATCACACGGCTAGTAAGTATCTGAGATTTGAATTCAGGTCCTCCTGACTCCAGGACTAGTATTCTAATCAGTGCCCCACCTAGCTAGCCTTAGGTCTCATTTTTAAAGAGGTAAACTTCTTAGGCTCTGGAGCACCTCAACAATTTTTGAATATCGTTTCAAATCCACTCTTGGAGTCATTCCTGTACAGAAAACCAGTTGGTTAATCACACTTTCATTCTTTGTTCCCCTTTATTCTCTTCACACCGTTATGACCAGACAAATAAAAGAATCCAGTGTCCTTTGTATATAATACCCAAAGACACAGAAGACTCCCCAACTTTGCAAACACCAATGAGTCATTCAGAACCATATCTTATTCTAAGGTTATCTTTGATTGTGGGATTTTAGGTCCATTAGAACATTAATACTTTCTACATAGAGGAACATTCAGGTCTAGGAATTAAAGATTCACTGTTGGTCCATTAGTGCACCTGTACTAAGGGAGCTTCAGGTAAGACTCCTACATCTCCTAAATATCAAAGTGAAAACCCCTCTGTTCCCTTCTTTCCTGCTCTCCCCTTTAAAGGGACCCATCCCAAGCAACTGCTCCAAAAGGGGATAATTTTACATTCTGTGGGCTGAGACAAGCTCATGTAATATAGTGTTCTGACCCCTCCCACTCTCTCTCACCCTCCTTTCCAGGCTCCATGAGATGTGTAGACGTTCCCTTGGTAACAATCTGTCATCATTAGTAAATAGTGTCAAATATCCGACATCCCACATAGGAAAGCTGGACATCAGTTGGAATTAGCCTCAGGCATTGCAAAGAGAGTCATAGAGACCTCATCTGTTAGTTTTGAACTAAGGGTGGGAGGAGGGGGAACACTCTTATTTTATGTGACTCTAACCCTATTTCTAGAATATATACATCTCCAGAGACCCAGGGGGGTACCAGAGGGTAGCATAGCTTATTTGAATGGAATGTCCATCCATTTCATTTTTTAATGCACTTGGCATTTTCTCTGAGCTAATTTCCTTGATGAGGCACGGAGCTGATATGATTTATGTTGACAGATGGCTTCTCAACTTTGGGTTTCACAACCCAAGGCATCATAGAACCCGTCTGGAGTCAGACTCGCCTGCATGAGCCTGTTAAGTCTGGCACTGAAACCCCAAACATTTAGATGATGTGGAAAAAGTAAATGTTTTTGCTCTTTCTGGAGAGGTGTAAATCCTAAGTGGGTCAGTTTTTTTGTTTATTCTGGGGTCACTGGAAAAATTTTGTTTGAATGTATTTTTGGTTGGTCCCTTAAATAAATGATCAAGGCATTCAGAAGGCTGAGAGTCATCCATTAATCAGGAGTTGATACATATTTTGTAGAAAGAAAAGAAGAGGAGTCAGGGATTGTTCAAGTGGATTGGCAGCCCTATGGCAAGAGATCTGAACCCCCATTTTCCAGACTGCTCTCCCACAGCTCACCTTCTTGAAACTTTTGCCCAAACCAAGCAACCTCTGGGATAGGTCCACACATTTTTCTATACCTGGGCTTTTTTGTTCACATTCCCATCCTACCTCTCTCCCGCAACTTGTACCACTCTTTAGGTCTTCTTCCTTCCCACCTATGGAAATGCTGCTCTTTTCCCAGTCTCTTCCACCTCTGTGAAGTTCCCTGGATCCTTCCAGCCAACAGTGCTCTCTCTGTCTCTCCTCTGAATTCCTCCAACACTTACTTATGGATATCATTCATTTGGCAATTGACCACGAATGATGGAATGATGTAGTGGAAAGATCACTGAGCTGGAAGCCAATGGAGGTTTTGCAATTTAACTAACTGTGTAACCACGGGCAAGTGACTTCATCACTCTGGGACTCATTTTCTCAGCTATAAAAGGAAGGTTTTGGACAGATACTCTCTAAAGGTTCTTTCTAACTCTAAGTTTCTATGATTCTATGGCTAAATGATTTGTAAAATTTCCTTTACTCCATCTTAGCCCCTTACAGTGATGTTCACACCCTTTATTTCACCTTCACCCACAAGTATTCCATTTTCCCATTTCCATGATTAAGATTCTGCAAATTTCTTTACCCAATCTTTATAACCAATCATCCCATCCCTTCTTTTGATTTTGTCTTTCAATTATCTTTCTTTTGGCCATTATGCTTAAAGTCCATGACTTCATGTTCCACCGTCTTCTCCTCCCAATTTTGACCCTATAGTTAAAAAGTTATCCTGGCCTTGACTCTAGAACCTTTTGCTCCTCTGTTCCTAACAGCCCATGTCTAGCTGACTCTCTTACTTCCATAACTTTTATTTATCTGATGCTAAATGGTGCTCAAGGAAACTATGCAAAAAATGCTAATCTGGATCAACTACAAATTTATATTAGTTCAGTTCAACCAAGTCCTCATTGCAGTAACTTCTCCCTAATTGATTTTCTATTGAATTCTCCACATCAACTATTCTAAACTTTCTCTTCTCTCTACTTCCCTGCCTCCAACCTGTCAGCAATTATTTTATTTAAAAATTAAAGACCATTTGCCATGGTCTTTTTGTTCTACATTTAAAAATCTTTTGACACTATTCTTTAGTCTCTCTTCTTTTAATCCAGTTTCTGATGAATAGATAGATGGTCTTTTTTTTTTTTTACCAAAGCAAAAACCTCTACTTGTATACCTGGTCCCAAATTCTTTTGTCTCTTCTGGCAGAATCCCCTTCTCTCTATAAATTTTTGATATCCTCCTATTTACTAAAGTCCTCACTTGACCCTATCACTCAAGATATCTTTCTCTATCTCTCTTCCTTTTCACAGTGAATTTTCTAGGGGAAAAAACTGTTTACACTCTCATCTCCACTTTCTCCCTTCAATTAATTCTCAACCATTTGACTTCCAATCTCTCTTTCTAAAGTTACCCATGTCCTCTTAATGCCAAATTGAATAGCTCTTCCTCAGTCTTGGTCTTTCTTTGCTTTCTGGTAGCATTCAACACTGAACTACTCTGTCCTTTTGAATACTTTCCCTTTTCTGGGTTTTCGTGATACCCATTTCTCTTGATTCTATTTCCACTTTTCTGACTGTTCCTTTTTAATTTTCTTTGGTTTTTTGGTCATTATCCATATGCCTCCAAATAATAAGAATGCTCTAAGGCTCTGTTCTGGACTTCCTTCTCTTCTCATTTTATAGTCTTTCTTAGTGACTTTATCAGTCTGCCTACCTTCAATTATCTTCCCTACACTGGGGACTCACAGATCTACAAACTATATCTATACACTCAGTAAAACGTAACCTAGATTCTCTCCAAATTGCCTATAAGATCTTTCAAACTGAGTATCCCATCGACTCATCAAATTAACCATCATCCCACAAATCACCCAGGTTCACAAGCTTGGTGTCTTTCTTGACTCCTCACTCTAGGTCATCCCACAATTCAATTAGTTGACAAATATCCAAAACACCTCCTACATCCATCCCCTCGTTACTTATACAGCCAGTTCAGACACCCATCATCTTTCATCTGAGTGATTTAAATAGTCTCCTAAATGAGTTCCTTAAGTTTCTACCTTCTCCAATCCATCTGCCACATAATGACCAGATTGAAATTCCTAAAGCTTGGATCTGACCATTTCACATCCCTGATTGATTAATTCCAGTGGTTCCCAATTACCTCTAGGTTTCAATTCTTCTCTGTTAGGCATTCAAATCCCTTAAGAATTCCTCAATCTCATCCTCTTCTGATTCTGACACTACCCTTAATCTCCTCTCTCCTCTAATTGTTCTCCTCTCAATGATTTCCTTTATAGAGGGCAGAAAGCAGTCTTAGTTCACTCCACTTTGTTTCTATTGCTCTGGCTGGTTTCAAAACCAAAGGATAACTTCCAAAACACATCCCCCTTCATTTTCCTGCCTTTTCCTATGTTTTATCTTTCCCTTTACAACATAAATTTCTCTAGGAATTGATTTTTTTTATTAATTATATACCCAACACAGCTCAGTACCAGGCCCATGATGGATGCTTAGTAAATGTTTATCGGATTGGAATAGATTGCTTTAATACACATTGCTCCCTTTGTCTTAGAGATAGTTAAGTGATACAATGGATGGACCTGAATTCAAATGTGACTTCAGTGTGACTCTGGGGGAATTAGCTTCTTTGAGTTTTAGTTATTAAAAGAGTAGGTTGGTCTCAGAGAATTCTAAGACTCTAGTCAGAGAGAGATATGTGGTTCCAGAGATTCAGTGGTAGAGATATTTGGAGAGAGATACTGAAGCCATGTAGGAGAAGCTGGATCTTCATCATGTCCATATCTAGCTTGCCTTCTTAGAGAATGCTAGAATGGAGCACCTTGGGTGAGATCAGGCCCAGAATCTTGGTTTAAGCCGAGCTGTAATCTTTCTCCTAACTAAAGAGTTTATTCACACACGTATTTTCGTGTATATTCTATATATTTGCGGACCACCTTTAATTTCCATTTGTTGGTTTTTGTTTGGATAAACGGATTTACTTGTTATTCACTATTTGTAATGGTCTTTTACATTATATATATATATATATATATAGAGGAAGGAGCAAACATAAGATAAGGGACTAGTCCCCATCTTCCACTCTTTTAAGAATGAACAAGAAAGTAAATTTTCTTTTGAGTTCAGACATATATTCCTAGACCATAAATATTTGGAGGTAGGGAGATAAATACAATTCTATCCTAATATAGTTCTTGAGAAAAGAGAACCTAATTTTGTGACACTCCAGGGACTTGCATGCTCTCCACCCACCAGAACTACCACGGCTAAAATACAAAACTGCCCTTGGCTTTGGTCCTAACCAGAGTCAAGCCAGGTCTCAGAGAACATCTCGCCATACCACCCACGAGCCACAGTCATGGAATTAGGCAGTCCATGTGGACACACTTATCTTATACTATGTAACCTCCCTCATCTTGTTAACCAAAGAAGAGGTCAGCTGTAGGGATTTTCAGTGCTAAAAAAGTCTTTAGGGGCCAAGTCCTTCCTGAATCTCCAGTGCTGAAAGGGTTACACTCTTGAGCTCCTAACCATTTCTAGTTGATGAGCTACCTTTGGGCCCAACGTCCTTGCAGGGGCCATGATTGGCTGGGATGAGTCTTAAGGCTCTGCTGGTGCTGCTGTAGCCCTTGGCTGGAGCACAAGATGTTCATTCCTCTGTAGTTGTATTTGGTGAAAACTTTGACTAAGCGGGCCAATTAGCCCTGCCAAACCGCTCTGCTTGATTTCACTTATTCGTTTGATGAGGTATGAGTTTCCATTTCTCTGTTCTGTGTCTGTAAACCCTTGACCCTGCAGAGGGAAGAGGGAAGAAAAAACCAAATATCGAGTTAATTCCATGTCCATATGCAAGATCACTTCAATCATCACTTTTCACCCATAGTCAACAAAGTACCTGATGTCTGTGGAGCTGATTTTCTAGTTGGCACCATGATTTCCTATGGTGTCTGTTCATTTGGCCCTTTATTCGGGCCTATTAGATTTTCCAGAAATGTTTAATTAGCATCCCAAGATAGTACTCTAAAGTGTCCAGCTCTAGAGAAAGGCTGCTTCCACTTATCTAGTTAGAGAATTCTCCATTTCCCCGGAGCATAATATCCTTTTCAGACCTATCTTATGTCTTCTACTATGTCTCTTAATTTCAGATTGATTTTTGGGGGCCAAAAAAGGAAAATAAGGGAGGAAGAGAGGAATGGAAGATGGGGAGAAACATGATGAATATTCCTGCAGTCACACTCCAAAAATCTTCCTTGTCTGCTTGCAGATGGGTCAATCTGCTTCTAATCCTCAAAGCCATTTCTATAGATTTTAAATGTTTAGACAGAGCTTATGTGAATGTCTCTGAATTGCTGGAAAGTGTGTGTGTGTGTGTGTGTGTGTGTGTGTGTGTGTGTGTGTGTGTGTGGGAGAATTGAGGTCATTGATTTCATGGTTATGATGATACTTGGAACGGTTAATTTCATCCTCAGCTGATCCTGATTTTTTTTCCTCATTCAAAACAAAAGGTTTCAGACACATTATGACATTCAAGTTTATTTGGCCTATTTTTGCCTCTGACCCAGGTTCCTATATTTTCTCCCTGAATGGATTTGGATCCAGTAAATTGTCACTTACTAGCTTTGTGAATTTCGCTAAGTCCCTTGGTCTCCTTGATCTTCAGTTTTCTCATCTATTTAATGGGGTGATTGGTGAATGTTTCTAAAAGCCTTAAATACTTCCTGTTCCCTGTATCCAACATTCTGTCCACCACCTGTGTGCACAAGCTGTGTGCCCCATATCAGAAATACTCCCCTTCACCTCTTGGAACTCTCAGTTACCCTCCAGTCTTGACTCAGGAGCTTCTTCCTAAGAGAGACCTTTCTTGACTTCCCAAATTATTGGTGTTTCCCCGTCAATCTATAAAATTACTTCATATCAATTTAATATATTTTTGCATTTACTTATGCACATATTCTTCCCCCTTTTTCTTGAGGGCAGACATGTAGACAATAAATGCTTGAATTAAATCTCATGTCCAAATCCTAAGCCAGTATGAACTACGACAGGAGCTGGCTGAATGATGATGAATCTGGTTTCCAACTCAAAGATTGGGACAGCTCTGTCCAATTTACAGATGGGTCCTCATTCAAATCATCGTTCTTTTCCTGAGAATGTCTCTCTATCCCCACCCCACCAAAAGCAACAGTCACAAACTCAGTCTCCAAGTCAGAAAGAGGCTCAGAAAACTTCTAATTCTACCTGAAGCCCAGCAAAGGAAGGCTATTTTCTCTTGAGACAGTCTACTTCACTTTGGAATAGTTCTAATTATTTAGAAGCTTCTCCTTGCCCTGTGCCAAAATCTGATTCTGTAACTTCCATCCCAGTGTTCCTAGCAACTCCCTTTGGTTTAAAGATCCTAGGTAGACATACTCATAAAATCCAGTAGAATAGACTCAAAAAAAGAGAGAAATAGAGACTTTGACTTAGGCTGTCCATTTCAATCCACTTAATGTAAACCTGGAAGTATTTTCGTTCTGGCACTGAGGGAATGAATGACCTAGATCTATTTTTGGAGAATTAGGCACAATCCTTACTTTCTGAAAGCTTTTTAGATGAAAATAGAAACCATGTTTTTAAGACAGTGTATGAGATTATGAATGGCTATGTCTTCAGGATGAAACCCAGATTATTTCTGAGAAAATGGTCCAAAAAAATACTCTTCCCCCACTCCTACCACCTGAACTCCTACATCCTGCTATAAAGAAGAAAATCTTATTTAATTTTTTTTTTATTTGGGATGGAGAAGGAGGACAAAATACCTATTTATTGCTGGCAATTAAAAGCAACTGGTTTGTTCTGTATGACTGCTTAGCCAGTTGGCTTTCTTCCTGAGTGCCTGGCATGGCTTGGACATGTAATAGGTGTTAAATATGAACATAAACTTTTTAGTTTGTCTTGTGTCTGATGGTTCCCTCGGTGAGAGTAATCAGCTTAGTTAGTCATGATGGTTTAGGATTTTCCTCTCCTACCCCCATCCTGTACTGAGACTTCAAAGCTGCCCATCAAAAATAAGTCAGCAGAAACTTCATCCTCATTTGACCCTGGGGAACCCACTCCCAGTAGGATGAGCAAGGGGGAAAGATGAACTTTTTCATTCTTGTCCCTATTAGTTCCTCATTGTCATGAAGACTACTTAAAGGAGGGTCCACTAAAAAAAATGGTACCCTTCTCTTCCTTGGTGGCTCCTGAGTTGACACAGAGGAGAAAATGGCTCCCTTAACTTCAACCTTGATAACACAGTTTGGTATCTCTTAGATGGAGAACTTCATGAAACTAGACCAGTCTGTCTACATTCAGAGCATACCCTCAATGAGTTTAAAGCTTAGATGTCCTTTGAGCTTGTCCAGGCTTCTGCATGGGTGGTCAGTCATGAGGTAGGGTTTGATAACTTTTGCAAATGACTCTTTCCTACAAAATATCTCCTTCCTCCTCTTCTCACAATATGCACCTGATCAATTTCTCTTTAAGCTTTCTTTTCAAAGTGAAGAAAGTTATAGGTAAAGGAGGAAGATGAGACTTGAAATGCCATTAATATAAGTACCTATCATGTGGAGAACTTCCTTTCACCAGTGTCAATAGGTTTATTCTTTGAAACTTGGTCTTAGAAAATAGTCAATGACTATAGTAATCTAGTGTTTGACAAACCCAAAGACCCCAGCTTTTGGGATAAGAATTCACTATTTGATAAAAACTGCTGGGAAAATTGGAAACTAGTATGGAAGAAACTAGGTATTGACCCACACTTAACACCGTGTACCAAGATAAGGTCGAAATGGATTCATGATTAGATATAAGTGATATTATAAGCAAATTAGAAGAACATAGGATAGTTTACCTCTCAGACCTGTGGAGGAAGAAGGTATTTGTGACCAAAGAAGAACTGGAAATCATTAATGAACATAAAATAGATAATTTTGATTATATCAAGTTAAAAAAGTTTTTGTAAAGATAAAACCAATGTAAAAAAGATTAGAAGGGAAGCAATAAACTGGGGAAAATGTCATATTCAAGGGTTCTGATAAAGGCTTCATTTCTAAAATATACAGAGAATTGATCCAAATTTATAAGAATTCAAGCCCTTCTCCAATTGATAAAAGGTCAAAGGATAGGAACAGACAATTTTCAGATAAGTTAATATAATATAATATTAATATAAGTTAATATAATAATTCAGATAATAATAATAAGATATATGAATGTAATGGAATATTATTCTTCTATAAGAAGAATGTCTATAAGAACAAAAATGATTACCAAAATGATTTCAGAGAGGCCTGGAGAGACTTACATGAACCGATACTAAGTGAATGGCAACACATAAGCAACAGCAAGATTATACAGTGATCAAATTCTGATGGAAGTGGCTCTTTTCAATAGCAAAGTGATTCAGGCTAGTTCCAATGGTCTTGTGATGAAGAGAGCCATTTGCATTCAGAGAGAGGATCATGATCACAATATAGTGTTTTCACTTTTTCTATTGTTGTTTGCTTGCATTGTTTTATTTCTCATTTTTTCCCTTTTTGATCTGATTTTTCTTATGCAGCATGATAATTGTGGAAATATATACAGAAGAATTGCACATGTTTACCATATATTAGATTGCTTGTCATTTAGGGGAGAGGGTAGGAGAAAGAGAGAAAAAAAAATTGGAACACAAGGTTTTGCAGTGGTGAATGTTGAAAATTATCTATGCATATGTTTTGAAAATAAAAAAAAAACTAGTTAAAAAAAGAAACTTAGTCTTAGAGAATTGTCTACAATACTAAAAAAAAGTAAAAATGGCTTACCCTAGATCACAAAATATGTGTATGTTAAATTTGGGCCTTGAACCCAGGTCTCCCTGGTTTTTTAACCACTACTTTACACTGAAATACAGGAAACCTCTAAAGCAAAAACAAAAGAATTGAGGAAAGTCATTAGGATCATAACAGTTTAGTTCCAATGAGTTTTTCACATCCTTTTTTTCTAATAGGTAAGAGTGTTGTTGTTTAGTCATATCTGACTCTTCATGTTTCTTGGCAAAGAAATTGGAGTGATTTGCCATCTTCTTCTCCATCTCATTTTACAGATAAGGTAATTGAGGCAAATAGGATTAGGTGACTTGCCCAGTATCACACAGCTAGTAAGTGTCTAAAGCCAGATTTGAACTCAGGAAGATATATAGACCTTACTCCAGATTCATGTTCTGTGTATTATGGCATTATGGCATATTAGCTGCCCATAGGAAAGATAAATTATGGGATGATTAAGATTCCAAGCACTTATATCCCTTTACAGACTGGTGTGCAGGTAGTGTTTAATTACTGCTCTCTTAAAGAAGTGTGTGAACATGTATGAAACTAACTTTTAATCTACATTATTAATATTTCCCCTATCACTTTCTTAAGTCTAGACAGTCAACAAAACAATAATTCAAGCCCTGATTTGTAGTGTTTGCTGATTTCCAAGGTCTAAATGCTCTCACTGAAAATTTAACAATCGACTGGCTCTCTGGAGCCAATTTGAGCCAGTTCCAGCAGACCAAAAAAATGAGGGGCCAGAGGTGGTCAGTGGTTTCTCCCCATACTAAAAATTCAACCTGTTCCCCAGTTTTGCTTAAAGCCAGCTCTGAAGTAAAGATGTTCAGAATAAAAGACGTTCATCGGAGGAAACCAAGAGGAGACTACATGTTCTGCCCACTCCTCCCAAAAGCCCCTCCTGGGAACCCTTGGCTCTCCAACCCCATTTTTCACAGCACTTCTCTGCCTAATTAATTTCACTGTGAGAGAGTAGGTTATCATTTCCGCTAAATTAAAAAAAGTGTTGTAGATCAACAATTTTGATTGGTTTTTTTTTTTACTGTCAGTGGCTTTTAATACATCTTTGAAAGCCAACTCTTGTCAAGATATAATTTCTTTTCCTGATGGAGACCACTACAAGAAATGGGCTTGTGCTACATCACCAGCTAAATACTATTTCTTATGTACTTTGGTTGGATAGTCAGGCTTTGGAGGACATGGAGAATAATGCATAGAAATATAAAGAAACTCTTCATTTTTCCTAGTAGAGGATTTTCTGAAAAGTTGCAGATAATTTCCCTTTTTTTTTTTTTGGCAAAAAATGGGATGGTTCATTTAAAAATTTTATTTTAAAAATGTTCTTAGTTTAACAAAAATCAAATAAAATCAACATATCCATGTAAAAATATAAAAGACACAGAGGATTATATCTGAAACTGAGAATTTCTATTGTGTATGGTTTGATTTTCCTTTTAAGTGAAGTATAGAATAAATTCACTATGTAACTCAAAGCTGTCCCATTTGTCAGTGTTTCTTTCTGATCTAATTATTTAAAAATATTTTCAGTAGTTCTCTTTTCTGTCTTTTATATTTTGGCAACATTATTGCTGGTGCTCTTCTATTGGCTACTTACTCTCTCAACCTATTGAAAAAAAGGAAAAAAAATCATTTTAATAATTATACAGAGTCAAGCCCAACAAATTCCTGCATTGTCCAGCTGAGCATGAAAATATGTTTCCTCCTGCACCTTGAGACCATTTATTCTCAGTCTGTAGGTAGATAACATTGTCATTATCAGTTCTTTGAAATTGTGGTTTGCCATGGCATGGCAATTCTTCAAGTTTCTGAATCTTCTAAAGCTATTTTTTTCTTTATAATATTGTCATAATTGAATCTTGTTGTTCTCTTAATTCTATTCATTTCATTCTGCATCATTTCATGTCTTCCCTGACATCTCTTTTATTGCTCCTCTTGTCCCTTCCTTCCTTCCTTCCTTCCTTCCTTCCTTCCTTCCTTCCTTCCTTCCTTCCTTCCTTCCTTCCTTCCTTCCTTCTTCCTTCCTTCCTTCCTTCCTTCCTTCCTTCCTTCCTTCCTTCCTTCCTTCCTTCCTCTTTATTTTTGTGAAGCAATTGGAATTAAGTGACTTGCCTAGAGTCACATAGCTAATAAATGTAAGCTAGTAAGAGGTTAGATTTGAACTCATATCCTTCTGATCAAGCCCTCTCCACTGTGCTACCTAGATTCCCTTTTCTTGGCATTCTTATGGCTCGATAATATTCCATTATATTTCCATATCATTTATCTAACTATTCCCCATTGATGGGTGCCCACTTTTTTTCAATACTTTTCTACAACAAAAGGCTGTTTTGACTATTTTTGTGAAGATGGGTCCTTTTCCATTGATCTCTTTGGTGTATAGGGCTAGTTGTATTATTTCTAGTCAAATTATATGTATAGTTAGGATAGGTAGATGGTACAGTGGATAGAGTGCTGGGTTTGGGATCAGGTTTGTATATCTTCCTGGGTTCAAATCTAGCTTTAGACCCTTACTAGCTGTGTGATCCTGGGCAAATCACCTAACTCTGTTTGCTTAAGTTTTCTTATTTATAAAATGAGCTGGAGAAGGAAAAGACAGACCACTCCGTTCTTTTGCCAAGATAACTCCAAATGAGATGATGAATACTTCAAGACACACCTGAAAGGACTGAACCACAGCAGATATTATCAGCTCAGCTGTGACTCATGATGGGTCATCACACACCACCTCCTTCTACTTCTTCCTTGATTACTTCATAGTTATCAGATAGGTTCCTTAGATGAAGGACTTTCTTTACCATCTATTATGATTTGAGTTTCCACAGATTTCTGTTTTATCCACAGTCATCTCTTGTTTGCTAGAGGTAAGACTGGAAAATTTTTTTCATGGACTTTTACTGCACAGGAGCAGCTGTCATTTTCCTCTTCTAAAGTTTCATTTTCTATAATATGGCTTCTCCTGACTCTTGGAGCATTAAGAGGATGTTAGCAGTTCTTTTGACTTTTGGTCATCCCTTTAGAATCCTGAGCCAAATTATAGTACAATGTTTGACACTGGAGATGATGGAGAAAAGCATTGGTTTGCCATTGTAATTTCACTGATACTGGGATCTTCCAGGGAGGGCACTCCTCCACCAACACAGAGAAACAACTGTGCTGGGTAGGGTTATCACAGGCAGGTTTTCCTAACATAAGACCATATCTCTATTCACTAGCCTAAAGTGCCTTTCTTTAATAGTTTTTAATGTTTGAAGGATAGTTTGCCTACATGATCTTATTTGATCTTTATAACAACCTTATGAGGTAGGTTCTATAGATATAGTTATTTCTTTTCACCTGAGGGACACTGAGGCTCATTACAGTTAAGGAACTTGATTCAGGGTCACACAAGTTGTGTTGGAGTGCATATTTGAACTTAGGCCTTTTTGACTTCTGAGAGTGGTAGGAAAATCCTGAGATTCTAAGTCTAATCCTAGACTTACATCAAATTATTCTGTTAGTCTTTCCTTAAGAAGTAAAATTGAGGACATTGAATTAGATAAACTGAAGTTTCTTTTTGTCTCTAGAATTCTAAGGTAAATGAAACTTTATATCCTTTTTTATTTTGTTAGAAAATTTCACCCCACAATTTAGTTTTATAAGGAACCAAAATATTTTAACAAGTTGCAATACAGATGGCCATAGTTAGTTTTACAAGATATAATTCAAATATATAATAAATGCATTTTATTTGTTGTTTAGTAATTTCATTTGTGTCTATAATTGCATTTGGTTGTTTTTTTTTTTGGGGGGGGGCAAAGTTATTGGAGTGAATTGCTATTTCCTTCTCCAGCTCATTTTACATATGAGAAAACTGAGAAAAAAAGGGTTAAGTGACTTGCTCAGGATCACACAGCAAGTGTCTGGGATAGGATATAAATTCATCCTGACTCTACATCCTGAATTCTATCCATTGTCCCATGTGAATGTTTTCATCTATTAAGATTCAAGTTGGGAGAAGGGCAGAAAAAACAGACAGGCAGCAAATACAGTATCTGTTATTTATATGAACCTTTAAAATTGGCAAGGAGTTTTATATAGATTAAACAACTTGATCTTGCAGTAAATATTACTGATATTATCCCCAGATTTTTTAATAGATTTTTTAAATTTTATTAGATTAGGAAACTGTAACCCAGAGGATAAATATTTTGCTCATGGATTTTATTATTAAGTATCAAAGTGAAGATATGAACTCAAGTCTTTCTAGACCAGGACATCTTTTTTTTTCCTCAATAGTATTTTATATTTCTAAATACATGTAAAGATAGTTTTCAATATTCATTTTTGTAAGATTTTGAGTATAATTTTTTTCTTCCTCCCCAGAAGCGTAAGCAATCTCACATTGGTTAAACATGTATAATCCTTCTAAACATATTTCAGTATTTGTCATGTTAAAAAAAAAATCAGATCAAAAGGGGAAAAAATCACGAGAAAAAAAATCAAACAACCAGAAAAAAGTGAAAATACTATGCTTTAATCCATATTCAACCTCCATAGTTTTCTCTCTGGATGCAGATGGCATTTTCCATCTCAACAGACTAGGAGTTTTTAACATGTTTTATGACATGAACTCTTTGGCAGTCCGGTGATGTCTGTGGATCCCTACTTAGAATAATGTTCTCTAATGCAAGAAAAAAATCTAGGGGATTATGAAGGAAACCAATTATGTTAAGAAGCCCTGCTCTGGACTCTTCTCTACTATAAATCATTACTTCACAATAAACGAACCAAGGATAATTTAAAAAGGGATAATATTAGTGGCTATTCTAAGCACACTGGTTCTCAGTTGAACAAGGAAGTAATATTAATACAGCTTGAGTTGTGAATATGAAAGCTTATAGGAAAAAGATGATATAGATTCTGTATGGCTTGGCCAAAGTAAGTATAATATGGATGTTGAAAAGCTGTTCGGTCTGATTTTTTCCAGTCTGTGTGTTTGCTCTCGCTAAAGTGAATGTTATGTTTTCCTCCAAGCTTCCCTTCTTTCCAAGTACTGAGAAAAACTATTATTCCATCTGGGCATCATATTGGCCTCCAGGGTGATTAATATTAACTGTCTGGCACTCACAGGAAGCTCTAGTGAGTTGTGTGCATTTGTTATGAGTTTTTCAAAAAAAGCTAAAGCTTGTGATGAGATAGCATGTAAAGTTAATTCTTTCCAAAGCCTTTGTGTCCTCCCCCACCCACTCCCAGCATGGGAGGAAGGCTTCCTTCGGCAGGTGTTCCTTCCACAAAAGGGGGCTTCTCACGGGACCTGGCCATGAATGGACTGAACTTGGGTTGAAGGTCGATTGATCCGTCATCTCCATATCAGATGTTGCATTTTTCAGCCTGTTGGCAACAAGGACTCTTTTCATTCATCTCCCAGTAGGATCACGGGCCTGTCTGAGGCTTTGAGAGATCATAGCATTATAAGATTCCAGCTGGGAATTTTGATGTTTTTAAATAACATACATATGTTGGCTGCTGCCCTGGAATCATTTTTAATCTCATTGGGCCAAATTATCTTACATGGCTTGGCATTTTTTTTTGATCTGTTGCAAGTTTGACATTCAATGCATTTAGAGATAGAGCTCTGCAGAAAATCCTGGTCTCTAAAATGCACAGAAAGAAGGCTATTGAGCAACCTGTGGAGCTGAGCGCAGAAATTTAAAAAAAAAAAAAAAAAAAAAAAAAGGAATTGGATTTGAGCTTCCCCCTCCCCAGACTGAGAAGGTTGATTGATTTTCTTTGTTGGATCCTCCACAGGGAGGCAGTATAATATAATAATAATAATAAAACTCAGACCCAAGAGTCAAGAGATGAATTCTAGTTCTTGCTCTGCTACTATCTAACTATATTGGATAAATCACTTAATCTCAGATTCCTTATATATCAAGCAAGACCATCTGAATAATAAGGGGTAGAGGAAAGAAGGGAAGAGAATAAGTATTTATTAAGTGCCTACTATGTCCCAGGCATTGTGCTAGGCTATCTCACTTGACTTTCACAGAAATCCTGGAAAGTAGGCATCATACCCATTTTACAGGGGAAAAAACTAAGGCAAATAGATTTTATTTAAGTGACTTGCCCAAGATCATACAGCTATCTGAGAGAGACTCCAGACTCAGTGATCTTTAACACATTATATAAGGACCGTTTTGGTGAAGATGAAGTTCTAAAAATGTGTGATTTTATTGGGATAGGGAAGAACCAGTACAAAGACTCATTAACTATTCAGCTTAGAGTTATAAAATTGCCTAGGGACAGCGAGAGATTAAGGAGCTTGTTCAGGATCACATAGCCAGTATGTGCCAAAGGTAGAACTTGAATCTACCCCCCTTTTAGATCGAAAGTTAACTCTTTATGCACTTGTACCTTGGAAGAAGAAAATGTCCATAATGTGGGCTCTCTGGCTAAACCCTTAGATTCTGAAAAGTAAGTAAGCATTTGAAAACCTGAGATTCCTGATATTTCCAAACATTTGAGTTACCAGATTTACAGCCTCTGGACATCTCTGATTTAGGCTTGCCAAGGGTGGTTTGAGAATACAGTTTCCCTTTCCTTAATTATACCTGGTCCTTCCTGGATCCCACCTTGACATGGTTGGGGGGGGGTGCCTTATGTAGCTCAATGAAACTCTAAGTTATGCCATTCAAAGTTACCCAAAACAGGTCATAGTGGAGAGTTCTGACAAAAGTAAGCCAATAGAGAAGAAGGAAAAGTCCAGTACCTTTGCCAAGAAAACCCCATGAGTATTATTGACATGCTAAAAGTGGAGGACATAAGGACCTGGAATGCTCTGGTTCATTAAGAGTTGAATATGACTAAAGAACTGAACAACAAGGAGATTATACCTGGATTCATATTTGAAGTGATTAAAGAAAATTTATAATCCATTTTAAAATATACTCTAAATTAAAGAGATGTATTTAATCTTGGTCAATAAATTAATAGATGAGTAAATGTTTGAGTTTATGAGGTATCATAGGAGAAATAAAGGAAAGGGTATACATATATTTTGCTTAAAGCAGATCATTAAAAAATAAAATTCTGGGATTGATGTTTTTGGACACTGGCAGAAATAATTTTGTATATTTATTAAAGCAGAGAAAAATGAAGTCTAGTTTTTAGCTGGGAAGAATTGAATGAATAGAGAAGCAAAGTCCAAAAAGAAAGAAATGGGGAAGGCTGAGGAAGAAATTCTAGCTCAGATGGCACACTAGTGGATGACGGAATGGATGCTGATGCTGGATTTCTAGCTAGGAAATCTTCATGATTTGGCAATTGGTCTGACCTTGCATTAGTCACTTGATCTTGATGATTTCATCATCTATAACATGAGTTTGTTGAACTAAATGATTTCTGCGTTTCCCACCAATTCTACCCCTACGATGCTAGAAATTTAAGATGGCACCAATATATCTGCATGACATTCTACAGCCACCAAGTTCTTAGCTCATCCCTTATGTCATTTGATTCTTATGACATCCCTGTGCAAGAAGGGAGACAGATTTTTTTTCGTTGGTCCTTTATTAGATTTGTAGTTGCTCCCTCTACTGGTAAAGATGTCAACCATCATCCAATCAATCAGTAAAGCATTTATGAAATGCCTATTGTATGCCAGGTTCTGTGCTAAACACTAGGATACAAAGAAAGGCAAAAAATAGCATTTATATACAAAGACCTTACACTCTAATGTGGAGACTATATGTAAATAAATAGGGATATACACGATACAGAGTGGACAATGATGATGATCATGATGATGATAGTATTTATATGGCACTTTTAAGTTTGCAAAATGCTTTACAAATATTACATCATTTCTTCTTCACAACCTTCAACTGTGGAAGGTACTCATTGTTATTGTCTCCATTTTACAGGTGAAGAAACTGAGGCAGGTAAAAATTAAATGACTAGTCCCCTGATATGTCTGAAGCTGGATTTGAATTTGTGTCTTCAGAGAAACTGGGATGAGGATGGTGCTTTCAACAGAAATAGGGAAGTTTGGGGAAAGGGTGAATTTGGGACAAAAGATAAATTGTTTTGGATTTATTCAATTTGGGGATTTTGAGAGGAAATTGGGAGGGGTTGAGTGACTTGCTTAGTGACATACATTCAATAAATGTTAAGTTTCTGAGGCTAAATTTGAACTCAGTCCTCTGACTCCAGGACTTGTGCTGCTGTTCTGTTCATTGTGCCATCTAGCTGCCCCAATTCACTCAGTTTGAAATATCTCTAGGACATAGCTTAAAATCTCCAATGGGCAGTTGTATGCATAAGAATAAAGCTCAGGACAGAGATACATAATCTGTAAATCCTCCTCATAGAGATGGTAATTTATTCAAGGAACTGATGAAGTCATCTAGAAAGAATAAGGAGTGAGAAGAGAGCCCAGGACAGTTTTGGGGAACACCCACATTTAGAGGATGTAATATGGATGATTAAACAAAGAAGATGGAGAAGGAGTGTTCAAAGGACAGGGGGAGAAGCAGGAGGAAATAATTAAAAAGTAAGATCTAGTATAGAATCTCAAATTGAAGAAGCTTCCAAAAGAATAGGAGACATTATAGATGGTACTGTTATTACCTTTGCATTCCCCTGGCCCCAATTCCTCCTAAGGGAAAAAAATAATCAAAAAGATGCTACTAATCTTTGTGTATGGTTTCTCATCTTTGGAAAGTCTTTGAGAATGATTTAAACGTACATTGTAAGCATGAGAAATTAACAAATTAGTTCTGACAGGTTTTTCTCATTTTCTACAGTAAGACAGTATAATTATTCCCATATTTTCAAATGAGGGAACTGAAACTCAAATAAGTGATGGACTCTCCAGTCTCACCTGGCCAAGCCCAGATGCAATCTCTGCTAGGCAAGAGCCCCAGCTGGTTTTCATGGTAGGCAGCCTTAGGATGTGTGAAGAGAGGATCAGGTTTTGGCTAGTCTAACTAGTCACTTCAATTCTATCTGTCCAATTTGTGACCACATTTGTGGTTTTCTGGGCAAAGATACTGGAGTGGTTGGCCATTTTACTTCTCCAGGTCATTTACAGATAAGGAAACTGAGGCAAAAAAAAAGTTAAGTGACTTGCCCAGAGTCACAGCTAGAAAGAATCTGGGGCCAGATTAGAATTCATGAAGATAAATATTCTTGATTCCAGGTCTGGCACTCTATCCACTGAACCATCTAGCTGCCAGAGGGTACAAATGATAAATATGGAGTTATGGGATAGATCAATCCTTAGCAGCATGAAAGATGCTGGTTTGTCATGAAATGGCAGCTCAACTACAAGTTCCAGATGATGTCTCATTGCCTCTGGAACCACACTTAATGAAGGGCATGGGCACCTGGAGCCAAAGAGACCAGAATAAGGACAGTTAAAGATATAACATATAAAGATTAATTAAGGAAACTGGATATGTTTAGTCTAAGAAGAAGAAAACTTCAGGAGGGTAGCTGAGTATATTATAGCTGAATATCTGAAATATTTGAATATCTGAGAGCTTAACCCAAGGAAGAGGGGCTACTATTATTTGGCTTCTGAAGGCAAAACTAGGCTCCCTGGATGCAAATTACAGAAACAAATATCCGCTCAACAGAAAGATAATGTTAAAATCTGAGTTGTCTAGAAGTGCACTGGGTTGTGGCATAAATAGTGAGTTTTTCCATTTACTGAGAGTTTTGATATGGAAGCTCTGCGTCAAAGGGGAGGAGAGATGCTGTAGAAGGTATTTCTCTTCTAGATATGAGTTACACTATATGATCTTTGGAGTCTCTTCCAACTCTGTTTCTGTGATTCTATGAAATGTTCTGTTAGAAAGTGCTTCAATTTCCTATCCTTTCATTTCCTTTAGACAGATGCCCCAGAAATTCATATTATCCTTTGGTATAAATCTAATAGTCTGGGAAATAAACACATTCTCTGAGGACACTAGACCACAGATCAGTAACAAATACTATATAAAGCATTGACTGCTGTCTTTGTTATCTGAATGTGTTCATTTACTCAATGAGAATAGTTTATATTCCCAGGAAAAACTGGACTCATGTTTTAAACCTGTCTACCACCCAAGCTTTCCTCCTGAATCTTATTCCATTCAAGGCACAAAGCCAAGTATTATCTTCTGGAATTGATCCATTTTATTCCCTTCCTTCCACACTTAAAGTGACTTCTAACCTTCTGAATTTCTGATAACAGAATGGTGATGTAAATGTTGCCATGAGAAACAATCCTGATGAGAGGCCCTGGAGGAGAGAATTGGAGAAGAATGCTTCCCTTCCCCCTACATTTTTTTGCTAATGTTTGGTTGGCTTCCAAAAGAGAAGTGGTATAAAAATGTTCTCTGAACAGACGTGCAAATTAAGAGGATCTACCTGGTTTGGATCTATCTCTTCCCTGCCCAATGAACATACTGATGAATACATCTAGTTATTTATTATCTTCATTTTTGGTCTGTGACCCTGAAACATCCTTGAGAGCAGAGACTGTTTATTACCTGAAATATAGTAAGGGCTTAATAAATGTTTATTGAATGATTGATTTAATTAATTTCACTCCCTACTTTGGATTTATCTTTATTATTGTCCCCATAGTAGAATATACGTATCTAGAGGGCAGATTTTGTCTTTATATACCCAAAACTTAGAACAGTATTTGGAGGAGAGTTGGTGTTTACCATATTTTCATTGAATTTGTATAATTGGTGATAATGGTCATTGACTGAAAGATGATTGAACTAATTTACAAGGATGACCTTGATGGGCTTCTCTCTTGGGACCCTTTTGTGGCCTTTATTCCATTGCAGATTTCAGTGAAAAGAATACTTTGTTAAGAAGCCAAAAGTTGGGACTTGAGTTTCAGTTTTGAAGAATAGTAGCTGTTTGCCTTATGTAAGCAATTCACATGTCTCCAGGACTCAGTTTCCTCATCTGTAAAATGAGGAAATTGGATTAAAGTTCTAGGATCTCTTCCAGCTCTAACAATCTATAAATCTATGAAAACTTGTGGCTAAAAATAGGAAATTCATTTGTAATATAGGAATATAGGAACCAAACTGGAGATCATTGGAATAGCATCTACATTTTGACTTCTTGTCCCTTGACTAAATTCAAAATCTCATTTCTCCTAGAAATCCAAATTGTGTTGGTAAGAATTACTTAATAAAAGATACTCTATATCATATACTTCATTCAGGCCTCCTTTTAGGAAAAAAAAAATTAATTGAATTTCCCTTGGAAAGCTTACTTGCTGGTTTAAAATAAAGAAGCAGGGGGGAGGAGTGGGGAGGAAATATTTTTTAAAAATTCCAAAGGCCAGAACATGAAAGAAAAAGATCTAGAGATCTGGAAGAAACCCTAATCTGGGTCAGTTTTGCCAATCCCCAAAGTAGCTATTTTAGGAAGTGTTCTTATGAAATAAGTTTTAACTCTTGTTATGTTCTCTCATAGAATATTCAACTGTAAAATATTTTGTATGGCATAGTGGAAATGTAATGAATTGGCAATCAGGAGACCTGATTCCTAGCACAGGGTCTGCCAATAATTTACTCTGCAAATAATATAACAACTATTCATTTTAGACAAATTGCATTCTGGTTGCTACATCACATGCTAGTAAACATAGTTCCTATTTAGGGAACTTAATTTCTACTTAGACAATATAAGACAGACACAAATACACAAGTTAGTTTCAAGAATAAGAAGATTAAAGACCCCTTGGCCGATGGTGGGATAAGAGAGGGCCTCATGTTTTAAACCTGTCAATTTAGTCAGAGTCAATAAATATTTATTAAGCCCCTATTTTGAGCCAGAAATTGTACTAAGTAGTAGGGATCCAAGGAAGAGAAAGACTTCTTTCCCTCAGGAAGCTCACCATCAAATAAGAAGGGGAAAAGAAAACAAATATGTACAAACAAATAAGGATGAAGGAAGCAAATAACTAAGGGGAGGGAAAAGCAAACAAATATGTACAAATGAAGAAGGGGGAAACAAACAAGTTAAGGGAGGAAAGGCAAATAAATATTGCAAACAAATAAGGTGAGGGGGAAAATAAAGGAAGGAAAGCAAATATGCCCAAATGAATAAAGGAGGAAGCAAACAAGTAAAGGGAGGAAAAGCAAACAAATATATGTCAACAAATAAGGGGAGGGAGAAGCAAACAAATATGAACAAACAAGTAAGAGTAGGAGGAAGAAAATAAATAAGGGGAAAGAGGCAAACATATGTATAAATGAATAAAGGCAAAAGCAAACAAGTAAAGTGAGATGAAGCAAATAAATATGTGCAAACAAGCTATATATGGAAAACTTTTTTTTTAATTAAGAGAAGGAAGGCATTTAGTTAGCCAGGTTGGAAGATGGAATATATTGTTTGTGGAACAGCCAGGAGGCCGGTGTCATTCGATTAAAGAGTACATGATGGGGAGTAATGTGTAAGAAGAATGGAAAGGTAGAAGAAGGGTAGATAATGAAGGGTTTTGAACATCAAAAAGAGGATTTTATGTTTGATACTAAAAGAAATAGGAAGGCACTGGTGTTTGAGGGGTAGATGGAGTATGTGACATGATCAGATCTATGCTTTGGGGAAATCATTAATCTAGATTAATGTCAAATAATTGAGTCAAATCAACAAATATGTATTTTTTACCATTTTTATTATATTAATTTCTTCATTGAAGAAGTCTGTTATTGATACCTACCTTACAAGATTAGCTGAAGGTTAAATGTAATAATATAAATAAAAGCACTTGGCAAAATATGATTACTATGCAGATTCACTGGTTTAAAAATTAGCTCAAGATTTTATTGCCATGGTGTAATATCTATATGGATTGATGAACTCTTATCTGGAAACTTTGGGAATGATAAACAAGCAAGTGCCCCAGCATCTCAGGAATATTTAGGTGGGAAGGGTCCTCAGAAATCACCTAGTATCATCTATTGTTTGTTATGTCATTTCAACACTGAGTGCTGTGTGACTCTTCATGACCCCATTTAAATTCTTCTTGACAACCTGTAATCGTGTGATCATCTCCCTCAACCACAGATTACCACCAATAGTTACCCAGATTTTTTTTCTGAAGACCACTGATGGAGGAAGGATAGAATTTGCTTAAATGGTCTATTCCACTTTGGGATCATTAACTGTTTGGAAGTTTGATGTCAATCATACCAAATTTTGCCTCTCTGCCACTTTGTTTGGAGATATTTATGGGCCATGATCTACTGAGGAGGAAATACTCATAACTATATAAAAGAGAAATCTAGGAAGCTGAAATCCTGTTTAGGAAGTTAGAAGGCTATGGCTGAAGGTGAGAGAAATCAACTCCAAAGATTTTATGTAGAGCTCTCTTGCTATTTATATTTCTCTTCTGTCTTACATGATTTTGTTATTGAATCGGTAACTTGTGTATTGTCTGTAAAAAGAGAATATTATATCCTTGGAGATTTAAGCTGCAATATGCAAAATGTATTATACTTAAGCAACCACATTAAATCTGAGAAATTTGGATTTCAGAGTCAGCTTTCAGGAGTTCAGGGTTTCTTGTGATTGGTTTTTGACTTTTGTAAAGTCAATCCTGAACTATTTTTTTCCTTCTTAGAGGGCTCCCTGTGCAGTTCTTGCCTCCATATTCCTAATTTATGGTTCTCAGCTCTCACAATGACTTCTAACTTGGAGGCAGAATACAACATAGTATGAGATGCAAAACCTTTTGTCTACTCAAGCGAGACATTAGTTCTCAAAATGGAGGTTGTAGATGGATTTTATCATTGAAGACAGAATTCTGTCTGTACCCATTCTCACATCAGAAATCTCCTGCTTTGGGAATTCATTTTTAATCTGAGGAAACTTGTCTTTTGATCATATTATTTTCAGTTGTTTGTGTAGTCCATACATAAAATTGATAGGAATGCTTTTCCACACTGCCTGGCACTGTATTTTGGGGAAGGGTACTGACGATTTCTCTTTTTTTTTTTAATTTTATTTTATAATAACTTTTTATTGAAAGAATTCATGCCAGGGTAATTTTTTTTTACAACATTATCCCTTGCACTCGCTTCTGTTCTGATTTTTCTTCTCCCTCCCTCCACTCCCTTCCCTAGATGGCAAGCAGTCCTATATATGTTAAATATGTTACAGTATATGAGGATTTCCTCTTGCTGGAATTAGTTGCTATACAATAGAGATGATAAGATTCCTAATTCAGTTATGGGTTGGAGGTTTATGATTTCTCTCAGAATAAGTTCAAACCCCTAACTTCTGCATCTTTAAGATCATCTAGGGAACTGAAATGAATCTATAGCTTGACATAAATGCTAATATTTCAATTCTTTGAACTAAAAGTTCATTTAATGAATCTTGTATTAGGTGTATCACAATTCCCAGCATGAAGACCTATTTTTTTTTTTTTGGAAAGAAGTTTATTCCTAAGCATAAGAATAAATATCCATAAATTATTTACATACTATATTCATATGAGTATACATATACATATGCATACATATACTCACCTGAAATATAACTGAGCAAATCTTAAATTTCTTCTCTACAAGAGGAACAAAAACATAAGTGATTTGTATTCACTAAGGTCTTCATTTCTGGCATTTGGGAGTGAGGTGACTCCCTGACTAATTCAACATTTTAAAGAAAAAACAATAATTAGGAACTAAGTTTCTGTCCAGATACTATTAGTGCTGGACCCCAGATTTGGAAACATGGTTGATGATTGAAGATTGGAGTACTTGTCTAAACTGGTCTGATTTCTGTTTTTCACTTTGTAACTTAGGGACCAGGGACTGTTCTCTGGATTCCAAAATTGGATATTTTGTCTGAACAAAGTTACTCCTTTTGCAAATATTATTTAAAATACACTTTATTTTTGTTCATTGAATTATTTATTTGTCCATTAGTCTATCTACCCATCCATCTATCTTCTAGTTGCTTTTTAAATTTTACGTTTTTATATATTAATTTATTTTATTTATTTAATATTTTTCTCAGTTACATTCAAAATAAATTTCTTTGCATTTATTTTTTAAGAAATTTGAGTTCTAGGTTATCTCCCTTATTCCCACCCACAATTAAGAAACCACATGTGAAGTTATGTAAAACATTTCCATAAAAGTCAAGTTGTGAAAGAAAACAAAGATTTCCCATTCTAATGAAAATAAAAACCCTCAAGAAAAATTAAGTTAAAAATAGAGAGATAGAAAGAGTAATAGAGAATGCTTCAATTTATATTCAGACTCAATCATTTCCCTTTCTGGATATGAATAGGATTTTCCTTCAGAATAGGTGTGGATGATTGTACTACTGAGAATAACAAAGTAATTTACAGCTGGTCATCCCAGAACATTGCTATTCCTTTGTATACAGTATATTTCACTTTGTTCATGAAAGACTTTCCAGGTTTGGGTTTTTTTTTCCCTGAAAGCATCCTGCTCATCATTTTCCAGAGAACAGTAATTTCAGGGAAATGTTCAGAGAAATTTGCTTCGAAAAAATTTTTTTTACAATTACTATTGCTAATTTTGTCTTCTCCCATTTATTCTTTCTCCTTTTGCTCTATTATCTTCTATTTACAAAATCAAGATTGGCCTGAAATCCAAAATGATTAGAGAAAACTTCAAGACAAAAGTATGTGCTAAATTTCAAAAGAATAATAAGATGCTTTCCTATCTCCAAGGCAGCTAGAAGACACAGTGGATTGGCTTTGTAATCAGGAAGACTCATCTTCATAAATTCAGTAACTATGTGACACTGGTCAAGTCATTTGATTTGTTTGCCTCAGTCTCCTTATCTGTAAAATGAGCTGGACAAAGAAATAGCAAACCACTCCAGAATCTTTGCTTAGAAACCTCCAACTGGTATCACAAAGACTAGGACAGGACTGAAACTATGGAAAAACAATTTCCTATCTTCAAGGAACTTACTTTTATATTGAAACTTTTATTTTCAAAACATATGCAAGAATAATTTTTCACCAGAGACTCCCCCCCCCCCGAGGCAATTGGGGTTAAGTGACTTGCCCAGGGTCACACAGCCAGGAAATGTTAAGTGTCTGAGGACAGATTTGAACTCAGGTCTTCCTAACTTCAGGGCTGATGCTTTATTCACTGCACCATTGACTCTTGCAAAACCTTGGAAGGAACTTACTTTCTAAGAGTAAAGGTGTTATTGCAACTTTTAGGGCTTGGTCAGCTCAATCTGTATATGAAAGGTCAGGAATATGAATAGTAGGAGAAACAATAATTCTGACACCAGGTTTTAATTTTGTTTTTATGCTGCAATACTCCTTCCTACTCAAGGAGCTACAAAGAATGTTGGAAAACTAGGGAACCTCAACTCTCAATACTTTTTGGTAGTTCTTGGAGATTGAAGATGCATGCAGACTTCAGATGTTAAAGAAAGTTTAGTCCAAAGAAAAGATTAAACCTTATTTAACTGAAAGGAATTTGTTCTATGTTTGAAAGAGCTTAAATCTGGAACCAAAAATCTTTTATTGAAAAATGGATTTGTGGAAGGAAAAGAAAAGCCAAAAAAAAATCTGCCCCAATTCCCACTCCCCAAGAATTGTCATTGATCTTCTAACTAAAGCCTCTAGTATTTGAACTAAAAAGAGATCACTTTTCTCAGGCATTGTACCTAAGAATTTCAGCTGGACTCAGAGGCTCCATTGCCATGTGCCCAATGGGCTCATGCTTGGATGGAAGACATGACCAGTGGAAAAGTGGCTGATGGAGTCAGTGGGAACAATGGAAACCAGCAGATTATCAGCTCAGCCAGAGCTGTATGCCATTATTGAAAGACTTCTATAGCTTCAGTGTCAGAGGCATGAACTATTCCTCCACATTTGTGCCAAGCTTGGTCAAATGTTTCCTCTGTATGTTCCTCCCTGCATAGGCCCTGACCATCCATTTTTCTACTTATCTATCTCCATGCATGTTCCCTTCACAACCCCCCTCTTCCCAGAGATAGTGTATCTATTTGTCGGGTAGTATGCCCTGGTTTTATGGAGCAAATATCTTATTGTTAATTTTTTTTTTTACTATTCCATTTTATTAAATGCTTTTGCATTGAATTACTTATATTTTCTGGTTGATTATTAATGATGAACACATTAATGGGGAGTTGTTTATTGTGTTGTGAGTGGATAGGAACCCTTGGAATACCTTCAACCAAGGGTGGTCAATTCTTAAAGACCTACCCTGGAAATTGGGCATCCTTTTACATGTTATATGCTATACGAGCATCAAACTTTGAGTTTGAGCCTAAACTTTCCCTAATTTTTTTTTTCTCTAGATCTTCCAAAGCCTCACAATCCGCATCTAACCAGTGGGCGGCTTTGTTGTTGGGAGGTTTAGGACACATATGCAAAAGATTCATGGCCAAGGGTGTGGGTGGCCCCTCAAGGCACCTTGAAGAAGAGGGATGGTTGTTTAAAAGCATCATAAATGAGCCTACACAGAGCCCTCCAGAGGCTTCTCTAGAGAGCTTGCTCTTCAACTTGTATGGGAGCCAAGTTCTCATTCCTGAAGGTGAATCTGAGGTTAGGTTGTTCAGACTCGTGGAAAAGCCTTGAGGAAAATATGATTGATTTTTCAAGCAAAACACCCTTTGGCCTTTGGGAGCGGTCTCTGGAGAAACTGGACTGAGGAAGAGGAGGCAAGTTTCAGAGCATCCAGCAAGGAGATGAACCACTGACCATGGAGACAAAGGGAAAATCGCCAGCGCCTTCCTCCTTCCTCTCCCCCTTCCTTCTATCCATCCCCTCTCTGTTGATTTGATTACACACATCTGGACCACTTGGAACTGGTCTCTTCCTTGCTTCTTCCTTTTGTTGTTTTCATAGAAGGACACTGAACTTGAGCTTCCTTTTGTGGTCAGGCCCACCTACATTGTGCCCGGAGGCACTCGCACCCTAGAGGGACAAAGCGCCAAGAGCCCAGGAGCGTGTTCGGAAATTTTCTCAGCACTTATGTCAAGCCTCCGGCTGCGCACAGGAAGGAAGGAGCAGCCCCTTGGAGAGTCCGATTTATGTCAGGCTTCCAGAGCCGGCCACTTTTCAGCTAGGGGAGGGCACCGAGAAGAAGGCTGGGGCTGCCTGGGGAAGAGGCTCCAGCCTGCAATGGCGGGACAAGCTCCTGGACTTCCAGGCTCTTGGCCAGCCTGCATTGGGGGCCTGGGAAGCATCTCCCATTAGGCAATGCTGGCTGGTGACCGTATCCCAGGCTCCGGTTTCCGGCTTTGTAGTTGTTATAGCAAAAAGAGCCCTCTGTAATGAGGTTGTTTGAGTAAGGAATATCATTCTCCCATGCGGTTCCCAAATGGAAAGACAAAATTAGGAAAGACAAAGTTCAAACTGTCAGGAGCTGTCAGGTTGGTCAGGCAGCAGGAAGCCAGAGTTACAAGGCAGCCCTCTTTCAAGCTGTGTTGGAGCCTAATTGGGAGCCGCTGATCAGAAAGGTCTTTCAAGCTAGCAAATAAGAGGAAGTTGGAAGCCATTTACCTCCATCGAGTGCGGAATAAACCCAGGTAAAAGCACCTCCTGGGAAACCTGACCTAGGTTAACTTTGAGTACAAGAATCCATTTCACCAACAAATCTTCTGTAAATCCGTTCCAGGCCAATTTTGGTCGGATGGGAAATAGAACATTGTTGGGGAGGGAAGTTCAATTGGCCTTGGCAGCCTACTCCTTATAAACTTCACAGTCATAGACCCCAAACCCAGATGAAGAAATCAATTAAGAAATCCTTGTGAAAGGGCGAAATATGATGGGGGAGCGGTGTGTACATGTAGGATGGATTTGGGGAAAGTAAAAGAATCAAGACTTTTACTTTCACAGAAACTCTTGCATCAGATTCCCCTTTCCTACAGGTGAGTTATTCTCCAGACTTCCATTTTGAAGATGGGCCCAGGTGGGCCATTCTGCAACTGCTTTCCAGTTCTGCTTCTGCCAGGGGTCCTCAAACTCTGGCCCCCGCGGGCCAGATGCAGCAGCTGAGGATGTTTATCCCCCTCACCCAGGGCTATGAAGTTTCTTTATTTAAAGGCCCACAAAACAAAGTTTCTGTTTTTACTATAGTCTGGTCCTCCAACAGTCTGAGGGACAGTGAACTGGCCCCCTATTTAAAAAGTTTGAGGACTCCTGGATGGATAAATAAGAGTACAAGGGAAGGGTTCTTTGTGGGGTAATTCTGGAAATCTGGCTTTCTGGGTGGCTTTACCTGTGTCCATTAGGATGGGGGTTAATAGCAGATTTGGGCTAAGGGGATCAGAGTAGGCTTCTTAAGGGAAAATAGCATTTGAAAAGGTCTTGAAAAGTGAGTAAGATTTGTACAGGAAAGGAAAGACATTACTTGTGCAAGGAACAGCATGAGCAAAGGTACTGAGGTAGTAAAGTACAGGGATGTTTGGGTTATGGCAACTAGTTTGGTTTTTCTGGAGAAAGAGATGATGGGCTCCTTTGTCTCAGTCCTACACAAAGTCCAAACAATGTTTATTTATATCCTTGAGTCAACTATGTCTGTGAAAAATAGCATCCCCAGGACAAAACATTCAACTGTTCAGTAACTTTGGGATTTTTATGAGAGGTTAAAAGATATGTAATAATTTTTGCTATCACTAAATAGTCAGGTGACTTTGTAGCAAAACAGTTTTCTTCTTTGAGATTTGCTTTCCTCATGTGTAGAGTAGGGGAGGTGGTTGGGACTAGATGTTAATTCTTATCATCGATAAGATGATGAAGGTAAAGGGTTGAATTAGATGATTTCTTTGAATCCCTTCCAAGAATTAAACCTTATGGCAGGACTACTTTCCTACAACCTTTCTTCTCCCTTCTCCCCCACTGTCACATTTTTACTTCCAGGTATATCTCTAAAGTTGTTAAGAACAATAGATCCAGTCAGTATGGCCAGGAAGGAGGTAAAGATGCACAGTCCTTCATTAGGGAAGAGCCACCTGGAGCATGATTCTTTGTTTTCCCCCAAAAAATTAGTTGGAACTTAAGCTTCTGCTCTGAGACTAAAAGGCTGTTTAGGTGTCCTTCCAAAATTTGTATAGCAGGTTTGATTCCTCTTCCCCAAGGATGGATTCCAGTTATTTGGGAGTCAATAAGGAGCCATCATTCCATTTATTCTCTACTTTCCACTGGGATCTCATAAGAAAATTATATGTCCATTAGTGATCTATACCCAGAATATATAGATTTGTACTTTTATTCTATCCTAAGTAGACAGAGTCAAGTTCACTCATTTTTATTTATTTATTTTTGTGCAAAGCAATTGGAATTAAGTGACTTGCCCAGAATCATACACCTAGTAAGTGCCAATTATCTGAGGCCGATTTGAGCTCAGCTCTGCTTGATTCAAAGGCTAGTGCTCTATCCACTACATCATCTAACTGCCCCAAGTTCATTCATTCCAAGTGGTATATATACTGAAAGTTCACTGTTTCCAACTATCTCTGATGGATCATTTAAGATAGTGATTGCTCCTCAGATCTAACATTTGGATTCTAATGTTTCCCCTTCCCCTTCTCCCTGTTTTGCAGGTGAATTAAAAGGACAGAGAAAGAAAAAACCTTGGTTATCAATGCTTTTACTTGCATACTAAAATATGAAAGGATAAAATCATCCAGATAGCCAACAAGGAGCCATCATCCCATTTCTGCTGGGTGCCCAAAAGAAAATTATATATTTGTTGATGATGTATACCCAGAACAGCCAAGTCCTCCAAATGTAGTGTCTACCTTATCCCTCCTCATTCTTATCATGTTCAGTTCCCACTCCTGTGATAAACATTCAGAATAAACATAATAACCAACACCAACACAATCATTGTCTTATAGTTCTAATAAAAACCTTCAACTAACTATGCCACAATGGTCCTGTGGTAGGTGATTGGAATGGAAGGAACTATATAATGGGCTCATTGTCTTCAAGGTGCTTATGATACACTTGGTTTTGGATCAGATATTTAACAAGCTCCATGACAAGGTAGCATGTGCTAATTGCCAGTTGAGTGATGCTTTTGAATAAGTGGAAGATAGGGATTAAGGTCCTCTCTTCCCCTATCACAAATACCCAGGTCAACAGCTTCTATGGTATTGTGGCTATAACACTGAGTTTTACAAGAAAAAAAAATTGGGTTCAAATTTTTCCTCTGTATATACGATTTTTGATATGGTCTTGGGTCAATCCCTTTACATCTTTGGGATTTTATTTCTTCATTTGTAAAATAAGAGAGTTGGACTAGATCCTAGCTAAGATTGCTTGCTGTGTTCAATATCCTATGATATCTAAGATATTTAACATAATAATAACATGTGTTATTATCTCAAGGTTCTTCAACAAGGATAGAGTCACATTGTCCATCCCTAATATGATGGGTTCTTTTTATTATGGCAGACTCCTGGACAATTGTTTCAGGGCACAAGAGTTCTTAGAAGGACCTTCCAGGGATTTGTCATGTTATTTGTGATGTCATCAAAGATCCAGGCTCAGAATGTATTTCCCTTGGAAAAGTTCAGGCTGTCCAGAGGGGAACTAGTCATAGCTCAAATATCTTCTGTGGTTGTCACTAAGTGGTAGAGGAAAAGTCTACATATGTAGTGTTCAGAATTCTGCCTCATAGTTTTGTCCTCCACTTTGATGGCAGCATGCAATCCACCACAGAATGCTAAAATGTCAGTATTAACTTTGGCCCTTTATGTCTCAAAGTTGGATATCCCTTGAGATATCAGAATGGGGTGCAAATATGAAAGCAATTATTTTTTCAAAACCTAGTCTCCTTTGAAGGTAATGCTATCAAATTAAGGTTCTCATTAATTAATTTTGGTTTTATCAGATATAGCTTATCTCCAAAATATCATAGATGTGTAGGAGAGAAAAACTTTTCATGTGCCTGGACTTTCGTAGTGAATGGAGTTTCAAAGAATGAAGGGATTGAAAAAGGAAAGCTTTGAACATTAAAATGCAAAACCAGCTTTTTATTTTCCATTTGTGTAGAGATTGAACTTTTGAATAAAATTTTTTCTTCTTTTTATTTCCTGTTATTGGACATAATTCCATGTTTAGACACCGGAGCCTTCTGTTGAGAAAAATGGTGATATGTTATTCTAGGCTATGTTTAACATTTGGCTCACTGTACTGAATAAAGGTTTCTTCTGAAAACAAACAAACATACAATAACAGCAAGCTGAAAGAAACACTCCCTAGAAGCATTAATTAGTGACTGGCTTTTCTAATTCTAATTTTTAAAATGCTTTTGGCACACACACACACACACACACACATACATACACACACAGAGAGAGAGATAATTTTATTAGTGTGAGGAACTCCCAGTGCGGAAATTTCCTGTCCTGATACAGGAATAGCCATTGCCTATGCAGGATCTCTTCTCTAATCAATGAGTTCTTCTTGGGGCCTCCATTTTGGAGAGAAGGCTAGCCAGCCTTCTTTCTTTTCCTAGTTATATTTTCAGCTTTTAGGACTTTAATACCATATTTTTGCTACAGATTTATGCTAGAACTTCCCTTAGTAACAAGGACCTTCTTGTCATGAAACATTCACCCACCATGCCAGCACCATTATCCCTTTCTTGAATTCCTTTCAAAACCTGCATTCTGGAGAAAGGAATGGCCAAACTTCAGTCTCCTCCAAGTTATACTTCTGGTTTTCAAGAGTTCAACATCCTATCTCTTTATGAATGCTTTCCTTTCCCCATCTCCCTTTTTGATATGTTCCTTTGATGTGTTTTCTTCTTGAGGGCAGGGACTGTCATTCTTTTTCTACTTATATTTGTATGCCCACCATTTGGCACAGTACCTGCCACATAAATGGTAGTGCTTATCTAGCCTTATCTAACACAGGTCACTTTTCTGTAATTTATAGATCTAGAGAATTGAATACTATCCACACTTCCTCCTAAGTGTAAGTAATAATCATGAAATCTATGAATTATTTGTTATATCATCCACTTTCATTACTTTGATGTTTTTCAAGAATTATTCTACTTCTTACCCCATCTATTCCTCATTCCAAACCCTCATGTGAATTTTAATTGTTGATAAAGTTGTTCATTGATGCTCTTATTATTGAGTGTTTTTGTTTCCCACTTAGGGTTGTTTAAAAGTGATGAAAACAGTGTTAATCATAAGAATTGTTTGTTCCAGGTCAAAGCAGAATATACTTAGTTTAATGAGAACCAGAGTATGGGCCAAATACTTAACTAAATTTAAAAATTGAACATGTCAGCAATTTATTTATAAAGGTAAAGCTTTAAACTTTCCTCACAACAATCCTATAAGTTATATGAAGTGTAAGAATTCTCATCCTCATATCACAGATGAGGAAACTGAGACTCAGAGGGAATGTGATTTCTATAGTCACCTAATTCTTAATTATATGTAAGCAGGGCCTGGCACATGCACAGACTCTATCAGTTTAATCACCTGATATAACTTCTTCATGTGGAAAATCCAGGAAGCCTGCTTCTAGGAAAGTCATGATGATGTTTCAGAGAATTGTCTTAGAAAGATTATTAAAGGATTTATGGACTAAGAATATGATTACACTCCAAGAGACCATTAAATGATTTTATTATTAAACAACTCATCCCTTAGACAAACAATAAATATAATCCAGATCCCCTTAGTGAAGAAAGTGAAAGACTTCAGATCTCAGCTAAGAGAAATCCTGGGGGAAGAAAGTGGCCATTTTAATGGAGAGCATAGATGTTAAAAGGGTTCTTTTAGAATCTTGATATAGTGAGGAATCATAGAGACAAAGATATATAAATATTTTGTTATATTTTAAGGATATTATAAGAAAAAACAAAAGAGAGAAAGAAGATGCATAAAGGGAAAATGAGAGAAAATATGAGGGGAATGAAAGGGGATGAACAGGTGTCACCTGAATTTCACTTTTCTCTAAATTGGTCAAAGGGGGACAGAAAATACACAAACACAGGGTTTGGTGTAGAAAAACATTCAACTTAACAATGATGCAAATAAGAACAGGAAGTAGATAGAAGGGTAAGCTCTGGTAGAGATTAGGCATACATAAACCAAAACTTAAATTTAGAAATGGCATAATAATGAAAAGGTTAAAAGGGGAAAGAAAAAAAGCAATAAATTGAAATAAATAGAAACAGAGGAGCATAGAAAAGAAATATATATAAAAAAAATAGAATGGAAGGAAATAAAAAATCAATCCATAGATTTCATGATTATTACTTATACTTAGGAGGAAGTATGGATAGTATTCAATTCTCTAGATCTATAAATTACAGAAAAGTGACCTGTGTTAGATAAGGCTAGATAAGCACTACCACTTATGTGGTAGGTACTATGCCAAATGGTGGGCATACAAATATAATAAAAATAACTCTGAAAGTAAATGGGATGAATTCACCCATAAAACAAAAGACGTGGTAAAATGGTTTAGGAAGCAAAAATCCAATAATATGTTGCTTTATAAGAAATACATTTGAAACAAAGATTCATACAGAGTTAAAATAAGGAGTTGGAAGCAAAATCTATTATGTCTTAGATGGGCACAAAAAATAAGGGATAGCAATTGTGATTTCAGAAAGGAAACAACAAAATTTGACTTAATTAAAACAGATAAAGAAGGAACTACATTTTGCTGAAACATAGATGAATTGATTGCAATACTCAGTACATATATACCCAATCATATAACTTATAAGCAGTCTAAGGAAAAACCAAATAAATTATAAGAAAGAAATAAACAATAAAACTAACAATGGAGAATTCAATTTATTCCTATAAATCTTACATAAAACATAACCAAATATATATATGTGTGTTATATATATACATATATATATATTATATATATAGTTTCCTCTATAAGCAATAGCAACTAGGCAACTTTGGCTGGACTATAATGGAGTGAATAATGTGCCTTTGGTCAGAATGAGGCTATAAATTACTTTAATTTCAAAGAGAAGATTTGAATTTTATCCTAGAAGCAATGGGAATAATTGAAGCTTTTTGTACAGAAGAGGAACATAGAACTGTGCTCTAGGAATATCAGTTTGTCAGCTATGTGAAGGATGGGTGAGATGGGGAGAAATTGTATGCAAATAGACCATTTTGAAGGCTATTGTAATGGTCCACAGGAAAAGTGATGAAGACCTAATCTAGGCTGGTGATTTGTGAGTGGAGAGAAGAGTTTGAATATTAGAGATGTTGTAGAGGCAGAATCCATAAAACTTGGCAACTGATTAGATATAAAGAGGAGGGATAGAAAGAGAAAAAACTGTGATTGGAGGGATGGTAGTGCCTTTGGCTGAAATAGGGAAGTTAAAACAAAGGGTGTTATTTTGGATAAAGATAATGGGTTCTATTTTAGATACATTGAGTTTGAGGTGTCTATAGCACCCTGAGATAGAGATACCTAGCAGGTATTTGGAAATGTAGATATGGAACTCATGAGAAAGATGAAATTTGAATGTATAAATTTGGGAGTTACCTGATTAAAGGTGATAATTGAACTCATGGGAGTTGATGATGTCCCTGAGAGAAGGCCTAGGATAGAGTCCTGACTTGTACTCAAGCAAATACAAAGTAAAGGCAGGACATAGATGATAATTAGGTAAGTTTAAGAAGAAGGTGTAACCAGCCATATAAGAAGAGAACCAGTATAGATCAGAATCATAAAAACCTCAGAGCAGATAGTATGCCAGAGAAGAGGCCATTCATTAGTGACCAATGCTGCAAAGGAGTCAATATTTTTTTAAATCATTATAGCTTTTTATTTACAAGTTATATGCATGGGTAATTTTACAGCATTGACAATTGCCAAATCTTTTGTTCCAATTTCTCCCCTCCTTCCCCCCACCCCTTCCCCAAGATGGCAGGTTGACCAATACATATTAAATATGTTAAAGTATAAATTAAATACAATATTAGTATACATGTCTAAACAGTTAGTTTGCTTTACAAAAAGAATCAGACTTTGAAATAGTGTGCAATTAGCCTGTGAAGGAAATCAAAAATGCAGGCAGACAAAAATACAGGGATTGGGAATTCTATGTAGTGGTTTATAGTCATCTCCCAGAGTTCTTTCACTGGGTGTAACTGGTTTAATCTATTACAGCTCTATTGGAGCTGATTTGGTTGTTGAAGAGGGCCATGTCCATCAGAATTGATCATCATATAGTATTGTTGTTGAAGTATATAATGATTTCCTGGTCCTGCTCATTTTATGAGCATCAATTCATGTAAGTCTCTCCAGGCCTTTCTGAAATCATCCTGTTGGTCATTTCTTACAAAACAATAATATTAAAGGAGTCAATCTTGAAGAAAGTAATTTCAATTGAGTGATTGGGTAGGGAAATAGTCTATAAAGGGCTGAAAATAATTTGGAGCAGCAGGGATTGGGGGTGTGATAAAGATGAGAAAATGAAGGCAATAAACCTAAGCACTTTCCCAAGGAGTTTTGTCACAGGATGATGGCTTAAGGGGATGGCAAAGAAGGCTTTTGAAGGATGAAGATCTAGTAATATTCATGGAAAGTAGGAAAGGAGTCAGTAAATAGTAAGGAAAGTAGGAAAGGAGTCGGTAAAAAATGAAAGTTAGAAAAATGAGAAAAGTATGAGAGAACAAATTACCAAAAGAGATTAGAAAAGATGGGATTAAGGGAAGAAATAATATTAGAATAGGTGAGGGAAAGGGCTACTGTGTATATATAATGGAACAATTAAAAAGGCAATTACTATGAATTTTTTTCTTACAACACTAGGACTATTTCAAAAGTTAGTGAAATTAGTAATTAATAAAAAATTTTGGCAGGCCTAAACATGTTTGAAGCTATCTTTAAGATTCTAAAGTAGAAAAAATGTAATAACAAAGGTTCATGATTTATTTTTTATTTCTCTACAATGTCAATGCCTTATTTTTGAATATTAATCTATGATTTCATTAGTATGGGGAGATAATGATCTACTCCATGTAATTGTTTTGCAATTTGCAGTGTAAGAGAGGTGCCAAGGAACTTTAAGAGATAAAATGATTTATTTAGGGTCATGTTCCAGTGGATGCCAGAGGCCACTGCAGTATCCAGGTCTTCTTGACTCTGAGACCTGCTCTCTAGCTATTGTCATGGGACTGTTTGAGTTAATTATCAAATAATTAACATTAAAATATCAAATAAAATTTATAAAGGAAATTATTTCTTCTTGTTGTACAAAGCAAACTCTTAGTACCATCAATGGATCTCTGAAGAAATGTGACCCAAATGAAAATGATAAAAGACTAGGAAAAAATCATGCTTGGCCATTTGGTTTTTGTCTGAGCAGCAAGTTGTCTAGGTTTTGTTATTCCTGTAAAAAAAAAAACAGAGGAAGGTCTCAGCTTGGTGGGTGTGGTAAAAATAAGGAAGAGAAAAATAGATGACTCTTTAGAAAAGGACTCCATAAATTTAAGAGCTTTATAAATAAAGAGCAGTCTGCTGATAAGAACTTGCTGGGGAAAGAGATCAGTTGGTTGAGTGCACTACCATTGGGTGGGAGAAATTTAAGTTCTCTCTGGAGGTCTATAATTCATATTACTTTGTCAAAATTACTAAAAGCTGCTTCACAGCATGAAACACAGCACGTACTCATCTCTTCTTTAGCCCTCTCTCCCTCTTTCCCTTCCTTCCTTCCTTCCTTCTTTTCTCTCTCTCTCTCTCTTTTTCTCTCTCTTCCTTTCTCCATCTTTCTTTCTTTCTTTCTTTTTCCCTCTCTCTTTTCTTTCTTTCTCTCTTTCTTCTCTCTTTCTCTCTTTGTTCCTTTGTTCTCTTCTCTTTGTTTTTCTTTTCTTTTACTGATTCTGCTACTTACTGGCTCTATGACATTTGGCAAAGCATTTTATCTTTTTTTCTTCTTTCAAAGTATTTCATCTTGAAGCAATTAGGTGCCATATGAAGAGCCAATCCTTCTTCAGAAACTTACTAGCTGTGTGATCATTTAACCTCATCTATAAAATAAAAACAACATATATAAAATAAAAATAATAGTACCAGCCTCAAAATGACTTTGTGAGAATCAAAAACTTATCTAAAACATTTTACAAACCTTAAAGCACTGTATAGATACTATCATGACTTTTGGAGGCCTCAGTTTCTTCATCTGTAAAAATGAAGGGGTTTAGAGAAATGGCTCTGTTGGTTCCTTTAGATAAATCCTATGCTCCTAGTGGATACACTAAATTCATATTGCACTCTTCAGTGTCATTTTTATTCAGTATCTTGATCAATGAATGATTATTAAGCACCCACTCTATGCCAGGTGCTGTGCTACGTGCTGGAATACTGATGTATTTCTGTGTGTCTGTTCATATATGGATCTTGTTATATTTATTTTCATGGCTTATATGCTGAGTGTGTGCAGTCTGGCTTATACTTCCAAAATTCTCTATTGTGGTAATTTACCTCTGCCATGTCCTTGAAGCTCTTGAGAAATTTGTCTTTTTTTTTTTTTTTAATCTGAACACAGTTAACTTCTGACCCACATCAGTTGTCAGATTAGAATGAGTTTAGTCACATTTGTCTGAGCAGCAATTAAGTGCCAACCTCAGAGGTGAAAGGTCAAAGTTTTAAAAGGATCACTTCCATTCCTTGGGCCTCCTAATCCTCTCATCCTTGTTAATGAATCCAAACAGCTCCATTTATATATATATGTCTTCCTTTTAAGGAATAGGAGCAAGGTGTTGTGAAGGGACATTCTGTGGGGGAAGCCTGGTGAAGCTTTCAGACTTGGGGTGCTGGGATCATGGTAGTTATTCTCTCTTGATCAGAGTTGTTCATCTATAGGGACTTTTGCCAGGGAAATTTGCCAAAATGAAGAATGTCTTTTACATTTGGCAGAGGGAGATTGATGCAGTTTTTCATGGAAGGGTTGATTGTTGGGATTTCTTTCTTTGTTGTTGGGATTATCACTGGGGAAGCAACTATAATGAAAGAGAACACCAGTCTCTCACCCGGGATCTAGTCCCAGCTCTGTTTTCTATCAGGTGTATGACTATGGCCAAATTACATCAGGTCTCAGTTTTTTCATTTATCTGTGGTGCTGCCTTGTTTCATTTTCCATATCTGAAAAAAAAATAGTAAGGGCAGCCTCTCTCCACTTGAGACAAGTATCATGGGGATGAAATGTTAGAGAGTTTTTATTAAGGCAGGGTATTATATATACTGCCCTAGGTGTATGATATTTGAGATTGGACATTACAACAATCCTGTCTGGAGGTTTAGTGTGATGATGCTGGATACTATGGAAACAGGAGGATGGATCCCTGCAGCTCTGAAGTCAGACTTGCCATTTAATTTAAGAAAAGCTAGCTAACTTAGAGAAATGTTCTTTTCTTTTTCTTTTTTGTAAGTATTTAATTCATTTTGAACTTAAATACAAAACAAGAAAAAAAAAAGAAATGTCATTTTCTCTTTGATAGATTAGAGGTTAATAGAAGCTAATGCTGTTTCTTTTTTTGCTTATCTCTTCCTCTTTCCTCCCCTCCCTTCTCCTCTCCTAGAAAGGACATTAGAAATCATCTGATCCAAATTCATTCTGATCAGTTTCTAATATTACCATCTATTATTGTATACCTAAACTAGTCCCATTACTTAGATGGATATCTCTTTCTCCGTCCCCAAGCCGTCAAACCTCTCAAGTGTCAGTTATCAATATATGAAAATGTTCATGTTCAGATGCCTGAAAGTTTCTTATTGTTTTGTATCACCCCCTTTCTCTAGTTTCGGCTTTCTTGTTGTTTAGTTGTTTTTCGATTGTGTCCAACTCTTCATGACCCCATTTGGAGTTTTCTCGGTAAAGACGTGGAAGTGGTTTGCCATTTCCTTCTTTAGTTTATTTTACAGATGAGAAAACTAAGGCAAACAGGAAGAAGTAACTTGTTCACGGTTGCATAGCTCAGTAAGTGTTCTAGATTGAATATGAACTTCGTTATTCCTGACTCCAGGTCAAGTGCTCTATCCACTGTGCACCCAGTTGGCTCTTATCTCAGCTAGTCTGCCAGAATTCAGTTAGCCAGATCTGTAGTTGGCTGAGCCCCTAAAAACAAAGTTGACTTTTTCACACGTACTTCATGAGTAAGCCTTCAACAAGCTGTATAGTTAGGGCCCTCCTTCATTTGGATCCCATGTTACTCACAGTATGGCCTCTCCTTCCAGAAATAGGATAACAAAATTCATTTAAAAGGGTTAAGAAAACACGAAGGGAATGCCTTCTTTCCTTCCTGGTTTCTAGATAAGAAAAAAAATGAATTGGGTTTAATTTCCTGGTTTTTGGCTATTTTGCTAAACTGTGGAGAAGCATGGGATTCCTTTACCTGTTGGTTAGATTATTTTTCACATTAGGATTCAATTCTTGTTAAACACAGGACAGTTGAAATATTTGGGGGTTTTGGCACAAAACCCATATGACATAATTCAGAAAGAAAGAGATTAAAAGAGAAAGATAGAAAAGGAGAGAAAGGAGACATGTGCATGCTCACAGTCTTTGAAATGTCGGCTTGCTGGGAAATTGGATGGGAACTATTCCTTGGAAGCGCCTTGCCTGTCATGAAAATCTTTCAGCAGCTGGCTGTATCCTGTAGAAGAAAATAGCGAGTGCATGAGCCAAAGGAGGAAATTGCAAACTCTCATTTTTCCCCCATGCTTCTATGTGGCAACATATAGATAGAGAATGAATATAAATCCGGGAGCACTCCATCCTTTCCCCTACCTTTTTTATTTGTAATAAAAAAGAGCCAGACCATATGTACTACATGTCTGAGGCGCCATCCAGGAGAGAGGAGCCATGGTCTGTTATGTTGGTGATCTCCTCCGGAGCGGGAGTCATGCCATTGGTTTTTCATGCCAGCTCTTAGTACAGTGAGGGCCCCCATCCTCAGTGGGCTTTCAGGAAATGTTGATTGCCTAGAAGAACTGATGGCAGCAAGATGGCCCCTGCCCAAAGGAGCATGGGCTAGCACAAACAACCAGATGGCGTTAGTATAAAACCCAAATGAGATTTTAAGAGACTAGATAGAATGGGAGAAGTGAATATGAACTGTTGTTATGAGACAGACTGTTGGGAGACATTAATGGGGGTTTCTCTGTTGTAGCTTTGGGACATCCCTAAGGTGTTATGTAGGTAAAAGTGAATAAGACAAGGTTCTTAGATCTATGTATATGGTTTCAACATTCTTATTGCATTTAGTGCCACAATAGAGCATGCTGGACTTGGAAACAGGAAGTTCTGAGTTCAGCCACTGAACTCAGATTAACTCTGTGACCAGTGGTAATTGATTCCAAATCTTTGGGCTCCTGTTTCATCATCTGTAAAATGAGCAGGGTTGCACTAAATGGTTTTAAAGGTCCCTTCCAGCTCAAAACCTTTGATCCTATTTAGGTAGCTAGAGAAATGTATTTGACTTCGGAGTTGGACTTCATTCAAAATAAATAAGGTGGACAGTCTCCTCTGAGGTCAGGGCACTTGGTAAAATCTCCTCTATCCACAGGACCCTGGTCATTCTTTCTCAGTTCCTCTTAATTCTAGTTTTCTCTCTGTTGATTTTTTTCCCCCTTAAAAAAAAAAAAAAACAAAAACAAAAACAAAAAAAACAAGATTTTATAGCTTTTGTTTCATGTTGTCTCCTCCATTAAATTGTAAGTTCCTGGATCGCAGGGGCTGTCTGCCTTTTTTTTTTTTTTTTCCTATCCTTGGTGTTTAGTACAATGCTTAGCAAAAATAGATACTTAATTAATGCTTATTTATTCACTGGGGAGGAAAATCAATTAAAATGTTTTATTGATATCTTTTTAAAATCATTTTTATTTCTTAATATCTTTTAAAAATCATTGTTACTTCTTAATATCCTCCCTATTTTAGAAGGGCATGAAAGCCTGCACACACACACACACACACACACACACACACACACACACTTCTTTTTTGTAACAAAGTTAAAGTAACAAGCATACCCAGATACTTACTGACAATTTATGTAGCATTCTACACCTGTCATGCATTACCTACTGAGAGAAGGGAATTTTGTGTCAGCATCAGCTTTCTATATCTAAGACTGGTCATTATATTAATCAAAATTCTGATGTATCTGAATGCAATTTGTCTATACGTAGTATATATTGTTCTGCTCTCTTCTTTCTGCATCAGTCCATATGAGTTTTCCTAAGTAAGAAGGCTGCAAGTTCCCCACCAATCTTGATACTCCAAGGGGTGATAATGAGTCACTACCCTCTGTCTCTCTGGTTGGAAGCTGCTCCATGAGTTCCAAAATCTCCATTTAAGGTGGAGGCTCAGCTTAGAACATCTTATTTCTCACCTGTATTATTCTGAAACTTTTCTGACTTTCCTAACAATCCCTACACTGGATACCTTCTGCCTTTTTCCCACTCTCCTTTTAGATCCCCATTATATCTTGATTTCCTCAAATAGATTGTAAGCTCCTTGGGGGAAGGGGGGGAAAATTGTATTTCTTTTTCCTTTTTTTCTGTATGTGTATTCCCAGAGCTTCACACAGTGCATAGCACATAGTAGGTGTTCAATAGATGTCTAAGCTCAATTTTAGCACGATGCCCAGGACAGAGGAGATATTCAATATATGCTTTATTGACTATTCTAGCATAGTGCCTAGCACATAGTAGGTGTTCGATAAATATTCATTGACTATCGACTGCTTTAGAAATTCCTCTTGAATTTTGACTTTTGAGAATGGAAAAAAAAGAGGATTTCTTTATAGTCTGAGATCTGGGGTAAGGCATAGCTCCATCAAGCCAACTGTCACCTTCACAGCCTTTGGCCTGGATTCGAAATAAAAACATGATCGGTCTCTTTGCTGCTCTGACACTATCAGGGATGACGAGGCTGAATAAACAATTACAGAAGCATCTGGGACCAAATCAAAAGATGACATGGAATGGCAAGGCCAGTGTTTGGTTTGTGGTGCTTTTTACTTTGAAACGAGAGAGGCAGCACGGTGTGATATGCTCCCTCTAAGCGTGGGAACCTTCGGGCTTTGGAGGGCCTAGGACATGCAAATATTTGGATTTATTTTATCCACACACTGATAAGTTCTAGCTTTAATGTCCTGCACATATTTGCTCCACTACATTTTTATTGCCTCTCATGCCCAGGGTGCCCATAAAAAACTCCTTTGCTTGTACAACTAATAGAAACCAAATGGTCCAGTAGCTTATAACTCTACATATCATGTTTTTCTTTTTCCCCTTGACTTATGAATCTCTCTCCTTAAACTAACACCCTTCCATTCCCATCCCCCTCTACCCCTACCCCTCAAAAGCTATAGTCTAAAGGTCTCTTGTCAACAGCGCACTTCAGCTCCCATCTCCTTGAGGGGTGAACTTGCTTGTCTTGTTTTATTACTTGTATGGCATTCCTCACAGAAGGGGACGTTGACCTTCTTAAATTCCTGCTGAAGATTAAATACCAAGCCCAGCAGTCTACGAGGGAGTTAACAGACAGCTTCAGTACACATAGCAGGACCTCTTAGAGAGGTCAAGTTATTAACACACTGGAAAATGTAGATGGTATCTCTTAATGCAGGATATAACTTGCATTCGAAGTTGGGTTCTGACACAGGGGCTCAGAATCTCTGACTGGGGAGGGATGAGGAGTTCTGTTGCTGGCTAGACATAGATCTCATAGATCTCAAGCCAGAGCTTGTAATTCCCATTCACTTTCCTTGCTTTCTGGGGCTTCAAAGAATAAGCCCTCCTCACACTGTCTTCCATTGCCCTCACTGGCAACGTTGTATTTTCTGAAATCCTACCTGCCTTATTGTTCTGAAAACAGTCTTCCTTTGCAGAGAGGAGTTTACAAATACTCATTGACTATCCAATGATTAATGTGTGTTTGTTGAATGCTCACAAGATGAATATTGAAAAGTCTAATACCAGCTCTTCTGAGAGGAAGAAGAAGGGATAGTGGTTTAGCCAAAGTCGTTGTCAAAAGATTTTTGAGTTGGACAGAGAATTTAGAGAGCCTGGCTCCTGTTCCTTTGTTTAAGGAAACGTTTTCTAAATGAGTTGATTCCAAGGTTACCCTGACATTTCTAGTCTCTGGGATATCTGAATTCAATTCAATTTACACAGAATGAAATGGCCACTATTTGAGTCAGGTATTGAGCCCTGAGGATGGAAATCTGAAAATGAAACTACTCCTGCCCTCATTCTATTAGAATGACACAAAAGAGTTATGAGTTAGTAAATACAAAGTAGAGACAGTTTTAGAAAATAACTTTGAAAGGGAGAGAACAGTACCAATGAAGAAGTCAGGGAAGCCCTCAGATGGGAGGTGTTGCTTGAGCAGAGTTTTGCAGGAGCCAGGAATTCTGCAAGCAGAGGTGAGAAGGGTGGACCTTCTAGATACACAGATAGAAAGCAGAATGTTGTTTAGGAGAACAGATAGCAGGAGAGTGAGACAGGAATAACTTATGCATTGGGGGAATAATATGACATGAGACTGGAAGAGAAGATCGGAGCAATATCACACAGAGTTTCACATGCCAAATAGAATTTTTCTATTTTACTCTAAAGGCATTAAAATCTGAGAGTCTGTGATATTAAGTGATGAAAATTTGCATAATCAGCTCTTTCGATGACAAAGTATTTCAGTATCTTTGCCAAATGGGGTCATGAAGAGTAAGATGTGACTGAAATAACTGAGCAACAAATTCTAGCCATCTGGTTTTTCTTCTTTCTTCCTCTGTTATTTGCTATTTTGATCATTTTCCTATTAATTCCTGTATATCATTTAGAAAATAAAAGATACAGGGGAGAAAAATTTGAATTGGTCGCTTAGACTACATATTTTCAAGTTAGATTTAAAAAAAATAAAAGAATGTCTGTTGGACAAAGAGACATTGAAAGTATGGTTTAAACAGGTGGTTGTTAATTATCCTTGCCTCTATTAGCACCAGATATTTGAAAAACTATTTGTTTCAATGACAGACTTTTAAACATATTGCATTCAGAGAAATTAGAGTTTTATTAGGTGGTCATAGAGAAGGGATTCTCTTTTTTGGAAGTAATTAGGATTAAGTGATTTTATCAGTATCACACAGCTAGTAAATGTTTGAGGTCATATTTGAATTCAGGTCCTCCTGATTCCAAAGCCAGGTCTCCAGCCACTGTGCCCTTAGCTGTCTCTAGGGAAGGGATTCTTAATAAGAGGTATGTGGAGTTGCAGAGATATCACCTTGTCAATAAAGTTCCATATAATCAAAGCTATGTTTTTTTTTCAGCAGCATTGTATAGCTAGGATACAGGCAAAAGGCAAAGGTGAGAAGGACCTTCTAGATACAATATAACTATAAGGAAAACTAAATGGTGCAAAATCAATGCTTTTGAATTGTGGTGCTAGAGAAGAGTTTCAGTTCTCTTGGACAGCAAGGAGATCAAATTAATCAACACTTTAAAAAATTGATTCAGGCTATTCATCAGAAGGTCAAATACTGAAGATCAAGCTTAAACACATTCCTGTCTCACTGTTCTGCTATCTACACTCCATAAACAATGTTCTGTTTTCTATCTGTGCATCTCCTCACTGTTGCCTATAGAATTCCTAAGAAGCTTTGGCCACATAATGAAAATATGGAGCTCATTGGAAAAGATCCTGATGATGATGGAAGGCAAAAAGAAAAGGAGATGGCAGAGTTTGAGATGAATAGTGTCACAGAAGAAATGAACATGAGTATAGATAGACTTTGGGAAATAGTAGAGGACAGAAGGGCCTGGTGTCCTATGGTCCATGGGGTCACAAAGAATCAGACATGATTGAACAATTGAACAACACAAAATGTGAACTTGGATGAAAAAAAAACTTTTATCTTTATTTTTCTCTTATAGAAAATTAGAAGAAATTTAGCATTTCTTCTAATTAGGCAACCAACATTATTCTGAGAAAAGTATTATCAGATGCCAAAGGGATTCGTGAGACAAAAAAGTTAAAACCCCACAGAGAGTTCTGAAGTGAAAGGGAGGTGTTGGTAGATGGATGTCTTTTTATTGTTCTCCAATGGGTTAGGAGCATTCCAGGAATTCTGCTTTCCAGGAATCTTGGAAACTCCCAAATCTAAATAGATAATTAATTGATTGTTCATGGAGCAGTGTTGGAATTGGAGTTTGGTAAGCACAAAGGACTACCCCAAAAGGTCCGTCTATGGCTGAGTTCCTGAATGCCACCCTATTTCTGATGATAGCTAAAAAATGAAGAAGATTACAATTAAAGGAAGTACCCCAAATCACCTTGCTAAAGCTTAACAGGGTTAAATAGATAAGGAAAGATCCAGTACAAAATAACTTAATTCTTTTTTTTCTCTTGTTTCATACATTGCCAACTGCTCCCAGAACTTAATGCAACCTGGAAAACATTTAGTATCTAAAATGAGACGAAGAAGTCCCCCTGATTCTACAGCTAACCTTGTTCTACTCAGCCTAGACTACTAACCTCAGGTGATCATCTCCCAACCAAGGATTCAAGTTCTGTTTAACCTTGCTGATGTTCATAGTTTTGCTACTTTCTCATCTATAAAATGGAGACAACAATGTGTGTCCTACCTGCTTCAGAGAGTTATTTTAAGCAGAAGGTATTTAAACCTTTTAAAAGTAAATTTAATTTTCAGATAAATTTAAAATAAATCAAATAAATTTAAAATTAAATCAATTGAAAATTTTAAAAATTTAAAATAAATTAAATTAAATTTAAAATAAAATTAAAAGTGCTATTTTTAGAAATATATGTTGTATATTCTTTTCAAGATGCAAAATGATCTATTAAAATCTAAAAAGGGGTCATCTTTGACTAGCTAGAGATTTAGTCTGGCTTTTCTCATATGCCATTTTTGGCAGAAACAATTAGGCTAGAGACTCCTTCAAGGAGAAGATTCCCTCTAGAAGACCAAATGAGATGACACATACAAAGTGTTTAAAACAATCCCTGGCATATTATTCCCTCTCCCTTTTCCTAAGACGGGGGCCAAGTTTTCTCTTTCTTGGAAGTCTGTTCTCCAATATACAATTGATTGCTTTTCCCACTGTCGATATGTTCTTTTAGCAGAATTACAGAATTTAGAATTGAAAGGGGCATCCGCTACAATCTAGTTCAATCCTTACCTGATAGAAATCCCCACTGTAACATACTTGATAATTAATTATTCAGCCTCTACTTGAAGATCTATAATGAGGGGATATTCACCCCTTATCCAGGTCACTCATTCTACTTTTGGAAAACTCTCTTTTCGGTAACATTTCTCCTCTGATATAAAAACCTACATTTACTTCTTTGCCATTTCTAGGCATTGCTCCTGCTTCTGTCATCTGGGGCCAGATGAACTAATCTAATTTGTCTTTCACATGACAGCTCCGTCATCTTGCTTGATGACTTTTGACTTAGTGATGTAAATCAGGTTTCTCTGGGACTATACATAACATTTTGAAGTTAGGATGGTCACAGAAGATTAGACCAGGTGGGTTTTCAGGACAGGTTCACTGACCTTTGCTGGGTCAATCCATCAATAGCTATTAATCATCAGTGTTTGTGCCACTGTAGGGAAGATAAGAAAGTCTGGGTGACGTGGAGAAGACAAGGCTAAGCGTGGGAGAATGAGAGACAAAGGGACCCAATGGGTCATATTTAACAATTTATCTGGTAGAGATGGTTAAAAACTAAGAATAATACCTAACTCCTGTTGTATGTCATTTTCTCTGTGACATTCTCACTCCTGTGTCCATACCCTACTGAACTTGATGCCCATTATTCACTTCTTCTCCTCTGCCTTTTAGAATTCCTACTTTCCTTCAAAACTCAGCCAGGTACCATTTTCTTTTCTTTTAAAAAAATTAACAATAGTTTTTTATTTTCAAAATATGCACAGTTTTCAACATCTACTCTTGCTAAATCAGGTATCATTTTCTACACGAAGCCTTTCTGATTTCCTAGCTAGTAGTCATCCCTGCCATGGCCTTGTATTTATTTTGTTCACTTTCTCCTCCAGAACCATATGGGTACAGTGGTCAGATATAGAGATGGTCCTGGATAGGAAATACTCATTCAATAATTAAGCCTAGGTAAGAGATAAACAAAAAATAGCCTCTTTTATCTACTTGAAAAATATTTCCTAGCTGTGTGACCCTGGGCAAGTCACTTAACCCCAATGGCCGCAGCAGTATATATATATATACACACACACACACACACACACACATACATACATACAAACACACATACATATACACATAAACCTGGGACCTATTGTTAGTCAACAGTGAGAGTCAGAGTGATTTGAGTTTAAGGCAAGGTCGTAATCTGTAAACCCTAAAAGATTGTCATAGAAGCTAGCTAGTGAATCCTTGTTGATTGAAAAGTAATTAGTATTCCACATGAGCTTTTAGAAATATATTCTGAGCACCAGTCTGAAGTCAGGAAGATCTGAATTCAAATCTAACCTCAAACACTTAATGCTTCCTGACTGTGTGACCCTAGGCAAATCACTTAGCCCCAATTGCCTTAGCAAAAAAAAAAAAAAAAGAAAAGAAAAGAAAAGAAAGAAAGAAAGAAAGGGAAGAAGGAAGGAAGGAAGAAAATGAAATATATTCTGTAAGAACTTGGTTTTTTAAAAATGAAAAAAAAAACTAGTATCAAATAATCATATAACCAGCTAAAATTGCTTAGTAACTAGTTATATTAAAATGAATGTCATTGTATAAATAGCATAATCATTTTGTATTCCTTATCGGAACTCCCACTCTCTTCTTCCTCATTATTTTTTTTTGTAGGAGCTCTTAATAGAAATAAACTCAATTTGTGACACATATATCTTCAGTTTTCCTCATCTATAAAATGAAGATCTTGAATGTAGATTTTTTTCTAACTCTTTCATTCTTTCTCCTCCTCTATTTTTTCTCTGTCATTCTTCATTAGCTGCATTTGACCTTAGGATTTAAGCTTTCCAGCCTGGAGCATTGTGGAAATGGATTTAGATCACTTACAAAATATTCAAAAGGTATCATAAGTGTCCCTGTGACCTTAAGGGACAACTGACTTTAGGGAGGAGATTGGAGGCTGCAGTCTGAAGCAAAAAGTAAATCTCTATGGAACTTGTTTTTGAGCTGCCACTGAAGTCCTAAATTCAGGCTTTTGCCCCAGGATACTGACATCTGCAGAGTCTCAGGCTGGGAAGAAGGGGAGAGAAACTCTTCCTTTCCAGGAGGGGATAATTTTTCCTTCTGATAACCACCACTTTATCTTATAATTTAGGACTGGGTCCTCTGTGATCCAACTCCATGCCTTCCTAGTCTACATTGCTATGGTACCAATCTCTTGGAAGCTTTCTCTCTCAGATTTTACCAGGGCCTTAGGGAGGGGATGATGAGGTCCATTCTTGTCAGAGAGGCTGTTCCTTTTCTTGCTCAAACTGTATGCATTCCCTACTGCTATTCCTGGTATCTCCATTTGAATTTTTTCCAGGAGCCAGAATTCCCAAGATAAGATTCTGGATGCCTTTTCTTCCTTCTCCTTACATTTTACTACTGCCACATTTTCACTGTTCCAACTCCATAGAACATCTGAGTGTTCTTACTCTCCCCCTTACTTTTTATTTTTTCTCTTCGCTAATTCCTTGAAAATCAGCAATCTTGGCTGTATTCAGTGTATAACTTCAGGATCTAGTCACTACAGACCCGCTGAGGTTCTTCTTTGTGATGGCCATTAATAGTTCCAAAGTCTACACCAGAATCCCAATTCTGAAATGATTCTCATCTCATAATATCTTCCTCTTTTCTGGAACATAACCCTTTAATTTTGTAGTCCCTACTCCTCTATCCTTCCTCCTCATTTCTGAAGAAACTGCAGGAGTCAGCTTTGGTAGACTAGAATACTGCTGAATGCTGATATTTTAAACAATTTTCTAAAACCTTCCTTTGCCTGTGCTTCTCCCACCCCTTTTTCATGGTTTCAGCCTTTGTCTCTCTGTCTCTATCTCTGTCTCTCTCTGTCTCTGTCTCTCTCTTTGTTTCTGTGTTTCTCTCTTTCTTTGTCTCTCTGTCTCTCTCTCTCCCTTCTTCCCCCCACCCTTCTGCTTGTCTTTCCCTCTTTCCCTTCTCCCCTTCTGATAGGCCTTTTCTACTTCTCATTTGCCCACCTCCTCCCTCCCCCCTGCCCCAACCTTTTCCCTACCACAACCTTCTTCCCTAGTCCCTAGTGAATTAATGTAGTGCTGTTAATGAGAGACAGTAGGTTACTGTGAGGGTAAGCAAGCTTCTTCTCTCTTTGCTGTTACACCCTGGCAACTTCAAAGCACCAAGCATCCCATCCTGTTTCCATCTTCCCATGGGCCTGCATGGCCTGACTCAGCCTCATGGTTCAAAAGTGCAGGCTTCTGGGACTGCCGACAGGGGCCCCACCCCTGGGGTGCTCCTGACTCCCGCTTTGCTTGGAAACCAGGACTGACGTACTGGGGATGCTGGTTGAGGCTTGAGTTTTATTTAAATTTTGATTTTCTCACCCTCCTCTACCCCCTGCTTTCTAGATGAGTCCTTTCACTGAAAAGATAAAGCCTTCTTTCCAGCTGCTCCACCCTCCCTTCCCAAACCTCCCTGCCTCCTCCTTCTCCTTTATTCCAACCTAAGGCAGCCTTTGTGAAGGAGGGGATGGGGTGAGGGGAAGGAAGAGTGGAATAGATTTTTTTTTTGCACAAATATTTAATCTTTTCCAATCTGCCTTTCTACACTGCCTGTCAGTCCCTGTGGTTGTAACCACTGTGTTTGTTTTAGCTAGTAACAGGATACTGTTTTGAAAAGTGATGCAAAAGTCAGATTACTTATGAATTTGGGCTTTATTTTGCATGAATGCTTTTTCAAGGCAGCTATAGATTTATTTTTTCTTCCTCCCTTTCAGAATGATGTTGCCTGTGGGGGCAGGGTGAGCAGCAACATCTAAATATGGGGGAATTCAGCTCCTTCATTAAGCTATTTGGTCTGTTTTAACAAATTCAGCCAAAGGGATCCTCCATTTGGCCCCATAATATCCCTTCTACAGCAGCGATCACTATTCTTCCTTTCCCCAAGTAAGATTCTTAGAGAAAATAGTTGTTTTTGAGTTGCTACTGATTCTCCATGAGCTTCTCTTTCATCCACACGTCAGTACAATTTATAGAGGTATCTTTATCGCTGGCTATAATTCACCTGTTAAAAAGAGTTTAAAAAAAAGTTTAAAAGGATGTCATTTTAGAAATGACATTCAGAGTTCTTGCATTAGTCAGGGCAAAAAAGATGGGGGGAAATAAAACTACAAAGCTTGAAGTATGACTACTGAGAACATTTGTCAAAATTCCCAACCAAAGATATCTCCACCTTTCCAAAGATGGCTTTGCAGAGGTGGGAGCCTATGGGTGTGAAACACTGCATATAATATGACACTAGGAGTTCTTCACTTAGGATCCATTGACATTTACAGGGGCTCTGTGAACTTGGATAGGAAAATTTACAGCCTTGTTTTCATTAGTGTCTCACTAAGATTTAATGTTTCTTTTAATTTTTATTATTATGATTATTTTAAAACCCAATGTTATTGGTTTTTATTAATTACTAATATTATTTTAAAACCTAAGAAGGTCTTGACCCATCAAACATACAGAAAAGGTTAGGAATCTGTATATTTAATTATGTTTAGTTTTACTGAATTTTTTTCCCCCTCCTTTTTCTCTTTTATTGGAAGATTGCTTTCTGGGAGGAGGAAATGAAGAGATAAACTAGAAAATGTAGATGATATAAAAACAAATGGTAATAACATTTATTTTAAAATCTCAACTTCCAAAAACAATCTTTTGAATTCACATGTTATTTCTTTGCTCAAAAGCCTTAGCCCTATCATTTCACATATATTTATTAAGCACTAACTGTGCGACCAAACACTGTGCTAGACATTAGGAATACAAATATAAAATCAGAACAGTTCCTGCCCTCATAGAGCTTACGTTACAAGGAGACAATGTACACATGTGGGGATATTTATAAATGTCAACAAAATAAACACAAAATTATTTTGGTGAGGAAGTGACTAGAAGCTGAGGGAGATGCTTCTTGGGAAAACCAGAACCCTCTTCAGTTCAGCAACTGTCTGTTACAGCCTGCCTTTCCAGCCTTAGTCTACATAACTTCTCTTCCTGCTTCCATATTCCAACCTAACATGACTACTTCTCTTCCAGATGCTTCCTCTGTGCATTTGATTGTCTATTCTGAAAAAAACTTCCCCCTCACATCCCAAGACTGAAATTGTCCTCTTCTTTAAAGGTTCACTTTTAAAAAAGTGCCATCCCTTTTTGAAGATTTCTCTGCTTCACCCAATTAAATATAGTGCTTAATGAATGAATGAAGAAATAATTAGCTATGTGACCTTAGATATAAATCATTTCTCTTTCTGGGCTTCATTTTCTCCATGAGCAAAATTAGGGCTTTCAATTAGATATTCTCTAAGGCCCTTCCAACTTCAATATTTTAGGACTCTATGATTCAAGGTTTAAAATAATACTCTAGGTAAAGACATGGAGTGATGAATTAGTGATTCATCAAATCCCTAATACAATCTGATTTGTAAGAAAATGAGACACAGCTCTAAAAATGGGCCTGTATCCCAAAGAGATAAAAAAGCCAACCATTTTTGTAGTGGCAAGAAACTGGAAACTGAGTGGATTCCCATCAATCAGAGAATGGCTGAACAAACTGTGGTATATGAATATTATGGAATATTATTGTTCTATGAGAAGTGATCAGGAGGATGATTTTAGAAAGGCCTGGAGAGACTTACATGAACTGATGCTAACTGAAATGAGCAAAACCAGGAAATCATTGTACAGAGCAATATCAATATTATATGATGATCAATTTGGAAGGATATGGCTGTTTTCAACAATGAGGTGATTCAAGCCAGTTCCAATAAAGTTGTGAAGAGAGCCATCTTCAGCCAGAGAGAGAACTGTGAGAACTGAGTATGGCTCACAACATAGTATTTTCACCTTTTTTGTTGTTGTTTGCTTGCTTTTTGTTTTCTTTCTCATTTTCTTCCTTTTTGACCTGATTTTTCTTTTGCAACACAAAAAATTGCACATATTTAACATGTATTAGATTACTTATTGTTTCAGGCAGGAGTTGTGGAAAGGGAAAGGAAAAAGTAGAACTATAAGGTTTTGCAAGGGTGAATGTTGAAAACCATCTATGCATATATTTTGAAAATAAAAAAAAAACTAGAAATAAAAGGGGGGGAATGAGACAGGTAAGAAATGTATAAATAATAAATCTAAAGAAAAAGATGTCTCTCCTTCCCTCTATTTCTTCCTCTCTCTCTTCCTCCCTTCTCTTATTTCCTTTCTTCCTTCTTTCCTTCCTTCATTCCTTCCTTCCTTCCTTCCTTCCTTTTTTCCTTCCTTCCTTCCTTCTTTTTTTCTTTCTTTTCTTTCTCTTCCTTTGCCCATTTTTCCTAATTCTTTTTCTTTCATTACTATTGCTAGAATCTATTGAAATCTAAATTCTTGCCAAAGGACATAAATGAATGAGAACAGACGGAAAGTGCCAGTGATTCTCCTTTCCTCAATCTAGTTTTATGACAGAGAAATGAGGAAACAGTGACCTATTTGACAGGCTTCACATAAGATACTTTATGATATGATGAAGACAAAAGTATTTTTTAAAAAGTTATTAAGTACTATATAAATATGTGATGAGCTAAACTCAGCAAGCTAAAATCGAAAAGGAATAAATATAAAAGTTTAGGGCAGTCAAATGATGCAGTGGGTAGAACTTCAGGCCTGAAGTCAGGAAGACTCATTTTTCTTAGTTCAAATCCATCCCCAGACATCCATCCTTACTAACTGTGTGATCCTGGGCACATCCTTTAACCCTATTTGGCTTGTTTTCTCATCTATCAAATAAGCTAAAGAAGGAAAAGACAAACCACTTTGCCAAAGAAATCCTAAATGGAGTCACAAAGAATCATACATGACTGGAACAAATGGACAATAACAAAAAATGCAAAAGTCTTCTATTGGGATTGTAAAACACTAAAATAAATGCAATTTAGGAAATATGGCTAGAAAACAGTTCATATAAAAAAACCTGAGGGAATTTCTTGGACCATATGTTCCAGTCAAAAGAGTGATTTTTTTTTTTTTTAGTGTATAATAATAGACCACAGTGTTCAGGACAAAGGGGTGTGTGTGTGTGTGTGTGTGACAATATTATTGGACTCTACCCTAAAGAAATTGTATATTGAGGATTGCACTCAGTTCTACATTTTAGGAAGAAAATTGATAATCTGGAGCATTTCCGAAGGAGGGCACCCAGGGATCTCAAACTCTGCTATTATAAGAATGGATCAAAGGGCCTGAGGGTATTTGGATAATTTGGATAAGAAAAGTCTTGAAACAGGGGAAGAAATGATTGCTCTGACTAAGTATATGATGAGTTATTAGAATCATTCTAAGGGAATTAGTGAATTGTTTGATGGGAATTGGATTTCTATTTTGGCCCTTGAGGGCAGAATTAGGAACAAATATAAAAGGTATAGGGAGGGAGCTTTCATTTTAATCTTGGGGAAAAATTAAGTCAGAACTGTCCATAAATGGAATGAGTGCCAATGGGAGTAGTGAGCTCCTGGACATGAGAGGTATGGCCCATCACTTGTTGGGAATGTTGCAGAGGATAATCATGATTTGGTTAGGGAAGACTAGGCAAATAAACATGAAGCAATAGTAAAAGAATATATAATTAAATTTGATGTGGTAGGAAATAGAAAGCTATTGATGTTTCCAAGGAGGGAGTGACATGATGAAAGTGGTGTTTAAGGAAGATTAGTCTAGCAGTAGTATGCGGAATGGATTATACAGGGAGAGCCTGAAGTTAGGGAGTTCACCTAGGAAGCTGTTACAGTAATCCAGGTGTGAGAGGTGAGGGCATGGACTAAGGTTGTGACTGTAAGAAAGGAGTCATTTCAAAGAGAAAATTGGTAGGACTTGGTGAGTGATTGCATATGGGAGATGAAAGAGAAAGATGAGTCAAAGATGGCTCCAAGGTTTCAAGGTTGGTGGCGCCATTGATAGGTACAAGGAATTTGGGAGTGGATCTTGTTTTGTGGAAAAGATAATGAGCATGGTTTTGAACCTGTTGAATCTGAGGTGCTAGCAGAGATTACAACCAAGTAGAAATGTCCAGTACGTAGTTGAAATGATTAAAGGTTTAGGAAAGCAGACTGTGTACATAAAGAATAAAAAAAATGGCTTTTTATTCAGCCTAGAAAAAGCAAGACAAAGAGTAGGGCAATCTAAGGCTGTAAAGTATAGGAAGGATTAGGATGTGAGTAATAGGACTGTGTCTACCAAGGATGAATGAATGAAAAAAAATCAATTAAGAGCTTGCTATGTGCCAAGAACTCTACTAAGCACTCAGGATACAAATAGAAAAAGGGAGACATCTCCTGCTCTCAGAGTTCACCTTCCAGTTCCAGAGTTCAATGGTAGAGTACATGGAAAGTCTTCAAAGTCCTGAGAGCACAGTATATGGCTGAGGGCAAGGCACACAAGTTCTTAGATTAGTTAAGATAGCAGTACCAGGAGACAATAAAGCATAAAGGAAAGGCAGATAGTAAAGTCTGAAGAATACTGGACAGCAGTGGCAAGGCAGATGGTTATACCTTCCATCTCAACAGAAGGGATGGAGTTGTTGAATCAAGTAGGACAGAATACAAAATGGTAAGGTGTCCTGATAGTGTCGGTTCCTTCTTCTTCCAGGCCATGCAGGCTTAGTTCTGGGACAACCTGGGGCTAGTTGAGGGTGGAAAGAAGTGAGGAAAGCAGGACATCTTTTGTGGTGATACTGCCACCAGATAATCCCAGCAGAGTTCTGGAAGGATGGGAATAAAGAAAATAGATTCAAGATGTAACAGTAAAAAAAAAAAAAAAAAGATGTAACAGTAGAGATTCTATGGTAGACATGAGAAAAAAAATCCCTTATATTTAACTCCTATGAGATGCAGTAAAATAAGAAACACGAATCAGTCTATAATCGATTATATTATGTATTTATGTTCTTGGTCCTATTCTAAGTATGGAAGATATAAATACAAAAGTATAAAAGTAAATTTCTAGGTTTTTATATCTCCTGAGGGAGAGCTGCTGTGTCCTGGAGATTTAAGAAAGAAAAGATTACAGCAATCTTTCTGGGATAGAGTATATATAGACCTAGCAATTCATCAATCAGAATAAACTGTGTCAGGCTCTGTGCTACATGGTAAAGATACAAATACAAAAGTGACAATGATTGCCTTCAGGGAGCTTACATTCTACTGGGAAGGGAGGTGAAAAGACATCCTTAAATCTAGAATCTATATAAAATCAATACAGAATGACTTTTCTCAGAAGTGACACTTACAATTAGGGGAATCAGGAAAGGCCCGTGAAGGAAGTGGCTTTTAAGCTGAGTCTTACAGGAAGCCATTAGTTAATTTTAAGAGATAGAATCGAAGAAGGAGAGCATTCTAGGCACGAATGGCTTCCTAAACAAAGACATGAAGCTGGAAGATGAATGTCACATACAGAGGACAAAACTCCCTTCTAAGGGTCTCCTTTTCAGGGACCTAAAGCTTATCAAAGTCAGAAAGTCTTTCTTTTTATTAGTGGTTGTCATCCAGCTCTTTACAACAATTATTTCATATGTAAAACTGATTTGGTCCATTTGTAAGGAAACTATTTGACTTTCAATAATAACTTTGGGTCTTTAATAAGTACATATTTAAATTACCTGATCTCCCTGTACTTTTCTTTTCTTTCTTACCTAGACTTAATCACTGATTGGGCATTGCCTCAGTCAAACTGAGACCTGTTAAAGATCTTAGCTTAAAAAGCCAAGTTCTACCAATGCATCCCAGGCCATCTCTAGTCATCCTGATCTACACCTTGCCACTGGACTCAGATGTCTGATCGCAAAAGTAAGGCTGATGATTTTGCACAGCTTTCTCTCACTCAAATCAATTCACTTACATGTGATGGCATTCCCTCCCTGAAGTCAAAAACATTTAAATTGTCAATTAGCAACTGTCCTAGAGCTTTTTGTAATTCATTCATTTCCATAAATGTAATATCAACCTTTTGATTTGCTTGTGTCAAGTCCAAACAATACTATTAAACAGGTGGCTTGGTGCCATATTTTTTTTTTAACATATTAGTTGACATGTTTGTTTTTAACATGTTAGATAAGTTAACTGGTGTTCTTAGTCTTCCGGTGGATTATTTTGTGCTAACTGTAGCCAATGACTGAGATTCTTTAACACTTCTCTAGTTGAGTAACCACAATGTGGTGGGAAATAGAAAGCTGGACAGAAGTCTCAAAAGGTGACATGGTACGGCTGGTCTCAAAGCGCTAATTTCAAAAGTGCCCTTAATTGCTGAGAAAATCTTTCCCTCAAAAAAGTGCCACAAATACATAAGCATATACACTAATCTGCTTTCAGAAAAGTAAACTCAATGAGTTAGCAGAAAGACATAACTTTTAAGCTGCAATAGACCTTGGAAGCAATTTAGATGAATCCTTTTATTTTCCTGACAAAGAACCATAATAGATTCAGGGACCATAGAGATTGTTTTTTCAAGCCTCCCAATTTTACAGATTATTAAACTGGAATCCAGAGAGAGATCATGACTTGCCCAAAGTTGGTCACAAATCTTGGTAGAGGCAATATTTGAATCCACTATTCTGAAATCCAAATCTATCTCGTGTGCATCATCCCACTGACCCTTAGCAACTCTTCTTTTATTTTCTTCTTTTCCTCAGAAAAGCTAATGTTAAAACAAAGAAATTTGATAGAATTGTAATGAAATAAATTAATATCTTAGAAGATTTCCTTGTGCATCGTTTTCTAAGTTTATAAATCACAAAGAAACATGGTGGGTCCTCATGGGACGCCTTACATGTTTTATTGGTATAGGATAGTACAGGTTTAACCTCAACACTTCTTGGAGAGCTTTCCTATTCAGGAGCTCACTTAATCTACCACATGAGGTGATGGGTCCTATTCTTCATATTTTATGGTTGGGGCAACAAGCAGTGAGGCTCAATTTCTTTCTGAGAATCATTCAGAGAATTTGTTCCAAAGCTAAGACTAGAAATTTGATCTGGGTTCTCACTGTACTTTTATGTTTCTCATAATTTCTAGAAGCCACAAAATAAAATGGGAAGAGAAATGATACAAATCCCTAGAGAAATAAATAGATCAAGTGGTCAGACAATCTGACTACTATTATCATTTATATGTATCCTAGGTGTTTTTAAATCACTTTACAATAAGCAAAAGGATAATTAAGCTTCTCTCTTTTGCAAATTGCAAACTGTGCAAAATTCAGAAGTATAAATACTTCTGGAGTCAGAAAGTAAGCCCTGGGCTAGTCAGTCTCTTGGTAAAAAGAGAAAGTGATTCTACTGTTAAAACAAATTCAAATTCATTATCCAGGCAAGCTTTCAGGCTCCCAGGATTTCTCAAATAGATACAGAGAAGAAATCCAGATCAATTGAATTTAAGTCTAACCAGCTTCTTTTCACCCTTGAATTTCCTGACTCCAATTTTTCTGGGATCATCCTAATGATTGTCTTAGCCCTCTAGTACTGAGAGGCCCATGCCAACTGAAACCATTAGCCTAGTCCCATTGATTTTAATGGAACAGGAGGCTAGATGAAAGACAAGGGCTCACTGATTAAATAGAGAGCAGGATAAAATGATGAAAAATGCATCTTTATGGAGTTTCAGAAATAGAGATTATTGACTTAGTCTAACTTAATGGATGTAAAGGTTTTCAAATTTCCTTTATTTTGTGTGATTAATCTTCAATTCTTTCACAAGACTTTTAAGACTTTTTTGGGAGGGGTATAGATTTTGAGTTACAAGATTAATAATCCATTAAGAAGTGGATGAAATATGCATAATTTCCTTTGTGGATAGTAATGAATTATTTGAAAAATCTCTACATCCAAGGACATAACTTGCACTTGAGTTAAAGTTTATTAGAAGTCCAGAGGGAGACCCTCAGTTTTGGCTTTGGAGTCAAAGAATCATAGAATTAAATGATTGTAGGTTGAGAACATCTAATCCAAACTCCTCTTTTTATAGATGAAGATACTGAGCCACTTTATTGGCTCATTTCCTAATCTATAAAATGAAGGTTATATGCCAGATAATTTCTCAGTTCCCTTCTAATTCTGAACAACTAATGCTTAGAACAGCTAGAGGGTATGGTGGATAAAGCGCTGGCTCCGGAATTCAAATCTAACCTCAGACACTTAACACTTAGTAGTTGTATGACCTGGCAAAATCACTAAATCCCAATTACTTTACAAAAAAAAATACATATCTAATGCTCTATTCTTATAGTTGTTTTTGTTTGGGGAAAATAGAAGGTTGAAGAAAATTGGAATTTGGCAGATGGGAAAAATATATGTTACAAAATAATCACACAGTCAAAATCAGAAAGTATAGTAAAGATTTCCTTTCCCTCTAGGATCTTTCTCCCTCTCTCTATGTTGGCTCATCACTCATCCTGCATTTGCATCCTAGCTGGTTGAAGATCTCAGAAGGAATGGCAGCATTACTACAATTAACTCTTTCAGAGATATAGGAATAATCCAATGAGCATGCTCTTTTTCTGTTATAAATGGAATTTCTTGAGCCTCTACAAATGTACTTTCCAATTAATGAATCATCCAAGACCTCTATTAAATCTTTAAAATATTTACATTTTATTTTTAACATTTATTTTAAAATTATTTTGAGGCCCAAATTTTCTCTCTTCTTCCTGTTTCTCCTCTGCCTATTAAGACGGTAAACAATATGATATCAATTATACATATGAAATAATGCAGAACATATTTCAGTATTAGCAGTACCATCTCCCTTCCTCCCCAGAAAACAAGAAATAAAGTGAAAAAGTATATTTCAGTCTGTACTCAGAGTTTATCAGATCTCTGTCTGGAGATAGATAGCATTTTTCATCATATATCATTTTTAGAATTGTCTTGGTTCCTTGTCTGGATCAGATTGGCTAAGTTTTCAGTGGTTACACTATTGCTGTTACTATAATATTCTCCTAGTTTTACTCAATTCACTTTGATTCAGTTTATATATGTCTTTCTGGGTTTTTCGAAAATCATTTTGCTCATCTTATACATCTTATAGTATTCCATCACGATCATGTACCACAATTTGTTTAGCCATTTCTCCAACTGATGGACATCGCCTCCATTTCCAGTTTATTATCATGACAAAAAGAACTACTACAAAATATTTCTGTATATAGGTCTTTTCCCCTTTCCTTTGATGTCTTTGGGATAAAAAAATCAATAGTGTTGTTTCAGGGTCAAAGGGTATGTATGGCTTTATAATTCTTTGGGCCTATTTCCAATTTTTTCTCCAGAATAGGTGAACCAGTTCACAACTCTATTAAAGTGCAGTAGTGTCTCCCTTTCCCTCTAGCATTTGTCATATTCCCTTTTTTGTTGTTGTGTTAGTCAATCTGATAAGTTTGAAGTATTGCCTCAGAATTGTTTTAATTTGTCTTTCTCTAATCAATAGTGATTTAGAGCACTTTTTCATGTAATTATGGATAGCTTTGATTTCTTCTTCCAAAAACTCTTTGGTCATATCTTTTGGCTATTTATCAGTTAGGGAATTTCTCTTATTTTTATAAATTTGACTCAGTTCCCTGAGAAATGAGATTTAATAAATAAGGTCTTTATCAGATTAACTTGCTATAATTTTTTTCACCAAATTTCTTTCTTTCCTTCCATTTCCCTTCCTTCCTTCTTTTCTTCCTTCTTTCTTTCCTTCCTTCCTTCCTTCCTTTTTTCCTTCCTTCTTTCCTTCTTCCCTCCCTCCCTTAACTCTTCCCTCTCTCTTTCTCCCTCCTTCCCTCCCTCAGTTCCTCTCTCCCTCCCTCCCTCAATCCTTCCCTTTTTCCCTCCTTCCTTCCTTCCCTCCCTCCCTCCCCCCTCTCTCTTTCTCTCTTTTCTTTCTTTCTTTTTCTTTCTCTTTTTTTCCTTACTTCTTTCCTTCTTTCCTTCCTTCCTTCCTTCCTTCCTTCCTTCCTTCCTTCCTTCCTTCCTTCCTTCCTTTCCTTTCCTTTCCTTTCCTTTTCTTTCTTCCTTTCTTCTTTTCTAAATGGGGGTAGTGAGAGGGGAAAATAAATGTTTGATAATTGAGGGAAAAATTAATGTTTCTACACATGGTAATCATTCTTCCTACCCCAAAAACATTCAGTTTAACTTGGCAAGAGTTAAATGCCTTCAGGAAGGATGGGGAATGATTTCAGTAGGAAGAATTAAAGAAAAGAACATCCTATTTTCCAAAGTGAACTTGCTCCAGAACACTTGAAGAATTGTTATTGAATTCAGTGTCCCATGCAAATAAGTATGAGCATATGCTTTGCAATCCAGGTCATCCTGTTTTCTTTATCTGCCAGAAATAAAACTAATTCACTTTTAATTAATGTATCCCTGTGGCATCAGTAGCTCTATGTTCTACTATTCTGCAAGTCTCTCAGGAAGAGCATCCATTTCTTGATTATAGCAGAAAACTGCCTTTCAAGACAGTAATGTAAACATACTGAAGAAACAAAAGAATCATACAATCCAATGGAGTCTCTCCACAGTTCTAATCATCACCCTTCTCCCTCTCCCCTGGAGTATTGTGATAATGTCCAATCATCTTGGAGTTTTCACTATAGTATTCAAGTCCCATTTTGTCAGCACACTGCTAATGTCTCCTTACTGTATAGGAGTGAAAAGTCGCATACAGGAGAAGGGTTTTGAGCTATTTCTTTGGGTTATTTAGAATTTTCTATGTCTGTATTATGTTTATTTACTATCTATAAGTCTGGGTAGGAGACAGCTAGGGTCTGGATCTATAATATAAGGAACTCCTAGGTGAGTCAACTACCTCTCTCAATGCAGGCTGCCACCTTCTCCAACTTCTAGTCTGGGAGTTGCTGCTAGTTCTTCAGCCACTGGATTTCTCTATCATTCAAGAAAACAAAGAAAACGACAACTACAACTACATTAGACTATTGCAGAACTGCCCAAGTTATAAGCCATTCTCATAGATATTCATTTGATCTTTACAACAATAATGTGAGATAGTGTTGTAGATTGGGCAACTGAAGTCAGAAAAGTTGTGATTTACTTAGAATCTTTTAGAGTGATCTTATTGATGAAACCCAGATCCTTAAATTTCTTGTCAAGCATTAGGATACTGGACACAAGAAGACACAAGAGTTAAAAGATCTCCATTTTCTAGATTGAGCCCTCTTATCTTCTTTTGTTAAAATTAGGTTCTTATAAATTAATATTTTTGTTTCTTACATCACCACTGTATTCCACATATTCCCCTGCCCCTTCCCAGAGAGCCATTTCATATGACAAATAGCATTTTTTGGATTGAGGGGAGTCGGCAAAATTGATCAATATATTTAGGAAGTTTGAAAACACATACAATAGGAAACAACTTTGGACTTTCCACCTCCATGAAGGGTTGGTTGAGGGTATCTTTTCATTCCCTCTTGATCTTTGTTACATTTGTTTTTCTTATTTTTAGTGTATATGTATATATTGTGAATCCGAATACACTGTACTAGGTTGGGTATAAAGAATGGATCTGACTATGTCACCTACTCCATAAGCCCCATTGGCTCCCTATCATCTCCAGAATCAAATGTAAAATCCTTTCATGATTTCCCTTCTCCTCATCCTTTCAGTGTCCTTGGACCTCAAACCTCCCCCTGCCATTCCTCATACAAATATACTCACACCGTATGGCTTCCTTGAGATTCCTCCAACAAGACACTCAACTATCAATTTCAGGCAATTTTTCTAGCTGTCCTCTGTAGCTGAAATACTCTTCCTCCTCAACCGTGTTCCCTGGCTCTCTGAGCTTCTTTCAAATCCTAACTAAAATCCCACCATCTATAAGAAGCCTTTCCTGATGCTCTTAATAATTGTGCCTTCCCTTCATTGAATATTTTCAATTTGATTTGTAAATTAATTGAAGTTCATGGTATGTCTCCCATTAGATTTGAAACTCCTTGAGATTTCAAATGATATTTGCCTTTCTTTGTACCCCTACTGCTTAGTATACAGCAGATGCTTAATAAATGATGAACTGAATAGAACAGAAGAATTCTTTCTGAAAAGCAGCAGCATCACTAATCTATCTTCAATATGATATGATTACCCATTGCTACTATTGAGTTATGGAATTTCAAAATAGAACTTAATTGTTCCTCATTTCATGAAGTTCATATTCCAGTATGGCATTCTGTAGTGACCCAGTGGGTGGAGTGCCAGTCCCAGAGTCAGGAAAATTCACCTTCTGGAGTTCAAAGCTGGCCTCAGACACCTATGTAACTCCGGGCAAGTCACTGAACTTACTCTGCCTCAGTTTCCTCATCTGTAAAACGGAGAAAATGTCAAGCAGCTTCAGTATTGTCCATGCTCCAGATAGGGCATGAAGAAACAGACATGATTAAAATGATTGAAAAACAATACATAACAATTTCAACTGAGCAAAGATCTCTGCTTCCAAATAGAAGATATGAAA